>NC_087531.1:6972791-7643187 GCF_963921805.1 Phalacrocorax carbo
GGGCCATGCCTCACGTTGTCGGTGTTCCATTTGAGATGGCGAGTAGGACTGAGGGAGACTCAGTTGTCTGAAGTCCACTGTGATCTTGTTCAAAGATTGGGGTGGCTAATGGAAATCTGGTGTGCCTTGTTGTGGATGCACGTACGTAACCCCAGTCTGGATCACTTAGGATCACCATCCCCAGCAAAGTCACCCCAACAGAGCACAGCTGATGTGACGGGCACGGTCTGTCAGCACTTCTTCCTTAATTGTCAGGGTCTCCTTCTGGTGCCCCTGAGCTCTTGGAGGAGAAGGGCGAGTGAAGATCTAAGTGCAGGACATCGGCCTGCAGTCCTCTGCCAGGCTTCAGGGAAAGGAGGCATTGTCATGGGCTGTCTGGGACCCAAGCCCACAGTTTTGGTGTGACCACAGCGCTGGAGATGGACATAAGTAATGGGATAGTGCAGTTACGATGGGGCTGGTCAAACTGTTGAGTCTCTCAGATTCAGTCTGGTTCAGGGGACGCACTGGTGCAGGGGCAGCGTTAACTAACTGCAGATTAAAAGTTAACCTGTGTCTTACAGATCATCCACACGGACAGCAACACAGTCCTGGGGCAGAACGACACAGGGTTCAGCTGTGATGGATCATCAAACACTTTCCGGGTCATGTTCAAGGAACCTGTTGAGATTTTACCCAATGTCAACTACACAGCATGTGCTACTCTAAAGGTACCGTCCTGGGGTGGCGAGGGTAGGAGAGAGGCTTATAAAGATGGGTTAAAGCTGGCTTCTGTAGTCCCTTCAGTGCAACATGGTCCTGCATTTTTCAAGGCCTGTAGTACAATCTTGAAGATCTGCTCTGTAGTCCTTCACCTCGTGGTGCAACGTGCATGTTCACCACCAGCGTTCAGAGTTAAAAACTTGTCTTCCAGGTGTATTGTAATTAACCAGGTATGTTAGTGTTGAAGTGATGGGATTTTTCTTTTTTTTGGTGTATACAGATAAGCTGTCGGTTCTGTGGGTGTGTAATCCAGAGCCTGCCTGTTGTGGCTTAAAAAAGTTGATATTTAACTGTTGAGACCTGGTTTAATGTAGTTTTAAGTTCTGGTAGAGATGAGAACTTTGCTCAAAATACCTGAGGTGCAAGAACCAGAAAGAAAAGGGGGACAGAAACGAGCTCCAAAAGCTCATTGCTTCGGGCCAGGCTGTGAGGCCAGTCCTCCCAGAGTGTGCCTGGGCAACAGATTCCTGCGGGGCTGCAATCCCCATCTTGATCTGTTCTCATCTTCTGTGGCCATCGCAGGGTCCAGATTCCCACTATGGAACCAAAGGACTGCGCAAAGTGATCCATGAATCGCCAACAACGGGAGCCAAAACCTGCTTTACGTTCTGTTACGCGGCTGGGAATAACAATGGCACTTCCGTGGAGGATGGACAAATCCCAGAGATCATCTTCTACACATAGTGCAGCTGTGGAGCTGGCTCTGGACTCTTCTGTTCTCTTCCCTGTGACCTTCCAAACTAAATTTCTGGCTGAGTTTGACCACACCAATTGGAGCCACACTAGCCAAAGGTCTCAGTAAAATCATTTCTGAGCTCATGTTTTGCCTAGTGCTAGTGATTCTGCTGCTATCACATGCCAGACTAACTGGTATTCCAGTATCATTTGTAGGTTGTCTGTGGCTAGTTGTTTTTCACTTTACTGATTAATCCTATCTAACAACATCCATTTTTTTTGACTGTAATGAATGTAGATGCTTTTCCACCGGTCAGAAGCATGGAAACGAGTGGCTCTGGTTGTGGTTATCCTTGCTGTGAGGAGATAATCCTGCAGAAAGATACAGTTGAGGGCCGTGTGGCCCATCCTTTTCTGCTCTGGCTCAGCGGTCGAGGTGAGACGGTTTGCCTGAGCAGGGCTTGGCCAGCCCGTGCCTGGTGCCTTCCCTCCCACCGGCCATGGCACGTGCAGCCGCCTTCAGAAAATTACAGAAAGTGACCTTTTCCCTGAGGCTCTGCTGTTTCAGCACTACATGCTCTTGAGGGAGACGTCAAAGCTGAGAGGCGCCTCTGGAGGGACTGCGGCGTTTTCATGCTATTCTCACTAATTTGTGACAATCCTTTACCTTGGGCAGTTGGTGACAGCGAATTGCCCTCCCCTGCGGACGGCCCATGGACTCGGGGAGGGGCAGTGGCTTGGCCGGAGAGGCTCTTCCCTCCCCTGTGTGCAGGCTGCCACGCTGGGGCCTGTGGGTGCTTCTTTCAAACTCCGTAGCGTGTTTCAAACGATGAGCACTCCTTGGCTAACCCCCATGCTGCCTTCCGCAGCAGGGTACCCCTACTAGTCATTACTGTGCTAATCAAATTCTTTGCAGATAGCGCCGGGGTTTGTCAGTTGAAACAAGCAAGGGAACTTGCCTCGCCTGGCACCCCCGGCTCCTGGGTGTTGCTGCTGCTTTCATGCACGTTTCAATGCATTTTCTCTTTGTTTCTGTGCATTGCTAACCTACCCCGGGCTGCTTCAGAGCGTGCCGCCCTGATGCAAAATAGGGAAGAGGCTTGATACGCAACTGCCTGTAACTGAATAATGCAGCAGATGGACGAGGATTTATGAAACAGTTCAGGAAAACAAAGATTCTTCTGTTTGCCAGTGTCTGTTTGCACAGCCTGCCTGTTTGGAAAGGCGCGGGAGGAAGATGTGGGATTTATGAATCTTACCTGGCTTTGGGCCGTTGAGCTCAGTAATCTTGAAGACGACCCTTCTTACCTGTTCAGGGCCAGTTGCTTTTCCCCGTGAGCAGGTACGACTTCAGCTGGGCAGGGAAGGCTCCATCCTGCCGGGGAGGCTGTAGGGGGCTTGGACTTGTGGCTGCCCGACCAGCCTCACGCTCGCTGCCTGCTGATGAAGACAAGAGTATTTCCTCCCCTTCCTCCACAGAGGAGACTGTAAGGACAGGACCGCCTGGCCAGAGCCTTCCGAAGCCTGCGTGGGACTTGCTGGCAGGGGTGGTGCTGCCCCAAAGCTGAGGCTCCCCTTTGCAAGCCTCCCCCTCTGCTCCAGGTGCACAAACCATCGTAACTCACTGGGCAGCAGTTGCCACTTTATTTAGCTGCTGGAAGTTAAAACCTGGTTGTCCTTCGCTGGTGCGGATGGCTCGGTGCCTGCTCACTCACTGGGAAATAGCATCTCCTCCTCTTGCTCCCTCCGGTCAGGTCCGTGGCCAGGAATCTCCTCATCAGCCGGGCAGCAGTAATGCTGTCGGGAATGCCCTGCACCTCCTAACCAGTAGCTGTTAGAGATGTCAATAGTGTGTTAATGTTCTCTGGGAAGACGTTGTAAGATGTGTATATTGTAAGCCTGCTTTGAGGTAGGATGTTTTTAATATGGCCAGTACTGAAAAAAAAAGGGGGGGGGAGGAGGAAGAAAAAAAGATGGGTCAGTGACTTAGTTAATTGAACCTGACTCCGTGCAATACAAAGAGTGTTGTGAGATGGATTAACAGCCCGGGGTGGAGGCGGCCCCTGGGGATGTTCGTAGCTGCGCCCGCTCTCGCCTCCCACCTCTGCCCCTTCTTGAGGGTTGTGGGAGCTTCACTGCAAGTGCCCGAGAGCTGTGTCAGGGCCTTGCGCCTTCCCTGGGGCTGCCGGCTGCTGTGGGCCTGGTACCTCACAGGGCGTTTCTGCTTGTGGGTGGCAGCAGCGGAAACGATTGGAATTAGAAAGAAGCAAAGCTGTGTGCTTGGCCGTGGGAAGAGCAGGCCTTGCTCGGTCCAGGTGGGCACCTCCTTGCTGGATCTTCACTGGAAGCATCTGGTTTTATTTCTGTTTTGTTATGCAGATTCTCTTCCCAAATCCACCCTTCCCACTGTCACACCCCAAGGTAGGTCTGGGGGCTTGGCCTGGCGGCGGGGGGCAGAGGAGCCAACCTGAACTACACCTGAGCAACTTCTGTTCTGGCAGCTTTTATGCAGTTTGATGCAATTCTGGCTTTTGTAGATAGATGAATGTAATTCACTGTTGGACATGCCTATTCCCCAAAGTATGAGACATTCTGTTGTACCACATCACCTTCCGCGCAGAGCTGGGACTGTCTCGCCTCCAGTGCTGTATTGATGAATGTATCCGATGCTCTCATTCAGTGTTCACACTCTGCTTTTGGCTAGCTTTGTGATTTGTAAATAGGAAATCAATAAAGACATTCAGGTTGTCTTTACAAAAGTTTCTTTGTGATTTGAAGAGGGCTGATGGCTGCCGTTGGGGTGGAGGGAAGGCGGAGGCGGGGTCCTGTGCTGAGCTGGATCCTGGCCCTTCTCCCCTGGCCAAGGGTGTGAGGTCCTCGGCCTCCCTGTGTGCTGCGCGTGGCACCAGCTCCCCAAGACTCCGGAGGGTGGCAGATCCCTGTGTGGGGAACCGGGACCCTCTGGGTCTGGAGGTTGTTGTGGAACCTGTGTTCCTCTGGGGGAGGAGAGGAAGAGGGTGATGAGTAGGTGTTATCCTGGCCATGGGCAGGGGGAGCTTCAGCCTGTCATTTTATGACTGAATTGCTTTAACCTTGACTAAGCATCAAAAACCTTCAAACATGCTAAAAGCTGCCCTGGCCTTTGCAGGGGTCAGTCTGGGTCTTTGGAAGCAGGACCTTGCTTTGAGGGAGGTGGAAAGGGCTGTTCCCCTGCCCTGCTGGCCCTGGCACGATGGGAAGGCAGTTTGTCGTGTGGAGGGGCTGTGAGCAGGGATGGGGGGGGTTCTGCCTGCCCTTCTGCACCAAAGGCAGCAGCTGTGCCCTGGCAAAGCACCTTTCAGTAGCTCCTGTGGGTGTGAGGAGCCGTGGCCCTGCTTGTAGCAGCTGCCTGGAGGAAGCAGCAGGGCTGTGTCGGCGCCACCCGGTGAGGTGGAACCCTGGGGCCGGGTGCTGTGGGGGGCTGCCGGGCCAGGCTGGGGCACTTGGGGGCCACCAGAGCCCCAGAAGCAGGGGCAACCTCGGCCTCACCCCCATCACGCACCAGTGCCGCCGCACTCGGAGGCACAAGGTCCTGTGGCTGGGCCTTGCCCAGCTCAAGTGCAAGGCCCATCTTGTCCTTCCTCCTCCTCAGCAGCGAGGCCAAAGGCTCCCCTGGCTTCCACACCCCCCTCAGGGCTGTGGTCCTTCAGGCTGGAGCCTGCTTTCCCTGCCCTGCCTGTGCTGCACACGGGGCTTCAGCCGGGAATTGCCCTCCCACACCACGATGTTCCACGGGGAGCCCTGGGGAGTGTCCAGCTAGGCAGGGAGATGCCGGGAGCCATCGGCCTCGCTGCTGCTGCCCTGACCTCCCCCGGCCGCTCCCACTTTGAGCGGAAAAGCCCTGAGGGGGCCGCAGTTTTAGCTTAGGACCAGCAGGAAAGGCTGGCGGCAGCTCCCACTGGGGATGGGGAACCCCCACCCTCAGGGCTGTGCAATCAAGCGCAGAAGAAAGTGTAGGTTTTTAAGATTTTTTTTTTTAATTTTACTTTTTGTTTTTATTAAAAAAAAAGCCCCTAAATTCTATGGCTTCCAGGAAGCATCAGAGAAATTTAAATGCCATTTCTGTACACTTTGTTTTAAAGCAGTAACTAAACTCGCAATGGAACAAACGCCCTCACGTACAATCGCAGTGTTTGGGCTCCTTGCTGGAAGGACGGTCAGTCCCGGGGGCCTCTTGGCCCTGCTCCAGTGGCATAGCGGGCGCAGATGGAGCTGGGCAAATGTCTGCAGCCGCGGCCCTTCCCCTCTGCGGCTCCTCTTCAGCCTCCGCTTGGGTTGGTCTGAGCCGATGCTCTGAGAAGGGTTCACTTCCAGGGAAAATTTAAGGCGATATTTGTTTTTTTAACATTTCTGTTTGTTTATTTGTTTGCCTTGTTGGGGAAACAAGGTCAAACCTTGCAGGTCCCCCCCGTCCCAGCGCGGCCTGGGGGATGCAGCTGTGGCAGCTGGGGCTGGCTCGGCCCTGCTGCAGCCCAGGAGCAGCCAAAGCTGGGGTCAAGCCCAAATTCAGGAAGGGGGCCACGGCACGGTGCCCTCTCTGGGGCCCCCATGTGCAGCCACAGCCCATGGGCGCCAGGGCAGGACAGGGTGACTCCCCCCCCCTTGATTTGGGCCCTCCAGCCTCCCCCAGAGATGGTCAGTTTGGACAAATGTTTCGAAGCAGCCACAGAAGGTCCCGTTTCCCACCCCCCCCACACACCCCTCCCACCCCTCCCCAAAGCCTCAGCACAGCCTCAGACCCTCTCTTGGGGCAGAACAACGGGGTTTTGGTAAAGATAAGTGTGCCCCCCGCCCCCCCCGCCCATGTGTCATGATCAATACACACAACAGTGCATGGTTTCAGTCACATGGGAGAGCTGCAGTGCCAGGGGGTGGTGAGGAACAGGGGGTGTCTGAGTGTGTCTCTGTGGCCATGTGTTTGGGTGTAAGTTGCAAAAACAAATCCCATTTCCCCCTGCCCTGGGATGAGGCAGGAGGACACCGTGCCAGCAGCTCTGGCAGCACCGGCCCACCCTGACACCCGCTGCTGCCTGGCCGCGCTCGCTGTGTGCCCCATGCCTGTCCGTGGTGCTGCTCGCCCCGGCTGTGGCCCACCCTGCACCCACTGCTACCCCGGGAGGAGCCCTGGGGCCCTCGGGGGGCTTGGACATGCAACAAATGGTCAAACCAAAGAGGCCAATAAACCGCTGCCCTCCTGCGAATGCCTACATCTGTGGTGGCAACACATCCAGCCCTAAGACATCCCAGCACCAGAGGCTGCTTTGCTTTTTGAACCGTGCTCTGCCACCTCCTGTCATGAGTCCCTCTGGCCTCGGCCGTCCCTGTCCCCACATCCCCCAGCTCCCAGGAGTCACCAACCTGTTCCCCAGGCCCAAACGGCACCTGTATTGCTAGCAAAAGTGCATCGTAAAAAATGAACTGTAAACGCGTTTCCTCCTTCCCTCCCGGCCCCCGCTCCCCAGCACTTCTCACCGTACCAGAGCCCGTAGTGCTCGTCACCAGAGGTGATAGCGAAGGGGGGAGGAACCCACCGGGGGACGTGGGGTGGGGTGGGCCTAAAGGAAGAGCAGAATTCAGTAACACTGAAGATGACGGTCAAAGACTGATGACTCAGCACTCTGCACCGAGACTCACTTTAAATTAAGAGACAAAGAAGCAACGGGGGGGGGGGGGGGGGAATATTTTTTCCTCCTTAGCCCACTGCTCTTGACATTGTCTTCTGCTTCTTCTGACAGCGACGGTTCAGCATCTGTAGAGTTGATCCCTATTTTCAAACTGGTTATAGACTCAAAAGCAAGTGACGCTGTGGATTTGTTTCCATTTGTTTCTTTCTTTTCTTTTTCTTTTTTTTTTTTTCTTTTTTTTTCTTTTTGACAGATGCAGGAACTTCAGCGAAGTTGGGCTTGGTTCGAGTAAACAGCCACGCACTGGGCGAGTGGCAGAGGAAAGGACAAGCAGTTTGGGGAGGCCCCGCTCCCCGCCTGCATGTGGGTCGCTGGGGGAGGCCATCTGGCTCAGCCCATCCCCCCCCACCCCCCGACCCCCTCCAAATCAAGGGGCCACCGCCAGCTCTGCAGGTCAAGATCCAGCCATGGCCAGAGGGAGAGGAGCCATCGCACACGCCGCTCCACCTGGCCCTGGCAGCTCATTTGCGACGCTTGGTGGTTTTCCTCTTCCTTCTCTTGAAGAAACAGCAGCACCTGGGGATGGAGGGGACCTGTCAGCACCTGGGCCCAGACACGGATGGGCTCCGCAGCCCCACTGTCAGGGCAGAGCCGGTGAGGGGGGGATGGAACCCTTTTGGCATTGTAGTGAGCCCTCCATGGGCAGCGCTGCTCTGGGAAGTGCCTCTGGTACGTGGCGGGGCCTGGACCACAATGGCCACAGTGAGTGACACCGGCCAGGGTGAGCGATGCTGGCAATGGCACACGATGCCAGCTACAGCAAATGTCAGTGGCCAGAGCTGGGGCCAGGCAGAGGCTCCCAAAGAGGGAATGGCCCTGGATCTGTGCAGGCCCGCCTGAGCTGGCTTTGGGAGGATGCGGGAGCCCCAGGGCTGGGCAGGGCAAGGTGGGAAGGGGCTGGGGGTGGCAGTGGCCCTGCAGGGACGCCCCTCGTGGCATCCCGGGGAAAAGCGGTGGTTACTTGCTCTAGAGCTGGGCTGTTCCTCCCTGGAGGGGACTGGACAAGGCATCACAGCGCAGCTGCTGAAACCCGCGGCCCTCCCGGCCCCAGTGATGGGGAGGCAGCAGAGCTGTGTCCTTACTTAGTATCGTCTGTCACCTCCACCTCGGTGGGGGCTGTGATGGGGGCGTTCGAATGTCCTGCCGTCGGGTCATCCGTGTTCAGCTCGCCATTGGTGGAGCTCATCACCTGGGGAGAGGTGAGCATCAGCACAGGGCAGCCTGCGGGGCATGGGCCGGTCCTCCGCCTTGACCCCCACCCCACGGCAGCAGCGTCCCAGAGGGGTGCAGCCCCAGGAGGTGGGGGCCCCCCCCCCCCCGAGCCCTGTGCGAGCCCAGAGTACCGAAGGCCCCACGCAGGGCAGCAGGCTGGTGCTCTCACCCAGACAGTGGAGCTCGGCCTCAGTGCTGAGCACTCCCAGGCAGCCCCATCACACAGAGGGGTTTGGTCACCTCCCCATCGCTGGGCGGATCCCGGCTCCTGGGAACCTGGGCTGGGAGAGGGGCTCGCTGGCAGCCAGCTCCAGCGTGGCCAGGAAAGATGGCCCTGTGAAGCTGTTAGCACCGAGGAGACCTTGCCATGGCCGAGTGACTGGACACAGCTCTTGCTCCCCAGTGCCAAGCCCCAACACCACCGGGCCCTGCAGAACTCAGCCCAGCGCCCACCCCACAGGCTCCTGCCAGCTTCAGGGTATCCCTGCGCTCCTGCCCACTCGCCGGGACAGCAGGGCTGTACGTGGTGCCAGGGCCGGGAGGAGAGCCAGGTCACCAAAGCAAGGATGGGGCTGGGAGAGGCAACAGGGACTTGCCTGAAACCCCCCTCCTGCACTGCTGCCCCAGGCAAAGCCAGGAGCTCCCTGGGGATGCACAGGCCAAAGGATCGCCAAGCTGCTTGTCCCCAGCTTGGCCTTACCCAGACTCGTGGAGGAGCTGCCATCTGACAGCCATGCTGCCCAGCTGGCAGGGCTACATCAAGCTACAGACACCCCCCCACAAACAAATCTGGAGACCCGTGTGCATCACCAACACCCCCCCCGCAGTGCTGGGCACAGGCGGAGAACAGGGAGAGGTCTGCAGAGCGAGAGCAGGGAGCAGCCGCTGTGGCAGGGAGCGGTACGGGATGAGCAGGGCAGAGCGTGAGCTGGCCCCACGGTCCACACCAGCCCTGCGACGGCAGTGGCGGGAGCCGGGTCCAAGCACCGGCAGAGATTCACCGCAGAAGAGCAGGAACGAGCAGCAGCCGTGGGAATGGAAGCAGAGATAGAGGAAACAGCGCAGGCCCAGCCAGGGGGACCCACCGTGGATGCCCTGCTAGCTGCATGGGCTGGACCCCACCAGCCCAAGGAGGGCCGAGCAGCGGAGGGCAGGAGACTGCGAGGGTGGCAAGCACGTGGCCAATAGCGCGAGTGCGGGACCGAGGCGGGTAGACGAAGCCAAGGACTGCCCAGGGAAAGGGAGGAGAAGCAGGGCTCGAAGCCATTGCTCCAGTCAGACAAGGAGGCACAGGAAAGTCCCCATGTGGGACAAGGCCGCGTCATCCGGCACCGCTGGGATGAGCAGCACTGGGGGCAGAGCCCAATGCCCACCTGGCTGCTTGTGCCGCAGAGCCAGTGCTTTGTCCACCTCTAACCACCCTCTGAGTCCCACTGGCAGCACCAAGGGAGCCCAGCAGTCCCTCGGAAGCAGCGCCAGCCTCGCCTGCGAGCCATGCGTATCACGCACCACGGGGACAGGGCAGCGCAGCCCCTGGGTCCATGTGTTGCAGGTTAGGCAAGACCCTGGGCATGTGCTGCCCCAATGCTGCCCTGCAGCAGGGGAGTGGTGCTAATCTCCTCGCACGGTTGACATAGGCTTGCACCCAGCTGCGTGGGCAGGTCGCATGGCACAGGTTGGCTCTGCTCCCTCCCGCGCCCACCCCTGCCCTTGGCGCGTGGTTGCATGTACCTGGATGGACCCCCCGAGCCTGCTGGCTGCCAGGTGAGCTCCCAAAGGCTCCTCGGCAGGCTGCCCACTGGCCTGAGGATCCCACAACTCCGTCCCCTCGGGCAGCTGCTTGCGACAGGCAGGAGGAACAGAATGGAAAGAAACAAAAGAAAAGAGGAAGAATGGGGAAGAGAAGGGAGAGGTGGAGGGAAGGGGTGGGGGGCAGTGGCAAAGGGAGTCGAGAAAATAAGACATGCAAAAGCAAAAATATGACTGGAGCAGCTTGAGTTTGTGATTGTGGAGGGCACTCGCACAGCACCATCCTGGCAACTCCCCAGAGCGGTCTCTACAGTGACACTGTGAGGCTGCACCCTCCCTGCCACGTACACACACACACACACACACACGCACGCACGCACCCCTCCAGCAACGGAGCTGGGCTCTTCCCCCCCCACTGGGCACATCTTCTCTGGGCAGCCAAGGACACACTGCCCTGCAGAGCACAGCCAGCCCTGCGCAGGGCTGGCGGCTGCATTTTGGAGCGTGCTGGGACAGCAGTGCTGCTCACTGTGTGGGGAGATGCGACCAGGCCGAGGTGCCGCCACCGGCCGCTCTCCTGTGAGTGCGATGATCCAAGGTCGGCGTGGATCTTTGCGGGGTGAGTGCGAGGAAGCGAGCTGTGCTGCTCCTCGAGGCACTGGGCTCCTCATCTGCCCAACAGCAGGAGAGCACCCTGCTGCCAAACTCTTGCCACTGTAAGTGTGGCACAGACACACACACCCCCACCCCCACCCCCCCGCATCCCCAGTTTGGAAACTGTTCCCACGCTGTGAGAGTTTTGAGCTTTGTTTTTCTCACTGCCCTTGAGAAGGGTTGTCGAACATGGCATTTCTTGGATGCTGGAGGCAGAAAGATGATATTACTGGAAGCAAGTTCCCAGGGATGAGCCAGAAGCATTTTGAAGATGTCGCCCTCTCCCTAAGGAAGCACTGCCCTGCTACTAGCCAGCAAGAGCCAGGGCTATCCCAGGCTCCCCAAGCTCGGCCCACAGCAGCAAGGGGCACCACTGGGCTGATACCTGGGTGAGGGAGGACAGGGTGCTGCACCCTTGGCTCCAGCCCATTTGCAGGTGCTCTGCTCCCCGGGGAGGTTCAAGGCAAGAGGATGAGGGTCTGTATGGGACTGCTGGGGAAAATGCGTGAGATTTGCTCTTGATGGCAGCAGTCCTAAAGCTGTGTTTCCTGCACCGGGGTATGACAGGCCACAGCACCGGAGATGGGCTGAGCAGCCCAGCCCCTTTCCCACAGCTACCCAGGCAGGGAGCTTCTTGCACAGCTTTGCCTGTCTCCCTGCCCTGGGCTGCTCCCAGCTCGGCCCCACATGCTTTGCTGGTTCCCAGGGCAAAGCCAGCCCCTCTCTCCATCACAGGGCCACACGCTGCCAAGCTGCCCCATGATTCTCCCCCAAGGCCCAGGCAGCCCCCCAGCCTTGTCCCGTGTCCCCATCCCATTGATGGAATTGGCACCATGAACAGAGCAGCAAGTTAATCCCATGGGGATGCGGCACCAGGGACACTGACCTCAACGCTGCGTGGCTCAGCCTGTACCGTGCCCACACCCACCGGCCAGCGCTAAACCCTGCAGCTTGCTGGCTGAAGCCCAGGCCTGGCGCTTCCCTGACATTCCCAGCCTCCCACAGCTGCTTCCTCCCACTTCTGCCAGGCTGCCTGGCCCCAGGGACACCGCCCTGGTCCCCCTGCTAGCCACAGACACAGACCTGGAGGGAGGAAGTCCTCCCACAGACAGCACTGAGGAAAAAAGGATGCCCCAGTCCGTGCCTCCATCCAGAGGCCCTGCCGGGCTCTGTGAGTCTGTGGAGCTGAAGCCTGAGCTGTGCACGACCGCAGTACTGTGCCCCGGCCGGGGCAGTGTTGCTTCTCACCTGGTGTTTGGTGTGTGGCTGTGCTTTGTCTCTGTTCGGGGGCTGCACCTGCACCTCGTTGTGCATTGTGCCGATGGGGGTGGGCTGGGGACACGACAAGGACAACATCAGCTGTGGCACAGCAGCCCTCCCACTGCTCCACGCCCCCTGATCCAACCTCCAGCCAAACATGCAAACCACCCCAGAATCAGGGCCTGATCCCAGCCCCTACACCAACCCCAGCAGCTCCACGCTTGTTGTTTGGCTCCAGTGAGCCCACAGAGGGTGCCACAGCAGAAAGTGAGGTGCCAACTCAATTGCTGGGTTCCCCATAGCTCCAGGAGCCTCAAATCCTTGAGTCACAGCTTTAACTCATCAGCATGACAGCCCCAGCTTAGAGATGGCTGCTGGTGTCTGGCGAGGACTGGTGGAGCTCACCTCTTGGGCACGGATGTGCCGCAGACCACACTGACTGACCACTATGCTGCCCACTGCCCCACCACCACACTGGGGCCCAGAACCCTCTGTCTGACCCCCTCCCCCCCCACTCACCAATGGTTTCCCTGCCCAGTCGTATTCGTAGTCGAACACGTAACCATTTCTCTCAAACAAGTCTGTGAAGAGCTTCCGCAGGTAGTCGTAATCAGGCTTCTCAAAAAAATCCAGCCGCCGCACATAGCGCAAGTATGTGGCCATCTCCTCTGTGGGGACAGAGCTGGCTCAGATGGGGCAGGGGGACAAGATGCCAGGCCAGTGGACCCTGGGGCCAGGCTGGGGCCAGGGACAGACCATGCAGAGCGCCCTCACCTGGGAAGTTCTCACAGAGCACCTCCACTGGTGTGGCTCTTTTGGTGTCACCGATCTTCTGATACCTCTCCTTTAGCGTGTCAGCCTGGCAGAGACATGGAACAGGTCGGCATGAGGGCCAGGTTTCTTGGTCCCCCTTTTCCAGGTAACAGCAAGAGCTCATTCCCAGGCAACCCCCTCACCCAGGACAGGTCTGGAAGGCAACCACTGGGGAGGGCAGTTCCAGGACAGCCACTGAGAGCAGCTGGGATACCCAAAGCAGGAGGGACACAGAGAAGGGGGACACCTACAGCTGCTCAGCACAGCAAGGGTCTGGTATAGAGCTCAGAGCAACAGCCTCTGCATCTGGCAAGGCTGCCAACCCCCCCCAACACCCTGGGGGCCAAAGCTTTTCCCTTCCCCACACCGTGATGCTGCCCACGCCAGGGCAGAGCCAGACCCACAGGGCAGCTGTGCCCAGGGACAGTGGGAGCTGGCAGTTACCTTGAGGCCTTGCCAAGGGAGGCTTCCGCGGAGGAAGTACATAAACATGTGCCCTAATGCTTCCAGGTCATCCCTGCGGCTTTGTTCTGCATGGAGAAAACAGAGACATGGGCACGTTCCCACTACAGCCACCTTCCCTGTCCCTGCCAGACCCTGCATCACCCCAAGTACCCTGCCACCATTCCAGGCTGAAGAGCAGGAGAGGCAGTTTGCCCCCAGCCCCACCTCTGGCAGGGGGGAGCTCACATGCTGCAGCCCCTTTCCCTCTCCCTTTCGGCTGAGACAGGGCTGGCCACACAGTGCGCACACACCTTTCCCAAGGTGGGTGTTGATGCTCATGTAGCGTGCTGTCCCTGTCAGGCTCTTGTGCTCTCGGTAGGGGATGTGTTTTTTGGTCTCGGGGTCAATATACTCTTTGGCCAGGCCAAAATCAATGATGTGGATGGTGTGCTGCCGCTTGCTGCCCGGCCGCCCCACCAGGAAGTTCTCTGGCTTGACATCTCTGTAGATCAGGCTTTTGGTGTGGACGTACTCCATCCGTGTGATCTGGGGGCAGAAGGAGATGTCAGCACCACGGCAGAGATGTGCTATGCATCCTGCACACATCCCTGCACCCTCCTCCCCTGGGCCAGACTCTGCTCTGATTGCCTTGCCCCAGCCAGCAACCCTGCTCCCCTCAGCCCCTACGTCACCCTGGGCTGAAGGGACGGGCACAACAGGTCCTCCAGCCCTGGGAGACAACCCCAGTCCGGCCGCATCTCAGACACATAGCAAGAGGCGCTCGGCTGTGCTCAGAGAGGGGCTGTGAGGGATGAGGGAGAGCCCTCCTACATCAGAGAGAGGGTGAGGTATGGAGGGAGGCAGGCTGGGATGTGCCAGCAGGCAGTGTCTCCTGCTCACCCCTCCTTCCCTGCAGGGTCCCCACACAGCCTCACGCCATGCCCACACATCACCCTGCTCCCCTGGGGCGGTCCATGGCCAGGCGGGCTGGGGTGAGCTGCGCAGAGCTGCAGGCGAGGAGGAGGTGCTGTGCTCACCAGCTGGATTGCGATCATCAGGACAGTCTTGAGCGTGAAGGTCCGATCACACAGATCAAAGAGATCTTCTAGGCTAGGTCCTAGCAGCTCCAACACCATGGCGTTGTACTTCCCACAGGGGCCAAAGTAGTAAACCTGAGGAATTCCTTCTGCAAGAGATGGAGCAGGGGCTGTCAGGGGTTGCAGCAGGGCTGAGCAGCACACGGCCATGATGTCGCAGCCATGCCATTGCTGGAGCTGGGACGGGGGGCTGTGGATGGGGGGATGTCTCTGCACTGCCCTCCCTCCACACCACAGCCAGCCTGGCTCTGCTCTTAGCAGGAGGGCGAAGGAGGCAGCTCCATCTGCATCCCTGACTGCTGTGGGGGAGGTGGGGGGAAAGAACTAAATAAAAAGGGATCAAAGATTAGACGTGGCTCTGTGTAAAATCGACCTCTCCCAGCCGAGCAGATGGGCAGGAGTCGCTCATGCTGGGGAGTGAATTTGCAGAGTCACATTTGTAGGAAGCCTCCCTTTCCCAGCCGCGCTGCCTGGGCGGCTGGCTCCCTGCGGCAGCTCAGCCTGGCTCCATACCTGCATTGCCAAGCTGTTTGTAGAACCGATACTCCAGGTGCAGCTGGGGGGCCCGGGATTTTATGGGTTCCTTGGAGGAGAGAAGGAGAACGGTTAATGTTGTTGTAGGGAGCAGAATGTTAGGGAGGTCTGTGTGTCAGACACCTCCTTCACATGCTGGCAGCAGCTGGACTGAGAGTATTTGGAGTTGAGAAAAACTGGTATAAAATGGAGATTAAGCCTCAGGGGATGATGAGAGACAACCAGTCCATATGGGAGCCAGGTCCACCCCGTCCAGAGAGATTCAGGTGCTGGGACATTAATGGGAGCAGGTATCAGTGGGGACCACCCTCTCCTGGGGGTCTCTCTGCCGCTGGCACCGGCTGAGTGCAGCACAGGCCTCAGCGAGGTCCTGGAGAAGCACAAAGACCCAGCTCTTCTCTCCCCGGGTCCAGATCACCCCACCTGCAATGACGTGTGCTGCTTCGCCTGCCCTCAGTTCCTAGCAGTGAGCACCGCTCCCTGCGCAGCCACCCACTCATCACCCATCGCAACCCACTTGGCTCGACCCACTCTAACAGCCTGGGGAGGGTGAACAACCTCCTTCCCAGGTGGCCTGAACCACGGAGGGACTCACCAATTTGATAGCTACGTATTCATTCGTGTAGAGGTTCTTTCCTGCAGGGAGACACAAAAAAGGCAATTGAAAGCAAGTGAGCCTTTGCATTAACCCTACTTCACACCAGCCGCAGTCCCCTGAGGGCTCCTGGGCTGCAGAACATCCCGAACAGGTTCAGTGGCTCCCACAACACATAAACAGGCCTCGAGGCTCAAGCAGGAGCAGGAACCCACTGTGGAGAGTTGCAACATGCCTGTTAATTACCCCCAGATCAGGTACGTGGATTCCTCTGGGATGGGCAGCATACCAGTCCAGGCCTGCAGGGATGTGACTGGTTGAGGCAGGAACAGGGCTGGGACTTGCTGTTTCTCCCAGCCACCTCCCTGCATGGAGAGGGGCCACCCTGCTCCCGGCGGGCTGTCCAGAGCTGGGGGATGCTGCTTTGTGGGCAGTGGGACCACGCAGGGGGTGGCAGGGAGGAAGGACCCCCAAGAGCACTGGGGCAGCTTGAGGCACTGCAGCTGGCAGTGGCTCAGAGACACTGCAGGAGGTGAAAATCCCTTCCCCAGGGCTGGGGTCACTCCTGGGATGGCATATGTGTGCGCGCGCGCACATGTGTGCGGCTCAACCTCATTCTTCGGGATGCACCCACCCACCTGAGGGTGCACGGGAACCAAGAGCAGCCCCAAGGCACAGCCCAGACGGTACGAGAAGGAGCTGACGGCACTGATGCGCTGCAGGCAGGGCCAGACAACTGCCTCCAAGCACCCAGGAGAGCTGAAAGGGCAGCCAAGCCACCTCAAAACCCTGTAAATGACTTCCTAGAGAGCTCAGCACCTTCACTGGTGTTTTCACACCCATAACTACAGAAAGGTTGAACTAACGGTGTCTGCACATCACCCTGTTTACCCCAGAGAGCCAGGAGGAAGGTGTTACACCTGGGAATTGTCAGTACAACTTCTTCCCTCCTAGGTCCTTAAAGGCAAAGATTAAAGAGGTTTGCAAAAACATCTGAGTGCCCCTTCTTCCAGAGCCCCCCAGGACACTGAGGAGATGGGAGTTAACCACAGCAGGTCCCCTTCTACAGCATGCAGAGCCAGCAGACATGCGATCCCACTGCCTGGCATGTGGGTATCTGATGGAGCTGCATGTCTCCTCGGATTTTCTCCAAGCAATTTGCTTGGGGAACAAGCTCCTCCTGGCATAAGATTTCATCTGCTCTGATTGCTGCTCTCCACCTGAAGCAGCAATAAAACCTTGCCAGGCGACATCAGAGCCAGCTGCTGAGTGCCAGAGTCGGCAGCAGGATTACAGGAAGAGGGATGAATAGGCGATATTAATGGAGTGGCTACTCCCAGGGACGGGCTCTACAGCCAAGGAGGGGCTCAATCCTGCTGCCTCACTGACCCTCTCCCATCCCAGGGGGCCTCTGCCAAGCCACTTTGCCTCCTGCCTCTGCAAAACCCAATCCCTTCACAGCAATTAGGAAGTAGCTGATTAGGGAGAGAGAAACGTCTGTCAAACATGCCAGACTCAGGGATTCTGGACTAATGGACATTCATGACGGGCTAACATTTCCTGGGAAGGAGGCGGGACATCCCCCAGACCCAGACATGGCTCCAGAGAGGTCAAGGAAACCCTCGGTTCATTGGGAACTTGACTGGGAAGAACTGAAATCCCGATGGACCCCAGTGCAGCCTCTTGCCCTCGCCACGAGAAGTCACCTCCCAACAATTTAACGGGGAGAGAAGGCAGCAAGCTGGCAGGGAAGAGAAGCACGTGCTGGCAGCTTATCTTCCACACACCAAGACCTTTGTGTTTTGCAAATAATTGCAAGGGAGAGCAAAACAGCCCCACACACCAGCTGGGATGCAGGCATGGCCCTGCCTGTGGCAACGGCACAGGGTCCCCACGTGCTCCCCGCCTAAGGTGGGCTCTGGCCTCAGGGCTGTACTGTTCGGTCCAAAAAAAAAAAAATCACTGCTGCCTTCATGGTAGTAACACATAACCAGAAAACTCACAGCGGGATCTTCCCTGAGGTTAGGCTGGGTCTGAGGAGGGGAAAAAAATGCATGGCAGGATACCTGCCACCTTGCCAGAGGTGTACTGCAAAACCAGCCCAGCGCAGCAGGGAGGGAGAAGGGAAGGAGGCAGGAGCATTCCCACAGGGCTGTGCTGGAGGGGTCCACCCCCTCTCTGTTACGTGGCACCTGTCCTGTTCCCACCACACTGCTCCCCCCCCCGTGGCTCACTGGCACAGAAAGCTACCCACAAAAACGCTCTGGGAGCTGGCAGCTATCTCCCAGCCCAAGAAATGAGTTCAAATAATTTGATACCCCCATAGTTCATCCCTTTCTGTAATGCTCAGAGGACTTGGACAAAGCCCATAGAAAAGATGGGGTGCAGAGAGAGCATGGACCATTGCTGCTGTCTAACCACCACCATCCTCTTCCCCTTTCCTGATAAAAAAGGTGCAAAGAGCAGAACCAGCCTATCGTGAGAAAACAAGCAAACAAACAACAGGAAAGAAAAAGCAAAAGAGCAAGGAGGGGTTCTTCCCCTGGCCAGGCCAAACCCACACCAGGGAACTTCCCACTCCAGCTCCTGGAGCAGCTCCCGCAGCCACCCCTATGCTGCCCACTCTGCTGAGCGCTCACTAATGACAATTACTAACACCTAAAATGTGTTGGAGCTCATAGGCTGCTCCGGGGAGGACTCAAGCAGGCAGCGCTGCAGGATTCATAGCAGAAAAGATGCTTTTGAAAGAAAAAAAAAGATGAAAGCAGCAATATAGGCAGCAGAAAGCAAATATTTGCATTTGCAGAGAGGCCTTTGCCCAGCTCAGTGCTGGCGGCACCTCCAAATCCAGCTGCCAGCACCTGCAAGACACGGTGTGTCCGATGAGAGGATGAGCACCAAGTCAAAGCCACCCATCTGAGGAGGCACTGGACCCAGGGTCTGTATCGCATTTAAAAGCTGGACATGGCTTTCTCTTAACCCTGTGCTAACACCCAAATCATCCCCCTTCCGAAGGCAGATTTGGCAGCGGTGGGGTCCAGCACCTGCTCCTGCACATCATGGTGACCAACGGAGGAGCTGGGCTCTGTGCCGGGCTCCTGACCAGGTCCCCATCCAAGTGGCTCCCCCTGTGCCAGCCCCTCGGCTGTGGCACAGCACCTCACCAACAGTGCCAGGAGCCTCTGCACACTATGGCCCTGAGTCATGCCTAGGCACCAGGACCAGGTATTTGGCCTCTCTGGTCCCCAGGCGATACAGTTGAGGAGCGCAGGAGAAGGCAGCTCTGAGCGAAGGCAGCCGGGCACTGGCCCAGCGCTGCAAGCACCACAGCCCTGGTGACACAAGCTGCATGAGTCCAAGCAATGACAGTTCCTTGGAGCATTGGGTTTTAATACCATTGGGGAAAGAAGAAAAAAAAAGTTATTTTAGAGTTTTACCTTCCTCTAGAGGAGGCTCTGAAGGCCTAAGAGGAAAAACACACATGAGCCATTAGCAAGGGAGGCAAGAGAAGTCAGCAGGCAGCGTGTGGCCTCTTCTCTCCCGCAGCCTACTCCAAAGATGCCCGTGAGCTGCCTCCAGCACATAGTGGCTCTGCAGCTCCGACCAGCCAGCCACCTTTTCGAGGTGGCTGAGCCCCTTGCCATATGTGCACATGTACAGAGGTCTATGCGGAGCTGAAGACAGAAGGGTGTCATGTGCAGCGTGCTGACCCCAGCCCGTATTTCCTGAAGGTACTACCCCTGAGGAATAACCCCCTGCTGCCAAGTAACCTGGAGGCTAAAGGCTGCAGGCCAGGGGTGAGAGCCACAGCTTGAGCGAGCTTGGGAATGTCCCCAGCACTCACACGTGACCGTTCAGCTGGGACACAGACCCAGCCCAGCTGTAGTAGCGACCTGCTGCTGGCTCATACACCACACAAGGATCCCCCCCCTTTCTTCCCTCCAAAGTACTGGGTTTACTTCTTAAAAATAAGTTAATTTCCAACTTTTGAAGGAAAACAGCTGCTGTGTTTCCAAGCTGCCATTAGAAATGAATGCAGCAGGCCAGGGGAGAGGGGTGAGCACAGGAAAGCAGCAAAAAGCATATCTGCAGAAGTTTATTGCCAGAAAAACAGAAGCAGCAGTCTCTGCCAGGTCCCTGTCCCTCACCACAGCCCACGGCAGCTCCACAGCACAGCCTCACTAGAGCACTGGCCATGCTCACAGGGGCCGTCAGGGAGCCCCCTGTCCAGGCAGCATGGCAGGACAAACAGCAGCTCCTAGCTCCAAAGTGCAGCTCCGAGGCAGCCCAGCACCAGGCAGATCTCAGGGAAAGGGGCTTGCATACCACCCAGGTGCTTTGGGCTGGGTTCTCCTCCTCTCCCAGCCCACTCCAAGGCACCACCGAGAAGCCTGCTCCAACAAACCCTCGCTGTGAGCAGTACATGCTGGCCTGGCTCCCACTGGCCAGCAGGAAGCTGACAGAGGCAGCAGGCTCCCGCTGCTCAGCTGTAGCCCAGTGCCAGGGCACACGAGCCACGCTCCAGTCACCCCTGCTGCCAACAGCCTCCTCCTGCCTTGTATTTCACAGAGCAGCATCCAGCCCTGGCACAGAAGCAGGCTGGTTGCAGGCAGCAGATGGGCAGGGGTGCTGCCCAGCCAGGAAAGGGGGGGAAGCTCAGGGGACTGCAGGAAGCAGGGGTTGCCCAGGGCTGCCTTTGGAAAACCCCAGGAGGAGCCAGGCTGGCTCTTGTCCACAGCTGCAGGCTGACAGTGAGGGGAACAAGCACTTTGGATGTGCTGGCTGGGGCACGGTGCCCTGCCCAGCCCAGGGGGAAGCACCAAAACCAGGTGACCAGGAGGTAACAGGACCTGCATGACCTAAATCTGCCCCTCGCTAACCCCCACATGGCTCCCCCCAAACTCCACACACCAGAGGGCTGGGGAAGTTGCTCCAGCTCCCACCCCAGCTCTCCAGTCATGCTCATACAGTGAGGAACTGGCCAGCAGCACTGCCTGACTGGGATGGGGACTGGTACTACATTTGTGTATCACCCAGGATGCCAAGGCCAGTATGAACATGGAGGGGCAGGATCCAAGGATGACTCTGGCAGCCAGGAATTCCTGCCCATCATTCCCCTTCTGGCTTCCCACAAATGCCTTATGCCAGTTTTTTATAAATTTTATTTTTAAACAAATCACTTTTGATTTTGGACACCTCCGTACCTGGGAGGACACTTGTCCCAGTCTGAGGCACTGAGAAGGACAGATCGGCACCTGCCTCTTGGCATGGTGGTGAAACTGGGCAAAGCATTACCTGTTTCAGGAAGACAATGTCATACTTCCATCCCCCACGGCTGGAGCTGGAAGAGTCACCTCCTAGCATGTTTTTGCAAGATCTCCTGGCTTTTTTAATGAAAGGAAAAAGTCCAAAGAAGATTTGGGAGCTTTTAAACACTGGGCTACACTCTGGCCTCTGCAGTCAGCCTGTCTTGAGGACCGAGTACTCCATTCCCAGGGGAAAACTGACTGTTCAGCAACAGCTGGGGAGTATCTCTGCTCATGCCACCACTTCACAACAGGATCCTTCTGGTCCCTAGCCATTCATCTGCAGTTGGAGAAATCCCTACTTTCTGTGAAGTCCCAAAAACATTCCTGAGCCCTGATGCAGCTCAGAGGCACACCTAAGGAAGAGATGCAATTTTAGGAGAAAAAACCACATAGCTGTGGCTTCCACTGATGTGATGAGATCTTGTGCTGAGGCCAGGTGCTAAAGGGTGTGACAGAGCAGGAAAACCACATGAAGGGACTAGAAGCTTCTCTTACTGGTGGCAAGGACACTCTCACAGCAAGAATCGACTGCTGCAGAGCCCCAGAGCAAGAGCTCACTGCTTGCTCCAGCCACGAGCAAACTGAGCCCAACTGCTCTGAGGTTCCTGCAGCAGCTGCACTCTGAGCAACCCAGACTGCCAGTTTCACAGACACTCCTCAGATCTGTGAGACTCATGCCTACCTCAGTGCTGTCCCCAAAAAGCAAGGGGGAGGCCAAGGCAGGGGGTCATGCCAATCCTCAGTGCTGAGTACACCAGACAAAGGAACAGCCACAGCCCCAGTTGTTTCAGACTCCTGCCTAGAGCAGGATCTTAGGAAATAGCTCATCCAGGAACACATACCCACCATGGGATGTTGACTGGCAAGCAGGGAAAAGGAGGGTGAAGGACACAGGTAGACCCTGCACATCTCAGAGCCCTCCATCCATCCCCTCCCAGCCAGCCCTGCAGGGAGGCACTGGCAGCAGGAGGTGCAGCATCCCCAGGGGGTGTCCAGATCCACCTGGGCAGCAAAAGGAGCAGCTGGTGCAGCAAAATCCCTCAATACTACTCCTTCCACAATACCTGTGTTTGAAGGAAGGATTACAGCTCTTCATGACATGGAGTACTGTGTCCAGTTCTGGGCCCCCCGGTTCAAGAAGGACAGGGAACTGCTGGAGCAAGCCCAGCAGAGAGAAACCAAGATGATCAGGGGACTGGAGCATCTCTCTGAGGAAAGGCTGACACCTGGGTTTGTTCAGCCTGGAGAAGAGAAGACTATGGGGGGATCTCATCAGTGCTTATAAATATCTGAAGGGCAGGTGTCAGGAGGATGGGGCCGGACTCTTTCAGAGGTGCCCAGCAACAGGCTAAGGGTCAATGGGCACAAGCTGGAACACGGGAAGTTCCACCTGAACATGAGGAAAAACCCCTTCCCTGTGCGGGTGCCAGAGCAGGGGCACAGGCTGCCCAGAGAGGCTGTGGGGTCCCTTCCCTGGAGACATTCAAACCCCACCTGGATGCTGTCCTGTGCCCCCTGCTCTGGGTGTGCCTGCTCAAGCAGGGGGTTGGATGGGATGATCTCCAGAGGCCCCTTCCAATCCCCGCCATTCTGTGATTCTATGACACTGGGAGATACAGACCCTCCACTGCTGAAAGCAGGAACAACTTGGCTGGATTTTAAACAGAGCATTTTCCTAAGCTCCGCAATTAAGCAGTGATCCCATCGGGGAGTTCAGGAACATGATGGTTTAGCCTGGCACCAGCCAGTCTGTCACGCTGGGAAGAGCTAACATTAACTCCCCACAGACAGAGGCAGCACAGCACAGTGGGTAAATTCACCCCACTCTCCATGCAGGTGCCTGAGCCGGGGCTACCAGCAGTGCCTCCCAACAGCCTCCCACCTCCTGCTCCTCTTGCACGCAAACAGCCTGCCCAGATGACCACGTTTACTGCAGGTTTAGCTCAGAGCTTCATTTGAAATGACGCTGCTTAAAATATCATGGAACAACAAGGCCTATGGCTCTCTCAGGCTCCCAGCCTGCTCTGGGGACCGGCTCTCTTTCCTCTTCCTAGGACACAAGCCCCTTCCCAAAGCACTTGCAGCCAAGGCCAACACTGCCTGGCAGAGACTCCATCCACACATCCAATGCACAATTCCTGGAGGCTTCCAGACTGCGCTGCTGGCACAGCAGTGCCTGGCACTGCCAGGCCTCTCCCAGCTGCCTGATGCCAACCGAAGAGTTAACAGCCCACTGAACGCCTCCTGGGGCATGCAGAGTCCTTGAAAGAGGAGCAACCTACCCACCCTCTAAGCAAGAGTTTGCTTGAACAGTTTCCTGATAAACTGGGTTCAAAATGGAAAGTGACCATGGAAGGTACTTGGGTTTTATTCAGCCCTTTCTCTCTCCCCTGCATGAAATTTTAGGAGAGTCTCTGAAACAACTGGAGAATTTACCCAGTATAAAATGAAATACTGAATCCCTCCCCCAGGAGCTTGCCCCAGCAGAACAAACACTCTTCACTGTGGCCTCCACTCTACATCCGTTCTCCTGAGGCACATGGTGCAGCGGGAGGGCAGCGCGCTGTGCGCAAGCAGGGCGAGATCTGGTGAGCATACAGCAGCATCTCATGAAGCATTACTCAAAGCGTTTCTGGACTGGGGGGAACACACAGGCTCATGTGGGCCACCACCCCTTCCAACAGGCAGAACTGAACTGTAATGCTCTCCCTTGACAAAGCCAAAGAGTGATAGGTATGGGGTGGAGATAGGGAACACCTTGGCAATCAGTCCTTCAGGCTGCGATGGGCTTTGAAAGATCAAGTGCAGTGTGAAGGGGCTGAGGAAGAGGAAACTCTGCGAAGGAGGCAACCTGCAGCGTGCAGTGCTTCAACACTGCATGGCCGGTCAACACCCTTGGTGCTGACGGCCACAGGCACGTGCCAGCTCCTCCTGCTGCAGGAGGCAATACCAGGGTAATCCCTGCACAAGTAGTTACAGCGAGGACAGAAGATGACCCTTCTCACCTAGACGGAGCTCCCCGAAATTGCCGCATCCAATCTTCTTGCCAACCCGGAAGTTGGGACCCACCATTAAGACTCCTGAGTTGGTTCCAGCACTTCGGCTTCCATGACTGCTCCTTCCTCCACCTGTCTTAGACATCCTTTTACCTTCCTCCAGCTCCCCTTTCCCTCCTCTCTTATCAAAATCCATAAGTTTGTGATACCCTGGCCTCTCCACGGTTACGCTGCTGCCATACAAATCCCAGAGCTGCCGAAAGTTGAGGAGTAAGGAGAAAAGAAACAGGGCTCTTCTTGGTTAATACACCATCACGGTGATCAGTGGGAGGGCAGGGCGTGAAGGAGGGATAAGCGGCCACCCACAGGTGCTGGGCTACTGAAATGTTAGTGCTTTCCAAGGTCCCGCCAGGATTGTCATCATTGCCTGTTACAGGGAGTTCTTTGGTGGCGAGAACATCCTGCAGAGAGGGCCCTCCCAGCGTGGCTCCTCAGTCTCCCAGCTGCAGAAAGAAGAGGGAGAAAGTTAGAATGATAAAATGAGGAGGCAGAGGACAATAAAGGGTTGTGGGCTCCAGGCTCCCACCCCCAGCTCCACAGAGCCCCTCCAACACCTTCCCTGTGTTACAGATAACTCCCACAACGATGAAGGGTGCCACAACTGAGGGGTGGGAGAAGCTGGGGTATCAGCACCATTGCAGGGTGCCCCACATCTAAGACGCTGACATAAATAAATGAAGTCTGGCCATGGCAGGAGGCAAGACGCTTGATGAGCATCTCCAGGTGAGAGCCAGCAGCGAGTCATGTGGGGAGAAAAACATCCCCATGGGCAAGGGCTGCTGGCAGCAGGGAGACCTTTGGAGGTATCAGCCAAGGCGCTCGGGGCCAGGCTGCCGCTGGTCAGACCCGAGAGTCCCCAAAAGCAGAGGATACACATAAACCACTGAGTTACAGGGCAAACCATACCAGGCGTGCAACTTCCTATGAAGTGAAAAGAGGATATTCTCCCCAGGCGGCTGCTTGCCAGGAGGGTCCCTGTGGGTCCAGAGGCTGTGGCCAGCTGAGTTAGAATGCTTCCCCCCAGCACCAGCCTCCATTGAGGCTGGGCTGGGACGTTTGTGCCAGTGATCCTATGCCTGGATGCATGGGAGAGGACACGGTTTCTAAGCAGCTCCATGTGTGTGGGGAATGACCCACGCTCACAGATTCCACAACAGCCCACCCAGGCCTGCCAGGCTGGAGTAAAACAGACACTGGCAAACAGGAACCCAGGACTTACTAACACCCCGCTCGCCTCCACAGCAAGTTCCTGATTGCTGCCTCTTTCTCTGCTCTCGAAAACCAACCTTGATTTTAATTGCAAAGCTCGGAGCGAGGCTCAGTGGCCAACAGGGCTGCTGGCTGCAGCCTGGATAAAAGCCACTGTGACACTCGCTGCGAGTAACTTATGGCCGTGGATGCTTGTTTGCTCAGTGGTCGTGTAGCACCTTGCCCGCCCCACACATGCAGCTCCCAGCACTTCCTAGTGAGGCTGGTGGGAAGCCCTGTGCTGGCAGTGGGGTAACTCGGGGTTCCCCTCAGCCCCCACAAACAGACAGGGCTCAGCTCAGGCCCTCAAACCAGGGAGCTCCTTCCCATGTACACACACCTGTTTACAGCGGGGGGGGGGTGGACTAGATGACCTTTAAAGATCCCTTCCAACCCAAACTATTCTAGGAGTCTATGACATTGGCTCCGCACAAGCCCCACCCTGTGCAAGCTGACTGTGTTCACACAGGTACAGCCCAACATTGAGGCCAAATCAGCCCCTCGCTCCCTTCTGGAGGAGTGGAAAGACAAATAACTGTCGACCAGCTCCATGCTCAGGGAGCCACGCTCTCCCTCCATCCAGGACTCCCATGGGAGTCAGGAGCAGGACAGCCAGGAAGCTAAACACGAGCTAGAAAGTGCAGAGGGTCAAGCAGGAGCTGGGCACACACTGGGAGGCCACGTGAGACAGACCGACTGACACATCCACGCACTCCCTGCTTTCCCCCCAGCATTCATCATCTCTGGTTTTGCTCCCAGCTCAGTCCTTGCTGCTTTTCGAGTGAGCTGAGCGGCAGCCCCCGCCACTCCCTGCCCGCCCCCCCTCTCACCACCTTCCTCTGCTCCTCTCCAGGCTCCCACAACACCCACCAAGAGCCCTTGCTGCTGTGGCCTCATTACCTGCAGGTTAAACAAGCAAACCCACACCCCTCTAGTGCTCAGACTCCAGGAAATGAGCACACTGCAAGTCCTGATGCTTGGCCAAACCCCATAAAACTTTTTATTGGCTCTCAATAGCTACTAATAACAAAAAAAGGCTTCTTGTGCTAAAGGGTGCATGGGGGGAAATGGGGGAGGGTCTAAGAGCAACAGAGGGAAAAATACACCCAAAGCCGGAGCTCAGCATGGAGGAAAGACTGGCTGCGTAAGGGTCTGTGGGCAGAAGAGCTGCTCCCTGGGGCTACCCTGCTCCCAGTCCTCTCCTGACACCAAATCCTTGCCAGGGCCCACCACACCCTGTCCACAGCATCCTGGCAGAATGCCACTGCTCTCCAGGAGAAACCAGAGCTGCAGGTGCTGAAGGTGCAGGGTGCTGGCCTGGCCCCTTGGGGTGGTTGTAGGTGCATGACACCCATCTGTGGGACCTGCCTGTTCAAGTACTGTGGAACAAGGCTTTCACATGGCATGGGAGCCGCCTCCTTCTGCTGCAGGCTCCATCCTCCAGGCCAACACCTCTGGAGCATCCCCCAGAGCACAGCAGCCCCAGCACAGAGCAGCCTGGCCCTCCAAGGCCACCACCTGGGGACCATGCTGCTGTACCCAGCACATCTCAGCCAAGGGAAACTGAGGCACACAGAGCCTTCCACCTTCCCTAAAGGGTAGCTACGGGCCAGCTCCTGCCCTGACACTCCCTTCCCCCAGCAGCCAGCAATCTTCATCCCATGGCAGCAGGAAGCATGGTGGGAGCAGCAGCAGAGCAGGGCTTCCCCACGCTTTGTTTTCCCCCAGCCCTGAGCGCACACAGCCGACATGTGATATCCTGCTCATTCTTTGCTCCCCCCACAATAATTTCCACCCCAGGTTTGGCACATGGTGGAGCCCTCCTGCCCATCTCACACTTCACCTCTGCCAGCCTCACACAAGGGCGTTGGGGAGCCATTTCCCCTGCAACCTCCCAGCTCCTGGATCAGGCAGTGCGGCACAGCCCTCCCGGGTGTTTCGGGAGCCACCTTCCCCAGGCACAGCTCCTGCCGCACACCAGGGAAGGCAGGGCAGCCAGTGATGTGCAGGCCATGCTGCTTCATACCCCATCTTCATTTTGAATCAGACCTTTATGTTCAGTCCCAGGGGATTTCAGGCCCAGACTGTTTGCACAGTCAGGCAGCTGACAGCCAGAGCCAAGGGAACTCCAGTCCTGCACTTAGGATTAAAGAGTTATGGGCCAGTCTCTGCAAGGGAATTTCAGACAATGGAGTGAGATGGAGCCTTAACAGAAGGGAAAAAAATACTGTTTTCTGCAAGCACTGGGAGACTGTGCTGTCTTCCCTTGGCCCAGATGAACACAGGCAGTGGTGTAGCACAACTCTCCAGCCCTGTACAGCAATCCCCTGCCTCGGAAGCAGCCCTCTTGAAAGAGACCGGCTCCAAACCCCAATTTCAGGCAGCTGGGCCAGGGCAACGACTGGCAAGGCCACAGCAGTGACCCCCGTGCTGGGGCTGTGTGCCAGCCAGCTACTGCACTGCAATTCCCCCCTTTCCCAAAGGCAGGTGGTCAGAGCGGCAGGAAGTCACTGAACCACATCGGTGTGAGTCAGGCCAGGGCAAGCAATGCTCCTCCAAACTCTGCCCACCAGCCTCCCCCATGTATGAGCCACAGGGAGCTGAGGGCTGGGAGGAGTCTATTTCCACATCCAAAGAGTGCCAAGGAGAGGCTCTGTGCACCTCTGTACAAAAGCAAGACCCACCTCTCTGCGTGGCCAGTGACTGGTCAGGTTTTCCACCCTGTGCCATAGAGAGATCTCTGGCCTTTAAAATTGAGAACAACCTAATTAGAAACAGAAACCTTTGGTAAAATCCCAGGACTCCCACTGCTCTGGAGCAAACAGCCCTGTAAAACCTGGGTTTGTTAAAACACAGCAACCTCGGGATGGACAACAGGGACCCAGACCTGCCCCATCCTGCCACCCCAGGGTACCCCTGATAAAACTGAGGGCACATGGTTGCATTTTGAACAAGAATCCTCCCCTGGAATGTCACATTGAGGCAAGCAGCCTCAGAAAAGCCCCTTCTAGGCTGGATTTGTTGGCCTGGTATCAAATCTGATGCAAGATGAGACTAAGAAAACTTCTTTCTCTCTTTGGGGGGAAGGGGAAGGAGGGGATGAACATGAAAAAAGTAAGTTGGCCTGAAGTTTGGTGGAAGAAATTCCAAAGCAAGCTGAGGTCTTAAAACAAATAAGCACTGCCCTGCAGTGTTTGCAATGCAAGTGCTCCAAGCCAGGGAACCTGAAAGCAAAATAAACTGCAGACAAGTGCAAACGACTTTGGCACCTCTTCAAAAACAGAGCCACAAAAGCACTGAAAGTACCATAAAGGGGGCAAAAATCACACTCAAGCCATCATCTGAAACCCAGAGAAGGGGTTCATGTTTCTGTTGAAATATTGGTTCTTTTTATTTGCCATCTGGTTTTGAGCGTGCCAGGTCTGCTCCAGTCACATTTACAAACTCTTCCCTGCAGTCATGAGGGTGAGAAAAAAAGGAATTGAGGGTGGGGGGTTGTTTGATGGTTTTTAAATAAAAGAATAAAAAAACCCTGCGATTCTAGTGCTAGACCTTGTCTGAGACCTGTGACTTGGACCAAAATATCAAGGCTCAGGAAGTTCCTGGCCACATTTGCAAGTATAAAATGCTGAAAAGTTGTATTTTTAAAAATTTCTTTCCTGTATAGTGAAACCTCATGGCTGCAGAGAGGGAGGACTCATACAATACCATCTGGGGCACATTGTTCTAGACCTTTTATATACACACAGTGTTCCTGCCTGAAAAAGGTTACAATTAAACAGGGCAAGACAAAAAAGGGGAAGAAGAAAAAATAGCAGCGCGGAACAAGGAAATGATTGGTGAAGGTCAGGGAGCAGAATCGTGGAGCTTCTCAGAACAGAGCCCAGGTGTCCCAGACCCACCGGCACCCCCGGGCAGGTGCAATGCTGCTACCAGCCATGGAGACTTGACTGTACCAAGCCCTGATCTCTGCAAGCCTTTGGGATGGTTACTTGAAACCGGTTTCCCCGTGTACTCTGCGCTTTGCAAGCGAAAGAGAAACACAGCTGCATCCAGATGAAAGAGAAAGAAAAGCTTGAGAGCACAACAAAGAAAAGCCCTTGATACTATGCAGCTCCAAATACAGATCACCACCAATTAAAAGCTAAAAATCACAAATACCCCGATGTCCTGAAGGATGACCCATCAGCTGGCTCCCAATACAAAAACCCAGACCAAAAAGCAACCAGTGGCCTTATGCAGCTGAAACCAAAATCCAATAAATTTTAAAAGTTTAAGAGGCAGATGAAGTCTTCGCTTACAAGGAGATCAAGAGTCTTAAAACAAAGCAAGATCCAACATTTTTAAGGCAAGCTGCAGACAGTCCCAGATGATGTCTACAAAGGTCTGTAGTTAAAAATGTATTCCAGTCTGCAGTGCCAACAGCCAAAATGGGGAAATGACAACATGGGGAAAAGCTGTGCCACGACACAGAGGTTTCTCAAAATGAGGAGTCATGGAAAGCGTCTCCAGGCTTCCCACAGGAGACCCCTGTGATAGGTATAGTCAAGCCAGAGGTGGGATGGAGGCACTGGAGGGGCACAGGGCAGCTCCATCCTCCTGCAGGAGGGCAGCAGACCCAGGGCATCCCTACACAGGCACCCGCAAGAGCTCAGCAAGTGGGAAGGCAACGGGCTGCCAGAAGGCTGCAGTGCATCTGCAGACTGCTCAAGAGCAAGTGCTGCCCAAGTGCACAGAGACCAGCCTCTGGGCCCCATTGCAGCACTGCTGGGGCCCTCTCCATCTGCCCCACACCCGACACGAGGCATCCCGAGACCCAAGACAAGCAGGACAACTCTCGGTACTTGTGCATGGCTCTGACCAGGGCCCTTCCCGGTTGAGCAGGCTCAGGAGGGGAACAACTCATCTGGGGTGTGAGCAGCTATAGAGTGAGAAACAGATGCTGAAGGGGACAGGGAACAGGGACGGGACATGACAACAACCCAAAAACTTATTCTAACCTAATGCTGTGAACAGTAGCGGCACGAAAGGTCCTCTTGAGATAGAGGTTTGGGCCCACACCTCTGTCCTCCACAGGGCCACAGCTCCCACACGTGCCTGTGGAGTGGGGACAGAGGCCAACACAGGCTGGAGGAGCAAGACGGCAGCTTGCAGACAAAGGCTCTTCCACCTCCTAAGGACAGGAACTGGCCATGAACTCACCTTCTCCCACCAGCTTTGCTCTGGGCTAAGGGTAAAGGAAAAACCTTCTAGAGTGTCCCAGTGCAGCAAAAAGCCTTTCTGCTGGGCCTGTGGTATCCCATGCTCTGCAGGGCTGGCTGAGGCCCTCCCTCTGGGCTGAAGCTCCTCACTTCTGCTTTTTCATCCACCAAAAGCTTTGAGGAAAAGCCTGTCCATGCAGCTACCACAAAAGGGAAATGCAGTGGGTTTTCCAAGATGTAAAAATAATGCAACTACTTCTCATATTCTGGAAATTTCATGTTCAAACCATACTTGTCTGAGCCCAAAGCTTGCAACAGCAAGTGTGTACACATGCGTAAAAACCCAGCTTGACCCACTGTTATTTAATTGACATTTAAGAACAAAATACAAGCAAACTGGAACTAGGCCACCTTTACAGTGAGGTGGGAACGTTCACATACCTTCGGCACCAGTTTAAATTCATGGGCTCAAAATTCCTCTTTCACAAGTGACACAGAGCTATAAAGCTGGGGGGGTGACTCACTCCAAGCCCTGCAGCAGTACCAGGAACCCACTCCCCACACCGCTTTCCTTCCCTTTTCTCTCTACACACACACACACCAGTGTCGCAGGAGATAGCCCGGTTTGAGATGGCAACGTCAGGCACCGTGAGAAGCCAGCTCCTGCTTCTACCTTGGAGAGGTAGCACTGTGCTCCAGAGCGTGCCAGCAAGCTCCCTGCAACTCAGGTCTCAACATTTATGAGAAAAATCCCACGCTGGGTGGATTTTTGAGGAAACAAGACAATTGGTAGAAAGGGTTTTTGGTTTGGATTGTTTTAAATGAGAAGTCCTTCCAGGACTTGGACTTGCCTGGGCAACAGGAAAGTCATAAGCTGGAAACGTAAGCTCCTCTCTCTGCATCGCCTGAGCCCGGCAGCACAAGGCAACATGCTCCACAGGATCTCCTGAGCTTCCTCTGCCCCTGGACATACACCTCTCCTCCTAGCTGGACACAACAGCTCACCATTAGCTCCTTCCCACAGCAGATGTCCCAAAGAAGCTCGGATGCAGGTCTGCAGGGTGGGCTGTCCCCAGCTGCATCAACTGCTTCCCCAGGAAGAAGAGGGAAACCTTGCTGTTTGGAGAAAACCCATCCTGACCCCCACCCAGGGGTTTCCTCCATGGGCTGGAGAGGCAGCAGGGCTGTGCAGCACCCTGAGCTTGCTCCACCTTGCACCTCCACCACCTACAGCTCTGGTCACCAAGGCAAACTTACTGGGGTAGCAGAATATTCCTTACAGCAAAGGCAGATAGGCTTGTTCTGGCCCAGTTTCCTCCCCACCCCCTAAAAAATCAGGCAGTCCTGAAAGCAGCTGCTTTCCCAGCAGCACACGGCTCCTGCACAGTTTCTGCTGATCGCAGCCACAAGAACATCATCCCCCAACCCCTGTAGGGTTGGGTTAAGCAGAGATGGCATCCAGGCCTCCTCATGATCTCCAATGCTTTTCCCAGCTTACAGCAAGGCAGGAGCCAGCACAGCTCTGTTTGCTCCATTTCCTCCTTTGTGTGTTCATGTCTGTGTCAGCACAACAGGAAGCTCTTGTTAAATAGTTTGTTACTTAACTGCTGATGCAGAGCCACTGGGGAACCCAGGTGTAATGTGCAGCATGTATCAAGAGGTGGGGGAGCCTCGTAGCACAAGTTCAGGGCTGGCATTTGAGAGCGCTCAGCTCTGCCACCGCCTCCCTGGTGATTTGGGCATGTACAAACTTCCTGGCCCTTCACATCCCAGCCATTACACTGGGATAACAACTCCTCTGCATCTGCCTTCTTCATTTGGGGTCCCTGAGGAAATGCTTGGCTCTTTCAGCTTTTCAACAGTGCTGAGAGCTCAGCAACCTTCCCCCTGCCTCTTCCAAGGCATCCTTCAGGGAAAAGACAAGAATGCAGTAACCGACTGAAGAAATTCCCCCCCCAAATGGCAACACCATCCTGTGAAATCCACCCACCATACCTGCGCTCCTGCTGCCCACATGCAAGATCATCAGCCCACCAGTGGGGAATATCCAACCATCACAAACCTACTTTTTGGATCCTCACGTCAAGCCCACCAGCCTGCTCATCCCAAAGAGCAGCCCTCACCTGAAGCCCTACAGCCCATCTCTCCCCAACTGCTTCCTTACAAGCCGTTGCATCCCTCAACGCAAACACGGGCACCGGTTCACGTCTGTACAGTGCTATCAGACTGAGTCATTGATTACATGGCAGACGCAGTCCTATCATCATGGTCACTGTACCAGGAGCATTTGAAGCGCAGTTTCCCCTTTGACACAGGAATGGTTGCAGCTTGTCTCCCCCCCTCCAGCAAGCAGACACACCACAGCGTGGTTTCACTTTTGGCCCCATAATATTTACAATTAGGAAATTTGCAAGGGCAGTTGTCCAAAACATGGGTTTTTTTCCCCCCCCATCCAGGTTGTTTCTTGAAAAGAAAAAAAACAACAACAACAAGAAAGAATAAAGCCGAGGTTAATGTTTCTACCAGAATTTCTTCTGGTGTTCAGAAAAAACCAAACCACAAAACCCCAGGACTGTGGCAGCAAAGCTTTTAATCCAACATGATCCAAGCATCCGTGTTCCAAACTTTCCCTCCCTTCCTGGCTTCCCAGCTCTTCACTGAGAGCACAGTGTGTCTGTGAGGAGGGAGGACTCCACCCACATGCGTCAGCCCACCTCAGCCCCAAGCAATGGGCACGGGGCGCTCCCGGCACCTTCAGCCTCAACAGCCCCCTCCTGCCTCCACCACTCCCCATGGCTGGGCTCTCGCCCTCCCTGCACAGCAGGGGGGTCGGACACAGCCACCACTGCTCTTAATGCCTAATTAAAAAACCAAAACACTAACAGAAATAATCAGACACACCATCACCTCCAGCTATACAGTTAACACAGAACCAACAAAAAATAAAAGACTTCTGGCAAACAAAGCAACAGCGAAGGAACACTTTGAACCTCTGCTAGAGATTAGAGCATTTACCACACATAGCTGTACTGCTCCCAGCAGACCATCAGCCAGCCTGAGCACCTCAGCATTTTACCCTGGTATCCCCTCTGTGGCTCTCAGCCACGTCCAAAAAAAATCCAAGCCACAAAACCACCAGGATTAAATAAATAATACTGATAATAATAAAACATTTGTTTCCCCCCCCAGAGTTGAGCTGTGCTGTGAAGATGATGAATTTTTGTTTCTGGCTTCCTCTTCCAGCTATCATGTCTATTAAGCTTCTCTCTAAATTAGAAGTGTTCTCTTGTTACTGGCCATTCCCTTCCCCAGGGGATTTTTAGACACTGCACTCTGGTCAGCTCTTCACCTACAGCAGATCAAGCTCCAAATCTCTTCAAAGTTATTCTCTCCCAGCTTCCAAATACAAATATGGCTTTTTAATGGATTACTATGATTATTTTTTTTTTTAAAAAAAAAAGGTTTGTGCCACATCATTCCCTCCATAATGATGGGAAGAGCAGAGTTTCAACTCTGCAGCAAAGAACTGCTTTACCAAACAGGGAGTCCCGCTTCACAGCTCAGAGGCCTCACCAACGCTTGGCCATGCCAAGTTCTCACAACACAAACCCCATAATGACTGACACGCATTTTCAGAGATCTTTAGAGCACACCAGCTGATGTATTCAAAACCATCAGCTTGCTTTAAAAGCAAAATCTCAGCTGTTCCTCAGACTCCAGCACCACTAAGGGTACAGTTGGTGCTGGGGTGGCCCGGCCATCCCAGACTCTTGCTGCCCAAGGGGCTGCATGTGCTCACGAACACGGAGCGTGCACAGCATCCCCTGATCCAACTCCAGCATCACAACAGCCCCAAAAGAGAGTGGGAGAAAATCCGAAATCTGTTCTCTAAACATAATGAAACTAAATAAGTAGTAAAAAAAGGGGGCAAACTGCCAGCAGTAGTGTTTCCAGTGGAGCCCAGAAGGCAACACTCCAACGAGCTGATAGGAACGCACGTGAAGGTGTGAATTCTCTACGCTGGTGTGATTTTAAAACAATTGCCTCCTTTTCAAGAAGAGCACGGAAGAGCTGAACGAGCCACGTGCTGGGGAACACCTCTGGACTGGCAGAAGTGTACAGAGCTGGACAACTTCACCCTGAAGTCTCGACTGCTCGCACTGGCAGCTCAGCGTGGACCAGGACAACTTGCCACCCGGCAGTAGGTGAGCAGGCAGGTGAGGATGCGTGTGTATAGCGTTAGCTTTACTAAGAGTCAGCTCCCTGGCAGCAGTTCAGCAGTAATTATTTTGCACCCAAAAATATTTAACGAGGAAACAGGCCCCTCTAACCAACACAAGCGGGACCATTCTGATGCCTGTTTGCTCCCTGCTTGCATAAGCAGAAGTGGGAATCATTGTGCTTTGGACAGTCCAAATTCAGAACAACCCAGATCCTCAACATTTTTGAACGCAGACAAGCTTGCAGAGTCAACAGCTCTTCTGGGGCAACTCCTAAATCTCTCAGTAAAAGCAGCCACAGAGAAAACTTTATGAAGCATCTCTTCACTGCTGTGAGCTGCTATGCAATCTGCTCCCAGCCCAATGCAGAATTTCGCTCTTTTTGTTGGATCCCCGACCAAAGCAGTTACACCTGGATGGAAAATATTAGCTATGCTTTACCAAGGAGCTGGAAATACCATGATGGAATTTCATGAGCAGCACAGGAACCAAGCAAAAAGCTAAAAATACTTATCTAGAAAAAAAAATAATAGTAAATATACACATGCTAAAATAAGACCAGATCTGAAAACTAGACTGGAAAAAGATCAAACACAGCACAAGTCAGGCAAATCCATCTGAGAACCAAGTACCTAAGAGTCTATTCACCTTTTTGGGCTCATCAGCCACAAATTTAAACTCTCAACTACAGAATTCATAAAATCTACCAGAAAACACACTGAAGCTTTATTAGAGAGACTTGAAAGAAAGAGCTTTTTGGTTGACTTTACAGACCCCACAACAGGGGTCTGTACTACACGTCTTGATTTACCCCTTGCAGGACATGCGATTGTGCCCAACTAAGCCCCAGAGTAGCCACGTCCCTCTCGTGAGCCATTCCCATGGTCCCCGTGCTGGATCCACCCCACACAGAAACAGCAGCAATGCCAAACCACTGCAGGGTGTTGGGAACGCAAAACCCCTGTTTGCAGGAAGGGGTCAGATAGCAAGAGGTACCTGCCCACTTTCCCATCCAGCTCGTGCTTCTGGGACGTTACCAGCAGCTTCTACCTGCTCTCTACTCCAGTATCCCTTCTCCAAGACCAGCGACAGCCATCCTTGTGGCTACTGGACCAAGAGAGCTTCTGGTACACAGCTGGAAGAGGGCAAGATCAGCAAATGACCCAACGACAGCTCCAACCCGCTGCCCCACTGCTCGTAGTAGCGTCACTTTGATGTTCCTGCTCAGAGATGGAGCAATTTCTGTCTGAGAAACTGCAACTTGCTTTGCTATTACCGTAAGCAGGATGTCGCAGGTAACGGATGGGTAACCAGAGCAGTAAACCTGGTTCTCAACAACAGAAGATGACACAGGCTTGCCTTCTGCCCCTGCATGAAGTACATTACCCAAGGCTGTAATTCTGCAGAATCTATCACATCTTAACAGTTCAGCACAAAAAAAGAAATAAGCCAATTCGGATGTTGAAGTGGTTTCGGTTTTAGTAATGTAGAGTCAGTAGTACTGGAAGAAAGGAAGTTCATTACAGACAAAGCTGAGTCTTTGGCTGGGAGACCTTAAAAGGACAGTAGTCAGAGCCCAACTCCCGGTTCTTTGTCCTTTCCCACAGCCCGTAAGCTCCAGCAGTTTCCACGGGACACATGCAGGCACCCCAGCCAAAACGCTAATGATGCCTTTCAAGCCCCCGCTCAGCACCCCAAGAGCTGCATTCAATAAGGCATTTCATACACAGAGTCACTTACTTGAGTAAGTGGTCTCAGCCATCAAGCCCCTTGCACACGCCGGGTTTTGCAGCTCTGCCAGCAGGTTTTCTATTTAAACCAGACAATACATCCACAACACGGCAAGCTCCAGTTAGACACCAGATACTAATTAAATCCATGCCGCTGCTACAAGGCAGAGTTGCAAAGGAACCAGCTGCCTTCCAGATGTCCACAGCAGCTGGCCAGCAAAAACCTGCTTACCAGTCCTGTGCCTTCCCCTTCTCCTGCTGTCCCCTCCACACATCTACCGAGGCTGATGTAAGAGCAGAACCTGCTTCTTTTCCAACCAGTTTTCTTTTCCTGCCCAGTTCTTGCACCGATTTCATTGTCACAAGCACACTCATCTCGGGACAGAGCCTGCAGAGGTTTTGGTTCTACAGTCAAGACCAGATATTGCTATTTACTCCACTCATGCACAGAGCATAACGCCCCAGACTCAACTGTACAGCCAACATCAACCCCAAGAAGCTTCAGAGCAGAACAGTCCAGCCAGATCTGACAGGCACACTGGGAAAGGTCAAGTCCCTAGTGCTCACCTACTGCAAAACCTGAGGTTTGCTTTCATGCCTGGTGACTCCTCGCAAAATAGGCTTTGTCTGCAAGCAGGTGTCCAAAGGATTGTCTGTGTCCCAAATCACTGAGTCACATTTGTGCCCTGGGAAACAGAGAAGCCCAAGGAGAGCTACTGCTCAAACAGCTATGGAGCACAGAGTACAGAGCCAGAGACCAAAGCACCTTCAGGCTGGACAGCCCTATTCCATATTTCAACCTCTGCCACCAGATGCAGACCTTTTTTATTTTTGCTTCAGCTGTGGGGAAAACACCACCGTAACAACCCAGCCACCCTTTTACTGCCCTGGCACGTGATACAGAAAGGGAGGCTGAACACAGACTGATCCAGACGTACTCTAAGCAACTGCCAGGCCTGCAGCACCGTGGGGATCCAGCTGAAGGGACTTGTAAAAGTTGAGCAGCGCCTGCAGATGCAGAATGGGAGCTGCACAAGCACATCAGTAGCATGCATCGCTGTGCCACCTCCATCCTTCCCCCAGCACCACAGAAGTTTCGAGAGCAGGTTTAACTTCAGGTAAGGATGCTGGTTCAGCAGCAAGAGGCAGGCAGCAGCAGCAGGAACCAGGCACCTGCAAAGCCTTTCTGTAAAAGGGACGATCCTACGTTTGTGCTGAACACACAAGTTCACTGCCAACGCGACCCAGATCATCAGCCTGGTTGCGACAGTACCTGTGCTCAGCCACGCTCCAGGAACAAGGCAGGAAAGCATTGCATTCAGATGTCAGGTTTCCGAGTAAGGCAAGTTCCCCTTCCACCTCCTTCCCTTCCATCTCCAGAGCTCGCAGCCTGCTTCACAGTCACCAGGCACTGGCCAAAAAAAGGCTTCTAGACAAATAGATAAATTCTCATCCAGCAGCTTGGAACAACCGCTTCCATCTCACATCTGAGGCTAGAACACCTCCTGTGCCACTGCAGCCTTAAATAAGGTTAAAGGCATCTCTACCAGCACGCTACTTCCCCAGCCCTGTCCCTGAATACTCCCATGCCCGCAAAAGCTAACACTTTTCATAAAAGCAAGATAAACTGCGTCTCGCCTTTCTCTCGATAAGGGATCTTGGTGCATATCCGGCAGCATGCACAGGAATGGATGTGAAAGAAGAGTTGCCATCGGTTTCACAGACAGAACAGAGGAAGGCTCTCTCCCCGCCTCCACTGCGGCCAGAGACATGCTGCACCTTTGCTTTGCAGCAACAGCCACAGCAGCAGAGAACTGCCCTGCCTCCTGGCCAGGCCACCGGGCAGAGGCTGCACAACCTGCCCAGCAAAAGGAGAAGGTTTAGGGACAACCTGCTGCAAGAGGACTTTGGCAGCAAACCCAGAGGAACAGTGGGTACAAAAGCAGCCAGCAGCAGGCAAGGAAACATCAGAGAAGCATGCCAATGGCCCAGCAAAGCAGAAAGGGGAAACACTGCAGCAGCTGCAAGGCCACAACGTGCCCACCAGAGAGCCGGTCCTGAGCCCACCTGCTCATCACCTTTTGGAGCCAGCAACCACAGCGACCCATGGAGAACAGCGCACAGCTGGCACTGTTAACACACCTCACCAGAGCAGGAAAGCAGATATTTTGGCAAAAACCATCCATTTCCCACCCCACCATGACGGGCTTATTTCCTAGCCCGACGTCAGGGTTGCTTCACACTGCTTGCTGTTAATAAACTTTGGAGTTTTCCCTCCCTCCCCTGAATTTGCAGCTGTACATGAGCACACACATGTATTTAAACATTAGCGTGAAGTCAGATGGTTGAAACAGCAGTGTTCCAGCAATTTCTGAATCCCAATCCGTGAAATCAGTTCTTCCCACCAAAGCAGGGAGATGGGAAGGCATCCTGCTCTCCCAGTGCTGGGACAGCCCAATCGTCACAAGGCCAGTCCATCAATAAAGCCTTGTCACACACGCGACGCTGTGCACCATGCCTTCGCTTCTCTCCACTCTACCTAAGGCAGAGCAGGCTCCACAGCCTCCACTACAGGCCACTGAGAAAGGAGGAAGTTTTTGCTGTAGGTCTATTTATGCAACCACAGGCCCCTGAGGATAGAAAACAAGCCAGGACATGACAACAGCGATCTTCACAAAATGTGAAAACCACACACAACCAAAAGGCTGCCGTGCCACCTTCACCCCTTATCAGTGAGCCACAGAGCAAGCTCCAGCCCGTGGCAGGCAGCCCCAGACCCACACCCGCCAGCACAGCTGGCCAACACCACAACAGCTCCCTGTTTGCTGGCGACAGGGCACCTTTATTGATTCCCATGGATGGGGAGGTTAAGAGCAGCTCTCAACCATTTGCTGAGGAGGGGGGCACCCCTGCAGCCCCGAGTCGTGGATTGCCCCATATGACAGCCCTGGAGACAAATGGACTCCCCTGGCGAAGCACAGCGCAGCTTTCCCACACTGCCAGATTGCAGGTGAACTGCTCTCCCACTGCCAGCTCCTGCCTCTCATCTGCCCTCCTCTTCTGCAGGAACCACTGCACTGGTGTCACAGGCCTCTTGAGTGGGACGCTGCCCACGGGATGATCTACGCCTTGTCATGGCAGGACAAGACTCCAGAGAAAGCTCAGGCAGAGGTGTTTTGGTGTGCATGAGTCAGAGGGTCCGACCACATGGTGTGGCGATACTTCCCCCCACGTGCCATGGGAGAGCTCCTCATGGCTCTGCTCACAGAGCACAAGCCACAGCTGCATCCCAAGGGCCAGGCAGCAGCAGCAGAGGAACAGAGGACACGGGAAGACACAGCCGTCCAAGCACTGTCTCAGAGGGAGTGCTGTCAAATGGTGGGAGATACTCAAGAGCAAAGGAAGAACGCAACGCTTTTGAGGATGTCCTCAGAGATCCCACAGCCTTGAATCTCACATGTGCTTCCTTACAGCATCGCAAGGGATCAGCTGTAGCTAGGATGAGGGGCTCAACATCTGTTCTCCAAAAGATAAGGGAGATTTCCCAACCCTTTTCCTATAACAAAAGCCAATTCCTGGATGCATGTGGCTCCCTTCCCTTCCTTTCTTCCCCCAGGCTGGGTGACAGTCTCAAAACCTTTCATCCACCTGAAGATTTCCTCCCTGCAGAGGAACTCGGCTGAACACCAGCGCAGGCCAGCCAGGCGCTCTCCTCCCCAGGGAACGGGACTCCTCAGTGACACACTCGGCACTTTTTCCTCCCCACAGCCTTCAGACAGGCTCCCAAATAACCTCAGGAGCAGGAGATTGGGAACAGACCGCTGCCCTCAGACACTCACACCACAGGTCTCCCCACAAGACAAATGGCTTGAAACTCGTCAGAGCTGGCTCAGCATCACTGAACAACCTAGAGCATCCCCACTCGCTCCAACTTCCAGGGAGCAAGAGGTCAAAGTTCAGCAGAGCACTAGCACTCAGCACTTCCATTTCCCTCCCTGCAGCCACAGAATGAGCAAAAGCACTCCCTCTGCTCACCACATGCATGGCCTCCTCACGTGCAAGGCACAGGGAGCAGGGGGCTCCCGGCATAGCCCACAGGGGCTGAGCCCCTGGAGCCAGCAGCAGAAAGGGCCCCCAGAGCAGGACAGACAAGGAGCCCAAGGACTGTCATCAGCACATTGCACCAGCCTGACAATTTTTGGTGCTGGTGCACCAGCCTGCTCTGGCAGCAGGTGATGTGCACTCTTCTCCTGGAAGCCATCATCTCTGGAGGACAGGACATCCCTGCTGCCCAAACTAGAGTCACACTGCAAGTCCACAGCAGACTTCCTTTTCTCTGAACTGCAGCTTTCCAAGCGGCCATGCATGAGAAAACCCTCTCTCTCGTTACCCCCACTGTCCCACCAGAGTCCAGGCCACCAAGGAGCTCTAGATGACACCAGGCATTGATGCTGCCATTTCAAAGTTTGTACTTGCCACCCCTGACCACATCTGTCACGCTAGGTAGGACACCCCAGAAGAGACCACATCCACACTGCCATGCTGGCATCCACGCCATATGGCTCCATGGGCTGGGCACACACCTCCTTCCCTCCCAGCAAGCTGGGCAAGAATCCAGGCAGCAGCATTAGCCATCTTATTGTCCCGATGTTCCTACTCACAAGCTCAAAGGGCTTTCCGAATGGCTGATGCAAACAATAAATGCCCCCTGGATGTTGTACTACTCCTCACAGCAGCTGCCTCAAAGTACTTCACCAAGGAAGCACCATTACAGCAGAGGAAACTGAGGCATGTAACTGCCTAACACCACACAGAAGGCAGCGACAAACAGGGAGAAAAGCCCAGTCCCCAGAGGCTGCTGTGCCCTCTAAGGTCACCTGTGCAGAAGGTGGCCCTGACCACAGGCACCTTCTCCAGGCCAGGGCAGTAACCCAGCCTCCTGCCACACTGCAGGTCAGAGGCCTGGCTGCAGCGATTGCCAGATTGGTTTCAGATTTGTCTCCTGGTTCGCGTTTCCAGGAGGCAGGTGGAGCAGGCGCCTACAGGCAGAGCTCAGCCAGCACCTCCCTCCTCACCAGTGCACCCTGGGCAGGTATCACCTCTTAAGAGCCATCGCCCGTGTCCCTTGCGATACGGGGGAACAAAGGCGAGCGTTTTATCTCCTGCTTCCTCCCTGGCTCTGCCTCTGCAGGGCTCGCACCAGGTAGCGGTGAGGGGTTCCCAGCCCTGACAACTGGGGAGGGAGAGAGGGTGAGCTGTGCTGTGCCACCCAGAAAGCTCAGTGCAGAGGCAGGGAGGTGCTAGAGCACTCTCAGGGGATCTGAAAACTCAGCAGTGCAGCCTAAGCCAGGAGAAGATGCTGGCCATCAGCCAGGCAGCTCAGGGCAGCCCCACTGCCTCCATGAGGGACAGAGCAGGGAACTCTGTGCTGCAAAGCAACCAGCTCTTCCCAGGAGAGCGCAAAGACCATCTGGGTGGCTTTGAAAAACAAGACAGTTTTTCCCAATCACTTTCATCAACACTTCTCATGGGCAAGTGCTGTAACACATATTTGCCCAGTACCTCAAACAACAGGGCTTCTTCCCAGCCCTGCTTCAGGACCAGGCTAGGGGAGGAAGCGGCAGAGATGAAAGCCACGCGGTACTGGAGGAACAAAAACCACAGCCTGTTTCATCTCCCACCTCCAAGATTTAGGATAGTTACTCATCCCACAGGGAACAAGGACAAACTGAGCACTCTGGGGCCTTCAGCTAGAAGGGTTTTCCAGAAGGGGGTACTAACAAGCCACACGTCAGCCACAGTTTAAAGGGGAGAAACAGACCCACAAGGACTCAGCAGATTCAAAGCATACATCCAGCCCAGCTGCCAAAGGCTTGTACACTGCACCAGTGAGATGCATGTGACAGCAGGGCTCCCCCGTGCCTCAGCCCATCTGGGGACTGTCACTCTGCAGAGATCTGCTTGGCCTCCTGTCATGTGTATCACTACCAAACCCTTTTCTGTCAGCAGGATCTGGGTTGGCATAAAGACTTTTAATAGTAGGGTTTTTTCTTTTTCTTCCCTTAACCCATATCCTCTTGACAGAACCAGGTTAGGAAGCAGCTGCACTGGCAGATCTGGGGTAGCCTTTTGCAAGACAAGGTAGGGGGAAAAGGGGTGTCTGAATCCAGTTCTCTTCAATCACCAAACTACAGCTAATTGCAACTTCAACTCCCCTAGGGTTGCATGGGAGGGGGGATCTGTGCCAGCTCTGCTCTGTCCCAGCCCAGTCACTTTGCTCCAGAGCAGGCCCTTCACCCTGGAGAGCCCTAGGTGGGCAGAGGGGGGTGTCACCCCCACTGGTGACAAGGGCTATTTCCATTTCTGGGTTGCAGAGCTGCAGCTCTGCCGAGCTCTGTCCCACATTCAAACAAACACCATTTCCCCCTCTGCTTTCTTCCCCAGGCTGCTGGAAGCCCCACACGTTTTCTCTCAAGTGACTGACAAACCTTAAGAATTGGGGTGGAAAGAAGAAGGGGAGGGAAGGGAAGGCTTCTGGGGGGATTCACAGGGAAACCTCTCCCCAAAGAGCTGTCAAACTCCTTGTGCTGAGATGCCAGAACCACTTCCCTACTGCGGAGTCCCACATGAGCTGTCTCACTGCTGCCCTGGCTTATGTATGCTGCTCCCAGCTCTCCCCAACAGGAACAGTCACCCAACAGGGACAGCCTTCCGGGACCAGAAGCAGGACCCACAGCCCAGACCATGGGGAGGAGAGAGTAGCAACATGCAATTAATCTTTCGTGCAGAGTGACTGGGGCAGAGGGATGCTCTGTGGCACGACAACATCCATCAGCTTACAAGCAAGCGTCAGCAGCAGCTTCAGAGGAGCAACAAGCGATCCATGAGGCATTTATCTTCCCACCCCCTCTATTACAAGACGAAACAGCTCAATCCATTACACATTTTTCCTTGCAACCTCTCAAAGGTACAGAAGTGACCTGCTTATTTTACAGATGGGGAAACGAAGCAGCATGGAACTCTTAACACATCCATGATCTCACAGAAGAAAAAGGGGGGTAGAAAAAGGTGATTCTCAACTAACTGGGACAAATTCCTAAGACCTAGACAGTTACCCCAGTCTGCTGACTCACAGAACAGAGGGGCCAGAGACCTACATCCCATTCCCGGTCACACCACAAGTTGTTCAGGATCTTTTCACTCCTCCATCCCTCACACAGGGGATCAGACTCACAACCCCATGGTTAAGCACCATGACAGCTTTGTGGGTTAAGGACTCAGTCTGGTTTGCCACCAACCTCCGCTTCAGAAAGGCACATTCCAAAGACTGTTCCTTGTTATCCCTTGTACCCCACCCATGTGTATTTTTTGCACAGGATCAGAAGGCCAGGACTGGAACGGGAATACCACAGGAGTGGCTGCAGCCAGAAAAGTGGCTAAAGAGATGCTGTGGACTGGGAAAGGAAACTTTTCAAGGGGTTCATCCAAAAGACCACTCTCTCTCAGACAGGTAGATCTCGCATGACCTCGCTGGTTCCTCCCTTTACCTTACTTGCTCAAGACCTGCTTCTTTGGGTCTTACACAAAGGGCTAAATTTATAAAGTCAGAGGGATCACCCACATGAAGAAACACACAGGATACACCCCCCCAGGAGGACCCATTTCATCTTGTTGCTATTAATACCTAGAACATCATTTGCACAAACAAACTATCCCTTCTCCATCATTTCTGGGCTCACTTCTGATTTGTCCCAGAAACCCCAGCCAACACACGTTCACCCTTCTCTAGTGCACACTTCCATCCAAAACCCAAATTTTTATTTTTATTTTTTTTTTGAGTTAATTACTTGTGTTTCTAGTTCCCTTCACCTCTTTCAGTCCCTGCAGACAGGACACTGCTCTCCTGGCTCCCTCAATTCATTATACAGCCAATTTGTGGGCTTAAACCCATCAACATTCATTATGGAAGTGGGCCAAGACTTCCCACAGCTGCGCAGTGCTGTTGGGTGCCCACCCACAGCCAGCCCCGTGGGTGCACGCTCAGAGGGGCTGCCAGCCACACTCTGGAACACAAGCCCCTCCATGGCCTATCTTCCTATACAGCCCCCAATCGCCTCCGAACTCCAACACCACGTCACCCTCTGAGCTCTGACAAAAGCCTTTGCTTCCCCAGTGCCAAACCTGTCACTAAAAGCCAGAGTCATGCTCCAGCTGGACTTGGCAGCCCTCAATCCCAGCCTGAAGCTGAGCTAAGGAGAGCCTGCAGGCCCTTTGCTACACTGGAAGAAGGAAGTTCTCAGCATTTCAGAGCTGGGCTGAACTCTGTGCGCAGGAGCCTGGGCAAAGCCTTCCCCTTGGGCTAGCTTGCAAACAGCTGTGTGCCTTTGATTTCAAGAGGAAACATGTTCTTTCTGTATTTAAGCTAACTCAGCTAAAATAGTCAAGGATGGCAAAAGCATCCAATCAAGAGCACTGAGCACGAGAAGCTGGGGCAGAGGGTTATCATGTAGCTAAGGGTGTCCAGACTTCACATCCAGACCCAGAATTACTAACCTGCCCTGTCTGCAGAGAGGGGCTGCCTGACCTGCCTAAGGCCACCTAAGGAGCTGGGAACAGAGGACCAGGCTCCTCTCCATTGCCACATCATCATGCACCACAACTGGCCCACACAGCCTGCAGAGACGCCAGCATAACCCAACCTGAATTTTGACCTACACCTCTGGCATCCCTGCACACAGCTCCACACAGCCGCTCTCTGCCTGGAAACGTGGGACAAGCTCAACACTGACTGGCGGCAACAAACACCTTCAGGGGCTTACTGGAGGCTGTGTGACAATGTTTGTGGCACACTGCAAGAAGGATCACAGAGAAAGATGACAGAAGCAGCCACAAGCACCTCATCAAGCAGGTCCAGGGAATGGGAAATCCTGTCATTAACAGGATTCACTGCAGAGGATTTCACAGCTAATGAAGTCTCACCACCAAAGACCACAGAGAAAGCAAAAGCAGCAGAGCATTTCTTTTCCGATAAGCTGCTTTTAGTGGGTAGTTTACACAGCCTTCAGCCTGGCTGCCCACACCAGCCCCAGCTGGAAAGCAGCTCCAAACCTGTGCCTTTAAATCCCCCTTGGCGGCGGGAGCACAGGACTGGGGCCATGCAAGCAGACACACCCTGCGCCGCTGCCTGCTCCAGCCGCTGGAGCACACAAACATTTCCTCCCAGACACTCCTGTGCTGCAGCTCCACCAGAGCAGCCTCAGTACCTGCCAGAGCCGTGCCAGAAGGGGAGCACAGGCTGTTCCATGCAGATCTGTAAATACAGATGTTTAAAGTAATTTCCTGAAATCCCCCGCTCCCCCCCCAGCAGTGGATGTTCTTCCCTCAAACTTCTTCCTTAAGGCAAATACTTAGGGTCTAACAGGCATTCCTCATCACAGGCACAAGTTAAATATTGGCCCTAAAACAGCAGCAAGTGCCTTTAAATTATTCTGGCTGCAAAAGCACCACTCTGGACTTTAATTTCTAGCTCTGAACAAAAATAGGAGCAAAGCACCAAGTGTCACACTTCTCCAGGGAGAAATCCGATTTCAAGCTCTGCACATCCCCTGCCAGTATGACAACCAGCAGCAGGAACTGTCCCCTGCTCATCCATTATCACACCTCGGGTGTCTGCTGTCACCAAGCCAAGCCTGCTGCAGCACATCCTCTGCGCTGTGCACAGGAATATTCTGAGTCTCGTTTCCAGGTCTGTGCTTACATACTCAGAGACATTAGAGAAGACCTGCTGGGAACCGTGGGTGCCATCCAGACTGCAGCGAGGGCATTTGCACGCATTGTCCTCCCCGCTCTGGTTGCGCCACCGCCATTCTCAAATGCACCCACCTTTCCATCCATCCATGCCTGGCAAACTGATATCTCGGATGCAGAAGATGCTCTAAGCTGTTCCTGCTATGCAGGCAGCTCAGCTCCCTGATGGACGTGCTAGCTCTTGCAAGAAAACCTCTCAGCAAGGTGGGAGCCCAAGAAGTCAGAGAGATGTCAGCACAATAGAAGGGGAAAAAAAAATATGCAGTGAGGTCAGTACACCCAAAGTATGGCTACACCCGGGCTCTTGGACGCCATGAGCATTTTCCATACAGAACAGGGGAGCAGAGCTCCTGTCATGACTTTGCAGCCAGGACCAAGTGCTGGAGCCCCTGCGGAGCTGGCCTCGCCTCACCCCAAAGTAGCCCTGCGATGCCGCGTCACTGCTGAGCCAAGCCCATCGGCAGACGGGGCTTCTACATCACCATGCTGCTCACATACCTCCTGCTGAAGGCAGGCCTGTGTCTGTGCCTCGCAGCCAAGGTGGAGGAGCCCCTGCCAAAAACCACCTGAAACCAGAGTTCGCTCCAACACAAGAGGTCTGCCTGCCATTTCTTCATAACAAAATGCTGCAACAGATCTACCCAGCAAGCTTTAGCTAGAGAAAGGTTACTGCAGCACAGGTGTGCCTGAACAGCACACTACACAGTAACTCACATTCACAGTGTTTATTCTATATCCAGCTAAATTCAGCATGGTGTATTAACTGAGCTTCCCTTTCACTCTCCTGAACTTGGTGCATGTGGCCCCTGTAAGCCCAAGGAGTGTCTTGCTTGGCTCCCCTTGCTCCAAGCAGTGGGCCTGGGAGAGAGGAGAGGGGCCTGAGTGGTAGAGAGCTGCTCCCTGGCAACATCTCCTGCTATCGCGTGAGATTAAGAGCTGCAAGAGTCTGCTGTGCTGGAATTCCCCTCTCTGCTCCATTCCCTGCACAAAAACACCTACTACTACAGGCTGGAGAATCTGCTGGGGACTCTGACAATCTCTTCTTGGGATCCTCTGATCAGGCAGACACCCCTATGAAAACAGCACAGGTTTAAAACCAGCAAGTTACCCTGGAGGAAACATTAAAGCTCCATCCCTCCAAGCACTTCCTATTCCTTCCCCAGCTGCCAAAGCCCACTGAACAACAAGCTCCAGCAAGCAAGTTTGTGCAGGAATTCCCAAGGCTTAAGGCAGAGGCTAGTCTGTACCTATCAGCACCAACACCTCCGGTGCCTCGTCCCATGGCACGCTGACCCCACACCCACCAGAGGTGCCTGCTGCTCCTCATCTCCTGGCTGTGAGCAGTCCCTTGAACATGCAGACCATACCTCTGTGCCCAGCACTTGTTTTAAGTCACGTCCTTAATACACTCTGTACTTGGGAACACAAAAGCCAGGCTTCAACTCAAACCCGCATCGCCTTTGGGATAAGAGGAATCGGCATAGTTGGGGGCAGGGGGATTCCAGGAGAGCCTTAGCCTGCCCCTCGCCCACACATACAGCACAGAAAGCGCTGGAAAGCATCATCCTCTCCCTGCATCAAACTGGGGAGACCACACAGAGTATAAACTTCATCACTGCCAACAGCCCATGCTAAAAAAAGGACAAGAAAAAGGGTTTCTTGCTTTGTTTTTTATACTTCAGCGCTATCTCAAAAAGCAAAAAAAGCAGCAGCTTTTTCTACCTGAAAACATCAGGCAACGACAGGAGTCCTTAAGAATGGAGCTTCTGAGTAGTACAAAACCATTACACCTCCATTCTGGTTTTAAATTGGATTACCACTGACCCTTCAGAGGCTGTCATCCAGCCCCCCGCACCCAGGCAATAGCCATTCTTCCAGCCTTCAGACTGGGAAGGGGAAGGAAACCCCAGAGACATGGCTTTTCTCCCAGGCTACCCACAAACCCCTCCCAGCACCGCTCCTCCTGCACAGGTCTGCTCAGCTGCAGATCGTGGGGCTGCAAAGCTCCTCCAGAGGAAAGCTTCACAAAATCCAAGTTCAAGACCAACCGTAACCCCTGTTTATGAACTTAGGAACATCCCCCTCAGGCTGACAAAGCCTGCACATCACCTGCCAACTGTCTAATTCACCATTTGGAAAGCAAAAGCCAGGCCTCCCTCATTAAAAACCATTACATAACATTAAATAACAAAGGGCTACAGGACACCCTTTGGTTGGCAGACATGTAAAATTGAATGATTAAAAAAGTTTAACACTTCTTTCCTCTAGACTCTCAGCATCTCAAACACCCTGGGAGCCCAACAGGCACCTTATTTCCAAGACCTGGCTGCAACAGGGTCTTGGCTCATTCCAACACCTGCTCTCGCATTCAGCTTACTGTCACCTCTGCCCCACAGACACTAAACGAAACTCAGCACTTCCCAGCTCTGTTTCAAAGCACCATCCCCAGACAGTGGCAGGGCTGTGTTCTGCTGCCCAACATCTGACACTGGAGAGGAAGCAGAGATCTCAGCCCCACAGCATGGGGAACCCTTCCCAGGCCTGAGGCTCAGCTCCTCTGGACCTTGCAGGACAGGACTCCAGGCCTCCCTCACATCACCATCTTTGTGCAAGTCTTTTTAGCAGATGAGATCATGAGAGCACTTGGTTTTACTGCCACAGGTGAACTAATCTCAAGACAGAGACCATTGTTTCCTATGAGTGAGAATGTTTATGCTGCAACATTTTAAGCAACACGGGTCTGATTGCAGCAGAGAAGCAGGTACTGCTTTGAAAACACGACTGTCACCAACCTTCTAGCAGAACACAGACCTCATGGGCACTGGGAAGTCTTCCTGGACACAGGGCGAACTTCTACCCGTCATCTTTTTGGAACCAGAGAAGCCAATTTAGTGTCTTTCAAGAACTAATTGAATTCCTCTACTCCAAGAGCAAACTCTCCTTACTGCGAGCTGTGAAAGAAACCATGCACATCTTGCTCCATGCAGCATTTTAAAGCACCTTGCAAAGCCTTACCTACAAGTTTCAGCTTACCTGAAGAACAATTTGCTACATCGCACAGCGTGGGCTCACCTCAGGGCTTATCAAGTGCAGCAATCTGCTGCAACATTACTATCACAGCAAGCAGAAGACAGGAAGACTTTTTGTGGTTTTACACACACTGCACTTGCACCCAGCTCACATTGTACCACCTCTCCCTCCCTATCACAGCAGGGCTGGCAGAACCCACGAACCATGGGGATCATAGCTCTGAGCACCTCGAGTTGAGACAAGCCTTGAAAGAGCAGCCCCATGTTCCACCCCAGCTGCCAAAGCACCATCCAGCAGCTGATGGTGTAGTAAAGACAGGGCAGGAGGTGTCCTGGAACATCTCAGCTCAATGCATGCTCTGCAGTAAGCTTTTGGGGTTTTTTTTAAGCCAGTTATTAGGAATAACACATCAACGTAACATGCAAGGGAGGGGGTGTGCAACACTAAGGGCTGCAGCCTGTGCAGGGATTTAAAAGAATCCTCCAGGAGATGGAAGATTCAGCTAGTGTGAATGTGGGAGCCAGACAGAGAGCCCAAACACTCTGCATTCAGCTGATCCAGCAGAAAAATCACCTTTCCACTTTCCTCACAACTGAGCTCTGCTTCTTCTCTACAGCAAGGGACCTACCGGAGATGCAGACTGCCAGTAGGAAGTATAAACATCCATTCTAATAAGAACCCAAAACTATTTATAAGCACACAGCTTTTCTAATGGGAAGATAACTTGTCCTCCAGCAGAAACCCAGAGTTGCTGAAAGACCTGCTCCCCGTCCTTCCCCTCCCAGCTCACAGGGTACAGCAGGACCGAGGCAGTCTCCAAGCCATGCCACATCTGGACCCGAGGAAGGAGGCTCAGTTTCACACCTTCTCACTGTGGCCAGGACAAGGCAAGTCTGCCTAGTCAAAGCCCAACTACAGGGCTGTGGGCAGAGCTGTTCCCACAAGCTCTGAGCAAAAAGCTGTTGTAAGCACACAAAGGAAGCTCCTGCATTGGCACCCAAGTCTCCCCACTCTCAGCAGCACTGTGAGGGGAGAAGGCTCAACTCCTGACACAGCTGGAAGTCACAGGAGTAGTGCAAGGCAAACCAGGCCACTGAGCACTAGAAGCAAATGCCACATCAACCAGCCCTGCCAAGTGAGAGATCATAATCTCTTCCACAGCCCTGAGGTCTGCACCCCTCCTGCAGAGCCCCAGGAAGGAGCCAAAGCATAGCAGGGGTTGCCACTCACCCAAGGCTTCCTCAACACCTCAGATAAGCCTTTAGCACCTGTAGTGCTGCAGTTCCCCTATCCAAAAGGCAGAGATAAACAGCTTCCTACCCAGACTGGCTCATGCGAGGACTGGTCCTTCTGGCAGCCTGTAATGCACCCAGACCGGAGGCTAGGCACAAACCTGGATGGACCAGGCAAAGCAAAGGACTGCTGTTCCAGCACAGCCCATCAGAGCTCCTCCTAGCTAGGAAAACCATGGTGCGGGGGGAGAGAAGGCTACAGAGCACAATCAGGCCCGAGTCCAGCAAACATGTTTATTGGCAGTTGCTCTCAGACATAGTCTCTTCCGGCCCAGTGGGGCTGGAGGGGGTGGGGGGAAAAATACTGATTGTCCATGAGCACAACCCTCATGTCGTTCCTATTGATCCGCTGAGTCACTCCTGTATTAACAGTTTTGACAACACTCAGGCTGCACAGGAGCTTGAAGACTGACTACAAAACACAGCAATGTGAAGCCTCTCTATGTACTGACACCAGCAGAGAGAAGCGCTCGCAGGGCAGAATCCAGAAACCTGCTGAACTGCAAGTGCCAACTTTCTCCTCTCCACTCGCTCTTCTGAAGAGTGCTGCAACAAGAAAACCAAACACAAACCACGCTGCAAGGGCAGGAACACAGAGCTCCATTCAGCACGCCCAGAGAAACTGCCCAGAAAGAAGTCTCCCCTGCAAACCACCACCAACTGCACCCCAGCCATTTTAATGCGAGTGTAAACCAGAGCAGATGTTTTAGCAAAGAAACTACAGAACTGATTTATAAGGCCTTACAGATTTGTAAGCTAACAAGGAGGAGATCACACCCTGAGGCAGACTGACACTGGAGGGAAGCCATCTCTACAAGCTAATGAGACAATTGCCCCTGGGGGCATCCGGGGGCTCCCCAAGCACACAAACCACCCCAGACGTGAGAGGAGTCACCACCAGATTGGTGTTAGAACATCCTCGACTGCGCCACAAGACTACAACCCACCCAGAGGCCCAAAAGGTGCTAAGCCGCGATAAAATCATCACTGAACTACGCTCCTATCTGTAATGCACCAAATTAAAACAAAACCAACAAATCTTTGGCAAGCTCCTCACAGCAGTTGAGCCTACCCCACCAGAGAAGGCCTCTCCACAGGATCCCCATGGAGGCCTCCTGCCCTAATTGACAGCAATTGTTTTTCAGACACACTGGCAAACACCAAACATTTTCTCCAATCTGTTATATAAGGCCCAGTTTTTAAGCCTCCATGCTGGCAGTGGGGAGATGGGGGCACGCCACATGTGGCAGGCTGACGGGACAGTCCAGCTGACATATGAATTTACACAGTCCTCAGAATTCATTTCCAGATATCCAACCACTTGTTGTACAAAGGGAAAACAAAGGGATTAGTTAACGAGGCAACTTCCAAACATGCTGGTGTGAACCACTCACATGCCTGCAGTCCATTTTACACATGGTTTGACTCGGGTCCCCGTTACCTCTAGCTTGTTCAGAGCAGACTAATTTCATGGCAACTTGAAAGAGGTTTAACAAACTTCATTTTCTAACTTCAGAAATACACCTAACATGGCAGGGCCCCACGCTGCCCAGACCACAAGCCATCTCTCAAAGAAAAGACACCTTCCTGGACATCCCCACACCTCCCTGGTCCAAGGGCCTCCCTCAGTTCCCCTCCACCAGCCACGGAAGAGGAGCCACAGGCCTCCAGGGGCCCAGCTCCATGGGAGAGCTGCTTCTCGGCTGCAGAGCTCTCCTCCAGGCTGCCTTAGGAACAGCTAAAGTCAGCTCCAGTCTGGTGGGGTAAGAAGGGGGAGGGTATTTTTTCCTGTTTCTCACATTCATCCTCACCCGCTCTGCTAAAGAAAAAAATAAAAAAGCTATTTTAAACACCAGATTCAGCACAGTCCCTTTTCCCCAAATAAACACTTCCCAGCCCCTCTGGAGAGAGGGGGAAGCCACATACAAAGGAGCCAACATCCTGCGACGCTCCGGCTCCGCGGGCAGGGCGCCGGCTGGGGGACACAACCGGGGAGGCCCGACCCCATCCCCGCCACCGGCCGGGCCTTAGGGAGGGGGGCGGGGGGGTCGCGATCTTGGGTGGACCCGGACCCCGTCCGAAGGGCTACGGAACGGGTACGGCCGGGAAGAGCCGGCGGGAGGCGGCCCTGGGCCCTCGGCACGACCCCAACCCCTCAGACCCCCCCCCCAGCCCAGCCCCCCGGCCCAGCCCGGGCCTCCCCCGGCACCTACCGCGGCCCCCTCCGCCCCCTGTCCCCGCCGCCCCCGCCGGAGGCGCCGCCCGGCCCCCCCCGGGCACTGCCCGGTCCCGGCCAGGGCGACCCGCAGCAACAGGGCACCCCGACTCAGCCCCGGCGCCCCGCGGCCGCCGTTACCTCGGCGGGCCCCTCAGCGGCGGGCCGCGCTGCCGCTGCCCCGCGGCCGCCTTCCCATGGCGGCGCCCCCGGCCCAGCTCTCCTCACGCCTCCCCTCACCACTCCGCGGGCAGCGGCCAGCCAGCCACAACCCTACGCCACCAGCGTAGGCTCCGCTCGCACCCATGCGCCCCCCCACCACGCCACCAGCGCAAGCGCCCTTCCTGAATATCAACTCCGAGGCGGAGAAGTCCGGCAGAGCTCGGCGCAAGCGCAACCTACAGGAGGGTGATGGCGCAACGGCGTTGGCGTAAGGCGCATTCGAGAATAGCAGGCTTGAGGCGAAGCGGCGGGAGGACGGCTTTGCGGCGGCGCGGGGTACTTTACGGTAGCGCCGCGCTTGGCGGCTACCGGCGGGGGCCTCCCTTTAACTCCCTGCTGCTCGGCGGGCGGCCTGGGGTCCGGCGTCCGGTTCCGCTGTGGGGCCGCCCCCGCCTTGCCTACAGCCCCCCGAACGGCGCAGGCGCCGGTATAGGGCCCAGCTGCCCCCTCGGGCTCCGGCCCCGCTATAGGGTAGGGGACCCTATAGGGGTACAGCCTTCTATAAGGGACGGGTCCCGCTGCGGGACGTGGCCCCCGGTATGGGCACCGTCCTCAGGCCGGGGCACAGCCCCAGTGCAGGGGACAGGCCTCAGCACAGACACAGCCAGCTATAGGGGACGGGTTCCAGTACAGGCCATATCGATGTCATCTTTTGGATTTCGATCCTGTCTCTCGCAGTCCCCTCCTGGACAAAATGACCAGCACACAGCTGGGTAAACATACAGTGCAATGGGTGAGCAATGGGCTGAGGCTGATGGGTCGGGATCAAAGGGTTATTGTAAATGGGGTTACATCGGGCTGGCAGCTGGTCACTAGTGGGGCTTTGCAGGGATCCATCTTGGCACCCTAAGACACCCTTTAATCTCTTCATAAACGAACGTGGATGCAGGACTGGAAGGAATACTAATTAAGTTTGATGATGGCACAAAATTGGGAGGAGCTGTTGACACTCTCGAGAGCAGAGAGGCCCTGCAGAGGGATCTGGACAGACTGGAGAGCTGGGCAATCACCAACCGTGTGGAGTTTAACAAGGGAAAGCACCAGATTCTGTACCTGGGGCACAGCAGCCCTGGGTGTACAGACAGGCTGGGGAACAAGAGGCTGGAGAGCAGCTCTGCAGAGGGACCTGGGGGTTCTGGTCAATGGCAAGTTGAACATGAGCCAACAGCGTGCCCTGGCAGCCGAGGGCCAACCGTGCCCTGGGGGGCATCAAGCCCTGCATTGCAGCTGGGCGAGGGAGGGGATTGTCCCGCTCTGCTCCACGCTGGTGCGGCCTCACCTCGAGTGCTGTGGGCAGTGTTGGGCGCCACAGGACATTAAGGGTATAAAGCTACTAGAGAGTGTCCAGAGGAGGGCCACAGAGTTGGAGAAGGGTTTAGAGGGGAAACTGTACGAGGAGTGGCTGAAGTCCCTTGGTTTGTTCAGCCTGGAGCAGAGGAGGCTGAGGGCAGCCCTCATGGCGCTCTGCAGCTCCCTCCCAAGGGGAGGAGGAGGGGCAGGTGCTGATCTCTCCTCTCTGGTGACCAACGCCAGGCCCCGAGGGAATGGCAGGGAGATGTGCCAGGGGAGGGTTAGGCTGGGTATTAGGAGAAGGTTCTTCCCCCAGAGGGTGGTGGAGCCCTGGAACAGGCTCCCCAGGGAGGCATCACGGCACCAAGGCTGGCGATATTCCAGAAGCACTTGGACAAGGCCCTCAGAGCCATGGTGTGAATTTGGGGCTGTCCTGTGCAGGGACAGGAGTTGGGCTTGATGATCCTTGTGGGTCCCTCAGGACATTCTATGATTCTATATTGACCCAGTTATAGCGGACAGGCCCCGAAATGTGGCTGAGTCCTCCGCTAGCGCACAGCCCCAGCCTCAGGTGCAGCCCCCAGTATGACACACAGCCCCGCTCTAGGGCCCAACTAGTGCTAGGGGCTGGTGGGGCAAGCTCTGTGGAGGAGAACCGGGTCTAGGGGGTCCCACAGAGGGGTGCAGCTGTGGTACCAGTGGACAAAGCCCTGCAGCCTCCGCCATCCCACCCCACAGGAGCAGAGGGAGCCAGGGGCTGGCATTTTAAAGACATTGAAGCCTTTTTGGGGATGCCAGCCCTGAGCAAAGCTGCTGCCGTCCCTGCTGACTCGCAGGGGAGGTCAACAGGACGGAGCTCCAAGCTCGTGGGACCCACTGGGACAGAAGTTGGGCAGGCACACAGCCCTCGGAGCCATCTCCAAAAGCCTTTTGCTTTCTTTGTTTTTGGAGTTACTCTGATCAACTATTTGGCCATAAAGATTCTCTCCCTGTGCTCACTCGGCAAAGGAGGGCACAGCCGGAGGATTTGTTTCTTTCTCTCAGTGGCACAAGAGCCACCTCTGAGCCTTTCAGGGTAATGTTGGAGGGAGGAGGTGCCCCTGTACAATCCCACTGCTCTCATCTTCTTCATGGCATGGGACAGATTCACCCACAAAATAGTTTCAAGCAATGGTGCATTTGTGTGGTTTGGGGGGGAGAATCAGGTCTTCAGCCACCAGTATTGCCCCGAATGCCCATTTCAGCATTTCTGGCCACTTGAATTGATTCTCTCCCAGTTCCAGGGAAATGCTCTCCCCCCAGCATTTGTCTGAAGGACTTTTTCCCCCATAGGTGTTTGCTTCTAGAAGAAAACACTATGATTTTAGAGAATTAGGAAAATAAAGTGAGCTGCTCTGCATGTAAAGCCCAGATGTTGCCATCCTGTCCCCATGCTGTGACATGGCCCTTCTCCTCCCGCTCCTGGCTCAGGAGGGTGGTGAGGGGCTCTGACCCACGTCCCGCCACTGGAGAGAATAAAATTGCCCCCAAAGTACCCGACAGCAGAGCCATCCTTCCTTTTTTTTTGCACCATCACACCACCCCGCACCGCAGGAAGGTGATTTCAAGCACTTTGAGAACACACAAGTTGGTCAGACATTTGGCTTGAGGATATAACCCATCCTCTGGAGCAGGAGAGGGGGAAAGCAAATAGTTTTGATTTTATTTCAAGTTGAATCTCCAGCAGTGAACATGCAGTGTGCCAGTCATGGTCTGCAGAGACCTGACAGCTCATGCTACGGAACCAGCTCAGCACCAGCAAATCAGCAAGAAAAGCCAGGGAATTTCTGTCAGGAAAGCATCCAGCTACGAACCCTGCCATCCTCCCGCAGGCCCAAGTTAATTAGGGCTAATTCGCAAGCAGACAACACAAACCACTCTCCATCACACACGGGAGAACGAGCTGCTCAGGGACAGGCAGAAAAAATCTTCCTGCCGTGAAACATTTGCATTCAGGGCCTGGGAAACCAAAGAGCAACAGAAACATTAAGAACCAGACAAAAGAAAAAGCCAGGCCCCTCGTAGTGTCCTGTCCGACGCACCACTGGCTGAAGAGCCCCCACCCTGACGCCGGGAGCCCTGAGACTTTTGGGGAACTCCTTGGGGTGGGGGGCTGAACTTGGCTGCACAACCGCCCCCCTATCCCCATGCTTCAGGCTTGTTCCTGACAAACTTTGCCCGTTCGTCCTGCCGAGCCCCGTCTCTTGTGCAGCGAGCGTGGTGGAGGTGACAACTCCTCGCTCCCAAGTGCCAAGGCCCTGCCCCAGCAGCAGCTGGAGCAGGAGCTTAAAGCTGCGCCTCGTGCTCAGACGCTGAGGGCCTGGAGCAAGAATTTAAGCAAAAGCCATTTTATCCTCACGCTCAACACATCACTGGCACAGCAGTGAGCAGCTGTGGGAAACCACTGCAGGTGAAAGCGAGATGCTGACAGCTGGGCAGGGAGTACCTGGCACAAGCTTTTGGAGATAAGGAAGACATTGAGATTAGCAGATGTCATATCAAGCAGCTGCGATGAAAATGGCTCTTTTAGGATTAAATATCTGCTATGGAGCTGACTGGGGTATATAGCCACAATATGGCAATCTGGGGCAATAAATTAATCTACATGCTGAACAGAGCCATCCAACTCACCTTCGCTGTCAAACAGCCTGTTTACTCCAGGGATAATGATCTCCTTCCAGGCAGTAAACCAGAGAAGGCAGAAGCCAGCACTGCAAGGGGCCAGTGCGAGTCTCTGCACTGCTAAGGAGAGGCCAGGAAAAAGACCTCAACCCCAGCGCTTGGGAGAAGTGACTTTCTCTCCACCACCCACACCTCTGCTCTCCGTTCCCTTCATTAGAAAATAAGAATAACAGCAGCACCTCTGGTAAGCACTTCTCAGGCAGCTGTAAGAGTACAAACCATGGCATGCCACTCTCACGCCAGACCCCAGCACAGAGGGTGAGCTTCAGCCATAAACATGCTGTTCTTTTAAGGAAAAAACATGTGGTGGAAGACTTTGGAGGAAAATAGAGATTTCGCCATTTCCCTCCACCAGATAGCTCTGGTTACCTAGGAACAGACACACTTCTCTAATGCAGCCAGTTCTTCTCATCAAGCACAGGATGAGTATTTATTGTCTTGTGATCAGGAGAAAAACACAAACAAAAAACAGAGCTCCACAAGTGATGTGAAACATGGCACACATACATGCCATGTGATGCCAAACAAAACCAGAAGCCAGGTCCAGGTCAATGGTGTTAAGAACTCTTAGAAATCTAATGTAAACATTTAAAACCATACAGAGGAGTCAAAAAAAAAAAAAAAGCCATGGTAGTTCAGGCAGCACGTTGAGTCAACTATCTGGAATTACGGTTTCTGGCATCAAATAGGATGGAGGGGGGATGAGAGACGGTAGATCCCAGAGAGGTTCGTTTAAGCTCTGTAGAGATCTCAGGCAGTGTGTGCTAATGGGTTGCGATTTTGGTGTCTGGCTCCCACCATTTTGGTCCTAAGCACTCCTCCTCCTTGCATCAAGCATTTTCAATGTGACTGGATGTGGCTGCTTCAAAAGAGTGCCCCAGATTATCCCGGGGGGGGGGGGGGAGAAGCAGGGCACAGAGTCCCCGGCAATGCTTCTCCTCTTGGTTCCTTTGCAATCTCCAACCTGAGACACTAAAAAGGACAGATACCAATCGCTTTTGAAATATTTTGGCAAGAGGCTGAGGACAGCGAGGGGCAGGGCCAGAGGGAGCGTGGTACATGGGTGCACCATGTTCTGGTTTCCACGTCTGGCCAACCTCACATTCAGCCCCAGTAACCTTCCCTCACTCCCCCGTAGTGCAATTGTATTTCCAGGCAGATAACCGACAGGCAGTTCTTTTATCACTCTGATGGCAAGCGACAAAGAACACTTAAAATTACACTTGACACAAGACAAAGGCACCTGATCGCATTATCAAGCATTTAAGTCGTGTTCTGTTATGAAGGCTTCAAGCACTCATACTTACAAGCACATTGCACACTCGCAAGAAAAAAAACCTCGTGTTGGGAGCACATTAAATATCCCAGACCCAACAAAAGGCTGGTTCTGCAGCAGGGTGTCAGTGTTGCTTGTAAATGGAAATTCAGGGAGGCTCTGCCCTCTGATTTAGGTTTGCTTTTGCTTTGGCCCTAGTAACAAAGGTGTCATGCAGACTCCAAGCTGTACTTCACTTAGTATTTACAGTATGACACAGGAAAAGTTAATAGAGCAAACGGGAAGTTCTGCAGGGGTGATGTGGAAGGAAGAATTCTCCTTTGTGAACTAATAGTTTATTAGATAAGGCACATGTAGAGACAGTTTTCAAAAGATCACTTGCAAATCAATTCCACCTAGCTAGAACAACCTCTCTGTCCTTTTCCAGGAGCCAACTTTGTTTTCCAGTTACTCAGTGTGAATTTGGAGCAGCTCCACTTACACCAGAACACCTCTGGCATCCCATCTGCAGCCTGCCAAGCCGGGCTGGCTCTGGGTCTGACCCACAGAGTGCCCAACACCTCCCAAGTCCTGCAGTGGAGCACTCTGTCCTTCACAGGATCAATGGCTGAAACTTTCAGAGCTGAAGACTTTGAACACTCACTCCCTATAAAAATATTGGGAACTGACCTCCCAGTTTTGACAGGTTTGAAAAAATTCACAGCAGGCTGTTGAAGGGGAAGAAAACACCGCAGCCTTTGCTGCTTGGATCGCTGTGGACACAGGGGAATTGGATGGCTCAGGCTACAGGAGCCCTGGTGTGCATGCACAGAATGGAGATGAACGACATGACAGGTGCTAGCTCTCAGGAAAAACAATCCCTCCCAACAGCTTCATCCTTACTTTAGCCAATTCTTGGAGAAAGGCAAAAATTTCTCCCTGCTCATACATGGAAGGAAAGTGCTGCCAGCTACACAGAGGCAGACCAGGTCTGCACAGCTAACATCAGTTACAAGGACTAAGAAGCTTTCCTTGGTCAACCAGACCCCACTGCATGTTTGGATTTCAACTACATCGGTAGAAGGCAGAATTAAAACTCTTCATTGTAACAGAACTTCTCCCAAAGCACACTGGGGTCCCAGCACTGAGATCAAAGCTACCTTGCATCCGGCTACTGGCTGGGAGCTCAGAAAAAAGGGTGTCCCAGCAGGGCAAGGTGTGTCCTGTGGGGCATTTCTTGGGTCAGCACAAAGCCTGGATGCCACATAGGTGGAATTTAGATGGCATAGAGATCTCGCGCTGCCCGCCTGTAACGGGGTGAGCATCACCCAGGAGGCCAGGTCCAAAGCCCAATGTCAGCAAGCTTTTCAAGAGTTTCCAGTGGGCTTTGGATCAGGCTTTTAGCAAGCAATCATTAACCAAATGAGATGAATCTGCACCTTTGAAGCACACAGATCTAGAAAAAACATTTAGCAGCAGGGAAAACAAGACTTCTAGCATAGCAGTAGCCCTAGCCAGGCAAATGAAAACTCTTGTGGACTTTACATCTGAACAACACTCACCCGCAGCGAGCACTGTTATCTAAAGGATTCCTCACCAGAGTGCGCAAGCAAATGAGGTGGTAGTTTTACAAATACCTTCGATATCACTAGTACCAAATAATTTAGGCGTTGCATTTCCCTTAGAGTGAAAAATTCCAGATTATTCATCCGGGAGAGTAAACACCAGTTGCTACTACCGGTCTGATTGTGTTTGTTACAATTACAGATGACTTGGGGGCGTGCCATGCATGTGATGAAAACTAAGCAGGGCAGGGAGGCCAGAGAAGGAGCAATCGCAGTGGTGTTCACCGTCGTAGGGAAGTCAGCGTTTTTTGCATGGGGTCATGAAATGATTCCCTCAAGCAGGGCAGTGAACGGTCGGTTCCTCAGTCTGCAACGAGGCAAATACTGGTAACTCAATGCAAACGAAAAACTTTCTGATGCAGCCGTGCAGAGCTCCAGAGGGGTCAAGGGCTGACAGCACGTATCTTCTGCAGTGATGAGACAAAAACCAAAAATGTCCCCAAGGTGACCGGGGTGCTTGGCAGGGGAATGCAAATGATCTTTTCAAATAACAATAATAAAAAGATCAAAAAGAAGAGAATCCAGGCAGTTTGCAGCTGTTGCTGCTTAAGGCCATTGGTTTCCCGGGGGATAGTTGGGCACTGTGGGATACTCTGGCAGGCTGTTCCCAGAAAAATTGCTGTACTGGGCCTCTCTGCTGGGGGGGTTCCTCCATGTGCCACTGTTCCACTCATCCTGAGCTTTCTGAAAGCTTCCACCAGCCCCTCGGTAGATTTTATGTACCTAATGGATGAAAGAGAGAACAAGAGGAAAGTCAGCAACAGGTACCCACACCGCTTCCTCAGAAGAGCTATAGTTACTTTGATACTGTATTGTGTATTTGTTTCTCTCTGTAAAGACCTATATTTCCAAGGAACAAAAGCACTAAAAATCATAGAATCATAGAATTGTTAAGGTTGGAAAAGACCCTTAAGATCATCAAGTCCAACCATTAACCTATCACTGCCAAGTCCACCACTAAACCATATCCTCAAGCACCACATCTACCCTTCTTTTAAATACCTCCAGGGATGGAGACGCCACCACCTCCCTGGGCAGCCTGTTCCAATGCCTGACAACCCTTTCGGTGAAGAAGTTTTTCCTAATATCCAGCCTAAACTTCCCCTGGCGCAGCTTGAGGCCATTTCCTCTCGTCCTATCGCTTGTTACTAGGGAAAAGAGACCAACCCCCGCCTCACTACAACCTCCTTTCAGGTAGTTGTAGAGAGCGATAAGGCCTCCCCTCAGCCTCTTCCTCTCCAGACTAAACAACCCCAATTCCCTCAGCCGCTCCTCATAAGACTTGTTCTCTAGACCCTTCACCAACTTTGTTGCCCTTCTCTGGACACGCTCCAGTGCCTCGATGTCCTTCTTGTAGTGAGGGGCCCAAAACTGCACACAGTACTCGAGTTGTGGCCTCACCAGGGCCGAGTACAGGGGCACGATCACCTCCCTGCTCCTGCTGGCCACACTATACCTGATACAAGCTAGGATGCTGTTGGCCTTCTTGGCCACCTGGGCACACTGCTGGCTCGTGTTCAGCCGGCTGTCAACCAACACCCCCAGGTCCTTTTCCTCCAGGCAGCTCTCCAGCCACTCCTCCCCAAGCCTGTAGCGTTGCATGGGGTTGTTGTGACCCAAGTGCAGGACCTGGCACTTGGCCTTGTTGAATCTCATACCGTTGGCTCCGGCCCAACGATCCAGCCTGTCCAGGTCCCTCTGTAGGGCCTTCCTGCCCTCCAGCAGATCGACACTTCCACCCAGCTTGGTGTCATCTGCAAACTTACTGAGGGTGCACTCAATCCCCTCATCCAGATCATCAATGAAGATATTGAACAGGACTGGCCCCAACACTGAGCCCTGGGGAACACCACTCGTGACTGGCCACCAACTGGATTTGACTCCATTCACCACCACTCTCTGGGCTCGGCCGTCCAGCCAGTTTTTAACCCAGCGCAGAGTGCACTTGTCCAAGCTGTGAGCAGCCAGCTTCTCCAGGAGAATGCTGTGGGAGACAGCGTCAAAGGCCTTACTAAAGTCCAAGTAGACAATGCCCACAGCCTTTCCCTCATCCACTAAGCGGGTCACCTTATCATAGAAGGAGACCAGGTTAGCGAGGCAGGACCTCCCTTTCATAAACCCATGCTGGCTGAGCCCGATCCCCTGGGTGTCTTGCATGTGCTGCGTAATGGCATTCAAGATGATCTGCTCCATGACCTTTCCCGGCACCGAGGTCAGTCTGACAGGCCTGTAGTTCCTCGGATCCTCCTTCCAACCCTTCTTGTAGAGGGGTGTCACATTCGCTGGTTGCCAGTCATCTGGGACCTCCCCGGTTGACCAGGACTGCTGATAAATGATGGAGAGTGGCTTGGCGAGCTCCTCTGCCAGCTCCCTCAGTATCCTCGGGTGGATCCCATCTGGCCCCATAGAGTTGTGAACATCCAGGTGAAGGAGCAGGTCGGTGACTGCCACCTCTTCAACAACTGGGACTTCATTCTGCATACTATCTCCACCTCCCAGCACAGGGGCCTGACAGCCCTGAGGATGACCAGTCTGACTATTAAAGACTGAGGCAAAGAAAGCATTAAGTACCTCAGCCTTCTCCTCATCTTTCCTGGCAAGGTTACCTTCCGCATCCAACAAAGGAGGGAGATTCTCCCTGGTCCTCCTTTTGTCACTGATGTATTTATAAAAACATCTTTTGTTATCTTTAACGGTGGTAGCCAGTGTAAGTTCCAGCCGGGCCTTCGCCTTCCTAATCTTTTCCCTGCATAACCTCACAACACCCTTGTAGTCCTCCTGAGTCACCTGCCCCTTCTTCCAAAGGCGGTAAGCTCTCCTTTTTCTCTTGAGTTCCAGCCAAAGCTCCCTATTCAGCCAAGCCGGTCTTCTCCCCTGCCTGCTCGACTGACGGCACATGGGGACGGCCTGCTCCTGCGCCTTTGAGACTTCCTTCTTTAATAACATCCAGCCTTCCTGGACTCCTTTGCCCTTCAGGACTGCCTCCCAAGGGACTCTGTTAACCAGACTCCTTAACAATCCAAAGTCTGCCCTTCTGAAGTCCAGGGTAGTGGTTTTGCTGAACCCCTTCCTTACTTCTCCAAGAATCGAAAACTCTATCATGTCATGGTCGCTGAGCCCAAGACAGCCTCTGACCACATCACCCACCAGGCCTTCTCTGTTCGTAAACAGCAGGTCCAGCGGGGCACCTCCCCTGCTTGGCTCGCTTACCAGCTGCATCAGGAAGTTCTCTCCCACACACTCAAGGAACCTCCGAGACTGCTTTCTCTCTGCTGTGTTGTATTTCCAGCAGATATCTGGTAAGTTGAAGTCTCCCACGAGAACTAGGGCTAGAGATTGCGAGACTTCAGCCAACTGCTTGTAGAGTACTTCATCTGTCTCCTCATCCTGGTTGGGTGGTCTGTAACAGACTCCCACCAGGATGTCTCCCTTATCGGCTTTCCCCCGACCCTTACCCATAAGCACTCAACCTTATCATTACCGTCATTGAGTTCTAGACAGTCAAAACACTCTCTAACATACAAGGCTACACCTCCACCTCTCCTTCCTTGCCTGTCCCTTCCAAAGAGCTTGTAGCCATCCATTGCAGCGCTCCAGTTGTGTGTCATCCCACCATATTTCCGTGATGGCGACCACATCATAGTTTCCCTGACACATGATGGCTTCCAGCTCCTCCTGTTTATTGCCCATGCTGCGTGCATTGGTATAATTGCACTTCAATTGATCTATCGATCTCTTCTCCAACACAGGCATGCCACCCCTAGGCTCATTCCTAGCAAGCCTGGTTTTATCCCCTTCCCCCTTCATATCTATTTTAAAGCCCTCTCAACGAGGCCTGCTAACTCCTGAGCCAGAATCCTTTTCCCCCTTTGTGACAGGTGAACCCCATCTGTCTCCAGCAGGCCTGGGGCCATGTAAACTGCCCCATGATCAAAAAAAACCAAAATTCCACTGCTGGCACCAGCCTCTGAGCCACATGTTAATGAGATGGGACTTCCTGTTCCTTTCTGTATGTCTCCCGGCTACCGATGGGATGGAGGAAAGCACTACCTGCGCTCCTGATCCTTCAAGCAATCGCCCCAGTTCTCTAAAGTCCCTTTTGATTGTCTTTGCACCTCTCTCAGCTACCTCATCGCTGCTGACCTGAACAACCACTAGTGGATAATAATCGGATGCTTTTACCAGCCTAGGGAGCTTCCTGGTAATATCTCTTATCCTTGTCCCAGGGAGGCAGCAGACTTCCCTATGGGATGGGTCTGGCTGACACATTGGGCCCTCTGTTCCCCTCAGAAGGGAGTCCCCTACGACAATTACCCTTCTTTTTTTCTTACCAGTGGCCGTTGTAATGCGTGGGGCTGACTGGTTCCCTCTAGTCAACCCCTTGGGCGGATCACTGTCCGTATCTTCGTCCTCCTGGCCCTCGGGTTCCAGAGCCCCATACCTATTTTGTAAGGGCACCTGGGGGGGCGAAGTCAGCCGGGAGAGGATTCACCTGCTGCGCCGAGCAGGGATCTGCATCCATCTTCCATCTCTTGGGTCCCCTCCCTCTGCCTGGCGGCACGAGGGCAGGGGGGCCACTCCTTCTCTTGATGCTTCCATCTGGTGTGCTTGTCTCAGGGATGGTAGGGAGTGGTTCCACCAGTCTATCTCCCTCTCGCATTCCCTGATACTCCTCAGTCTCACAACTTCCTCTTTCAGCTCTGCCACCATGCTGAGCAGATCCTCCACCTGCTCACACCTCACACAGGTCCTGTCTCAGGAGCCCTCCATGACTGGAGCAAGGCTCTGGCACTCCCTGCAGCCAGAGACCTGGGTGGCTGCATGTTCTAGTGGGAGTTCTGTCTGTGTTGCCACATGCCTCCTGGTGATAGCTCTTGTCTGAGCGGAGACCATGGCTATGTCTTTTCTGGGAGAGCGTAGACCACGAGGAGAGCTCGCCAGCTGCCTGCTCGCCCTGCCTGCGCGAACTGCTGTACAAACTGCCGCGCCACGCCCTTCCTGACACATCACACCATGTTTGCCCGTCCTAGTCGCTGAACTCCCTAGGGAGCCATTTAAAACTCCCGCCGTTGCCCCAGCAATGCCCAAGCCCTGTCTGCCTCACTCGCGAGAGCGGCCTGTTGTTTTTGGCACGAGGGCCCCACTGGGTTCTTTATCAGGTTCCCTGGCACAGGAAACCCCTGTTTCTACCCCAGTCTAGCACCCAGTCGCAGGACTTACCATTGCTGCCGCTGCGTGCCTCGCCGACTGAGTGCTGCTTCTGGGATCTCCGCGTTTAAATCAATGTGATTTAAATGTATCATCAATGTGATGATATAGTGAACAGAGGTGCAAATAGATAATGTCAACCCAAGACTTGAACCCATTTCAGCCACATGTCTGGGATTCAGGTTGGGGATCCCACAGCGAGGCAGCCAACCCAGGCCAGTGGGCTGAAACCTCTGTAAAACTGGCACTGCTGCTTCAGCAGGGCTTCTGTCTTCTCCCCTCCGCTGCCATCAGTCTACTGAAGCTTTCCAGACAGCCCTACCTCCAAATCCTTCTTTCTGCAGAGAACCAAGGACCACTCCCCATCCTGCCACCCAGTCCCCACTGCAGGCCATCTCAAGATACTTCACCTTTGCCATCAATGAACATCCCAATCGGCAATGAAGCTCGCTTTGAGTGACGTAAAGGAACATCGCCACATGAAATGGTGACAACATCCAGCCCCAGCCGTCTTGTGTAATCTGGATTCATGCTCTAGATACTCTGAGACACACCAACTGATGACACTATAAAACCTTTAAAAGCAGCGACGGCTTACAGTGGCTGCTAAGCTGCCCATTCACATTACTGTGATACAAAGTGCGGGTACGCCAGTCAGAGACATGAGAAGCACCTACCCTTAAAATGCAGATGAGCATTGTGACCGCTGACATTGTAAACATAATGGCAGAAAACAGCATGAACACAGCAGCTGCAGCGTTGGTGCTAAAGAAAGTAACAGCTGCCAACCAGCCACTGGAAGAAATGGAAAGAAAGAAACAGTATCATTATAGCTGTCTTTAAGTGTCCTTATTATCAGAAAGACCATTTACTCATACCCAGAAATTACAAGGCAGCTTTAAAGCTCTTGAAAATGAAAAGAATAATGGAGAAAACAGACAGAATTAAATGCAGCTGAGGCAGGTACTTCCCCAAGATCTCAAGTCTCACTTGCCAGCATCCCTTGCTAATCCAGTCTCAGACCTTTAGGGGACAGCCAGCTGCAGAGACTTTGGGAGGAGAAGATTCATTGCCGAGGTGCTTTTGATTGTGCATCTAGAGACCAGACCTGGGAACAGGGAACAGGAGGCTCCTATGACTTACACTGCATCTCTGTTCCTCTGATGGCAATAACCAGGTAGGGTGACTGGAGAGCATCAGCAGTTAAGAAAACAAAATGCTATACGGAGTACTAGGACTTTCTATTATTTGTAGTTTCAGCAGTAATTGCTCTCAAGTCTCTCAAAGTAGAAAGTTAAAATGCCAAACAATTATAACATAACCAGGGACAGACACTAAAATGCTCCCATTTATTTTAGGACAACTCTCACAATACTTGCTCTATAGGCCAACAGTGAGTCATCATGCACTGCTCCCCATGTGCTGTGAATAATTTGAGGGCAATGCTAAGAGAGAATCAGATGAATCTTGAAACTGGCTGCTTAAATGGTAAAAAGAAACGGATATTGTAGGAAGGTGCTACAAAGGACAAGCAGGTGAAGATACCCGACTTCTGCCAGTACAGCAATGAAAACAGAACTGTGTACTCCAAGAGCAAATATAATTATGCCACAGAGCAAAACAGAAAGCTTCTTTCACTCCACCCTGTACAGACTTCCCAGAGGTGTCTCAAAAGTTCACATAAACAGCCCACGGCCTGAAACTCTCAGTCACGGATGCTGAGTGCTCAGCCATAAGACTGTAGGAGCATCCTGCTTACCAAGCTCCCCATCCGGAGAAACCAATCGCCTGCAGGATCGTGAGAAGAAACTGTGCACCAAGGATGAAGAAAAAGGCCATAAAATTAAATGAGCTGTCCGACCTGTGAAGGAAGAGAGGAAGTTAGGGGGAGATTGGCACCTCATGTTGCTTCACACTGATGTTTGACCCCATCACATGCAAACCCTCGAATGTGGTATCTCAGAAGAGATCCCCTACACCGATATACTTTGAAAGCTATTCCTCGTTCCCTGGCAGTGAAAGCATGCAGATCCATGAATCATCAGCACCTAATCTCTTCCGATAAGTCTGGCTCCTGCAATTGCTCTACCAAAGTAATTGCATAGATAGATGACAACATGAGGCAAAGCAGTCTCCTGCAGAACAAAGAATACCTGAATCATTTCTCTGACCAAACATCTGAAGACAGCACAGCCTGACACCTGTGCAGCTCAGCCACTGGCAAGTAGGCACAAGGGCACCTGAACACTGGCAGGCAAAGTTTGCCCATACGCTAAAAGTGATCACTGAACATGACAATTCCAGCTGGGAACGTCTCAGTGGCTTCTTATCATTGTGCTTACACACCCACAGTCAATAATGCAGCACTAGGACATACTAGGAAGAAAAACAGCCACAAGAAAAGTGGGTAGTACTCTGTCCGGGTGTCATGGTTCAGCCTCAGTTGGCAACTAAACACCACGCAGCCACTCGCTCACTCCCCCCCACCCCTGTGGGATGGGGGAGAGAATCGGAAGAGCAAAAGAACTTGTGGGTTGAGATAAGCACAGTTTAATAATTACAATAAAATAATAATTATAATAATGATTATAATCATAATTACAATAATGATAATATAAAATGGAAAGGGGAAAAAAGGGGAAAAAACCACGGAAACACAAACGATACAGCCACTCACCACCTGCCAACCAATGCTGCCCGTCCCCGAGCCACGATTGCTGCCTCCCTCCCCCGGCCAGCCCCTCCCAGTTAACATACTGGGCATGACGTTACATGATATGGAATATCCCTTTGGTCAGTTTGAATCCGCTCTTAGCTGTGCCCCCTCCCCTCCCGGCTTCTTGTGCACCCAGCAGAGCATGGGAGGCTAGACATGTCCTTGACTAGTACAAGCGCTACCCAGCAACAGCCCAAACATCTGTGTTATCTCAACATTGTTTCCATGCTAAGTTCAAAGCCCAGCACTATGCCAGCTACAGTGAAGAAATTTAACTCTATCTCAGCTAAAACCACAACAGTATCCACCCCTTATTCCATATCATTTACATCATGCTCAGGTCCCATACTATCCAATACAATTTCAATAATCCCTACCCACCCTCTCATCCTTTAACAGAATATACAGATTTCATTTATCATTCCCCTAGTCTATGAACCACCCCTGCAAAATGTCTGTGAGACGTCCATTGAGTTCGATTAGTCCAAAACTTTGGGTTTCATCTATTGTAAGAGTCTTTCAGAGAGGTGCTGTGTGTGGCGTTGGATTGTTGCATACTGAAGTCTGTCCTTGTTCCATCACCGCTGCACTGTTAGTCATTGTTCTATCACTGCTGCACTTCGCTTGGTTAAATTGAAAGTTCTTTTTATTATGATTAATTTGGGAGATTCCCACCATGATACCATTGATATGGCATACAGCAACCATAGTAGTGACGACATACAACATTATATAGCAATTAACAGCATATTATTCAGTTCACTGGCTGTTTTCACCCAAAAAATCAAATCCCCTTGAAGCACACACCGAACACCTCCATCCTCCCGCATCACCCACCAAGTGCACCCAGGTCCTCAAGCAAAAGCAATCCCACGAATGGGTTTGCCTCTGCCAGAGGCAGGAAGAACCCAGACTGTTTTGCCCAGCATACTTTTTGCGTGCACTACAGGGACTCTATCCCCTTCCACAGTATGTAGGATTTCTGACTGGGCAGGGCCAGCTCGCCTGGCAGATCCCCTCGTGTTGACTAACCACGTGGCTTTTGCTAAATGTGTATCCCAGTGCTTGAATGTCCCACCCCCCGTTGCTCTCAGTGTAGTTTTTAACAGTCCATTGTACCGTTCAATTTTCCCAGAGGCTGGTGCGTGATAGGGGATGTGATACACCCACTCAATGCCGTGCTCTTTGGCCCAGGTGTCTATGAGGCTATTTTGGAAATGAGTCCCGTTGTCTGACTCAATTCTCTCTGGGGTGCCATGTCGCCACAGGACTTGTTTCTCAAGACCCAGGATAGTGTTCCGGGCAGTGGCGTGGGGGACAGGATATGTTTCCAGCCAGCCAGTCGTTGTTTCTACCCTTGTAAGCACATGGCACTTGCCTTGGCGGGTCTGTGGGAGTGTGATAGAGTCAATTTGCCAGGCCTCCCCATATTTATATTTCAGCCATCGTCCCCCATACCACAGAGGCTTTACCCGCTTCGCTTGCTTGATTGCAGCGCATGTGTCACATTCGTGGATAGCCTGTGCAATAACATCCATGGTCAAGTCCACCCCTCGATCACGAGCCCACCTGTATGTTGCATCTCTCCCTTGATGGCCTGAGGTGTCATGGGCCCACCGAGCTAGAAATAGTTCACCCTTATGCTGCCAGTCCAGATCCACCTCAGCCACTTCAGTCTTGGCAGCCTGATCCACCTGCTGGTTGTTCCGATGTTCTTCAGTGGCCCGACTCTTGGGGACGTGAGCATCCACATGACGTACCTTTACAACCAGATTCTCTACTCAGGCAGCAATATCTTGCCACAATGTGACAGCCCAGATGGGTTTGCCTCTGCGCTGCCAGTTGCTTTGCTTCCACTGCTGCAGCCAGCCCCACAGGGCATTTGCCACCATCCAGGAGTCAGTATAGAGACAGAGCACTGGCCACTCTTCCCGTTCAGCAATGTCTAAGGCCAGCTGGATGGCCTTTACCTCTGCAAACTGGCTCGATTCACCTTCTCCTTCAGCAGTTTCTGCTACTTGTCGTGTAGGACTCCATACAGCCGCCTTCCATCTCCGGTGCTTTCCCACAAGGCGACAGGACCCATCAGTGAACAGGGCATACTGCTTTTCATCTTCTGACAGTTTGTTATAGGGTGGGGCTTCTTCAGCACGTGTCACCTCCTCCTCTGGTGATAATCCAAAGTCTTGGCCTTCTGGCCAGTCCATAATCACTTCCAAGATTCCTGGGCGACTGGGGTTTCCTACTCGAGCCCGCTGGGTGATCAGTGCAACCCATTTACTCCACGTAGCATCAGTTGCATGGTGTGTAGAGGGGACGTTTCCTTTGAACATCCAGCCCAGCACTGGCAGTCGGGGTGCCAGGAGCAACTGTGCCTCAGTACCAACCACTTCTGAAGCAGCTTGGACCCCTTCATATGCTGCCAATATCTCTTTTTCAGTTGGAGTATAGCGGGCTTCGGACCCTCTGTATCCCCGACTCCAAAACCCTAGGGGTCAACCTCGGGTCTCCCCATGTGCTTTCTGCCAGAGGCTCCAGGTAGGGCCATTCTCCCCGGCTGCAGTGTAGAGCACATGTTTTACATCTTGTCCTGCCCGGACTGGCCCAAGAGCTACTGCATGGACTATTTCTCGTTTAATCTGTTCAAAGGCTTGTCGTTGCTCAGGGCCCCATTTGAAATCATTCTTCTTCCGGGTCACTTGATAGAGAGGGCTTACGATCAGACTGTAATTGGGAATATGCATTCTCCAAAAACCCACAACGCCCAAGAAAGCTTGTGTTTCCTTTTTGCTAGTTGGTGGAGACATGGCTGCTATTTTGTTGATCACATCCATTGGGATCTGACGATGTCCATCTTGCCATTTGATTCCTAAGAACTGGATCTCTCGCGCGGGTCCCTTCACCTTACTTGGTTTTATGGCAAAACCAGCCTTCAGAAGGATTTGGACTATTTTCTCTCCTTTCTCAAAAACTTCTCCCGCTGTGTTGCCCCACACAATGATGTCATCAATGTATTGAAGGTGTTCAGGAGCTTCTCCCTGTTCCAGTACAGTCTGAATCAGTCCATGGCAAATGGTAGGACTGTGTTTCCACCCCTGGGGCAGTCGATTCCAGGTGTACTGGACGCCCCTCCATGTGAAAGCAAACTGTGGCCTGCACTCTGCTGCCAGAGGGACTGAGAAGAATGCATTAGCAATATCAGTTGTGGCATACCGCTTGGCTGCCTTGGACTCCACTTCATATTGAAGTTCTAGCATGTCTGGCACAGCAGCACTCAATGGTGGAGTGACTTCATTCAGGCCACGATAGTCTACTGTGAGCCTCCACTCTCCATTAGACTTCCGCACTGGCCATATGGGACTGTTAAAGGGTGAGTGGGTCTTACTGATGACTCCTTGGCTCCTCAGTTGGTGAATGAGCTCATGGATGGGGATCAGAGAGTCTGTTGGTGCGATATTGCCGCCGGTGCACTGTTGTGGTGGTGATTGGCACCTGTTGTTCTTTGACCTTCAGCAACCCCACAACAGAAGGGTCCTTTGAGAGGCCGGGCAAGGTAGACAGCTGTTTAGTTTCCTCCGCCTCCAAGGCAGCTACACCAAAAGCCCACCTGTACCCTTTTGGGTCCTTGAAATACCCTCTCCTGAGGCAGTCTATGCCAAGGATGCACGGAGCCTCGGGGCCAGTCACAATGGGGTGCTTTTGCCACTCATTCCTGGTTAGGCTCACTTCGGCCTCCAATACAGTTAGCTCTTGGGATCCTCCTGTCACTCCAGCAATGCTGATGGGTTCTGCCCCTATATAGTTTGATGGCATTAAGGTGCACTGTGCGCCGGTGTCCACTAAAGCTTTATACTCCTGTGGGTCGGACGTGCCAGGCCATCGGATCCACACAGTCCAGTAAGCCCGGTTATCCCTTTCCTCCACCCGGCTGGAGGCAGGGCCCCTCTAGTCCTGATCATAGTGTTCATCACTCACTTCCTGTAAATATTAATCACAAGTGTGTATATTAAAATCAGAGAGGAACTCAGTGCTTCTGCTCCTCTGTCTGAGGAATTGCTTACTGGAAACTGGAGCAGCAGCTCTCCTGGAGAAACTCCCCTGAGTGATTGTTCTCCCTTGCAGCTCACGTACCCGTGCCTCTAGGACTGAGGTAGGTTCTCCATCCCACCTCCTCATGTCCTCTCCGTGGTCACGCAAGTAGAACCATAGGGTGCCCTGTCATGTGTATCCCTTCTCTTGAGCAAAGGGACCCTTACTCCTAATGGCTGAGATACTGGTCTGTACTGGTGGGGAGTAGGATCTATCTTCTTTGAGTTGCTGGAACTCTTGGGATAGTTTCTCCACAGCAGAGACGAGGGAGGAAGAGAGATTTGTGTTGTAATCCTGGAGTCTATCTATCACCTCCGCCACCGTTGGTGTCTCATCATCTTTCCAGGACATCACTGCCAATGAGTTTGCATGTGAAGATGGTGCGCTCCGTACAAACTTCTGCCACATGGGTCATGTGCACTCGGCTTCATCTGGATCTTTGGATGACCGTTGATCATCCAGGTCACCATAAATCACCTCAAGCACAGCTAATTCCCTTAGATACTGGATGCCTTTCTCCATGGTCATCCATTTTCCTCAGCGAAATACATTATCTTCTTTGAAGGGGTACTTTTATTTCTAACCTGACAGGCATCGCCTCCAGAGGCTGAGGGCTTGTGTTCCTTTTCCAATTGCTTTATCAATGCCCCCTTCCCTAGAGAGGGATCCCAGTTGTTTGGCTTCTTTTCCCTCTAGTTCCAGGCTACTGGCCCCATTATCCCAGCATCGGAGCAGCCAGGTGACAATGTGCTCACCTGAACAACAGCCAAAATCTTTCTGTATATCCCGCAACTCACTCAAGGATAGGGATCGGGTAGTTTCCGTTTCTTGTACACATTCTTCCTCTTCCTCCTCTTCTTGTGATGGCCCTGGTTCCTCGTAATCTCTTTCTAAACGAGTTGACTTTCTTTTCCAAGATTTCTTCTTGAGTATAGGGGCGACTGATACTGGCACGGGTTGGTCCTCTGGTTTAGCTGCAACGCTTGGCACTGGGGTTGGAGCAGCTGCAGTATCTGTTGTGAGGGTTTGAGTGGCCGCAGTGCTTGTTGCTTTCCTTGTCTTTTTAGATCCAGAGACCTTCTCTTCCCCTTGGGGGTACTGAATAGTGTTAAATAAGGCTTGATAGGCATGAGCCAGGCCCCAGCACATTGCAGTGATTTGTATCTCTCTGGAATTGCCAGGGTGACAACATACTTCCTCCAAATGTTCTACTAATTTTTCAGGATTCTGCACTTGTTCAGGGGTGAAGTCCCACATCACGGGGGGTGCCCACACTATCCCACATACCCTGCCACGCATAGCTATCGAGCCTTGGGGCAGATCTCTGGATTATAGTCTTAAATTGCTTATTAACCTTAGACAGAACTGAAACCGTCTGCCAAAGCAATACCAACAGCTGTATCTTAACTACCCAAGGATGTTCAAGATACTGAAAAGTTGTTGTAATGAAGGAGGAGACATTACATAAGATGGTAGCTAAGGTGCCATTCTGTATTTCCTCCATAAAAAACCTCTCAGAGAAGGAGGTATAATTGCTAGTTGTCTCCATGAGGTGGTAGCTGAAGTACAGTAACGGCTTCCATGCAAGACCTAAATAACTGATAACGGTCAAGGCCAGTGTTTTAATAACAAATCTCCTAGGCAAAACATCCCCAATCACTGCAGAGCACAGCAAACTACAAAAACCAACAGCAATTTTTAACATGTACTTTACAGTCAGCATGGTAAAGACTGGACAAACTAATATTGAGAGCAGATAAATCAATGCTGTGACCAGAAACTGTTATTATCTCAAACCCTTCGTGCCCCACGTTGGGCGCCAAAATGGACTGTTGTGGTTCAGCCTCAGCTGGCAACTGAACACCACACAGCCACTCGCTCACCCCCCCCCCACCCCTGTGGGATGGGGAAGAGAATCAGACGAGCAAAAGAACTTGTGGGTTGAGATAAGCACAGTTTAATAATTACAATAAAATTATAATTATTGTCATTACTATCATAATTATAATATAATAAAATGGAAAAGGAAAAAAGAAAAAACACAGAAACACAAACGATACAGCTGCTCACCATCCGCCGACCGTCCCCGAGCCGCGATTGCTGCCTCCCTCCCCCGGCCAGCCCCTCCCAGGTAACATACTGGGCATGACGTTACATGATACGGAATATCCCTTTGGCCAGTTTGAATCCGCTCTCTTAGCTGTGCCCCCTCCCCTCCCGGCTTCTTGTGCACCCGGCAGAGCATGGGAGGCTAGACATGTCCTTGACTAGTACAAGCGCTACCCAGCAACAGCCCAAACATCTGTGTGTTATCTCAACATTGTTTTCATGCTAAGTCCAAAGCACAGCACTGTGCCAGCTAGAGTGAAGAAAATTAACTCTATCCCAGCTAAAACCATGACAACGGGGAAATGCAGAAGCACACTTTTGCATCTTTGCAGGCTCCACATCTCTGGGATGTACAGGTTCAGAGGGTCCTGAATATGTGAGGCCCTTTAATTCATGCAGGTTTAACAGGCAGCATGAACATGATCCCAAACAAGAAGGCCGACCCCGTATGTTCATGGTCTCTCTGTCATGGGTTCACTGGGGCACAGCACTGTTTTGCCCAACTTTTGGCTGTGCCACAGAACTGCAGCACAATATCTTCATCCCATTAAACCAGCTACGTCAATGAGCCAGCCTTTCACTGTAAGCCCAGGCACAACTACAACTCCCCAGACTATCATTTTTAATGATACAAATGATTCCCATTCTCTCAGGAACTCAGAGGGCCCATGATTTACAGAAGAGATCTACAAAAAAACCCACTTCAGTTGCTTATGAGGCATCTTGGTGCAAGGGGGAGTTTACAAAACAGCTCTAGCCACTCCCAGCTCCTGCTCAAACCCTGAAAAGTAATTAAAATAATAAACATTAAAATATTATTTTAATGTTTATTAGTATTCTAGCCCCTAATGCCTAAAGAGGAGATGAGGGAGGCAGGACCCCAGGCTCTGGAGGGGTCAATGCTGTGGACCCTGACTAGCCTGAGACAAGTAGAAAAGCCTCCAGCCAGACCTCTGCTGCCCTGAGCTGCGTGCATTGGTGTGGTTGTCTGTCATCTTTTGAAAAAGATGGCCACAGAGATGCTGTGAAAGAAATTTGCCATCCTGGAGGATCCTCATGATCCCACCCTTCAAATATCACCTCAGAATATGGCAATGTGAAAGAAATACTTTAAACGTGGACTGTTCACGGCAGTGCCTATCATAATCCAATTAACAAGGATTAGGCTCAAAGCTGAGCTTTCAAACAGACTCTTGCAACTATGATTTGAAAGGGTTGGAGGAATCTTCATTTGAAAGGATCTGTGGGAATTAGTGAGGATACACTGAAAAGGTGATTTCTGATCCAGCTTTCTGGTGCAGATTTGCAACAGCTTTGCCCTAGCAAAGCTCTGCAGCTAATTTAATTTTGGATGCAGATGTATGATGAAGGTTTTACAAAAGCATCTTCGCAGTACATGATGCCAATATTGAAGGGTTGCCTCTTCCCAGAACAAGCAGAGTAAGTGGGTCTGACCTCGCTTCCTTGAATCACGACTAGCTGCGATCCCACAAGAAACACTGCTGCCCCACTGCAGTGTTCTTCAAGCCTCTTCTGCAACTGATGTCAAAGTCAACGATCTCTGGGCTTGCCAGTCTGTCCCTAGGGCTTATTCTTTTTTTAACTGTAGAAGTCTTTACACAGGGTAACCTCAGGGCCCTTTCAGTACTCAGTTGCATAAACACATACAAACAACATTAATGAAATAATTAGAAACGATCCTTGTGAAGCCCAGAGGAGGTCAGCAGGGAGAAGTAATTTTTCCCAGACTTCAGAATGGAAATTGTTCTTTGAACAGAGCTCTAGCCGGCACTCACTGGCCCTCGGGCTTCTCAACTAGGGATGGAGACAAAACCCCAGTCCCAGAGGGCAAGAATTCAGAGCTAGTATTTTCACATCTTTTAACTTTCAGACAAATCCAACCCAGTGGCCTTCTGCTTCCATCAGAAGTAAGCCTCCCCTGTACTCCATGATGTAGTCACTGATGTTAAGCACCACAAGTGCATTAACTGCCCAGTGTTGTTAGTACAAAGCATAAATTCAGAAGAGTGTTTTAACAACTAATTTAGCATGTGCTAAATAGATAGGACCCCACCTGCCAACTCCCATTCCTATCAGCTGCTTTTGTGTTATCTAAACCATCTTGTCACAGAATCCAGTGAATCATCAAAATCCAGAGTTATTCTGGTAATGGGGAACCAGAAAAAGCTTCAACCTTGAGTGTCCAAATCCCTGACTGGTGTGTGGGGTCTGCTGGTGACCTGCGGTGGGACACAGGGCAGGTCCCTCCCCTCCTCTGCACCTCCTCTCCCTGCATCAGGCTGGCAAATGCTCAGGACCTTCACAGCTCCAACAAGCATTATGCATTAATGTCTGAATAATGCCTCATGATCCACAGCAAGCATGAGCAAATGCAAATGATTATTAAAGTGAAAAATGTAGGATGGCTTTAAATATTTCTGGAGTTTCAGAAGGACTCGCTCCAGGGAACTGCTTTTATCTAAAAAGCAAAGCAGCCAAGCCCTCAAGTATCTGGAGACAAAAACCAGAAGATTTCTCAAAAACCGATAACTTAATGGTCTTCCATCAAAACAAGCCTCAATGAAGCGTCACCAAATTAGTATCTATCTTAATGCTATACTGATACAAGGGTGCTTCTAAGCTTGACATACTTAAGCAAAATATGAATTTCATCCTCATGGAAATGGAAACTACTCGCTGCTGCTCACCTCCAACCCTAGGCAGGTGACCCTCGGTCCTACATCTAGTATTTAGAAGTAGCCACATTCTTTTTCACTTCAAAAGTAAAAAAGACATTCAGACATCAAGTCCTTAATCTTTTTCCCAGAGAGAGAGATCTCTAGAGGAGCACTCCCCAGTAAAAACACATCTGTCTCCCAAAGGAAACAGAAACAAAACCGCCTCACGGGCTTCTACTTACCGAAAGGCTTTGTACGCAGGTCGGAACCAGCAGACGTAGCTGCAGGGACTGAAGAGGATAAGCCAGAGGATGGCCAAACCAAAATTGACGCCATAGCCTCCCCCAATCCACCATGCCAGGCATGCAATTATATTCACCACTAGCGTGATGCAGTAAACTGTAAAGAGGGCAGAGGAAAGACCATGAGGTTGTGCAGTTTCATGGCTTCATGCAAAAAGGAAACATCCGGAATTAAAACAGAAAGGGTCCACGCTGCAGTGGGAAACTCAAGCCCAATAATGCAGCTGCTCCAAGCGAGTGGCAGGTCCCTGCGTGACCCCAGGAGCCGGCAGCACAGACACATCCATCTCCAGAGGGAGTGCTGCAGCAGAGGGGTGAGGAAACTCTTTTGGGAACCGCCAAAGGATGGAGAACTGGGTCGCAACCAGCGCGACCAATACTCAGGTCAGCATTATTATGAATTACGAGCAAGGGTCAACTCCCATTTGTAGCAAAACCCCTTTATGAGAGGAGAGGGGTGTAAAACACTGCCCTGCACCCAGCCTCAATATGACTTTGGTCTCCATGCTCACTGAGGCTGGCTCAGGAGCTATTACAGAGCCAGCACAGTGCCTTGCGGGCTCTCCCTCTGCTTCCCTGGGCCTCTGAGGAAGCTTGGAAGTTAGCTTCAGGGTTTATAAGTGCTGCCTCGAGCGAGTGGATAAGCAAACTCCAATCAAGCTGAGAACACGTGACCACAGGGGTGGCTTAAAGGCCTTTTCACATCCCTGTTCCTGACGCTTGGATAAAAAGGAACAGTTGAAAACGGCCGCCAGAGCACACCAGTGCTGTGCTAAGTAGATGCGCATGAAGTGATGCTGCTCCCCCCTTTCCCTGAAGCTCAACGTCACCACAAAGGGGGACTTGCATACTTCCCAGCTTTCACCAGCTGAGCTTGGTCCCCACACCAGGGGCTCCCCGCTATCCTAAATCATAGAATTACAAAATATCCTGAGTTGGAAGGGACCCACAAGGATCATCAAGCCCAGCTCCTGTCCCTGCACAGGACAGCCCCAAATTCACACCATGGCTCTGAGGGCCTTGTCCAAGTGCTTCTGGAATATCGCCAGCCTTGGTGCCGTGATGCCTCCCTGGGGAGCCTGTTCCAGGGCTCCACCACCCTCTGGGGGAAGAACCTTCTCCTAATACCCAGCCTAACCCTCCCCTGGCACATCTCCCTGCCATTCCCTCGGGGCCTGGTGTCGGTCACCAGAGAGGAGAGATCAGCGCCTGCCCCTCCTCCTCCCCTTGGGAGGGAGCTGCAGAGCGCCATGAGGGCTGCCCTCAGCCTCCTCTGCTCCAGGCTGAACAAACCAAGGGACTTCAGCCACTCCTCGTACAGTTTCCCCTCTAAACCCTTCCCCAACTCTGTGGCCCTCCTCTGGACACTCTCTAGTAGCTTTATACCCTTAATGTCCTGTGGCGCCCAACACTGCCCACAGCACTCGAGGTGAGGCCGCACCAGCGTGGAGCAGAGCGGGACAATCCCCTCCCTTGCCCAGCTGCAATGCAGGGCTTGATGCACCCCAAGTCCTCCACACGCTCCCCTCAATACTCCAGGGTCTCCCTGCAGCTGTCTTGCATCTCCCCAGGCTCTGCCAGTGTTGAAGAGGCTTAGCCCAATTACAAGCTTCTATTTTGGAAAAACAGGTGGTAACTCAAACTTTGCATTAACTCGTCTCAATTAGCACAGATGAAGATAAATGAGGAGGCAGAGGGTCCAAACACAAAAGACCCTTCAGTACTGCCTGATGATGAGCTCACAGTAACACTTTGGACCCTGGCCCCATTTATTCAGTTAAAAGTAAATCCCTGAATTTCTCTTCACTCGTGGTAAGTGAACATGCCCTGCCCGTTCCTTGCTTCACCTGCACATCACCAGCTTGGTCCTCTGATGCCTGACACCAGTCTGGCCTCTCCTTCCAACTCTTCTCGTTCCTCCTCTTGGCACAGACCCACCTGCCTTCACACAGCCCAGGGGCTGCTAAACAACTACAAAGTTTTGTGGTCGTAAAATAATATTGACAACACAGTTGGGAGAATCTAGCGTGGAAAGCGTCCGAACCCAGCTGCTGCTTCTGACACCCAAGTTACATGTGAGTTAAAATAAAAGATTGTTTTACTACAAAGAAAATTCTTCTGAGCGGCTAACAACAAGGCTTTATATGCAATGGTTTCAATGTATCTTAATATTGGGGGGAAGAAAGAATTTGAATTATTTAAATTGCATTTATACAGTAATTAGCTGTACTTCTCCAAATTTCTGTTTTCAGAAATTATTTATTCTCCAGAAGTCACTTAGTAAAATAAAAAAACCCCAAAGTCAAGAGCACCTATAAAGTTTTAAGGAACTTCTGGTTCTCCCTGAGCAGCAGGTAGGAGTTGGCTCTCCAGTAGTGGGAGCTCTGGTACAGGTTTCCCCAAATCACCATCCACCTTAACAAAATCTTCACATCAAATTAAAGTAATGAGCATTCAACCTTCTAGCAGCAACTTTTATGTTTCTATTTTTAGAGTTGGCCTTTTCTTGTTTACCGTCTTCCCTCCACGTGTGTCTCTCTCCATCCCATCCCCAAAAGTCGGGGAGACGCCAAAAGAAAGTGTGTTGCAGACAGACATTTAAAACTTCTGGTGTAAATGCCAGGTCTCCTCAGCCATGCCTAGACTAGTTGCCCAAATGGCTGGCACCTTTCCAGCATGCCATTAACTTGACTGAGGGGCGCTTTGTTTAGGAAGAGCTTCAGTCAAAGGCAGCTTTACAGCATGCAACATTTAGCCAGTTAGTCTGAAGGGACAAGCAGTTTCTTCAGGCAAGAAAATTACAGAGCTCATTTCAGCATCTCTAAATAACAAAAGAACAATGGAGTGATAGATTATGCTATTATTTATGCACACAAATCTCTCTCATACACACATCCTATGCATCCAGAATAAAAGCCATGCCACCAAACGCGTATCTGGCAGAAAACAAGCTTTCCTTCAGTGAGAAGGGTAAATAGGATGACAAGCATTTGGGGAAAAAAGATAAGCAAGGCAAAAAGATTTTTTATCTTCCAAAGCACTCCCTGTGGTTCTCTAGGCCTGCCACACCATTTTTCAGCCTATTTCATTCCTTGGAGAAGAATGGTCAATTTTTGTTGCTGGCTTTTGAATGTCTAAGCCAGACAACACAAGCCCAGAGCCAGGAGGTCTGTTCGTACAGAATATCAGCACATCACCAGCTGTGACCGAGAGGATCAGTGCCCTTCTCCAGCAGGACGGGGGATGTCTTGCAGGTTATGGAGAGCTAAGGAAGAAACAGCACCTGGCTAGAAAAACTGCTTCGATTGGGAGGGGAAATCTGGGGATGGCACAAACAAGGGGGAATTTTAGCCTTCCTAAAGTGAGGTGGGGAGACAGGGAGGAAGCAAATGAGCCACGTTTATTTTCTTGCCTAAAGTTCTCCTATTCATCTTAGTTTAGGTGAACTGGGAATTACTTTAAGATGGCTATTTTGGTGAGTAAAACATCACTTGATGTTAATAAAGGTATCAAATATGGTCGTCTTTTTTTGTCCCCAAATTTACTAATAGACTTTTCTAGCACTGATACTCTCTCCTTTGTTCAACAGCAGCTCTGCGGCAAAGACTCAAAGCACAGCAGCTTAAAATTTGGTTATAAGTTATATTACAGTATTCCAAGATGAATCCTTTTTTCCTCATCAACTAATTGCAGTCGAAACTTTAAAGCATTTAAGTCATTAAGATCTACGGTTTTTTCACTACACACACACGTCCTCCCAGCACAGGTTTCTTATTCAACTTACAGATCCATACGTGGTAGATCCTCTTCACCAGAGACTGATAACCGATGGGAATTTCATCAGCAAAATTCTGGTAGAAACACGGTTCCAGAGGGATAAACGTGGGGAGTGGCGGGAAGTTATTCACCTTTTCTGCAACACAAACCACAGATGTTAGCTGAACGCAGAAACGTTCTCATACAGCTGAGCAAGCATAATATCCTCCACACCTTCCCAATACACAGCCAAGGGCACCTAGGTCAAGGGGACTCACAGGAATCAAAAGAGAAAACTATCACCTGCTCTGGACCTTCACGTTACTCCCTGCAGTGCGTTCATCCTTACCCTGGACGCCAAACATCTCATTCTCCTTCAGCAGCGGACGCGATATTTAAATTAGCACACGCAAGGCTTAGAGCGAGGCATAGAAATGAGCTAATAAGCAACACATGGATTTGATACCTTTACATGTCAGTGTAAAGTTGTGCAAAAGGCGCTGCAAGACCAAAAAAACAACCTTAAAATAAGCTCCAGGATGAGGTTTCCCAGGAAGGGCAGAGAGGCCAGCAACATCTGGGGGAAACAGGCTGCACAGAGGATTTTAGTTACAACCTCTCAGAACACCAAAGCAAGAGGAAAGGCTGACGACTGTCCAGCCAAGCAGATCCACCTTCAGGCACCAGCTCTGAGTAGGTGGGCTTGCTGGCACGTGGATCAGGCCTCAGGACCTGTAGTAGCTATGTCCCTGTGACAGTAAGGAAGGGTGCCTTTGGAAAGGTTTCTCTCCATCTGGAATTTAGTTTGCAGATATCCAGTTCAGGGAAGGCAAGCCAGATGTCAGGGATGATTTTGTGACAAGGCTCATGAACATACCCCTTTTACTTTGAAAATCAAGTTTTCCCTGTGAGGTTAAATCCCAGCAAAAAAAAAAAAAAGAAAAAATAAAAAAAGCTGTGCATTCAGAGACAATAAATCAGCAAATGCTGGCAAAAGCAATATGGTGAAGAAAACCTTACCTTGGGAAGACACTATGTTTTAAAACTGAGTCATTAAATGCCTAAATCCTCTGCACTTAAGCTGCTGTCAGCTTCTAAACAGATGCACAGATCTGTGTGTATATCGTGTGCCTGAACATGTGTTTCTACATGTTTGAGAATGTTTGCTCTTGCCTTCCAGTGCTGATTAAAGTTTGATTCCAGGGCGTTGTGACTAATTGTCTCTAGTCCACTTCAGCCCCAGTAAACAATTAAAAACAACCAGAGGAAGAGATGAAGAATGTCCTGGGAAAACCTCCAAATGGCACAGAAGACGAGAGGAAATGTCTGAACAAGAACTGTCAGCACAAGAGTTACCCTTCTCTTGCCATTATCTCCCTGCGAGAAGACATTTTGCAGTAGCAGCTTCTTAGCATCATCTGAAGGTTTGCAGGGAAGAGTCTGAAGCTGTAAGCCATGCTTTAGGAAAGAAAGGCTTTACTTCATGAAAGAAAAGGCATATTTTCATGCAGAAAATATGGTGAGGATAACACCCAGTGTGAGTATGTCAGAATTAAATATGGAATAATGTCTGAAGTCACCAGCCCAACTCGACTTCTCAGTAGACTCTTCTTTATAAAAACAAACATTAAGTCTTCTGCCCCTCCTCACCCATCTCTAAATGCATTTTACATTAATTCTGATACCCTCTAAAGCTGGTATTAGTTACTGGCTAACACCTACTGCTGACCCCACCACACATAGTGCTGAAATACCATGGCTGCTTTCAAAGTTCATAGTAATTTGGACTTCTTGGCAACAATTTTTTGTTTGCTATGAACACCTAATGGCCTTTCTCCTGGACAGTCTGTCCCAGCAGCCTACAAAGGGACAGAACAATGCTGGATCAAAGGAAAGGAAAGGGGCACAGCTTTTTAAAGCTAAAGAGACAGTTCTCTGGGGAAGTCAATAAGACCAAGATTAACCGACCACAGTAAAAGCACATTCTCTAAGAATCTTTTTTTTTTTTTTTGAGGGATGCAGAAAATTTTGTTCTGTCCCTCTTCAACAGCTGAAGCTGCAGCTACTTATTTGGTTCTGCTCTCTTCCCTTTTTTCTCTCCTACAGTACAGATCTGTCACGGGCAGTAGAGCTCCTGCCAGCCTCTAGTGCAGAACTCCAAATGGTGGGGCCAACCCAACTGGCCTGCTGGGCGCCAGCTGCAGCAGTTTGTCATTTTTCAAGCTCACAAAATATTCCAAGACCTTCCACAATTGTTTGTTAGGTACACAAAGATCGGGACTGCACCTCCTCTCTCTTGCTGCCCAGCTGCAAAGCAGCCCAATGGCCACTTTCTCCCCACCCAGAGACCCTGTAGTTTTCAACTGTTCTGGGTTACTCTGAAGAATAGACAAAACAAATAAAACAAAAATATCCCCTTTCAAGCTGACTGCATAGCGTGGGGTGCTACAGCGCTCCCATCAAGGCTAGGATCAACACATTAGATCAGCAAGCACAACCCGTGCTTTCAAAAACCAAACCGTATTACCAATGAGCAGCAGCTGCACACAAGCCCCAGACTTTCTCTTAATTTAAAAAAGTTGGGAAGAATTTTGTTACTAATTTCACTGCAAGTAAAATTAAGATGTATTAATATCAATAGCACAGCTAGGAACGCTGTGGAAAGTTGTTTAGCCTCTCTAAGGAAGAAATTATTCTCACGTAATTTTTTGTGAATAAATTCCATCCTCATAAAACTTTCTAACAAGCGATACCTGAGCGTTTATTGCTGGAACAGTAACCTCAGCTGGCAAATGTACATTGGATACAGCATAAACAGTGAATGTGACCAAGGCGGGAAAAAGAGAAGTAGCTGAAGAGCTTTAGGGATCAGTAAGATCTCAGGAAGGGAGGCTTGTCGCACACCTGATGCATTACAGCCATCACAGCATACTGAAAAACATTATCCGAAGCCCTTCTCCCTACATTGCCATACTTTGAAGTGCTCTTACCTGCCATTTCTAATAGGAGTGTTCCTTCCAGAAGTTTCAGACAGATAGATAGCAACAGTTCTATTGGAGAAAGAAAATCAGGTCAGCACATGTCACTAACCAGCACCCACAGAATCTCCTGGAATCAGGAGCGTCTCCAGTAGCGCTTGACAGACTGCGAGCCTGGGGTTCCCACTACAAACTATTCATCTCCAATTGCCCACAGGAGGCACACTGGAACCTTACAGAAAGGATCACAATTTCTCCTTGTACACGTGAAGCTCCACCTGGCAGCATCCCACTGCCAGCCACTTTTAAGGCTCGTATTATTCAGCAACAAACGTGCTCTTAGTGGCACCTGGCAAAGGTTGAGGATACACAGAGAGCTGCTGCCAGAACATGTGTACCTTCCAGCTGCAGCCAGACAACAAGCTGAGACAGACAGCTCTGGTTGGGACCCAGCAAAGCACATACATCGGAAGAGAAATCTGTACGAGCTCACCAGACTTAATGCCTTGTTTAGGTGTTGAGATGATTTGTTGGCTCCCGGCTCTCTGTGGACCTTCCCAACTGCTGAAACAAACAGATAATCACTGTTAGCTGGCAAGTAAACTGCTGTTACAAACCCCAGCATCCCTCATTATTTTAATAATTCTGCACAACCCTTCTTAAAATACAGATTCATTCTTCCTGTTATCGCCATTGAACATGACGGTAATGCTGGAAGAATCAAATCCTGCAAAGTTTACTCTGCGTCAGCCGTGTTGATGATTTTGGCAGAACCAATCGCACAGATGAAAACTGCAGCGAGGTCTGTGCTGAGCTTTGACTCTACCCCTTCTTCGTTAAGGATAAAAACACTGTGTGCCCCCACCTGCAAATCCCAGAATGGAAACACAAGAGTACCACAAAACCACCCTCTAAACCAGCACTGCATGGTCTGACAAGAGGTATCAAGAACGAAGGAAGTCCAGACTAAAAACTGCCCCTACAAAGACACAACACACATCACATGCTGCTGCCGGCACCGACAGCAGCCGCAGCACTGAGGTCAGAATAGCTGCGTTGTATGCAAAGGATTTACAGCAGCTTGTTTCCCTTTTCTGCACCTCTGTACTTTCCTCCTGCGTGCCCTGCGTATGGTCTGGAGGGTGCAGAGTTTACACTGGCACAATTATTTCGTTCAGGTTGCGTTTTACTTTTCTTTTTAATTGAGCTACTCTAGCACAGCTTTGTAGAGCTGACAGCACTTTGGTAAGAAGTGGGACCTGTACAGGCAGTTTATTCCTCCTATACGTAGAGATGCAGTTACATACAAGCTTACCTACATCTACACAGATGAGAATGTACTATTTTGCTTGTACCAGTCTAAAGAAAGCAACAGAGTGTGGACAGGAAAGCTATGTCAGTTGTGAGCTGCTTAGGGCTGGGACTCCCTCATTAAAGGCTCACACAAGTGAAGCCTCTGGGCTTTCCCACAATACAGACATTACCCAGCATCTGACAAGTGTTTTATAACTTATGATTTAGAAATGGAAGCATTTTGCTTTGCCTTTTTTCAATGTGTGAATAGAAAATAAAGTATGAAGACAGTGAAGAATACAATTAAAACTTCACCCCACCCATCTGCAGCTGTTCCCAGCTGAGATCTGTAAATTTTGGGGGAAGAACAAATGACACATGAACACCAGTTTCGCTAACACACTAAGAGAAAAGAATGATAAGCAAATGAGTAAGGTCCTTCTTCAGAAGAGGATTATTTAGTTCATGTACTTCAGTACCAATGTCTCACAGCTGCAGAGCTGTGGGAGGCATCAGCCTATCCACCGGAAAAGGGACCAGAAGGAAAGACCAAGGGACACATTCCTGGCTTGACGGGGGCACCACGACCAAACAGTAGCTCTCCTGTGCCCTCCCTTCTCGAGGAGACAACTGTGGTGCTGTTGAGTGGCTTTAACTCAAATAAATAGATTAAAAAAACAGAGAAAGCAGCATTGCAGTGATCCACTCCCTTACCTTGCCCAGTTGTTGACATTCACTTGCTTATCTCCTCATAAATCTCAGCCACAGTTTGATGCTTTGAAGACAGAGTACATTATCATGTAAAGAAGCTACAACAGAAATTACTGAATGTTCCTCTCTTCAGCAACCTTTGCTTTTATGACTAATCTCACAGAAGTTCCTGGGACAACAACTATAAATTCCCTACAGAAAGATGTGTTTTGGAACCACAAAGCAGCACTAAGAATATTTTTTCTGCAAGGACAAGCGCATACAACCAAGTTTTACCCTGAACAATCAGTTCCTGAAATGTATTGACCTTCCACTGGTTCAGCTGCACCGAGACTCCAGCCTGGCTCCCGGTGAAAGCAAAGGGAGCTTTCCCCCATGGACACCTACAGCAACAAGCTCAAGCCTTTTGCGGGCATGAACTCAGACTCAAGGATCCAACACAATGACATTTTTACTCAGTGCTCTGAGATATACTTGCACAGGAGTCGCTGTTTTCATACCTCCCCAGCTCACCACTTAATTTGGGCAGGATTTCTGCAAACTCTTAATTGCAGGGTCTTGGGATAACAGGCCTCAGACATACAGTCAGGGAAAAATCTTGTGCCTAATAAGAGATGATGCCACTCAGCTCAGATGGCCGGTGTCCAAGACTCCTTTAGGGGGAAAATTTCACTGTGCAGCCTAACAATCCTCCAGTTGAGCTCCAGTTGTGAGATCCTGGCATAAGGAAATAGATTTGCAGCAAATACAGATAAACAGGTATCATCCAACCACACATGAATTTGTGCAAGACAACACCACATATAAATAAGCTCTCTATTCACCAGAATGTTTTCAGCTGAGCTGGGAACAGACAAAACCCAACATCCTGCATCTCACTGCAGAGATTTCTTCATATATAATCCACTCTTTGCGGAGGGAGGAAAAAAACACACACATTAAGGAAACCATGGTGTGAAGTGAACTTCCTTTTTCCACTTTGCTCATCCGCGGTCAATGAATAACTCCAAAGTTTACAGTCCAACACACATGACTAACAAGAGCCCACGGGAGACACTGGGAGCTTTTCTTCACCAGTGCTTCAAAGGTAAAAATGCCCTCTGTCATTTTAAGATATGGTATTTTCCTTTTAAACCAAGACACGTATGCAAGCTGTTTTTCTAGGCAGACAATAACATGATTATTTTGAATGTGACTTTAGTGTGAAATACGTTTCACCATCTCAGATCAGGGAAAATTCTCTGAAGGAAAACCAGCAGCAATCTGCTTGAGGCATGTTATATGACGGCATGAATGTTACTATTTAATCCCCTTGTTTATTCTGCCTATATTACAGTAAATACTTTTTAAAGTTTCAGTTACTTCTCACTACTTCTTTCTCCAAAAAGAGAGAAGGGCAGTAGGGGAAATGAATAAAGGACAGGCCAAAAGAGGAGTGGTGACAGGGAGATGGGAGAGCTAAACTCATTCCTGCTTTGCCATAAACCCACATGGTGACCTGAGGCAAGCCCCCCAAGACCAGATTCACAGGACACTGGTTCCTCCCGTGCCATCTGCAGACATCCCATCCAAACCCAGAAGAGCCTGACACCCTAAGCTTTCCATCCAGCAAAATCCACCAGCCTCTGAAGTCTTGCTTTATGATAGCAGTACAGAAAATATCCTATTTTCATTCTAACATGATGACTGTAGCGAGGATAAGAGCTTCTACGCAGATCTATACTCAAGGGTCTAATCTAGAGTACTTTGCCAAAAGCAAAGTGAGAGGCAGGATCCGTACACAACAGCAGAACTTGCCAACACTCCCTCATAAGACAACAATTTAATGATTAGAGCACAAGGGGAATGAGAAGACCTGGGCACAATACAGTTCTCCTAAAAATGGTTCAAGCTCACTCCTCCAGGGAGTCCTATCGCCAGAGCCCAGGCTTTCGGAAGTCACTTCACACTGCAAGCCAGCAGACCCCAGACATTTCGGAAGAGCAAATGGCCTAAAGCAAGGGCACCCCACAGGGATCTGGGAGACTTGGAGCTAAACCACCAGACTCAGCAGGGAATCAATGTGGCCTCCAGTCTTCCCAAGACAAGCAAATGCCTTGCTTGTATGCCTCTCCAGTTGCATTTAAAAAGAAAGTGGTGACTCTGCACTGGTTTTAAGAGAAAAGGATGGTTCTGAGCCTCATTCAGATGCCAAACTCTTATGAGGAACTTCCCAGAGAGTCCAAAGCAGCAGAGGCCACTCTGCAAGGCACCAAAATGCTTGGCTCGGCTTTACGAACCTAGACTTCGTATAGCTGATGCAGTTTGTATTTGATAGTGTTTCCTCTCCCCACTGCGCACTGCCAGCCCTCGCAGAGTGTGACACTGCCCCTCTAGTGACACCAGCGCAATGTTTACAGCACCGTGCTTCAAATTAGATGAGGTGACAAAACCAGCCAGAAAAGCAATTCCAAAAGCTGCCCAGCACGACCAGTGAGAATGGGGAAACTGTTTATGGCAGCACTGGGCTGCTGAGAAAATGCACAGGGAACAATAAAGTTAGCAAGGGTAAGGCTCCTCCCGTGTCAGTCCGACTGACAGCTCCAAGTTACCAGAGCCTCTTGGGGATGCCAGGCTGTACAGGGCATTTTGCTGCCCCCTCTCCCCCTTGTCTCCCATCCTGGAGCTGGTGAGAAAGCACAACTGGAAGGAATTCCCCTCAGGTCTCTCCCAGTCTGTTTACACAGCCATACTTACTGCCTCAGCTGATGGGCAGAAGCCTTAATTTAGGTACTACAGAACCCACAGCAGACAAATGTTAACTTCAGTGTGAGCTCAGCCACTCAGGGTCAGAACTGCAGAAGACTCAAGAGAAAGACAGAAAGCATAGAAACACATGTGTTCAGGGCACGAGTCTATTCCACCACTTGTCACCTACTTGGACTGGCCTCATGTAGAGGACCTAGGCTGCAGACAGCAGTAATGACATTAACTGGGCCAGAATAACACTAAAAAGCAGATAAATTAATCTGTCAATTACCTGCTTAATTTCTAAACTAATGCTCTCTTAATCACTGGGTCAGATAAGACTTTCTCAAGCATTAACTATGCCCACTAAAATCCTAAGACAAAGAGGGGGAAATAAAATTACAATGTCCATGTGCCATCCCTATCAAGGGCAGTATGCGAAAGAGCTGTTACCCAAACCACACACGTCAAACAGCTCCATCCTTGCTCCTCACAGTTCCGGGAGAGTCACTTACATGAACCTCCCCGGCAGGAGCTGCGCAGCCGGCCTGCGCCCACCCTGCCCCGAGCGCACCAGCCTCACCCCCCTGGGGATCCTGGAGCTCCCCTGGGAGACCCGGCACTGGCAGAGGCACCCCAGGCAGCCGGGGGACCCGCAGGGGAGCACGGCGAGCACGGCCGGGGCACCCGCAGCCCTCGGGGGGACAGGAGCAGCCTCCACACACCCGCCGCCCTGCTCCGTGGGGGCCAGGGTACCCCTCGCCGCTCTCCGCCGGGGCTGCCCCCGATCCCTCCCCCGCAGCCGCCCCCCCCAGATCTGTCCCCAAGGCTCCCCCAAGCACGGACCCCCCCCGACACGCCTGCCCCGTCACCCCGCCGCTCTTGTCCCCAGGGTTGCCCCGTCACCCCCTCCCCGGGCACCCCCCACTGCCACACCCCGCCACAGAGGTACCCCGGTACCCCCGCACCCCCAAGCCCGGGGCCGGGGCCGCCGCACCGCCGCTGCCCGAGGCTGCCCGCGCTCCGTCCCGACCCCCACCTCCCCGCCGCTCCTTCCCCCGAGGCTGCCCCGCCGCTCCAGCCCGGTCCCGCCGCTCACCGTGCCCACCTCAAGGCGCAGCGCCGGAGCCCCGCCCCCCGGGCCCGCCGCGGGGCGCGCTGGGAAACAGAGTCCCCACAACGACCGCCGCGGCCGCGCTCCCAGCAGGGCGGACTACAATTCCCAGCGTGGCCCGCGACACCCCATCGCTGGTCATGTGAGGTGCCAGCCGGCTGCGGGCGCGGGCGCGGGCGGAGGCGCGGCGGAGAGGGCTACGGCGACCGGGAGGGACAGAATTGTCAGGGGGTGTAGGGCGTGGGGCCGTGTCCCCGTCCCCGCTGGGGAGTCTTTGCCGCCCCGAGGGGGTGGGTTTGTCATAGCCCGTTCACCAAACGGGTACATGAGTGTGTGGATGGCCCCTGAGGGGTGGAGCAGCATCAGCGGTGGTGCCATAGAATCATGGAATGCCCTGAGTTGGAAGGGACCCACAAGGATCATCAAGCCCAGCTCCTGTCCCTGCACAGGACAGCCCCAAATTCACACCATGGCTCTGAGGGCCTTGTCCAAGTGCTTCTGGAATATCGCCAGCCTTGGTGCCGTGATGCCTCCCTGGGGAGCCTGTTCCAGGGCTCCACCACCCTCTGGGGGAAGAACCTTCTCCTAATACCCAGCCTAACCCTCCCCTGGCACATCTCCCTGCCATTCCCTCGGGGCCTGGCGTTGGTCACCAGAAAGAAGAGATCAGCACCTGCCCCTCCTCCTCCCCTCAGGAGGGAGCTGCAGAGCGCCATGAGGGCTGCCCTCAGCCTCCTCTGCTCCAGGCTGAACAAACCAGTGACTTCAGCCGCTCCCCATACAGTTTCCCCTCTAAACCCTTCCCCAACTCTGTGGCCCTCCTCTGGACACTCTCCAGCAGCTTTGTATTACAGAATCACAGAATGGCAGGGGTTGGAAGGGACCTCTGGAGATCATCCCGTCCCACCCCTGCTTGAGCAGGCACACCCAGAGCAGGGGCACAGGGCCACATCCAGGTGGGGTTTGAATGTCTCCAGGGAAGGGACCCCACAGCCTCTCTGGGCAGCCTGTGCCCCTGCTCTGGCACCCGCACAGGGAAGGGGTTTGTCCTCATGTTCAGGTGGAACTTCCCATGTTCCAGCTTGTGCCCCTTGGCCTGTCATTGGGCACCACTGAAAAGAGTCCGGCCCCATCCTCCTGACACCCACCCTTCAGATATTTATAAGCATTGATGAGATCCCCCCTCAGCCTTCTCTTCTCCAGGCTGAACAAACCCAGGTGTCAGCCTTTCCTCGGAGAGATGCTACAGTCCCCTGATCATCTTGGTTTCACTCTGCTGGGCTTGCTCCAGCAGTTCCCTGTCCTTCTTGAACCGGGGGGCCCAGAACTGAACACAGTAGTCCAGATGTATTGTTACTATACTGTGGCCATGGCCGAGGAGAGGCTCGGCCCTGCATGGACCTGGGTCCCCATTGCCCTGACCCACTTGTAACTCTTAAAATCCCCAGCACTGAGGTGCCCGCACCCCTCACAGGTGCTGCCAGCCTGCACAGGCCACGTGCCTCAACACTGCTGGTACTGTTTTCTTTTTTAGATAAACAGAGCGAGTTTGGGACAGGGGGTTTGTGCCGTGCCCCTCCTGGCAGCACCCTGCAGAGGACACTCTGGCACCAGAGCTACTTTGGAGGCACCCCCGGGCTCCATCTCCAAAGAGTGTTACAGCATTCAGCTGTCAGCTCAGGCCCTCAGCGCATCGCCCAGTTTTAGTTGCTGAATTAATTACAATAGTCAATAGGTGATAGCTGGGTTGGGGACCCAGGACTATGTGGACACTGAGGAGATTGTTGTTTACAGTACAGTGCCCCTGTGCTCGGCACTGGTGAGGCCGCACATTGAATCCTGGGTTCAGTTTTGGGACCCTCGGGACAAGAAGGACCTTGAGGGGCTGGAGCGTGTCCAGAGAAGGGCAATGGAGCTGGGGCAGGGTCTGGAGCACAAGTGTGCTGGGGGGCGGCTGAGGGAGCTGGGGGGGTTAGCCTGGAGAAGAGGAGGCTGAGGGGAGCCCTTCTCGCTCTCTGCAGCTGCCTGAGAGGGGCTGGAGTGAGGGGGGGGCTGGTCTCTGCTCCCAAGTCACCAGGGACAGGGCGAGAGGGAACGGCCTCAAGCTGCGTCAGGGGAGGATTAGATTGGATAATAGGGAAAATTTCATTACTCAGAGTGGTCAGGCATTGGAAAAGGCTGCCCGGAGAGGTGGGGGAGTCACCATCCCTGGGGGCATTTAAAAGATGTGTAGACATGGCACTTTGGGCCATGGTTTAGGAGACATGGGGGTGTTGGTTTGGCAGTTGGACTTGATGATCTTAGAGGTCTTTTCCAACCTTAATGATTCTATGATTCTAACATCTGTCATTAAATGCTGATTTAACTTCTGAATGAGAAAATTAGCAGCAGCAACAATGGAGCTGGTGCCTGGTGCTTGTGTGACTTACCACCTTCTGCAGTTCAGCAAAACAGGGTCATGAGGGTTGAACAGACCGATCACTCTGAAATCTTTGTGCTGACAGTGGTGTTCTGGGAAGCCCCTACCCAGCCATGCTGACAGCTGGATTTATATGCCTTCTGGATTTATACACTTTTGCTTGGTTCTATAGCTCCTTAACGTAGGCACCAATCCACTTTCAAGGTACCAGCTCTATGTAAATGCTGTTAAGTTGGCCATATATAAACCTTATCCTACTTCAAAAATATTTACAAGCCCTGGGGCTGTGGTTTCTGCAAACACAGCACTCCCAGCTCCAGGCTGTGTGATTCAGGCTCCTCACTCTAGCACTTAGCTGAGCAAATGCTGAGGCATTGCACCCCTAGTCTGCAAAGTTTTCCTAAAATACAGGTTTTGGGGCTCATTGCTTGTGTTTGGCCCCAGCTCTAGGCGGGCTGCCTGGCTTTGCCAGGGATTGCTCCCCAAAGCAGGCACAGGCCGTGCCACTGGCTGCAGTATTTGCCAGCTGGGTGAATATTTTGGGGGAGGGGAGGATCAGGCCTCCTGTCTCCATCGATCGGGAAACATCACAGACATGGAGGAATATTTTAGCTGTAAACCAGTAGAGGTCACTCCGCTCCAGTAAATCCAGTGCTACTGGAGACATGAGGCCACCAGTAAGAGAGGGAGTGCTTACTGGGGGAAGGCGGGATGTGCCACCAGAGCTCAGGGTTGGGGACACCGGGCACCCAGGTCACCCTTGTACCAGCAGCTCCTGTCCTCGCTGTGCTCCGCATGGGACAGACACGCTCAGGACTGCCCGAGCCTCTTGCTGAAGGTGTTTGAGCTTCCAGAGGCCTCTTGAACTCGTCCTTGCTGGCTCCCACGGACTGCAGAAGTTATCACTCCTCTTGCCAATTCCCAGCATCTCACTGGAACTAAAAGGCCATTTTTCGTAAACATGCTTTGTTTAAATAGTAGCTTTTTGCAAGGACTTTTTAAATGGCTTTCCCATGCTTCAATTTATTTATTAAAAAAAAAAGAAAAACATTATTTTTGTGGAAAAAGACATCTTTTTAAAAATGAAAACCAAATAAAAGTGCCAGCATGCAGCAGCTTGGCAGGGCCATGGACTGCTATGCCCGTGTCATGCCACAGCTCCGGCTGGTCCCTGCGTGCTCCGCGCTGGACACAGCAGTTCCCTGCACTCCCGGCCACCCCAGCTCCGCTCCTTCCCTCTCCAAACAGGATGATAATCCTTCCCCATGTCTGCCATGCCGTGTTTCTGGCTGTTCCCAGCTCTCGGTAGCAGCCAGGTTTTATCCTGCAATATAGAAACTCTGTGGGTGGGAACCATGAAGGAGAACGAGTGCTGCCTCCTGGGGACAGCAGAGCGGTAGCGGTTGGGCAGCCAGTGAGGCGAGACCCTGGGATTTACCGACCCTGCTGGGACAAGGATCCCTTTACGTTATTTCACTCTGCTCCACAGCTCCCAGATAGTTCAACCGCTCTGGATTTCTGCAGAGAGCAGGGAGCGCGCACCCAGGTGAGATTTTCAGGGGAAGGGGGAAGTGAGGATGAGATTTGCACACTTGATGCCCAGTGACACCCTTGAACCGACTGCACCCTGATGGAGAGGAGTCCTTGGATCCGAGTCCTTGGATCTAGAGCATGTATCTCCCTTCCTTCCCTCCTAGGACTAGGTACTGTCTGAAAATGAATCCATGTACGCCCTGCCCTGAAACGTGTCCCCAGTACAGCCAGGTGCAGTCACTGTCCTTGCCTCGGTAGTGCTTGAACAGTTTCCCAGATCTTGTGACCCTTCCCGGTGTGCACCTCGCTTTAAGTTACTCGGTAATACTGTACAACATCTAAAACCTAGCCTTGTGTCCAAATCATGCACTGGATCAGGGCTTCTGGTACGGCTTGGCCCTGAGCCTGCTGAAAAAAATAAAAGGTTTTTCCGTGACTTTGAGGACTTTGCTTCCAGTCTCAACATTCACTAAAATTTGGAATCACAGTCACTGTTTCCAACATTGTTGGTTTTTTTTACCTTGTAAAACAGACTTTATTTTTCTCCCTGTAAATTCTGTGCAATGTGCATCTATATACCTATGGAATACACCTCAATAAAAGATTTTCGTCCATACATTATATTACTTTTTATTTAATGTCATGAAAAATTCAGACAACACTTTTGTCCTTAAATAAACATCTCTCCCTCCCCTGCCCTCCCTTCCTAGCTGACTGGTCTGAAAGAGGAAATTTTATTTAGTTATTTTCTTTTCTTTAAAAAAATAGAAATTACAATCTTACAAGACAGAACATTCAATGAGAACAGAAGCATGTTCCTAAATCTAAAAAGTAAAACATTTCCATAAAACCTGTCGGTATCTACAGGTAGGTGTGTGTGAAGGGTGGTAAATGGAAAATAATGTTTTCCATTTCTTCCTTTCATTCATATAGATAAAAATAACATAAAACTGACTGAAACTTTATATATTTTTCTCTTTTTGCACCAACATTCACAAGAATATATATTATATATATTTTTTATCCATTTTTATACACAGAGTGAGGGTTCTGGAGGTGGAAATGCACACTCAGCTAAACTGCCAGAGCAAACAAACACACACAAAATTAATCTTCATCTGGAAAAGAGCAATCCCTTGTACCTGAGGTCGCCCTGCTCAAGGGAACTGCTGCCGAGGTCTGTTTGAAAGGAAGGCAGTAGAACTTCTCTTGGCCGGTGGGATGGAAACATCTCCGAGATGCCAAGGACGGGGCATCGAGGCGAGTTGGGGGTCTTGGGACTCCCATGCATGCCCTCCACTGGCCATATGCAGCTCCAGCGCAGGGGAGAGGGGAAATCTCCCTTTTTCAGGCATTTCATAGAATGGTTTAGGTTGGAAATTTGGACCTGGGCTTTTTCGTTCGCCCTTTCCCTACAAGCTCGATGCCTCGCTCTGCCAAGCTGCTGCTCTTGGTAGCACAGAGGGAGCACGCGTGAACTTGGCACAGCCACCGCAGCCCAGCACGTTCAGGCGAGCCCCAAGCAGAGGCTACAGCCAGCAGAGGTGCCGCGGGGGGGTTGGCACACCCTTGCCCTCCCTTTCAATGCACGCCCCCCCCCCCCCCCCCCCCGGCAAGAAATCATTTAATCAACATTAAATCATTTCTCTTCTCCCAATAAATCATTTAATCAACAAGTTGGTTCCTTTAAAGAGAACCTAAAAGTGCAGGTCCCTGCAGTTTGGCAGGTTGAGTTACGTGTTTAATGCTCCCAGTCTTCCCTAGCTTCCCACAGGGGCTTTTATCGCTCAGAATCCAAAACCTCTCCCATGAGTTAGATGCTGTGTCATAAGCCGAAAAAACGCAACCAGTGGCAAGGGCTCGCTCTTTTCCTGATTTAAGGTGCTTTCTTGGTTTCTTTGCCGGATGAAATGAAAATGGTGACATTGACCATTGGTGCACATTGGCTGACAACTACTGAGGACATAGAGAAGGGTGTGTGCTTCCACCCACCCCACCCCCACCCCCCCCAAACATTTCAACACACCCGTGGCTGTTTCCTCCAAGAAGGGGAGTGCTGCTGTCCTGCAGAAACAGAGGGCGAGAGCCCCCTCTGCAAAGCATGTTCATTTTCTTGAGTGCTTTTTCCCCGCAGAGAGGAGCCAGGAAGCAAACAGTGCTGTTGGAAATGATGCTTCAAAAAAAAGGCACAACCCCCTAGACAAAAAAGGGCAGTACTGACTTCACACTTCTGTAAAAGGTTTAGGATCTGAGAGGGCAGGAAACAAGTGTGGTGCATCCCCACCCCGGTGAATGCTGTACTGGAGAACGACACATTGGCACTCAACATCGCATGGAGCTGCTGGGAGGGTCAGCAGCCTTCACCGGAGACTTAGGCTCTAACGCCATCGGGGAGAGAAACAAGGCTGACGAACTCCGATATGCTCTGAGAAGCAGATCAGACGGCCGGTAGCAAAACCAGAAAGTACATGGCTGTATGTGGTGGATGGCAGCTGCCGGGAAATAGCACAGTCCCAAGGTTTTCTCTGCCTTATACTGAAGCAGAAATCCCATTGGCTTCCTGGTGAGTCTTCCCTAGCCAAGGTTGGTCCTTGGTCTTCCCTAGGAGGTCTTTTAACTGAAAGCACGAATATCCCCTACCGTCACCAAGAAAGCTGCTCATTGAGTTTAAGGGAATTATGGAATTGAAGGTCTTTGGCTCACGCTCGGAGATAATCCAAGCTGCCGGAGGATGGGGTTGGATGCACGAGAAATCACCATGAAGCGGGAAAGGGCTTGGGATTTTAGCCCTTTATCAGCAGAAACCGGGGCTTCCTCAGAGCAGGTTTTTCCCTTGTAGCTTTTGGCGTTAGCTGCAGGAACAGGGATGGAAAAACCATCTGCAGAGCCTGGTCAGAGTCCCTCAAGCAGCCCCACCAGCTGCAGGCTATTGCAGCATCACTCCACAAATTCATTCCTTCTTCACCTATTGAGCCTCCCAAGCTCAGAGCAGCAGGTCCCAACCACACCATGACTTCCAAGGAAGCAAGGAGGACCTTTTGCTTCCCCTTCACACCAATGGGCAGTTTCTCCCCCTAAAAAGCCCCCAGGTCCTGCTAAACAGAGGACAAACCCCAAAATAACAGTTCTAAAGAGCTCCCTGGGGGGAAAAGCCTGGGTCCAACTCAACCTGCAACAGCAGTCATGGCCATGCCCCCGGTGGTCCTGGTGTGGGAAGGGAGTACCCGGCAGTGGGACTGGCATGGACTGGGCAGAGGAAAGGCCACAAAACCTCCTCTGGATGCCGAGCCATGGGACAGAGTTTTAACAGTCTCAATAAGAAAAACTACATGCAGCAGCCAGCACCCAAAGAGCCACTGCCTGCGATGACACGCAGGGACAGGCACCAAGCCTAGGCGCCCGCACCAACACCTGCGGCTGCCTCTGGGGTGGAGCAGCCGGGAGCTGGGATTTGGCCACAGTCACAAGGGCGAAGCCCCTCTTCAAAAAGCACTTGGGATGCAGAAAGGAGGTGGGCAGATTTGCTGAATCAGCTCTGAAAAGCTAGGCGGTCGGCCAGCCGGACAGGGAGTTGGCCGGGCATTTGGGAAAATGCTGCAGAGGGCATGGAGATCCTGCAAAGCTTCTCCCCTGCCACTTTGGGCATCTTTTCCCTCGAACCAGCCTCCTCCATGGGGAAATCCTGTGCTGAATCCACCCCCGGCCACAGCTGGGTCTTTCTTGGCTGAGCTCCTGAGGTTACTCCATGCCCCATGGGAGAAGGAATAAAACAAAGGCTCTGCCTTCACCCTTTCCTTGGCTCCAGCCAGGAGCACAAAGCTGCCCCCACCGGCCTGGCTCATACCTATCCGGCCAGGTCTGCATTGCCCCTTCTTTATCCCATGCCTTGTGTTTGGGTAAAAAAATAAAATAAAAAAATAATTTAAAAAAATCAGAGATGGAGAGTGCAGCCAGGATTGTGGGAAGGGCCATGCCATGAGTGCAGCGGCATGTGCGTGGTGTGTGCTCCCCTGGATCTGTGCACTGCGAGGAGTCGTTGGTCCCTTACCACTGCCAGGAGCATCTCCTCTCCCGAGCAGAGACTTCACATTCATTTCACTGGTATGGCAAAGTCCGTTTGCTTTTTCCTTCAAGGTGCTTTACATTCAAGAGCTATTGCAATCCACAGCGAGGAAACGTGGCCAGGGAGATACCCCAGCCCCCCAGGTTCTCTCGAATTTGATTATTTGATTGAAATAAACTGCCCAATACCTCTGAAGTTTAGCTCATCTCCAAATTTTGGGGAATTCAAAGGGGGCCGGTGGCTCCCAGCCTTAGCTCTCCTGTGGGTCGCTGTAATGAAGCTCTGAGTTGAAGACCTCCTTATAGAGGGGTGGGAAGTTCATGGCAGTCTCTGGGTGCAGGAGACGGAAAAATTCCAGCTTGTCCAAGTGCAGGTTGCAAATGGTCTTCATCAAGGGCAGCTTGGAAACCATCTGCGAGGAAAGGAGGAGCTGGAATTGGTGACCACTCAGCTCCCAGCCAGCATCCCTCATGCCACTGTTCCCCCTCCCCTGGGGACAAGCAGGTGGGCTTGGGGACTACTGGTTCTGCCCGGCGCTGGGGGGACCAGTGGGGACCCCCCACCTTCGGGCAGCCCGGCAGCAACATGGCCTTGCCCCCAAACCCACCCTCTGCAGGAGGGTGCAAGGAGCCCCCCCACAGCGCCCCCTGTCCTCGTCCCATCACCATTGTGCTCAAAGCATTCCTGAAATGTCTCCTTTTGCCCCAAACCCCCACTGCCCAATGCACTGCCAGGCTCAGCGGCACAGGGCTGCCTATGGTGCGGCTGCCCCTGCCTGCACTGCCGTCAAGATGCACGGCCCTCAGAAAGAGAAATTCGCCTTCAACAGGTCCCAGGGCTTGCCCCCCCAAAAAACACCCCTGTGTGTCTAACGAGTTCTAGCACAGCCACATCCACCAGTTCAGACATCTCCCTGTGGCACATGTGCCATGCCCCAACCAGGCTCCCTGCGCCGCACGCAGGCAGCGCCACTACCTTTGAGAGCTTGTCCTCGGCAGAGTGTTTCTTCTGGATCTCATGCTGCAAGGCCACATAGATCTTGTCCTGGAGCTTCTGCACCTTCTTGGACTCAGTCAGCCACGGGCGATCTATAGGAGATGGCCGTCAGCCCAGTCAGTGCTGGCATGGGGGTGTCCCCTGGGACACAGGGGTCTCCCCTGGGAATGGCGTGGTGGCCTCTTGCTCTTTTAACCCTTCCTGCTCTCCAGGATGTTTTTGGGGATGGTGGCACAGTCAGGCAGCCCCTCTTCACCCCTCCCACCCCGCTGTAGGGGACGTGGCTCCTCCTCCCACTGAGGAGTTGTGGCAGATGCATTTTGTGCATTTTTAGATGCATTTTCTACCCCAACCTCCTTTCCCAGGAATAACTTAAATCATCCAGCAGCACTGAGATTTAAGGGCCAGCTCTCCCCAGCTTCGGCACGAGACCCCATCTCCCTGGCCAGCCCTGGCTGCCGTGTCCCCCCCATAGCACCCCATACCTGGGGAGAGCAGGACAGCGGCGGTGAAGAGGGCGAGCTCCTCGTCTGACAGCTGCAGGCGGCACAGTGTCCTCCCCAGCTCAAAGACAGCACCAATGAGGTCATCACAGCCTGATGGGGGGACAGCGGGGAAGAGGGAGACATCAGAGCTCCACACTGCCCAGCAGCACCCCCACAATCCCACCCACTGGCTGACCCCAGTGGCACCTGGGGCTTGGAAAGCTTTTGGGAGATGAGATGGGTGAAGGAGGGTCCCCAGCAGAGGATGCCTAGCACGGCTGGGCTTCGGGCTGGGGCAGAAAGCAGGTCCTGACCACGGCACACATCAACCTCATCCCAACGGGAGCGGGAGCAAGCACAGATGGGTCTCACCCCCTTCTGTGCCCCAGGGATTTAGCCCAGCTGCAGGGATGCTGCGTTTCACCTGGCTGCAAACCTCAGCCCTGTCCAGGTATCGAAAGGAGAGAGCCCCGAGAGACATGCAGCGAAGCGGCTCTTACCGAGAGACTTGAACATCTGTACTCCGCCGAACTTCCCCTCAAAGAGGATGGTGTTGTTCAACGGGTTGAATGCACGGATCATGCGGATTAGGAGCACCTCGAGGCAACCTGACATAGGCAGAGAGAGCGCAGGGCAGGGCAGGGCAGGGCAGGGGGTTTTCCATCACCCCAGGACCAAATGGAACAAAGAGGAAAGCCCCCAGTGCAAGTTTGAAGTCCAGATTGTTCATTCCCAACAGCAGAATGGTTATTCCAATAAATCCAGTTTGTTTTATTTTAGGGTTACCAATTGTGACCACAATATTTCAGCAAAGGGAAATATTATCCAGGCATTCACAGCCAGACACAGAGAGTGATCGAGGTCGTGGTGGAACACCAAGAGAGGAGAGGGTGAAAACAAAATAAATAAAAAGAATGGAAGGAAGAAATGAAAGAATGAGTTAAACTCCAGCGTGTCGGGCACGGCCAGCTCTGGCTTCGGGGTACGACACCCTGCTGGGACGCTGGCACACATCCCCCGTGCTGGGTGAGGCACTTAGCTCCCCCAGCCTCGAAAGCTGAGAGACTGGGCAGCTTTTCCACCTTTTTTGGCATTTTGGGCCTTTTGCACATTCAGCTTCCTCGTCTGGGCACAGCGCCACCGGCTCAGGCAGATGGATGGGTGGGGGACCTGGGTGTGCGCTGCCGTTGTCCTCTTCTTCCCAGTCTCTTGTTGGGAGACGAGGCCAATCCTTTCCTCTCCTCCCTCCCTGCTCCCCTTTGGGTTTGGCACCCCGTTTCCTGAGGGAAAACTCGCTGTTCTTGTTTCCATCTCGGTTTCTGGGTGACATTTGTTTGAGGGTGTCCACGGAGAAAACCCTCTGCCCAGGGTGGCCACTCCCTGCATCCCTCTCTATACCATCGCCTTTAAAAATGATCTTAAACTCATTCCAGCCTGGAAGGACGTCAAGCCCAAGGGCAACTGGGGCAGTGAGGGAGGGGAGATCTGGAAAGGAAAGCACTAGCCAAGAGAAAGATGGGATTTGCCTTTGGCACCAGGGCTGCTACTCTGGAGACGCATTAGAGACGTGAGGGGGGTGGCAGCAATGCGAGGGGGACCCCGGCAGGGGCCCCGCTCTTACCGGCTTTCAGGAGGATGATTTGGTCGTTCTGGCAGAGCTCCATGAAGCCGTCGATGCGCTTGGCAAACTCCACCACATACTGGATGGCGTTGGAGATTTGCAGCGAGCACTGCTGCCACATGGCCTCACAGCTCTGCCGGCACAGCAGGGATGTCCCTTAGGGCTCACCGCCACCCCATCACCTGGTGTTTGCTGCCACTACATCACCCTGGCTCCACTGTCCCCCCCCATCCCTGCTGCACGGGGCAGGGAAGGGACCCAGGTGCCGTGCCACCCACACGGGGTGATGCCAGTAGGACAACTGGGACATGACTGGCCACCCACACCCCCACATCGTCCCCAACAGGGCTTTTCCAGCTCCCAAAGCACCAAAAGAACCCCCCTTCATCCTCCTCGCCTTCCTCCCTGCCTCAGCGCAGCACCGGGGGACAGCGGTGCCCCTTGCCCAGGGCTGCAGTGGCTCTGGCCATGGTGGGGAGCTGGGCAGGCCGTGGCAGGGAGCTGGGGAGGCCGTGGCAGCAGGGCTCACCTTGCTCTGCAAGGTGCGGACCTCCTCAGGGGAGTAGAGGCTCCATGCCAGGCGCTTGAGCTCCTCAGTCGTGTACTGGCACGTCTCCAGGTGCGACTTCACCACGTTCTGGGCCACCCGGTCTGCAAGGTGAGGGCAGTGGGCCGTGAGTCCCAGGGACCCCACCCACTCCCCGTCCCCACACCCCGATGCTGTCCCCTCACGGGTGTTCTGGGGGGCTGCTCAGGAGGGAGGTGGAGGGGCAGAGGGACTCACACACCATGTCACAGGGATCTGAGGACAGATGGGGCATTGGGGGCCATCCCTGGGGCTGAGGGGAGGAACACTCTGCATGACCTCAGGTGCACCAAGCTCCATCAGTGCTCAGCCTGGAGGAGGGGATGGGCTTGGGGCTGCTCCAAGAGCTGAGGCCAGGTCAGTCCCTCGCTGTGAGCATGCCCAGTGCTGCACAGGCACCCAGGGCTGGATGCGTCCTGCAAGGCACTCGGGGCTGCACACCCCATGTGTGCCCGGCATTGTGCCGGGACCACGCCAACACTCACCGATCTCGAGGACGGAGATATCGGCAGGCAGCTGGCCGCCCTCCAGTGCGCCGTGCGTGAACAGGGCTGGCTCCAGCATCAGCTCATAGATGGACTCCTGCTTGATGAGCGTGGCATCGGCCACATCCAGGCTGGACTGGTCAGGCGAGGGCTGCGCTGAGGCGAGAAGGTCAAGGTTGTAGTAGGTGCTGCTGCCATCAGGGGTGAGGGGGAAGTCAAAGAGAAGCCCATCCGACAGCGTGGAGATGTCGTCCAGGTCCGAGAGCCCGCTGCTGACACTGGTGGTGTAGACGCGGCTCAGGGACTCGGGCTCATCCTTGGTGCTGCCGCTCTGCTCCTGGCTCTGCTGGTGCTTCTGCACCTCAGCATAGAGGCTGTCCCGCTGCTTCTTTGACATGCGGCCGAACTTCACTGCTGCCCAGGGAGGAGAGAGTGGCTGCGTCAGGGCAGCTTTGCCCCTGCAGAGCAGCAGCCACAATCGCCCACCTGCCCTGGGAAGGGTCCTGGCTCCCGGGGGAGGGCGTGGTTTGGGGGTGTATGAGCCCTGAGCGGGGCAGGGGCCCTGTCCGATGCACCCCCTACCTGCCACCGACCCTGGGTCGAACAGAACAGAATTGACTTAAGTTTTCCCATGGAAAATGCAAAAAGCATTTCTTGCTCTCCAAACCCCTCCTTTCGCCTGGCTGGCCTCACAGGGGAAGCAGCTCTAGCCCTGAGCCCAACTCGCTCCAAGGAGGAGTGGACAGGCCCTTGGGGACCCTGGGCATGACTCACCATCGCGGGACATGCCCAGCGCCAGGCATTTCTGCAGGCGGCAGTGCTGGCAGCGGTTGCGGTTGGTGCGGTCGATCAGGCAGTTCTTCTGCCGGGAGCAGGAGTAGCTGGCATTGTTCTGCTGGCTCCTCCGAAAAAAACCCTGTGTGGGATGGGGAGGCATTGGGAAAGCGCCCAGCAGGATGTTAGCCCCTGCGGCCACCCACCCACCAGCACCCATCCCCGGGCATGCCTGGGCTCACCTTGCAGCCTTCGCAGGTGATAACACCATAGTGGATCCCTGAGGACTTGTCTCCACAGATCTTGCATGGGATCACTTCAATTTGGGCTGCGGCAGAGGGGGAAACCACAGTAGTTAATGATGGCAACCGCTGAACCGAACGAGGGAGGTGGCCCTCCCTCCGCGACAGCTGCAGCCCTGCTCAGCTGCTGGGGAAACTGAGGCACAAGATCTGGACCCGCTGGCAGCTCAGCCCTTCCCACAGACCCCACAAGGAGGCTTGTGCCTCAAAGAGGACCCCAAAAGGGGCCATACAGGGTGTGAGGTATCCCTATCTGCTCCCTCATCCTCTCCAGCACCAAGAGATGGGTAGAAAAACCCTTTGAGCTACAAGAGCACAGCATGTTTGTGCACCAGCCTTCCCAGGACCCCATTCTGGAATCATTCCTCTTATTTTTCAGCCAGTGTGTGCACACTGGGGGGGGGGGCACCACAGACAGGGACATCCTTGGCACAGGGACCTTCCCTGTCCCTGCAGCCATGGACGCTCTCCTGCCAGGGTTCTGGCACAAGCTGAGGGTCTGGGGGACCCCTGACCCCTCCAGGCAGCTCCTTAGAAAACCCAGGACTGATATAGCCATCGCTGGCTCACGGTCCTGGCCCCCTTCCACTCATAAATCCGCTTCCCTCCCCGCTTCTGCTTCGCTGGCACTGAGCTGCTAATAGGCTTTGTCCTCCTCATTTTCCAGCTGCCCCAGATCTGGGCTGGCTCTGCCTGCCCCGTGTGCGCCGGGGGGGGAATGCGTGGCACCCCCGGGACTCATACATGCCTCCCGGCATCTCTGCACCCTCTAATCCCCACTCCAGTCCCCAGGCCCCCCAGCCGGGCTCAGCCTGGTGTCGCTCTTGAGGGTGCTGGGCAGCCGCCGCCATGCCAAAATAACCCCCATGGCCAGATTATGGTTGTTTCAAATCTCCTGGGCCTGTCAAATCCCTGGTTTGGGTAATTCCCTTCTGCCTCTCTCCTCCCCTGGGAGCAACCAATTCTGGTCGAGGGACATGTTTTGTGGGTTGCTGCTGGCGGGGGCTCTGGCCACCTCTGTGGGTGACAGCCCTGGTGCTCAGCCAGCCCCACCTGCACCCTGGCACCCAGCGGTGCCCCAGGGTCCCTCGCTGCTTTTGGGGAGGCTGGGCTGGGTCAGGTCAGTGCAAGCCTTGCCACGCAGTGGGGTAGCCATTGTTCCCCCAGGAATGCTATTGATCCCCCCCAGGGCAGATTTGCTCCAGCCATTTGGGAGAAAGACTTGCCCCAAGCCTGGGTGCAAGCAGAGGGACAGATCCTTCCTCCATCCACTGACTTGCTGCTCAGCTCCTGCCACAAATGGACCAGGTGATTTTGGGGTTCACCCCCGCTTCTCAGGGCTGCTGGGCTGGGCTTATCCCAGGGCTGTGCTGTCATCCACCCCTGACCCAAGGGGGTCACATCCCACCCCTGCCATTCCCCAAAGCCTCTGCCCTTGCCTCTGCTGTACTTCTGGGCCTAGGGCAGCAGAGCCACCTGCCCGGGGCTGGCAGGGAGCAGGCAGGTCATCCTCCCATCCTCACATTCTCCAGCCCCACCGCCCGCCCCGGCTCTGCACTGGCATCACAGCCCTGGGGTCACCCCTTTGGCAGGGGGACAGAGGCATGGGCAGGGCAATGTGCCAGTGCCCCCATGTCACCCGCGAGCTCTGACAACCAAGACACCCCCCAATTCCCCACCGCCACCTTCGCCCGTGCCGCTGGTGAGGGGTGCAACCTGCAAACCGTGGGGACCCCTCCCCGCCCCGGCACCCTGTCCCTGTTGCCTGGGTAGGAGCGCAGGGATGGAATGGAGGTGGTGGCACCGTGGGGGACACAGGGAAGTGATGCCACCCCCTGCAGGAAGCAGCATCAGTTTGTTATGCAATGTAATTGCAGCCGCCGGGAGCGCTGGGGTGATTGCCTGCAGCCAATACTCCTGGCCCCCCGCAATTACCAGCGCCGCGCGCCTGACAAAACAGCCGGGCTGAGCAGGGCCCTCGCACCCGCCGGCACCCACCAAGTAGAGCCTGAGGGTGCCGCTCCGCTTGCCCCACAGGGCCCTGAAAGCTGTTCACTGCCTCCCAACAATGGCGATGGCTTCATGTGATGCCAATGGCCAAATCCTGCCCCTGCACCCCCAGGCCCAGGCAGAGGGGAGCCCCCCAAAAGACCCCTGTAGCCATGTGGGCAGAGTTAAGAGTATGTGGGGATGATGCTGTGCTAGCTCCTCCAGAGCTGAGCATCACCCCTGGATGCTGTGAAGGAGAAGCCCTGACCGCTTGCCATGTGCCTGCAGCCTCTTGGGACTCTAATTATCATCTTGCTAATTACACGGCCATGCCTACAGCCAGCACCTGACCCACTCCTAAGAGGTTTGCCCCAAATAACTGACATGGAGATATGGCCATAACCCCAGCACAATGGCAATTACAGCCCAGAAACGCTTTTGATTGCGGCTCTGTAAGCCCCGGCTGAATCACCGCGCCAGCTCCCTCAACATCCCCTCGTGCCATGGCCATGTCTCCCCCGGGACCCCCATGGGGGCTAGATACCCCCTGGGGCAAACCCAGTAGAATGGGGAGGGGTATGGGTGCTGGTGGGGTGTCTGCAGCAGCACACCACATCCCCCAGTTCTCACCACGACTGGGGGGAAACATCACAGCAGACCCTACACCCCGGGCATGGCCCCCCCAGCTGTGCCTCAGTTTCCCCAGTGGAGCACTGGGCTCCTCCATCCTCCACCACAACTCTGTAAGCATCAGCCATGCTGTGCAACCCGGGGGGTTTATTTAGGTGGAGGCAAACCCTGTCCCCCTGCCCAGGGTGGGGAGGCAGCGAAACTCCTCCCTGGGGCCAGCAGGGCTAAAACAGGGGAAAGAAAAAAAAAACCCTCCAGCTGGCAATTAAAATGTCCTGGATGTGGCATTTGCTCTCCTCCCACTGTAAATACTTCTTGCCCAACTCCCGGCCTGCTGCCACCAGCCGGTCCTTATGTAAGTGGCACCACGGCACCGTCCAGCCATGGGGCTCAGCCATGCTGGCGGCAACTGGCCCCTGGTCCGGTGGCTGCGTGTGGCCCTGTGGCTGGAGCCATCCTGTCCCACTGACACACTTTCTGCCCGTGGCCCCACATGCTTGTGTAACACCACGGCTGTTAACCCTTCCCGCAGCCGTGGCCGCACCAGGACAGAACTGCAGCTGCACCCCGACCTCCTGCCGCTGGGGATAGGGCCTTTAGGGCATTTTGGGGTGATACCTGAAGCTGGGGACACCTGTTTGCTGCCCCAAGCTGCAGCTCTCTGTGGGGGCTGCAGGTCTGTCCCTGCACAATCCCCACGTTCCCTGTCACCCCCCCAGACCTGGCTGTGTATCCCCTGTCCCCTCCAGCCCACCACCTCTTGCCCCAAACTGGGCAGGCAGCTCCAGTGGTTTTGGCAGAGCCAGAGCTGCCCTCCCCAGAGCAAGACTTGGCCTTCCTCCCACACCAGCACACCCTCCTCTCCATCGCCTCTGCTCTGAGGGCAGGCATCCTTCTTGCACCCCAAATCAAGGCAGGCCCCATAGGATCCAGCCACAGGAGTCTGGACCCTCCCTCTGTGGTGCAGGGACCATGGGTGGCCCCATCCTCCTCCTCATCCCCATCCCTCCCCTTGGCCATATTTTCTCACTCCTTGGGCAGGGGGGATCACCCCAAAACTCTCAGCATCCCACTGAGCCCTGGGACGTGCTGTGATTCTGCTGCTGCCAGAGGCTTTTTGGAGCTGCCCCCCCTCCAGCCAGCTTGATGGGGCTGGGTGCCCCCCACCAAGGGGTGAGGACCCCTGGGGGGGCATTCTGGGGAGCACCAGCTGGTCCCTGCAAAGCCCTCAGCACAGACACCCCCCAGGGTGAGCCCACGCACCCTTCAACCGTGGGGCTGGGGTCAGGATATGGCCACCCCCTCCCCTGGGTGGGCCCCATGAGGCCAAAGGAACAAAGCCTCCCCCGGGGCCCAGGTGCCCCTTGCCAGGGCCAGGGGGAACAGCCCAGCTCCAGGTGTTTTGGAGGTGGTTCCATGCCCCCATGGCTGTCCCTACCCCAAATACCCCCCCAGCTGCCGGGATGAGAGCCGGGGCAGGCGGCTTCCCCAGTGCCATGGCTCATTACTCAGTGAACCTGCTGGGAAAGTAGGTCTGTGCCCCATCCTGTTGCTGCGATCGATGCCGCAGGACAGGCGCCTGGTAATTAGCAGCAGCCCTGCCGCCCTCCCTCACTACCCCAGCCCCAGCCCAGGGAACCGGGACACTCCAATGCTCTGCCACCACTGTCCTCTCCCCTCCGGTGAAGCAGGGGTGTGGGCACAGCCCCTCACCGGGCTCAGCATCCCCCTGGTACACCCAGGGCAGCAGGAGAAGGATGGGTCCAGGCTGCATGGGGATACACAAGGACTTACAATAACATCCCACCTCCCCATTGCTGCCCCAAAACCCGGCTCCACTCCCTCGTTCCCTCCGGCAACCTCAGATCCCAGCACTGGGAGTCACAACACTTCCACACAGCAATTAGCTGCCGTTGTATTTTGGCAAGGTGGCCATGGGCTAGGGGTGGCAGAGGAGGAATAAATAAGTAAATAAAAGGAACAATCACCCCTTTAAATCTGCTGTTGGTTTTGCTTTTAAACAGGGTCCCGTGCTGCAGCGCCCCGGGGCCCCCAGCATCCCAACATTTTGGCTATCACTGCCAGCAAATCCCATCCCCATCCATGCACCCCGTGGGTGACGCCAAACAAGCTGGGGCTGCGTGAGGCCAGGGCAGTTTGCAGCATGCAGCTGGCATGGCCCCGGTGTAATGTTCACAGCACGGGCTCCAGGCCGCAGGGGCACCGGGACTGGGGCCATGCAGGCAGTAAGGAAAATTTAAATTACACAACTCTGGCCCTGTGCCAGGCTGTGATACTGAAGGTGGGAACCAGTTTCTTAATTGATTAGCAGAGATTTCCTGGAACCTTTGGGCCAGAACAGGGCTCAGCAGCTCTCCCCCTGCCCCACGGTGACCCCCAGGCACCTTTGCTCATGGCCATGTGGCTGGTGGCTTTGTAGCCACCCCAATCCCTGGTAAGGTGCTGTTTTTTCCCTGTCCTGTGGTGCAGTGCGTGTCCCTGGCTTGAAAATCATAGTAAGCAGTTCACCCACAAGCAGCGGTGGGTAGGCGATGAGGCTCCCCCAAGGCCACCCAGCTCCTGCGGTTCACCAGCTCCCACACCGCGGCCAGCACTGCCGGCACGGGACACAGCCCTTTGCCACCCTCCTGCACCAGCCAAAGTGCAAAGGTGTGGTGGCAGGGAGGGGGACCTGCCACGAGCTCAGGGTGAGGAAAAACCAGGCTGGGGTGGGAGATTCCCCCCCCAGCCCTGCAGATAAATCGGGGGGGAATTATCTCCGTGGGGCTAAATAAAGGCAGTGAGAGCGGCTCTGCTCACCACATCCAATAAACCCAGTGTGATTTAGACATTAGCAGCTCTTTAAATAGCCACTGTGGAGTTCAAAGTTAAATGCGACAGGGAGGAGGGACGGGCAGGATAGGCAGGGGATGCTGCCAGCACAGGCTGGGCTGCAGGGTTAACCCGCTGCCACCTGCGGGGACAGGGACCAATGTCTCCCCATACTTCACTTTCCCCCTCCAGGTGCTGCTGCTCCTTGGGGTTATGGGGGTTGAGGATCCCAAATCCTGGCTGGAACCCTTGGGACCCCACACTGCCAGCAGCCACCTTTCTCCTCCAACTTTATTTTCAGGAGGCAAAGGGCACAGACATCCATCCCCATTCCATAGCACCTGGGGTCAGGGCTCAGCCATCGTGTGGAAGGGTCGATGGGTGCCAGTTGTCCTCGCCTGCACTAGCATGCGCACGCTGCCTAAACAGGCAGGGAAGCTCCTCCTCCACCCTCTCTGTTTTTTCCAATGACAGATCTAGGTCACTAGGACAAGTCGGAAAGGCTGCTGAGCCACCACACGCTCCTCGCCACGCTGCTTGCAAAACAAGTGAGCAGGAGGGCTGGAAACCCCATAGGATTATACAAGGCAAAGCCTCTCGTCCAGCCCTGGTGCAGGGAAGGACAAGAGCAAGGAGCTGCTGTGGCCCCTGGGGAAATGGGCAGAGTGGAGGCAGTTTTGGGGAAGAAAACAAAGATTTAATTGATTCAGCATCACCACGCAGCACTTAGGCTTCAGTGAGAGATAGGGACCCTCCACCAGGCAGGACTGCAGGAAAAATGACCGATGGGGAAAATTATGTGATATTGGGGGGTCTTGGCCATTAATTGCAGCCAACGCAGAGTAACGGGGGGGGGGGGGCGAATTTTTAAAGAAAGGAAAAGTTCACCCAGCTGCTTATTAAGCCCGGGGCCAGCTGTGCAAGCGCTACATAAGAGCCAGGCAGTGTTATTAATTAGGCAGGCATTAATGCTTCCCTCCATACTAATAAAGGTGAAATCCCAGGATGGCGTGGGGCAGGAAGGGGATGCAGGGGGCTTGTCTCACCCTCGCCCCACCATTACACCAGAGCATGGCAGGTAGTGGAGCCGCAGCACCCACAGCTGCGCTGGGGAGGGAGAAAAACCCATTTGAGGAGCTTAAAGATGTACATCCCCATACATACACCCAAAAATGCACCTAAATATCGTATCCAAAAATAAACCTAAATACACACACCCAAAAAACACACCTAAAGACGTGCACAAGCAAGTCCTGGCGGGGGTGAAGGGCTCGGGCACGTCAGGCAATGAGGGAAAACTGCTTTAAAGGGGGATAAAAATCCCACCCCATAGCGTCAGGTCCCTGCCGTGCTCCCAGCAGCTCAGTCGGGAAATGGCTCGGGGAGAGCTGGGTCCGGCCACCGCTGCGTCACCACCACCGGGCCCCGGTGGATCGTCCCGCCGGAGCCTTCCTCCCTCCATCCTCCTCCTCCTCCCAACCGCCTACTTTGCAAAGCGGAGGGGTGCAAAGTAGGATTCGCCTTTAATAACGGATGAAATCAGGCAGGAGCTGGCCCTTCCCCTGCATAAGGGGCATCCGAAATTGCGGCCGGTCCCTCGCCCGTCCTCGCAGGAGCCTCGCTCCGGCCAAACCGGCCCGGTCCCAAACCGCCCCCCAAAGCCCTGGGGAGAGGGAAAAGGGACAACCCCCCCCCTCAATAAATCCAACCCTGGTGGGAGCAACATATTGAAGAGAAGGTTAAGGTGTTTAATACGAGGAAAAGCTTAAGAGCGGGTCTAAGCCGGCGTCGGAAAGCGAAGCAAAATAAACAAGAATTTTTTTCCTAATGAAAGGGGCAGCTGAAGGCGCCGGACCGACCCGGGCGGCGGGGATGCCGCGTCTCCCCGGATCCCCCCGCGGGGCTGATGAGGGTCCCCCCGTGTCCCCAGCGGGGCTGATGCGGTGTCCTCCCCGTTCCCCTCCGGGGACAACTTTTGCTGTTGCCGCTCCGCAGCTGGGCGGTCCCCCCCCCCAACCCGGGGCTCACCTCGCATCGTGGCCGGCGGCGCTCAGGGGCACGCCGGGGGGGCGCATAGAGCGGCGCGGGGGTCCGTGCGGGAGCGGCAGCACCGGGCGGCTCTAGCACCTGCTCCTCCGCGGCGCCGCTGACCCACTTCTGCCCGAACATGCGGCCGTTCACATGACGAGCCCGCCCCGCCCCCTCAAATCGGTTTCACTTCCAGCCCCACCTCCTGCCCTTCCTCCTCCTCCTCCTCCTCCTCCTCCTCCTCCGTCTCCGTCTCTATCGCTCCCGCCGCGCCGGTGCTCGGCGCTGCACACGGGCGCTGCCCCGTGGGCTGCCCGACAACCACCTCCACCTCCGCCCCATGGCCGGGGACAGCTGCTCCGGCAGCGGGGTGCTCGGCGCTGCACCCCCCGGGTGCTGCCCGCCCCTGGGAGGGCCGTGCCGGTGCCCGGCCTGTCCCGGCTCGCCCAGGCATGGAGCCGGCTGGGTGTCCCGCTGAATCACCGCACCGCCTTGCTTCACCCCGCCCCCCCCGTACGGCTCCGCTGTCCCCCCCCCCCGGGGTGCCCCACCTGGCACAGGGATGCTCACCTCCCTGCAGGACAGGGTGGGGGGACCCTGGAGAAGGCGCAGACACCCAGTGCTGGGGGGATGTGGGAAGCATGGGGACCCCTGAGCAGCCCCAACGCGTCCCCACAGCAGGGTGCAGATGCTGAGGTCGGAGGGGACGTCCTGGCTAGCAGACCTGTGCTTCAGAAAGTGCATGGTGGACGCAGCAGGGAGCTTTGGAGGTGGCAGCGAGCCATTCCCACCCTGTCCTTTGCGCTGCGTTGCACGCAGAGGGCTTTGGGGCCCGGGGTCGTACTCTGGGTAACAGGGCACTCCAACATGGTCCCATAATAAATGCAAAGAAATGCTGGCTCTGGACCACACAACGAGACCTTGTGGTGCAGTGCCAGAGGTGTCGGCACAGGACAAAGCCCCGTGGCTGAGGTTTGCAGGGTGACTCTCGCACCATACCACCAGAGTCCCCGTGGTGCCACGTCGCAGGGGTGGAGGCGGCTAGTCTGTGTCATGGCTGGTCCAGGGCTCTGAGTGCGTGGGATGCAGTGCTCAGCAGCACGAAGGGATGTGCCTGGGCACTGGGGACGGTGGCGCTGGGCTGGGCACCTGCTGTGTGTGGAGACGGCATCTACCATTGGCACGAGCACAGCATCCTCCACAGACATGGCGATGGCATCCTCCATGGACGCGGCATCCACCGCAGGCATGGATGTGGCATCTGCCATGGGCACAAGCGCGGCAGCAGTCATGGCTGTGGGCATGGACACCACATTTGCCATGGGCATGCGGCATCCACCATGGGCACAGCTGCAGCTGCCGCCACCATCACACACATGACATTGCTGCCTCCTCCCTGGACTCCCCCCTGCCCTCGTGGTTGGGGGTTTTAGGGCTCACCATGGCCCCCAAACCCTTAAATTAAACCATCTAAGCATGGCTGAAGGGGATGATTTCAACCCACATCCAACCCAACGCCTGGGGCTGAGCCGTGGGCACAGGGACACTGCCGGGCCAGTGGCAGAGGGGATCTCCCCTCTGCTCTCGGCACTGACCCCCCGCAGCTGTGTGGGCGGGCGGCAGCAGCAGATGGATGGTGGAGCTGAGCCATGGTGGCACTTTTTGTGCTCCTGCCCATGTGCTGAGTTACAGCCTTGCTCCACTCCGGTGTAGGAGTGGCAGCGGCCGGGGTGGGGGGCACCAGCAGCTGGGCGGGGGGTGGAGGGGTGCGGGGAGTGGAAGGGGCCGAGCTGCCGCCACGCTCCAGTGCTGCTGTCTGACATGAATTTGCTGATGGCGATTGGGAACGGGTTCGCTGCTCTTGCCATTCAGATTCGCTCTTTCCTCCTGGCTTTCCTCTCTCCTCCCCACTGCACTCCGCATGGATGGGCACGCAGATGGGACGGGGCGACGTGTCGCCTTGGTCTTTACAGGCTCCACTTCCAGCGGGATTTCTGCAAGCACAGCCCTGGATGGCCAGTGAAATCCCACCCCTGCACACATCCTGACCGGCCCCGGGTGGGGGCAGCCCCTGTACCAGCAGCACACACAGCGTGAGGCCACTGCCCGTTCCCGGAGGTCACAGGTGCTGCCTGAAGGAGGTCAGCCTCATTATCCCCATTTCACAGATGGGGAAACTGAGACTGGGAGCAACGCAGTGACTCTTTGGGGCACGCAGGGTCTGGCCCCAGTGAACTCGCCCCTCCTGAAAGGCGGTCACTGGCATAGCCCCGATTGTCGCTGTTGGGACAGTCGTGGCTGAATCACATCAGAGTGAGAGCAAAAATACTCCCCGAGTGCCCCAGCGCAACCCAAAAGTATGAGGTTACATAAGCGGCACCACACCTGCTGTGAGCAATGCCGGACCCACGCACCCACTCCCTGCCACCGGCTCCTTAACCCTTTGTGTGCAACACCCGACCTCCAACACCGACGGGCATTGGCGCAGCCCAGGGAAAGTCCCAGGGGAGAAGGAAATGCTGCGGGGCCACCTGAGTGGGGACAGCCCATGGGGCAGCGGGTGCCAGGTGTGTTGCAGGTCTGGGACTCAGCCCCATGGTTTTGGGGCCACAGGGGTGGAGGTGAAGAGGTTATGCCAGAGCAGGACTCCCTTTTATCTTGACCAGGGCCTCACCCTGTGGACTTGGCCAGATTTAAATTGGGGTCCTGGTGCCAGCAAAGCCAGAACCAAGGTGGAGCCAGTTCACTGGAGCTGGTTGAGCCCCTGGTGTAACATTTGCTCCTGAGAGAGGAGGCGCCTCCCCTCCCCTTGCCCAGGGCTGTTTTGGATGTGGCAGCACTGGAGGTCACTGAACCTCCCATAAAAACTGCCTCCCCCTCCACATGCTGTGATGCGGAGCCCGGTGCTGCTCCAGAGCTGAGGAGCTGACACTGGCATCGACGAGTGACATTCCCAGCGATGGGGGAACAGTGGAGCCGGAGGGGCCAGAGCTGCCGCCCCATGCCTGGGTACTGCCAGAACCGGGCTCAGTGTCCGGGAGCTGCACCCACCTGGGCGATGCCAGGGGACGTGTCCAGTGTGGCTGGATCCAGCCCATTGCAGGTGGCTCCAGCAGCCCTGAGCATCAGCAGCACGAGGAGGAGACAGCCACCAGGAATGGATAAGAAGCAAAAACTCTGCCACCCTGCCACCATTCAGCTCTTCTCCTTCCCCTCCTCCCCGGCCCAGCCTCGCTGCCAAATCTTTGTGGTCAGGGCCAGGACAGATGCTGGCCGGGGTGCTCCCAGCCCATGGCCATGTTAAAGCAGCAACTGCTGGCACGGCTCTCCTGCCAGGGTCGGCTCAGTCAGCCCCTGGCTGGCCTGGAGGTGAGCAGGAATTCGGGATGACACCACTGCACCTTAATCACTGTTTGCTCTTGCTCACACCCCACCCAGCGAGAGGGGAACCTCTCTACCCGCCCAGCCAGCATCACCCCATCCTGCACCCACAGCCCTTCACCCGTCCTCAGAGACCACTGGGCTCCCCACCGTGGGCACTGCCAGGTTGCTTCGCCTCACCATGACTCAGTTTCCCATCGGGAACAGCTGACCTGCCTGGCGGGGAGCAGGTCATGGGGTGAACCCACTGATGGGGGCCACAACATTGGTGCCCTCAAACCTCATCCTTGGGTGCTGGCATGGGGGCGTGCTCCGTGGCAGCCCCCAGCCCCAGGGCTGGGCGGGGGTCCTGTCCCCAAGTGCCAGGCTAGGGGGTGGGTGCAGGCAGTGGGAACTGGGGGGCAGCAGGGGAGCTGTGGCACTTGCAACCACCAAGCCTTAACATGGCCCCCCCGCTGCGGGGTTAACACCACAGAGAACCAGGCTCAGGGACCAGGCCCCACTGCTTTGTCCTCTCCATGGCATCAGTGTCACCCTTCCTCCTAACCCCATGGCCGAAGCACTCTGGTGGTGCAGGACAAGGGTCCCCCCACTGTGTCGGATGGAGCTGGTGCCCTCAGAACAGGGGGACGAGACATGGCTTTGCCGCCTGCGCCAATGGCTGGCAGCCGGCTGGGTCTGGCATGGCGTTGGGCATGTGGCCCTGCCGAAGCAGCGTGAGTCACCGCCCCATGGCGCTCATTATGCAAAGGCTGGCACAGGCTGTGGTGTGGGGCTGTGGCGTGGGGCTGTGGCATGGGGCCGTGGCACTGGGTGGGTGCTGCTCGGGCACACCAGGGCTGGTGGTGGGTGCAAAGCAGAGCATGGAGAAGGGGGAAACCAAGGCAGCAGCGGGGTGTGCCCCCGAGTCCTGCAGCCCGTTCAAGGCTGTCCCTTTCCCCACCCGTGGCCAGGGCATGTGTGGGGCCGGGGAGCAGCAGGTCCAGGTGTAACTGGAGCCCCAGGGCTGGCCTGGCGCACTCACGTAACGCCTGCCAGGCACTTATGCAATAGCTGCTGCCACGCGGCTACAAGGGACATCCAACGCCACAGCAATTACTGGCCCTTAAGCAGCGGGTGACGCAGGATAAGGAGGCTAATTGGAGCTGTGGCCGGCAGAGCTGCCGGGGAAGGGGGATTCGGTCTCACCCTGAACCCTGAGGGGGGTCCCAAGCAACCAGTGCTTGCTGAGCCTTTGTTAGGGGCTGTGGGGAGGGAATGGCCAGGCTGGACCCCACTGGGCAGCAGCTGTGGGTGCCCATGGGGTGGGAGGGAGCATCACCTTAGGTGGAGTGTGGCATCCCCATCCCCATCCCTGCACACCCACAGCACAGTGATGCTCAAAGTAGGTCAGTGGGCCGAGGTGCTGGGCGACCGCGGGCTGCCGCAGCATCTGTCCAGGGGGGTTTGCTCATGGGGAGCTCGGCCTCCGCCCCCCTGCCGCCCTCGCCCTCTGTTGAGCCCATCGCCCTACTCACCCCACTGGTCTCCAGGGTCCCTGGGGAGGGGACGAAGGTGTCATCCCCACCAGGGCTGGGTTGCTGAGCCCTGGTACACCTCATTGTACAAATGATGCCTGGATAATGGCACCTGAAGGAGGGTCCTGGCCCCCCCTGCACCCCCCTCTCTCCCCACTGCCCCAGGAGCCTCAGCCCAGTGGTGTGGGGGTGCAGAAGGGCTCCCCGGCGGCTCCCCCCCACACTCACCCCTGGCTCAGGTAGCGCTGCCTCCACTTGGCATTGGCTCAGGCGCCACACGGCGCTGCCAAATCTCCAGTATAATAATTAGGAGATAAACAGGAAAGAGGAAAGGGGCAGATTTCATATTCCACCCTGATCCCTCTGAGACAGATAAAAGCAGAGTGGGGGGACATGAGGGGGCTTTTTTCCCCACTTGTTTCTGCTGAATCAAACACTTTTCCTCCTGCCTAGAAGATTTCCCTGCTCCCCCCACCCACCCCCTGCTCCTGCCTTAATGAGGTTCTGCTGTAAAAGTCTCTGAGCCTTCACCGTGGCCTTGAGTTAATCTCCAGGCACCTTCAAAGCTGGGTTGTTCCTGCTCCCCTCCCCGTCCCCCCTCTTCGCCTCCATCTTTTTGAACTTCCCAGCCACAAAATTGCTGAGTTTCATGTGATGCTGCTTCTCTTGCACCCAACAGCAAGCAATGAGGGACCTGGGGCAGACATGGGCACACAGCGGGGGAACACGGGATGGGGACTCCCGGGGGTCTCCCTCCAGGTAGAAAAGCAGACTGCCTTTGGGGGGAGTTTCCAAACTGGGGTGGAAAGGGGATATTTTGTTGTTTTTTTTTCTCACCCCAAACTAGAATATTGTCAAAATATTGCATAAAATATAGCCCTTGGCTCAACCAAGGTGGTGACCAGGCCCCTCCCCAGGCAGTGAGGGCTCTGGGGACTGGTGACAGTGGGGCATTACCCCAGGGACAGACAGAAGACCCAGGGTGCAGGCAGCTGCCCGGCAAGTCTGCAGGGGCTGAGCTGGGAGCGGAGCAGCTGTGCAGGTGCCGGGAGCATCCCCCCGCCGCTGCTTGACTGGGGATGGCTGTAGGACCCTAGTGCCGGGGCTGGTGGAAGGGGGACGGTGCTGCCCACTCAGGGTTCTGCTGTGGGAACCAGCTGCTTCCCAAGGAAGAGGCTTGGCAGCCATGGCAGCCGTGTTTGCAGCCTTGCACAGCTCCAGCTGGCTCCAGACCCTTGATCACATCCCTGCTGCTGGGACAGCACCGGACAGGCTGGGTGAAAGGTGGTCCTCAAAGCACCCATCCATCCCTGCGAGACTACTGGGCATCGTAACCCTCCTCATCACCTGGGCGGGTGCTCAGCCCTGACCGCATGTCGCAGTTTAGCCAGCAGCTCAGCCCCACACAGCTGCTCGCTCACTGCCCCACCGATAGATGGGGGAGAGAATCAGAAGGGTAACGCTCGTGGGTTGGGATAAGAACAGTTTAATAATTAAAATTAAAAGAAACAACAGTAGAAATGCAATGTAAAGGAGAACAACGAGAGGCGCAAAGCCCCGGGGGAGGGGGGGGACGGAGGGAACGAACCACCGAAACAAACCACACACACCACAACCGCTCCCGAGCTGCAAACTGGCCGCCCCCCCCCCAATATACTGGTCACGGTGTCACGTGGTATGGCACGAACCTGCCATTGGCCAGTCGGGGCCAGCCGCCCCCACCATGGCCCCGCCCCTCCCAGCCCCCCCCCCGCGGCAGAGCCGGGAAGCTGGAAAGGCAGCCGCCCCCCCACAGTGAGGAGAATTAACCCCTTCTCAGCCAAAACCAGCACATTCCCCACCCCTTATTCCATACCATTTACACCATGCCCAGGTCCCATATGATGCAATACAACCGTACCAACCACCACCCCTCCCCTTCCCATCCTTTAACATAACACACAGACATCGTTCCCTTAGTTCATGGACCTTCCCTGTAAAATGTCCATTAAAATGTCCATTGAGTTCACCCAGTCCATGACTCTGGGCTCCATCTGCCGTATCAGGCTTTCAGGGTGGGAGAGGTGGTGTGTGGCGTTGGGTTGCTGCATACAGAGTCAGTCATCGTTCCATCCCTGCTGCACGGCTTGTTTCACAGTCTGTCTTCCATGGGTTGGGAGGCTCGTACTCTGATATCATTGATACAACACAGAGGTGACACACAATGTTATATAGCAGTTCGCATTGTGCCATTCAGTTCATTGGCTGGTTTCGCCCAAAATCAAATCCCCTTGAGGCACACATCGGATTTCTCCATCCTCCCGCATCACCCACCAAGTGCACCCAGGTCCTCGAGCAAAAGCCATCCCACGAATGGGTTTGCCTTTGCCGGAGGCAGGAAGAACCCAGACTGTTTTGCCCAGCATACTTTTTGCGTGCACTACAGGGACTCTATCCCCTTCCACAGTATGTAGGATTTCTGACTGGGCAGGGCCAGCTCGCCTGGCAGATCCCCTCGTGTTGACTAACCACGTGGCTTTTGCTAAATGTGTATCCCAGTGCTTGAATGTCCCACCCCCCGTTGCTCTCAGTGTAGTTTCTAACAGTCCATTGTACCGTTCAATTTTCCCAGAGGCTGGTGCGTGATAGGGGATGTGATACACCCACTCAATGCCGTGCTCTTTGGCCCAGGTGTCTATGAGGCTATTTTGGAAATGAGTCCCGTTGTCTGACTCAATTCTCTCTGGGGTGCCATGTCGCCACAGGACTTGTTTCTCAAGACCCAGGATAGCGTTCCGGGCAGTGGCGTGGGGGACAGGATATGTTTCCAGGCAGCCAGTCGTTGTTTCTACCCTTGTAAGCACATGGCGCTTGCCTTGGCGGGTCTGTGGGAGTGTGATAGAGTCAATTTGCCAGGCCTCCCCATATTTAGATTTCAGCCATCGTCCCCCATACCACAGAGGCTTTACCCGCTTCGCTTGCTTGATTGCAGCGCATGTGTCACATTCGTGGATAACCTGTGCAATAACGTCCATGGTCAAGTCCACCCCTCGATCACGAGCCCACCTGTATGTTGCATCTCTCCCTTGATGGCCTGAGGTGTCATGGGCCCACCGAGCTAGAAATAGTTCACCCTTATGCTGCCAGTCCAGATCCACCTCAGCCACTTCAGTCTTGGCAGCCTGATCCACCTGCTGGTTGTTCCGATGTTCTTCAGTGGCCCGACTCTTGGGGACGTGAGCATCCACATGACGTACCTTTACAACCAGGTTCTCTACTCAGGCAGCAATATCTTGCCACAATGTGACAGCCCAGATGGGTTTGCCTCTGCGCTGCCAGTTGCTTTGCTTCCACTGCTGCAGCCAGCCCCACAGGGCATTTGCCACCATCCAGGAGTCAGTATAGAGACAGAGCACTGGCCACTCTTCCCGTTCAGCAATGTCTAAGGCCAGCTGGATGGCCTTTACCTCTGCAAACTGGCTCGATTCACCTTCTCCTTCAGCAGTTTCTGCTACTTGTCGTGTAGGACTCCATACAGCCGCCTTCCATCTCCGGTGCTTTCCCACAAGGCGACAGGACCCATCAGTGAACAGGGCATACTGCTTTTCATCTTCTGACAGTTTGTTATGGAGTGGGGCTTCTTCAGCATGTGTCACCTCCTCCTCTGGTGATAATCCAAAATCTTGGCCTTCTGGCCAGTCCATAATCACTTCCAAGATTCCTGGGCGACTGGGGTTTCCTACTCGAGCCCGCTGGGTGATCAGTGCAACCCATTTACTCCACGTAGCATCAGTTGCATGGTGTGTAGAGGGGACCTTTCCTTTGAACATCCAGCCCAGCACTGGCAGTCGGGGTGCCAGGAGCAACTGTGCCTCAGTACCAACCACTTCTGAAGCAGCTCGGACCCCTTCATATGCTGCCAATATCTCTTTTTCAGTTGGAGTATAGCGGGCTTCGGACCCTCTGTATCCCCGACTCCAAAACCCTAGGGGTCGACCCCGGGTCTCCCCATGTGCTTTCTGCCAGAGGCTCCAGGTAGGGCCATTCTCCCCGGCTGCGGTGTAGAGCACATGTTTTACATCTTGTCCTGCCCGGACTGGCCCAAGAGCTACTGCATGAACTATTTCTCGTTTAATCTGTTCAAAGGCTTGTCGTTGCTCAGGGCCCCATTTGAAATCATTCTTCTTCCGGGTCACTTGATAGAGAGGGCTTACGATCAGACTGTAATTGGGAATATGCATTCTCCAAAAACCCACAACGCCCAAGAAAGCTTGTGGTTCCTTTTTGCTAGTTGGTGGAGACATGGCTGCTATTTTGTTGATCACATCCATTGGGATCTGACGACGTCCATCTTGCCATTTGATTCCGAAGAACTGGATCTCTTGCGCGGGTCCCTTCACCTTACTTTGTTTTATGGCAAAACCAGCCTTCAGAAGGATTTGGACTGTTTTTCTCTCCTTTCTCAAATACTTCTCCCGCTGTGTTGCCCCACACGATGATGTCATCAATGTATTGAAGGTGTTCGGGAGCTTCTCCCTGTTCCAGTACAGTCTGAATCAGTCCATGGCAAATGGTAGGACTGTGTTTCCACCCCTGGGGCAGTCGATTCCAGGTGTACCGGACGCCCCTCCATGTGAAAGCAAACTGTGGCCTGCACTCTGCTGCCAGAGGGACTGAGAAGAATGCATTAGCAATATCAGTTGTGGCATACCGCTTGGCTGCCTTGGACTCCACTCCGTATTGAAGTTCTAGCATGTCTGGCACAGCAGCACTCAATGGTGGAGTGACTTCGTTCAGGCCACGATAGCCTACTGTTAGTCTCCACTCTCCATTAGACTTCCGGACTGGCCATATGGGACTGTTAAAGGGTGAGTGGGTCTTACTGATGACTCCTTGGCTCCTCAGTTGGTGAATGAGCTCATGGATGGGGATCAGAGAGTCTCTGTTGGTGCGATATTGCCGCCGGTGCACTGTTGTGGTGGCGATTGGCACCTGTTGTTCTTTGACCTTCAGCAACCCCACAACAGAAGGGTCCTTTGAGAGACCGGGCAAGGTAGACAGCTGTTTAGTTTCCTCCGCCTCCAAGGCAGCTACACCAAAAGCCCACCTGTACCCTTTTGGGTCCTTGAAATACCCTCTCCTGAGGCAGTCTATGCCAAGGATGCACGGAGCCTCGGGGCCAGTCACAATGGGGTGCTTTTGCCACTCATTGCCAGTTAGGCTCACTTCGGCCTCCAATACAGTTAGCTCTTGGGATCCCCCGTCACTCCAGCAATGCTGATGGGTTCTGCCCCTATATAGTTTGATGGCATTAAGGTGCACTGTGCACCGGTGTCCACTAAAGCTTTATACTCCTGTGGGTCGGACGTGCCAGGCCATCGGATCCACACAGTCCAGTAAGCCCGGTTATCCCTTTCCTCCACCCGGCTGGAGGCAGGGCCCCTCTAGTCCTGATCATGGCAGTCACAACTCACTTCCTGTAAATGTGAATCAGGAGTCCCTCTATTACACTTAGAAATAAAATCTGCGCTTCTACTCCTCTGTCTGGGGACCTGCTCGCTGGAAACTGGAGCAGCAGCTTTCCTGGAAGAGCCTCCCCGAGTGACTGTTCTTCCTTGCAGGTCATGTACTCGTGCCTGTAGGGTCGAGGTAGGCTTGCCATCCCACCTCCTCATGTCCTCTCCGTGGTCACGCAGGTAGAACCATAGGGTGGCCCGTGGTGTGTATCCTCTCCTTTGAGCCAAAGGACGTTTATTCCTAACAGCTGAGACACTACTCTGTCGAGGTGGGGAGCAGGACAGATCTTCTTTGAGTTGCTGGACCTCTTGGGATAGTTTCTCCACAGCAGAGACGAGGGAGGAAGAGAGATTTGTTTCGTAATCCCAGAGTCTATCAATCACCTCTGCCACCGTTGGTGTCTCGTCATTTTTCCAGGACATCACTGCCAATGAGTTTGCATGCGAAGATGGCGCGCTCCGTACAAACTTCCGCCACATGGGTCGTGTGCACTCGGCTTCATCTGGATCTTTGGATGACCATTGATCGTCCAGGTCAACATAAATAACCTCAAGCACAGCTAATTCCCTTAGATACTGGATGCCTTTCTCCATAGTTGTCCATTTTCCTGGGCGATATGTAACATCTTTTTTAAAGGGATACCTTTCCTTCACTCCAGACAGGAGTCGCCTCCAGAGGCTGAGGGCTTGTGTTCTTTTTCCCAATTGCTTTGTCAACGCCCCCTTCCCCAGAAAGGGATCCCAGTTGTTTGGCCTCTTTTCCCTCTAGTTCCAGGCTACTGGCCCCATTATCCCAGCATCAGAGCATCCAGATGACAATGTGCTCACCTGAAGGACAGCTGAAATCTTCTTGCATATCTCGCAACTCACTCAAGGACAGGGATCGGGTGGTCTCTATTTCATTTATGACTTCTTCCTCCTCTCCCCGCGATGGCCCTGGTTCTTCATCATCCCGTTCTAAACGAGTTGATGTCCGCTTCCAATATTTTGTCTTGTGTATGGGGGCAACTGATACTGGTACGGGTTTATTTTCTGAGCCAGCTCCGGTACTTGTTGTGGGGGTTTGAGTGGCTGCAGTGCCTGTTGTCAGGGCTGGATTGTCTACAGTGCCAGTCACTTTGCATTTCAATCCAGAGACCTTCTCTTCCCCCTGGGGGCACTGAATACTGTTGAGCAGGGCTCGGTATGCATGGGCCAGGCCCCAGCATGTTGCAGTGATCTGTGTCTCTCTGGAGTTCCCAGCGTAACAACATAATTTCTCCAAATATTCTACTAGTTTTTCAGGATTCTGCACTTGTTCGGGGGTGAAACTCCAAAACACTGGGGGTGCCCACTGCCCTAGGGATTTGCCCATGCTATCCCACATGCCCTGCCACTCGTAACTATCAAGCCTCGAGGCAGATTTCTGGGTGATATTCTTAAGTTGCTTAGTCAAAACCAAAACAACATGCCCAAAAGCTAACAATAAGTGCGCCTTAACCACCCAAGGATGTTCAAGATACAAAAAGGTTGTTGTAACAAAGGCACAGACATCATAGAACAAAGTTGCAAAGGTACTATTCTGTATTTCCTCCATATAAAATCTCTCCGAGGAGGAGGTATAATTGCTAATTGCCTCAACAAGGTGGTATCCAAAGTACAGTAACAGTTTCAGCAAAAACCCCAAATACTAGATAAAGCTGAAAACGAGTGTTTGTATAACAAATCTTGTAGGCAAAAGGTTACTAATCACAGCAGAACACAGCAGACTAAACAAACCAACACCAATCTTTAACACCAACTGCAAAAAGGACAACATGGTGCTGTGACCAGCAGCTGTTGTTATCTCCAACCCTTGAGACCCACGTTGGGCTCCAAGAAGACTGTCGTGGTTTAGCGGCAGCTCAGCCCCACACAGCCGCTCGCTCACTCCCCACCGGTAGATGGGGGAGAGAATCAGAAGGGTAACGCTCGTGGGTTGGGATAAGAACAGTTTAATAATTAAAATTAAAAGAAACAACAACAGAAATGCAATGTAAAGGAGAACAACGAGAGGCGCAAAGCCCCGGGGGGGCAGGGGGGGCGGGATGAACCACCGAAAGGAACCTCTCACCCCCCAACACCACACCGCTCCCAAGCCGCAAACTGCCCCCCCTCAATATACTGGTCACGGTGTCACGTGGTACGGAAGGAACCTGCCATTGGCCAGTCGGGGTCAGCCGCCCCCATCATGGCCCCGCCCCCCCCCCCCCCCCGCCACGCGGCAGAGCGCGGGAAGCTGGAAAGGCAGCCGACCCCCACAGTGAGGAGAATTAACCCCTTCTCAGCCAAAACCAGCACACCGCAGTGGGTCCAAAACCCTGGGGAGGGGAGAAGCAGGAGCCAAGAGCACCCGAGTTGCTTGAGCATGGGGTGCTGCACCCACCGGCCCATGCTCGAGCCATCAGCCACTGCTTGGCTTCCTTGTCCTGCTGGTCAATGCTCCTGGCTGCCTGCTGCACCCGTACCTGGGCATCCCGCTCCAGAGCTGATCTGGAGGCTTTAGCACAAGTTAATCCCAGCAATCCCTTAATTCCAGGGACTGAAAAAGGAAAGATCAGTAGGTCAGTGGGAAAAGCTCTTGGCCAAAGTTAACACGTTAATGTGGAGAGAGGGCAAGAGAAAGAGCAGGGGAGAAGAAAGCACCAAGAGATCTGCTCTGGCTTCTCCCCCCATTCCAGCTCAGGTCACCCTGCATCACACCAGGGAGCAGTTTTGGGGATGGTGCTCAGTGATGGGCCAGGGAGCCTCAGCAGCTCCTGGTCTGCCGCAGTTTGGGGAGGGAAGGGAGCCTTTTTCCCCTCTCTCCCAAACAACCCAAACCCAGCGCTCGTGTCCCTAAGACGATTTCACTGCGGTTTAAATCCCAGCCTCCAGAGGCAAAAGGTTGCGTATTAGCATGCTGCACTGCTGAGCGTCTCTAATTAGGGCTTGGCAAGCTCCCGCCTTGGCCCCGTAAGCACCTTTTTGGCTGTCGCTCTGGAAAAAGCTGTGCCGGAGGACTTCTCTTTTAATACAGCCAAAGCCCAGGTGAGCCACCCACCACTGCCTGCACCGCCCACTGGCACCAAACGGGCTGGTCCCAGCTCCGGCTGCAGGTCCCAGCCCCACAGGGCTTTGCTGGGTGGCCCCAGGCAAGACCCCCAAGCCCTGCTGTGCTGGTGCATCCCACCAAGGACCAGCCTGAGGCCTTTCCCTGCATCACCGGCTGCCTTTCCCCGGGCCAGCTGCTTTTGGGCAATAATATCACTATGGGAGCAATTTCCTTAAATCCATCTCTGTTGCCACAAGCAGCTTAGCACCAGAAACTCTCTTCCTCTCTGTTCTTTTAATATGATCTCGGCTTAGCAAAACCCCAGGCTTAGATGTTGCCCCTGCAGTGCAAGTGAGGAGAGGAGAATTAAATAATATGAAAGCACAAAACAAAGGGCTCTGCTTGTTTTAAGCAGCTGGGGGAGGGGGGTCAGGGTGGTCCAGCCCTCCCCAGGGGGAGCTGCTGGGGTTACCTGTGGAGGGGGATGCTCGGCCGGATGACACAGGGTACAGCCCCTCTGGGATGCCTCGTTTTTATGAGTCAGTGGGTCAGGGATGCTCTGTGAAGTTCGGGATCCTGCTGAGTGTGCTGAAGGTCACCTCTAAGACAAGGATTCTGGATTTCAGAAGAGCAAACTTCAGTGCACTCAGGGCTCAGTTGGGAGGGATTCGATGGGAAGCTTCCATGGAATACAAAGGAGCTAGTGAGTGCTGGGAATTCTTCAAGAACTCTCTATTGGAAGCACAAAGCCAATTTATCCCCTACAAAGGAAAGGGAAGTAAGCGGAACAAGAGGCCCCCATGGCTCAACCATGACCTCCTGGGTCTACTCAAATCCAAAAGGGAAGCACACCAGAGATGGAGAAGTGGAGGATTATCCGCCGAGAACTACAAGGGCATAGCCAGAGTGTGCAGAGATGCAGTTAGAAAAGCAAAAGCCCAATTTGAATTGAAACTGGCTGTAGACATAAAAAATAACAAGAAAGGGTTCTTCAGACATGTCAACCATAAGCAGAAAAAGAAGGAAAACATAGGCCCACTGTTAAATGGAAAAGGAGAGTCAATCACCAATGATGCAGAAAAGGCAGAGGTCCTCAACACCTTCTTCACCTCTGTCTTTACCAGCACTGTCGGGTCCCAGGCTTTGGGAACGAAATTGCCGATTGATCCAAACACCAACCCACCATCAGTGAAGGAAGAGTTAGTACATGAATTACTACAGAAGCTTGACCCCTACAAATCAATGGGCCCTGATGCCATCCACCCGAGGGTGTTGAGAGCTGACTGACGTCATCGCAAGGCCACTCTCCATAATCTTCGAGAAGTCATGGAGAACAGGGGATGTCCCAGAGGACTGGAGGAAGGCAAATGTTACCCCTATCTACAAGAAAGGCTCGAGGGAGGAGCTGGGTAACTATAGGCCCATCAGCCTTACTTCAATCCCTGGGAAAGTTATGGAACGAATCCTCCTGGGGGCCATCACAAGTCAAATGAAGCACGTGATTGGGAAAAGCCAACATGGCTTCACTAAAGGCAGATCGTGCTTGACAAACCTGGTGGCCTTCTATGACAGAGTGACTTGCCTGGTTGACATGGGGCGGGCGGTGGACATTGTCTACCTGGACTTCTCCAAGGCCTTTGATACGGTCCCCCACAGTCTCCTCCTGGAAAAATTGATGTGTTATGGCCTAGAGAAGTGGTCTGTGCAGTGGGTGGGGAACTGGCTGACAGGCCGCACCCAAAGGGTGGTGGTAAATAGCTCCTTTTCCAAGTGGCAACCTGTCACTAGTGGGGTCCCCCAGGGATCGATATTGGGCCCAATGTTATTCAACATCTTTATAAGTGATCTGGATAAGGGCATCAAGTGTAGCCTGATGAAGTTTGCTGACGACAGCAAGTTGAGTGAGGAAGCAGACACTCCAGAAGGGAGAGCTGCTCTGCAGGGAGATCTGGATAGGCTGGAGGAGTGGGCCAGCAAGAACCTTATGAAGTTCAACAAGGACAAGTGTAAGGTCATGCACCTGGGAAAACATAATCCAGGAGTGCAGCACAGACTGGGATCCACCTGGCTGGAGAGCAGCTCTGTGGAAAGGGACCTGGGGGTCCTGGCAGACAGAAAGCTCAACATGAGCAAACAGTGGCTGCTGCGGCCAAGAAGGCCAACAGGATGCTGGGTTGCATCAAAAAGGGCATTGCCAGCAGAGAGAAAGAAGTCATTATCCCGCTCTACTCAGCGCTTGTCAGGCCACACCTGGAGTACTGCGTGCCGTTCTGGTCCCCCCTATACAAAAAGGATGTGGACAGGCTGGAAGGGGTCCAGAGAAGGGCCACCAGGATGATCAAAGGACTGGGAAGCTGCCATACAAGGATAGGCTGGGAGAGCTGGGTTTGTTCAGCCTTGAGAAAAGGAGGCTAAGAGGGGATCTCATCACCATGTACCAGTACTTAAGGGGTAGCTACAAAGAAGATGGAGAATCCCTTTTTACACAGAGTCACACGGAGAGGACAAGGGGGAATAGACACAAGTTGCTCTTGGGGAGATTCCAATTGGACACCAGAGGGAAATTTTTCACGCTGAGGACAGTCACCACTGGAATAATCTCCCCAGGGAAGTGGTTGACTCGGCCATGTTGGACACCTTCAAGAGTCGTCTGGACAGGGTGCTGGGCCATCTTGTCTAGACTGTGTTCTTCCCAGAAAGGTTGGACTAGATGATTCCTGAGGTCCCTTCCAACCTGGGATTCTGTGATTCTGTGTTGCTTTCAGCCATTGCTCCTGCTCCCAGGGACCGGAGGGAGCCTGGCTCAGAGACACGCTCACCCTAAAGGTGCCCCACACACCTTGCTGTGCTTTTTCATGGCAAATACTCCCATTTTCCAGAGTTTTCCCACCTTGGGATCTGCCAGAAGTGAGTGGCTTCAGGGAACTCAGTGCCCTTCGCAGAGGCAGCATCACACCAAGAAATGGGCCTTACCCACCTCTCCCACCCCACCCACGACACCGGTGCCCAGGACGGTTCTTCCCGGCTGCCAGGCAGACCCATGCCATGCCATGCCAATGGGCTGTGGGTTATTGCTCATCCTCTGGCACCCAGCTGGCCAGGCTGGCCCCCATTGCCAGCACCACGGCTCACCTTGGACTCCGCTCCTGGCATGGCCCAGCAGCCGGCTGGGTTGCTGGGGAGACAGGCTGGTTTATTTACCATCAGGGCTGCGATAAGGAGTGTGAAAGGGGAAGTGAAGCACATGGTATCAAATGTGCCTGACCCACTTTTCCACTGCCTGGGCATCGCTCACCCTCAGCTATTGGATTGCAGTGGCGGAGGCACAGGGAGCATGGCCAGGAATGCCCTGCTGCTTGCTGGAGCCACCACGCCACAAGGGGTTGGGGTGTCCTTGCTTCTGAACCCAATTTTCTCCAGGCTGGTTGGAAACAGAGGAAAAGTATCCCCGGGCTGGATTCTGATGGAATGTGATGGAGACAAAAGCTCATGTGAAAGCTTGCTGCGGCAGGCTCCTTGTGCCTGTCCTCGGCCACAGTCCCCTCCATGCCGCGTCCCCCACTGGCGCTGGCACAGTGGCCCAGATCTGCCATTCCGCATGGCTTCCCCGGCTCTCCCCGGGGCCGGGCACCAGCAGGCAGGGTGCTCGCTCAGTGTCTCGCGCAGCCACCCGCTAATCCAACATGACTCTTCCATTAGAGACGAGATGCCAGCAAAGAGCTTTTCAGTGTAGGAATTAACTCCTTCTCCCACCCCGGAGCTCCCCGACCTGGAGTGTTGGCTCTGTCTCCATCATGCACATGGCCTGGGGTCCATGGGATGGGTGTGGGTGGGTTCCTCTCGTCATCACCCCCAGCCTGGTGATGGGCTCCCTGTGGGACCCAACTCTGCCCTTGCACATGCATCTCCCATCCTCCTCCTCCTCTGAGGATGCGGGATGAGAGCAGAGACCCAGCATTGCTGTGCTGGAGGGTGCTGGAGCGGGGCTCCTCAGGGCACCCTGAGCAGCAGGAGGGGCCTCAGCCCAGTCAGCCCCAGCCTCAGCTGCAGTGCCAGCCTCTTCCCTTATTGATGTCCTCTCCTGCTGTTAATTAGTGGCTCTAATTTAGCCTGATGAGAGCCATGGCTCCCTGCAAAGGGCCTGTCTCAGTTTTGGCCATCCTCCCCACAGGGCACTGGGGCTGCTGGCGAGTGGATGGGACCCAAAGGGGGAGCTCGAGGAGCCAGGGGCGGGTGGGGGTTTGGGGTGTGCATCCCAATGGGGGTTTGCTCCCCAAGCAGGGGGACCTGGGACGTGGTGGGGATCAATGGCGGGGGATGAGCCCTGGCTAGGAGCCGGCACGTGCTCCCCCAAGGGCACAAATATCCCAGCCTGGAGGTGTTAGTGTCTCACATCCAATATGACGCTGTGGCAGGGGGATGGTGGCTCTGGCTCTGCAGCAGCAGCCAGCTCCAGTAGCAGATGAGCATGGGGTCAAAATGCAGTGCAGGGTCCACCCTCCAGGGCCACCCCCTGCCCCAAGGACAGGGGCAGAGCTGCCCCTTGTGTCTCTGCTCCCCTGGAGCTGTTGGGGGAGGTGACAGTGGTCCTTGCTCCCCGGCTCTGAGGACAGGTCCCAGCATCCTTCCAGAGCAGGGAGGCAAAGCTGATCCTGCCTGGTGCTGGCCCCTGGGGTGCTGAGCCCGGGGGTGGCACCTGCACCCAGCCTCCTCCCGCCTCTCCATTTGACGGAGAAAATGATGGGTGAATATGTTCCTCAGCCGCCCCTCCTGGCTGCGTGCGTGGGGCTGGGGTCTGTCCCTTGGTGGAGGTCAGGATCCCACCCGTATCCTGTTCTCCTGCCCGTGGCCCTGGAGGGTGGCCACAACTCCCTACAAAATGCCTGGAGGAATGGCTCATCCCCCGAGTACAGTGGGGAAACTGAGGAATGGAGTGAGGCAGGGATGCTGGGGTCTGCCCAGGCAGGGACGGAGCTCTGGGGCATCATCCAAGCCACGCGGGTGCTTGAGCCCCATCAGGCTGCAGCATCCCTGTCCCTGCTGTGGGACCCAGGGGCTCGGCTGCCCTCCAGGTCTCCACCTAAGGGGGCTTCAGAGGCAGCCAGAACCCCAGCAGCCCCCCAAAGCTGCAGGAAAGCAGGCAGGAGCTGCTCGGGGAAGGTTTCTGGCCAAGGGGGCTGGAGGAGAGGGGGCTGTGCCGGAGTAGCATGTCCTCGCCATCACCTCCCCGTCATGGGATGGCTGTGGGGTTTGGGGATCTGGTGCCCACTCGGGCTGACTTGATTCGGATCAGGATCCTGAGTAATGCCAGCTGTGAGTGGTGAGTGCCCTGGCTCACGGCAGGGATGCGCTGATGGAGAGCTGACCTGGATCCCAGCCACCCCAGTGGCCATCACCTCCAGTGCCACCACATGTCCCTGTGAGAGGGACTTCCAGCATGGGGGGCAGCCCTGCAATGGCCAGGGAGGATAGGGCTGCAGATGGCTGCTGTCCCTATCCCTCACGGTGGCCCCAGGACAGCCCAGCCCAGGGTGGGCACTCCACGCCACCCACACTCTGCTTTGGGACACAGGGTGGGGGGCATCCACCGAAGACAGTTTGGGAGGTCACACTGGAGACCCCCAGCCCTGCACCCGGGGTCTCCCGTTCCCCTCCAGAGAAGAGAGATGCCCAGGCATCTCCTCCCACCCTGGGCAGTGGCCAAAATGCCCCTGGATTTTTTTTGGGGGACTCTCTGGCTGCAAATGGGGGTGTCATCACCCTTTTTCTGCACCCAACAGCTCAGACTTAGCGGCAAGGTGGGCATGCGGCAGCAGCGGAGGAAACCCTCCCCAAAATCCCAGCGCGGGGCCACCCATGAAATATTCAGGCCATTCAGCGCGATTCCCACCTCGCCTTTGAAAGCACCATGAATATTGCAGACGGGCATTAAAGTTTCACAGCTGCCACAACTCACTGCAGCCCCGCGGATACCGTTACCAAGGGAAGCCCCTCTGCCAGGACATGTCACACTTTTGCCAGGCTCCAGCAACCTGTTTCCCTCTGGTGTACCCCCAAAACGGGTGGTGGTGATGGGCTGGGTCCCTGAACCACTCCAAGAGCAAACTGACTCGAAGCTCCCTGCCATGTCCCCAGGAAGGAGCGGCACAGCTCAAGGCAAAGCTGCGGGAGGGTGCAAGGTCCTGCAGGACCAGGGACAAGCAGGGGTTGTGGCCACCCCACCCCAAAGCTCAGCCATGCTTCCTGCCACCCCGACAGCAGCACAGCCTCGCTCCTCTGCGGCCCTGAGCGATGCCCGCCTCAGGCAGGGGAAGATGTTTGCAGCTCCCAGAGCATGTCGGAGGGTTTCATCCTCCATGTCATGAGCTTTCCAGGTCAGTCCCTCACCAAAAGAGACCATTCCCTTCTCCTCTGCCCACTCTCATAACTCGGCTCTTCCCGTGTTTATATAACAGTGACGTCTCCCATGGACTGAGGAGAGAATTGGCTGGGGAGAAATAATGAGGATAATTCAAGTCATTTGGGAAGATGAGGTTTGCGAGGTGCCCAGCATTTTCCACCTTTACATGTTGTCTCTAATCATCTGCAATCTTGGATGGCCATTGATGGAGCTCGTTGCTGTGGTGATGGATGAATAGCCCTGGGATTGTACCATGCCAAAAAAGTGCCATCCTTCCAAGAAAGCAACAACAAAAATATAATTTTGTTCAGGAAATTAAGCAGTTTGCAACCAAATAGCAGCATCTGAAAGGGCTCCCGCATCTGTTCTTTCCTCCCTGCTCCCGCGGCCACATTGGGTTTGTCAGGAACATGCCCAGCACCCCAGAGAGTCCTTTGTGTGCGCTGGACAAGGAGAAGGTGGTAATTGCAAGGGGGTTTCTAACCCACTGAGCCTGTTAAAAGGATTTTATGCCCCCCCTACACCTCTCTTCTTCCCCAGATGTGTATCACGCAGGCAGGGAGCGCGGGGCGCTGCTGCCAGGGGCTGGTGCAGCACTAGGTTAATGTGTTAGCTGTGCAAGGTTGGACCAGAGCGGGGGCTGGGTGCTGGGGGAGATGGAAACAGTGATGGCCAGTGGCTGGGGCAGGGTGTCGGGGCTCAGGTTCTGCTCATCCCTTGGGGAAGGGGCAGCAGTGAGAGCCGGCACAGGGCTCCCAAGCTGCGGGAGGAGGGTGGCTGCCTGGGTGGGGAGTACAGGGCTCCTGCCATTGTCAGCCTCCGTGTTTTTCCATTTAACCTCCCTCCCAGGCAATACGACCCGAGCCCAGATGCTCTCCTTCCTTCCCCGCCGCTCCGGGAGCATCTCCTGGGGCAGCTGCTGGAGATGCTGCTCTCGAGCCGTGCCACCGGACAGCGGGTAGCACAGCCCCCTTGGGCACGGCTGGGTTAGGGGTGATTTGGGCTCTGCTCAACCAGGGGTTGATCCTGGCTTTGGGTTTGCCTCGGGGTGGAGGCATCCGACCCTCCTGATGCTGGAAACCACATGCAAACCCCCTGCCAATTCTGAAGGCCTGCGCTGCAGGGATCCTCTGTGCATAACTCACATTACCACATCGGGCCCTGGCACACATTTTGAGCTGGGGTTCTGGTCCCTGCTGGCATCTGCGGTGCTCCCAAATGCCACCTGCCACTGACAGGATGTAAATAGTGTAATTCAGAGCTGCGTGACCCTGACACTCATCCTGCAAGAGCATAAGAACCCAAATATCTGTAGAACAAGCACCCAGCTGGCAGCCCGGGAGGGCCCTGGGGTGCAGCAGGGTTGGAGCCAACGCCTGTGTGCTGGGGCAGCAGAAAGGAGGAGGGAGAAGGAGGGATGGGCGTGTGGAGAGAAAACATTTTACAGAGGACCCTGAGGATGAGAAACGGGCCAAGTTCCCACAGCTCCAGCGCCTCTTTGGGCAAGAGCCCCAGGCAGGGCTTTACCAGCCTTCCCCAGAGCCCTCCGCCCTCCCTGGGCTCAGTGAGAGCCAGATGGAGGCACATCTTAGCTGCGCAGAAAAACAAGGCAGCAAAGCGGGCTGGGGAGATTAACTCCACAGGGAAAACAAGCTCAGCAGACACTGCTGAGCCGAGGACGCCTGTGCGGCTGCGCGTGTGCGTTTGCATGCACATGCATGTGTCACAGCATCTGTGGGCACGCATGTGCAGATGTTAAGCACTTGCGTGAATGCAGACATGTGTGTTCAGCCGAGCTGAAGAACCAGTGTCTGGCTTTGGAGAGGCAGGCAGGGTATTGGAAATGTGTCCTCATCCTTTAATTGCATTGCTTTGATAACAGTGATAATTGGCTAGAAATCGATACTGTTTCGCTCCTGCTTCTCCCATCCTGTCTCCCCCAGTCCTCCCGTCGCCTTGCTCCCTTCAGCAGAGTGACAGTTAAATGCTCCGCTGGGTCGTTAGATAACCCAGGCGGAGAGCTGCTGAGGAGGGGGCTGATGCAGCCAGGCAGCAGGCAGAGATGGAGGCAGCTCCTCTCTGCTGCCACGGCTCAAGGGCAGATGGAGACGATGCTCCGGCAGTGCGTGGTGCTGTGGGAGTGAGCACGGTGGGTGACCGCAGCAGTTCTGGGGATGAGAGTGGAGCAAGGGAAGGGACAAACCCAGGCTGCCTCGGCTGGGAGCTCCCTCCAGCTTTGGCTCTGAAAACTGTGCCAGAGCATCACGGGAAAATGTATATTAATAGCCCAGCAGCTCAGCCTGCCCTGCTCTCCAAGCCCCACCACCGCCCTCGTCCCATGCCCTTGTCCCACAGGCAAGGTGACCCCTGCTCCCACCGCACTCCCCCAGCCACAGGCAGGATCTTGGAGCCTGTGAAGTCAGGTAGCTCCTGGTCTCCTTGCAACCGCCCTCGCAGAGCAGCCCCTGTGCTTCACCCATCTGTCCAGGGCTGCTGGGGGGGTCTGCCCCTCGAAAAGCCACCCTGACCCCCCGCTCCTGCCCCACTGGTCTTGGTAAAGCCAAAGGGCCTGGGGAGCAGGATGGTGGTGATGGAGGGTGTGGAGACCCCTGGGGGGCCAGGGGCACCCTGGACTGGTGCTGGTGGTCCCAGGACCCCTGGTCTGCATTAGCCAAGGGACCCTCAGTAGCCAAGTGGGGCTCCAGAGCCAGAGGGGAACCCACTCTGCTGGGCAGGGCTGGCTGGAATGTGGACTGGCAGCGAGCGAGGGGTGCCCGGGGAGGCAAAGGGGACGTGGAGAGGGCGGGGGTGCACAGGTACGTGGGTGAGGGGGTGCGTGGGTACACGGGTGCCCACCTTCCCATGGGAGCCTGGTGCTGCCTGGTGGCCATATGGCCGTGGCTACGGCCCCGAGTGGGGGGTTCTCACCGGTGCTGGCCCCACAAGAACCGTGCTGGGGGTGCTAGGGCAGGGCCAAGGGTACTGGGGCAGCGACCTGCCCAGCCCCTCAGCTGCATTTATTCCCCATGCCGGCCAGCGCAAGTAAATCAAGATGCACCAACAGACACCTTTGTGCAGCCAGAGCCAGCCTGAAAGGCACCCCGAGAGCAGAGTCCCGTCTGTGCCTCTGCCACAAACCAAAGATGAGCAGAAACCCCGCTCCGGCAGCCTGCCCGGGGCTTAGGACTAACGCACAGAGTTTTTTGTAGCCCCCTGGGCCAGGAAGAAGATGGGGAGAGACCTGAGCAGAACTTGGTGGTGGCTTCCCAGGGGTTTTGCTCCTGGGTGTTTCCTGAACCCCAACATGGCCAGGCAACAGGTGCTTTCTCTTGAGGTGATCCATCTGCCCCGGGCACCCTCTGATCACCAACCCTGGGCACAGGCACACAGGCTCGGAGGCAAACCAGCTCTGTGACGAGCCAGGTCACAACGCACCTGAGCAAAGCTTGAATTAAAAAAACCCAACCCCAAACCAAGGCTTGAAGAGCAGCAGGAATGGTTTGGAGCTGGGAAGCCCTTCCAGCCAGAGATCCCCTGAGCCTCCTACCCTCCCTTTCTGCCTCGATGGGAAGGGTGACCCAGGGGGTCAGTAGTGACACCCTGGGGGTCTTTGGGCTGCGGGGAAACAGCCTGGGGTGAGGTGGAAAAGGCATGTGTGCTCAGGGCAGTCAATGCTGTACGGCAGCAGAAACACACAAGGGGTACCAGTGCCTCCCGGCTCAGCCCATATAGATGGGGTACGGCCCCAGGAGCTGGGCGGGTGTTCCCAGCCCCTCTCCTGGAGCCAGGGTATCCAGGTCCAGAGCCAGCTGCATCTTGCCCTATATAACTGGCCCATATAGCTGGGGGGGGGGAAGAATGTTGCCCACCCTCTCCTCCAGCAGCTATAGCTGGGGTCCAGCTGATGTCCCAGCCCCTATAGCCTGGGGGAACAGGGGTCTCACCCCTCTCCTATAGCCTGGGTCTGACTGTGACCCAGTCCCTATAGCAGGGGATCCCAAATCCCCCCTCTATAGTGAGGTCTGGCTATCTTATCTTATCTTATCTTATCTTATCTTATCTTATCTTATCTTATCTTATCTTATCTTATCTTCCTCCTCCTCCCCCCCCCCCCCCCCCCCCCATAGGAGGTTCTCAACCTCCTTAACTATAAATGGGGTACACCTATATCCCTGCTCATATAGCTAGGGAGATCACAGCCCCCTCCCCTATAGCCAGGGCACACCTATACCCGCGCCCCTACTACCAGCCCTCCCCGGCCGTCGCCCCGCCCTGGCCTGGCCCGGCCCGGCCCTCCCCGGGGGAGGGCGCTCGGGGGCCGCGGTCCCGCGGCAGCGCCCGCCATGTTTCCCAGCAGACCACTCTGCCCGCCGCCCGCCTGAGCCTGCCGGCGGCCGGCCCTACCCGGCCCGGCGGCCGTCCGCCTCCGCCGCCGGTGAGTGGGACCCGGCGCGGCCCGGTGCCCCGGCCCGGACCCGCCCGCCGCCGCGCAGGCCCCAAAGCCTCGGCCTCGATTTCCACCGCGGACGGGGAGCGGGGCGCGGGGCCCGGCCGCGGCGGGCGGGGAGGCGCGGGAAGGCATCTCGTCCCCCCAGGGGCAGCGCCGGCTTTCGACCGAGCAGCGGCTGGGGCGGCTCGGCCGGAGGGTGACGGGGCGGCGGCGGCGGTCCCGAGCCTGCGGCGGGTTACCTGGCTCGGCTCGGGGGCAGGGGCAGAGCAGCCGGAGGGGGAGTGGTTCTTAATTTCAGCTGGTTTTGCGGTAGAGCCCTGTGCCGCTCGGCTCCTGCTGCAGCTCTCCCCTGGGCTGCTGGCTAAGGGAGAGCTGAGCTGAACTCTGCCCAAAGTCACAGCAGTCGTTCCCTTCTCTCTCCAGGGGCACTCAAAATCAGAAGAAACTCCTGAAAATTTGTCTGTTCAGCCTGCTAGGTCTGCTCCCAGAGGCTTTGGTGTGGAGGAGGCTCCGGTGCGGAGGAGGCTCTCTTGGCTGCTAGGGCTGAAGGAGAGGTCGGTCTGAGCCGGGAAGGACTCCTGGTCTGGTAATGTGAATGCTGGTCTGAGCTCTGCAAGGGGAGCCCCGAGTGCACAGCAGAAATTCGTATCACCCAGCTGAGGACAAGGAGGACTAAACCGGAGCTGATTCACTTCCATCCCACGGGAGCGCTCTTGGGAGGGTAATGATTTCGTGTTCCTGTTGTTTTATTCCCTCGGTGGAGCAAGTTTTGTAGGAGTGTGAAAGCAAGCGGCAGAGTTACCTGTGAAGCGGTGGATACTTTGTGCATCTGCCGTGCTGGGAGAAGGGGATTGCTGCTGGGGACTCCCAGTAGCAACACAGTGTCTTTGCACCCGAGCTGAAGCCACCTGTGCCGCCGCGGCCCTGCAAACATCCTCTCCCCTTGTCCCCCACTGAAGCTCTACCGGACACAGCCATGTCGTTCACACACGTCTGAATTGGTGTTTGTTGTTGCTGGGTGTTATTGCTCATGGTTCTGGTTTAAAAGGATGCAGTGCAGTTTGGCCGTGTAAATGCTATACCATGTGTGGCTGGAAGGGGCCAGTTCCCAGGTCTGGAGGCAACTGCAGGTGATCTAGGGAGAAATTATTAAGATTAATTTTAAAAGTAGGTTTCACCGTGTCTGCTCTTTTCCCCGGGAAGGTGTTCTAGAATCACATCTTACTACTGGGAAGAAACCTTATCCTTATTTCCAGCCTACGTATGCCAGCATGGGTCAGAAAATACATGAGCATGTCAAAACTGAGAGTCAACGAGTTCTTTTTGCCTCACTTATATCACCTTCCTGAGAGCTAAAGTAGTAAAACAGGCTTGAAATGAAAACAAGCGCCACTAAGTGCAAAGTGTAACTACTTAGGCTGGACGCTGGCCTTTTGAGTGGCATTCTTTGTGTCAGTGTTTGCAGGAGCCAGTCATGCTGCGATGGCACTTCTCATTACCGTTGGAGAGCAGATTGTTCAGGTCTTACATGTGTGTCCCTTCACTGGGAGTTTTGGGAGCCTTGTGGTGTGGGGAGGGAGTACCGGGAGCTGTTTCCTGTCGGCTGTTCAGCCTGGCTCTGGGCAGGCTCCTGCAGCTGAGCTCTGGGTGGCTCAAGGCCCCAGGACTTGCGTCCTGTGGCTGCTTACGAGCCTTGTGTACCCTGTGCTCAGGGGACTCGGATTGTGTCGTGCATGTGCAGGAACCAGATTCTCTCGGGATCCTTTGTGCTCCTTCCTGATCAGCTGCGGCGTACAATGAATGAATGCTCCAGCCCTAACAGTGTCTCATTTTTATTCCTGTTTGTAGCTTGGTGCCTTGGAGGAGAGAGGATGGCTCAGGAGACGAACCAGACCCAGGTGCCTCTGTTGTGCACCACAGGCTGTGGATTTTATGGCAGCCCCCGGACTAACGGGATGTGCTCCATTTGCTATAAGGAGTTTCTGCAGAGGCAGCAGAGCAGTGACCGGATAAGCCCCCCAGGTAGAGGTTTTTTGGCTGAGAAATCTGTCTTAAATGGGTGCCTGGATGCAGACTGTGTTAAGTGACTGGGATAGAGTGTGGTACTGGTACTGGCTGCCAGCAGATTTATTCCCTCCTGGAAAACTTGTGTCTTTTCCTGTAGACCTGAGCCTCTAAATCAAAGACCTGAGCCTTTGAACACTTCTGTTCCCTGGAAGGGGGTCAGTTCTTTTCTTCCCTGTCCCAGCTGTTTGTGAAGCCCGTCCCAGTCAGCACCTTCCAGTAAACCACAAAACTTCACTGGCACTAACAGTGGCCCAAATTTTTAGCTATTACCTGCTGCCTGAGTTACATGCTGACTGCTGGGAGTCACAACAGACCCCTGAAATGACTTTTTATTTGGGAAGAATTTGGCCAGTTTGTATTTGCATAATTTTCTTATCTTAACAGGGTTGACAATCAAAAGCAATGAAATAAAAGGTTTGTTTCTTGCAGCTGAACAGAGCTGACAGAGCACCAAGCTGGGAGGCAGCTGGGTGCACAGAAAGGATGCTCTTTCCATCATTAGCAGGATTTTCTTTTGCTGAGAGTTTGTGCAGATGCCCCACGTACAGGCTTTGCAATACTGGTGAGAAACTCCTTCCAGAGATCTTCTGAAGTTTTATTCCTGAGTGTAATAATGGCTTTCCTTGAATTACCCACCCAAAATTTATATTGGGAACACAGCTCTTCCTGACAAAGGGTTTCCCTAAAGACCCTGACGTAGATCCTCGGCTGACATAAACCAACGTGCTTCTGTCAAAGCTGTTTCCTTTCAGCAGATGAGGATCTGGTTCTTATACCTTGGAGAAGTTGCAAAGTAACGTGGGGTTTGAGGTATGTTGGTACCTGCAGCACTTTAATTTATGCTGATAGGAGAATGTTGATGCTGATGTGGAGTTTGCCTTGCAGTGTTGTGGAAAAGAAGGTGAGTCAAAGAATGACATGGGTGACTGAAGTCAGGTTTTAGCAGATGTTACAAAACACAGTAATGGCAGGCATTCAGCATGTAACTCCTGCAAATAAACTGGCATCCCTCAAAAGGGAGTTCACAGATCCTGAGGAGCTAAGCAGATCTCCATAAATGAGGCCTGCAGTCCTCAGGAAGATGAGCAGCTAATTCCAGAGGGATCCTGATACAAGGAGTCATTCCTGATCTAGTGTAAGAATAGCTGCACTGGGTCACAGTGAGGTCTGTCCAGCACTGATGTGTTGTCCCCACAGAGACCTGTGCCCAAATTCAGAGGGGAGATTATAAGAATAGGGGATCTGGGAGTGATCCCAACCAGGGTGCGCCCTCCTAGCTCTTGGTAGGGAGCAGGAGGTTAAAGCCTGCTGAAAGTGCCTGTCCTGCTTTCTCCTGGGCTGTCAAGCACCCAAGGAACTTGCTGACATTTTAAAGAGTTTACCAAGACTGTGATCTTGTCTTGTAGCACCCAGTGGTCCCAACAGCAGCCCCATGGCTTCAGATTCAGTTGCAGGGCAGCGTGCAGAGGGGGACTCCATGCCTGAGGATGTGAAAGCCAGGTAGGGGCATAGCCTACAGGGTGGGGGGATCTGCAGCTGTGCTAAAAATCAGCCCTGGGACACAAGGGGTTGTCTCTCGTCCTTCACATGGCCAAGGGGATCTGTAAAGTGGGCTGGATCACTGTTCTTGGTTTATCTGGAAGACACAGATGTCCCTGTCAATGATGACTGATGCGTACAGTCAGGTATCAGAGGATTGGTAGTAAATTAAAACCTGTAGTAAACTAAATGGCGTCCTGGTTCTCTTAGAGCCAACGTACCTTGTCTGTCACTGGCTGTGTTAAACTGTTCAGATTCAACTCAGTCCTAAGTGACAGCACCTGGCAATGATCCAGTCTGGAAGCTGCAACAGCAGGATTAGGTACCTCAGTCGTGTTTGATAGGAAGGAAGGTAGTACCGTGTTGAGCTCTACCATTGCGTTACAGTCCTGGCTCATAACTCAGTTTCCCTGTCCCTGGACTTGTTTGGATGGGCTTTTTCCTTGGCTTTGAGATATAATTGGGTGGAAAAGGGAACTGAGATCATCACAGATTCATTCCATTTGTGTCTGTGAAGAACTTTGATCCCAAATCTCAAGGGGAATTGGCCTGCTGTAGTCCTGAGCTACCTCTGAGTATCATGAAATTAACTTTATGGGCTGAAGATCTCTCCCACATAACTGTTCATCAAGAGAAAATACTTGTGTTTGCTCTATGGTTTGTTTGTTGCAAATGCTTCCAGTGCTCAAACTCCTGTGACCCATCAGATGACGGCCATGAGCATATCCAGAGAAGAAAACAGCAGTGAGCCAGAAGAACTGATCAAGACAGAAGAAGCCTCATCAGCATCTTCCTCATCAGGTAGATGGTTTGGCCTTTGCACGAGTCTGAATTACACCAATCTCGCAAGTCGGTTTGAGCAGCAAGTACAATACTGGCCGCTAACTCCAGGGGCCAGTTGTTACCTCCTGGCAGGAAGGGATCACCTAGCAAAAGAGCTAAGGAGAAAACAGTTTGTCTGTTTCTGAAACAGGGAGGAGAGAAAATGCTGCGCCTGAGGGCAGGTCGATAGAGATTGCTTTGTGGGTTGAGGGCTGAGTAGCTGCCAGCCCTTGACTCGCTGGCAGGAGGATAATCTTCCATGATGCCTATCCTAGTGAATGGCAGAAAGCCCGGAGCATCCCACGGCCTGCTGCACGGCTGTTGTTGGCTGCAGTTCCCTGCTGTCTCTCGAGGGAGGGAAGGAGAAGTGTTTGCGGTGGTGCCCAGGGGCAGCAGCTGGCCTGGTTGGTGTCATCCTGTGTGATGGGCAGCATGCCTGCCCCTCGGAGGGGAGCGCCAACACTGTCGCTTTGCAAAGTGCGTACCTTGAAGTGGTAGAGGAGCACAGGTGTCGTTGCCCAGCAGCGTATGTCCTCCAGTCAATGAATTACAGGGTGAGCTGTTGTGTTGTAGCTGAGCCGTAACCAAGTAACACTGCATTGGAGACACCCTCCTTTAGTTCAACTGACAGTTTGCTTGCATTCAAAGCTAAAAAAAACCCCACGAGTTGTTGGTTGCTAAAAAAACAGGCTCTAGTCACCGCATATAACTGTGCATTTTGGATTTGGTAATCTCTGGCCTGTAAGCCATGGGGACAATTTACAACAGGCAGGTGAGAGAGTATTTGGTGAAAGGGAGGCTTGGAAGAGCCTGCCCCTTTCTTCTGACTGTGGGATTGTTAGGGAGTTGTTTAGGGTCATATCCACAAAGCTATCTCTGCCTCTGTCTCCTTAGCCTGATTTTCAGAGCAGTGTGCGCTGCAGGTGTGTATCTGCTAGCAGTTGGAGCTCCTCCCTCCTGTCGACTTCTCTAACCTGCTTAGGTACTGTAGGAAATCCTGCTAAGCATCAGTGACCTTTAACAATCTGGCTTTCAGAGCTCAGTTTTCCTTTTGGTAGATTAGAGACAGTGATGAGTATCTGGGTAAAGCATTCTGAGACCTACATACGAGGAACACTTACATAAGAGTCAGCAAAAATAATTAGTAGTACTTACAAGGGGTTAACTTTTTTCCCCCTTGCAAAGATTAACTGTAGGCTCAGCTGTACAACTGTTTTGTCACTACAGCTTAGCTGATGTACTATCCAGACACATGCTTAACCTGTGGCAAGCACTGGGTAATTCTACTCAGTAGTACCTTTCCTTGGCAGGAGCTAAACAGCATCACATTACCTTACCTCTGCCTTAGCTAAACTGGAATACCTCCTTGGTGTTTCTGAGCCTTGGACTTAAGGAATTTGAAACAGAGAAAACATGAGGCTGTGTGAGGTGTAGATCTCTGTGGAACAAGACAAATATCACAGTTTGGGGTATGTTGGCTGGGGCAATGTGTACACAGAGGTGTCTGGCACAGACCCAGAATCAGTAGGGCCTCAGGCAGCTCCTGTAATAAAATGAATGTGATGCTTGGTTTATCAAGAAGGGTAGCAAAACTCTGGCCTCTGTTTCAGGTACCCTGCTTGAAATATCCCAGAACACAGCTGAGAACAAGACAGCTTCAGAAAAGCCAAAACAGAAGAAGAATCGCTGCTTTACTTGCCGGAAGAAGATAGGGCTAACTGGTAAGTCCCTGGCTGTGGGGAAAACTTGCCTGTGGCCTGACTAGTCTGGTTTCATAGCCCTGCGAACAGATCTCCTGTGCTGCGATAATGCCTGGGTTCAGAGGGTTGGCGTGGGTTGGTGGGTGGAGGTAGCCTGGGGAATCTGCCACTTGCTGTCGGGGTCCCTGCGAGCCTGTGGATGCAGGGTTGTGGAACAGGGTGGAGCCGTGCCTCTCAGGTTATCTCTGCAACTTGGCCAAAGCTGCTTGTAGAAGCAAAGGCAGTGCTCGCTGTGGGTCTAATTCTGCTCCTATTCAAGTCGGTGGTAAAGCTTTCACAATAGTGATGTGAACTAAGATAGATCCAAACTGAAAATCCCACTCTAAGACTCATCCCATTTAAAGTTAACATTGCTTGACTTCCACTGTTAGCTTCCTGAGAGCAAGATGGCTCTCAGTCTTCAGCCTGTAAAGCTGGAGAGAAGTGCTGAGATGGTGTCAGCTGACTGGTATCAATGGGGAAACTGCCCCTGGAAAGGCAATTCATGAAGCAATTAGCTTGGTTGTGGTTTGTTAATAAAAACATCATTCCTGTAAATTGACTCTGGCATTTAGCATTTCCCCGGAAAAAAGTTAACTCTAGAGCCGTGCAGGTCTTGCTGTTCTAGCAGAGCGCTCTCCTCTTTAGCCTCCTCGGTGCGTTCAGCAACCAGGGACTGCACACACACTTCAGATTTCATCCATTGTAAGCTGCTTTGGCATGGTCTGGCCTGGGAGGTTTGCCCAGCACCTGACACTGTGGAACCCGAGCTTGCCTGGATGTTTGAGGGCACTGTCATTGAATAAACATGGGTTTATAAGCCTAGGACTGAGCAGGGTACTCTGTGCCCAGCCTTTTCTGCTCTGCTCTGTGCTGGGGCGGCCTCACCTCGAGTGCTGTGGGCAGTGTTGGGCGCCACAGGACATTAAGGGTATAAAGCTACTGGAGAGTGTCCAGAGGAGGGCCACAGAGTTGGGGAAGGGTTTAGAGGGGAAACTGTACGAGGAGCGGCTGAAGTCCCTTGGTTTGTTCAGCCTGGAGCAGAGGAGGCTGAGGGCAGCCCTCATGGCGCTCTGCAGCTCCCTCCTGAGGGGAGGAGGAGGGGCAGGCGCTGATCTCTTCTTTCTGGTGACCAACGCCAGGCCCCGAGGGAATGGCAGGGAGATGTGCCAGGGGAGGGTTAGGCTGGGTATTAGGAGAAGGTTCTTCCCCCAGAGGGTGGTGGAGCCCTGGAACAGGCTCCCCAGGGAGGCATCACGGCACCAAGGCTGGCGATATTCCAGAAGCACTTGGACAAGGCCCTCAGAGCCATGGTGTGAATTTGGGGCTGTCCTGTGCAGGGACAGGAGTTGGACTGATGGTCTTTGTGGGTCCCTTCCAGCTCAGGACATTCTGTGATTCTATGATTCAGATCTGCAGGGAGGATTGATTTCCTTTAGAGCTTCAAAGTGTGAGAAGTTTTGTCTCCTTTAGGAATCAACATGCAGAGAAGTCCTGTGAATGCAGGGCATTTAGGATAAAATGAGTTTTCCCAAATGGGAGTAAACTGGCACCTTGTAGCAAGGTGTCTGTGGTCGTTACAGCCTGTAGTTGGAAAGACATGAAAGGAAAGAGCATCAGTCACTGCCAGTGTGATGGGGAGCTGATCTGCTGTCCTGTAGCAAACCCCCTTCCTGCTCTGTGCCTCAGTTTGTGTGTGCTGTGATAATGGCAGCACTTCAGAACAGCGTTATCTCCAAGTAAAATGACTAAATTATGAATTTTGAAGCCTAAATAGCTCAAAAGTGATCCTAACGAGGTACAGGTTTTGCTGCTTGCAGGCTTGCTGCTGGTCAGTCCAGATGCTGCTGTGTGATGCCTGGGGAGCCAAGCTGGCTCGAGGGCTCGGCTCCAGCTCAGGCTGCCTCCTTGCAGCCTGGGGAGCCTGGTCTGGATTAGCAATCTGGTACTGTGCAGTCCCCGGCATGTCCCCTGACCCTGGGGAACGTGGAGAGCAGCTGCTCTGGGAGCGTTTCCCACTGCCACGACAGCTGGGGCTGCCCAGAGTGCATGCACTCATAGGAGCGGCTAAGCCAGGGGAAATGGAAGAGCAACCCGTGGTCTTCCCCCACACTGAGACTCCTGTTTGCCTGTCGGGGACAGTGGCCCCCCTCCCTCATCTGACCTTCTTTCTGCATTAGTGGAGTTTCCTGGCCTGGCAGGAAAGAGCAGGGGCCCTGCCACCTTCCTGTCCGGCTGGATGGCATCTAACGCGGCTTTGTCTCTCTGCTCTTTCTCCCTTCAGGCTTTGACTGCCGCTGCGGGAACCTGTTCTGTGCCATTCACCGGTACTCTGATGTGCATGCCTGCCCCTACGACTACAAGGCAGAAGCTGCTGAGAAGATCCGTAAGGAGAACCCCATCGTTATTGCTGAGAAGATCCAGAAGTTGTGAAGGGGGCTGAGCAGCTCCAACTGCAGCCAGGTGGCCTGGTGCTCCTCCCCTTCCTCCCAGCCCCATCAGTGGTGCGATAGGGACTCCAGCAGCACACGTGAACCAGCACCCGGATACGGAGACTCCTCGCACCTCCTCTTTGGCAGAAGGCTGCCGTTCCTCCTCTCCCTCCATTACCCGTATGACAGCCACAGCTCAGCTGATCCCTTCTCGACCAGCTTCCCAAGGGAAAAGGGACCATCCCGCCCCACCGCTCCAGTGCCGAGACCTTTGGACTTGGTTCTGCTGGGGCGGTTTGCACGGCCTGGGCAGCAGGGCTCTGCCAGCCAGCCTTGCCCTTCAGCTGGCAGCTCTGAGTCCTGCGAACCACCTGGGACTCGCGGCTGGGGCCCGGGAGCTGCCGCTGGACTTTGTTCCCTCTGTACCGCCATCTCTTTGTGGCAGATGTAAAACCGGGAGCTGGGGAATCCTGGCAGCAAGGCTGCCTTCTGCTCCCCTAGAGGTGTTTGTTCTCAGATGCAGAAAAGGATTCTGTAGTTTTAACACCCCAAATACCCCTCCCCTCCCTTTGAGACACTGTTGTTGAAGCACTGGGGTGGTTAAGCAGCAGAGTACCGGCACAGTGAAGTTATTTTGTGGCTTGAAGCAATGTAGACACATTCCAGCCACAGGTCAGGACCTTTAGGAAAGTACTGCTTTGTGGCATTTACTTGTTCCACACTGCTCGCTGCCTCATGCCCCTCACCACAGGGAGGGAGCCAGCCTGCCAGGCTTGCTGCGTCCAGGGACGCAGCAAGCCTGAGGGACACCCTTGCACCAGCCTCTCATGCTTCAACGCCCCCTGAATAACTGTTGGCCACTTCCCAAGTGAGGTTTGTTGTAACAGCAGCGCCTGCGCCTCTCCTTTCCCCTCTGCTCCCTGCTTTCTGCCTTACGCCATTCTTTCTCATCAGGGTTGTGCACAAAGCTCAGATCACCAAACTTCTGCTTCCTTTCCTGTCTCTGCACGCAGGTGGATGGCAGGGCCCCCTCCTTCCCCATGGTCCTCGCCAGTACTCGGTGAGAGCCTTTCTCCCCTGAGAGCATGTTGGCTCAGCAAGCCCACCCACCCCTCCCTGCTCTCCCGCCCCACTACTTGTCCCCATGGGATGGGAGGCAGGGCCAGATCCCCAGGAGATGCTCTAGAAGCCACACAGAGGGATCTGGGGCACAGGGAAAGGCACGTGGAGGGCTGCAGGGCATGTGAAAAGTCACAAGGAGGGTCCTGGGGTGCCCAGAAGCACAGGCAGAGGCTTTCAGAAAAGCTCATGGGGAGCCCTGGGGAGCAGGGAGAGGCACTTGGAGGGCTCTGGGCCCACAGAAAGACTTGTAGAGTTCTTGGGGGTGCTGGAAGACTCAGGGAGGGCTCTGGGGTGCAAGGGAAGGCAAAAGCAGAGCTTTGGGGTACACTGAACATGCTCAGAGGACTTGAGCACCCCAAAAGGTACCTGTAAGGCTCTGGGGCACATCCATGCTCACAGATACACGTGGAGGGCTCTGGGGTGCTGAATGCTGGGCTCAGTAGCACTCCAGAAAAAATGTGGAGGGCTCTGGGGGTGTTAGAAAGGAAAATGTGGGGCTTGGGTATGCAGTGAGACAGGTGGAGGCTCCTGGGGTGAGCTCAAAGCCACCTCTGGGAATGCTGGGAGCAGGGCTGCAGCCATGGGGCTCCTAGTGGTCTCACAAGCAGAGAAACCCAGATGGTCCCAGGGAAAAAGCGGCAGCCTCTGCCCCACTTCTGGCCATCCCACGCTTTGGAAACATTTTTCTGCAGCATCAGCTCATACAAGGGCATCAGAGAGTGGAGCTGCAGGGGCTGAACTGGCGGCTAGGGGAAATCATGGCAGCTCCTTCCAAGCGTCAGCTTCTTCCTCTATTTATGGCAATTCTGCCCTGGGGTTTGTGGGGGAAACATTCCAAAGGTTTTGTTTTTCCTATATGATTTCAGCCAAAGCAGTGTGCGCCCTGCGGCAGCTACCATTGTACAGCGCTGCCAGGAGGATTCAGACCTCCAAAAATGGTGCAAATGCCTTTTCCTCAGGTTTTTGCTTCTGGGTAACATGGGCGTCACGTCCGGAGCGCATGAGTGGCAGCATGTTTTAGTGTCAGGACGCACCTGGGCCGTAAGCACGGTGCCAGCGGTGCATGGCAAGGCTGGGTTTCACCGTTGAGGTTTTTGGCTGAGAACAAGCCATCACTCTCGGGGTGGGGGGAAGCTGTGAGAAGTTGCAACCACCCCTTGCCTTGTGTTCGCATGAAGGCCAGCAGCCCCTGGGGAGGGGAAACAGTTCCCGTGGATGCACCGGGAAAACCCACATGGCAAAAGGGCAGCCGCCCACTTCACCACCACCTACCTTTTCCCTTTTGTTTCTTTCTTCTTCATATGTGTAAATATTAAAACAGTCTAGTTTGCTTGGATGCTGTGGATGGTTTGTTACGGGCATGGATGTGTCAAGCGCTGGCTCAACTCTGGGCTCTTCTGGGGTAGCTGTGGGGCTCTGTGCCTCAATTTCCCCATGGATAATAATGAACAGAGCCTGGTGCTGGCAGGGGTTGGGGGTTAGGTTTCTCTTTCCCCAGCCCTGGTATGTAGGCTGTGTCCTGCGGCCATACCCAGCAGCTCTACACCCTGGGGGACCGGATTCCCCTTTGGCGGGGGAATTGCTTTCTCTACCTGTGTTCGTAGGGCTGGGGTGGGACCACATGGTGCTCGTGATATGGGGTGGGGGGGTTTGGCCCAGGCCTAGGACCTGAGTGGGACCTCCACCCCAGGTGGAGGGCTTAGTATGTGGGGAATGTGGAAGAATATTCCAATCAAAAATCGGCCTGGGGCAACACACAACACCTGGCCCGGTCAGTTGTCAGAAACTTGGAGCAGATTGTTGCCTCCTGCCCAAAGGAGTGTACTGACAGAGGGGTACAGCGGCAGTGCTGGACGGAGGAGGAGGTGGAGCCGTTGCGGAGATTGGATGAGCAGTACGAGGGGAGTAAGAACATCAATAATTTGATTGCAGAACATACTCTGTCAAAAACTGCGAAGCAGATAAGTGATAAAAGAAGAGGTTTCCATAAGAGTCCAGTGAAAAGAAGGGAAAAAGACCAGGAATTGAGAGAACATCTAGAAAAAGGAGAACATCTTGCAGACATTGGGTTGCGTGTGGAGGGAGGACTGAGGTCCCACTATCGGAAAGCGATTTCTGACTGGTTGGCATCTGAAAAACTGCCCGTTCTTCAGGGGAGTTTTGAAAAGGTGCTCGAAGGGAAGGAAGATCTGTCAGTGTTGATCGCTGAAGTGGTGGAAGACTACTATTCATGCCTGTTCACAAAGTCCACCAAGGTGAAAGCAAGACAGGTACAGAAGCACCAGTCGGCCGTAGGGCTACTCTTTTGGAACTGCCAAAGGAGTGGATGAAGAGGAGGGCCAAGAAGTGGGGGTGATTCCTATGATTCTAGCCATTGTTTTACCTGGATAGAGGGAAACTTGCTGGTATTATCCTGGATGATGTGGAATCCCTGAGGTGCTGCTAGGTGAAGTGCACAAGGTGATCAGCTCTAGATGGGAGTCGCCGGGAACATTCAAGGGCCTTGGTGCTTTCAGGACTGTTGGTCATGCAGACAACTTGGCATCCGAAGCCGTGATCACGGCAAAAGAAATCTCAAAAAATATCAGAGAGATTGTTACGAAAAGCGGGTTCATTCACCTGGCATGCAAAATGCCAGACTCCACACAGAGTGGAGGTATTTTATTTAATTCATTTTTGCCCAAAGATAGGTGGTAACCCACAAAGCTGCATCCCGCACTGAGACACCACAAGGCATTTATACAGTTAAATGTGTCAGTTGCAGCTAATATTCACACCCCTCAGCTAATAATTGGGTAGTTTCTTTCTCATTTCAACTTAAAAGTACAGCTCCCTCTAAATTTACCACGCATGCTCAGAGAGTGAGGGGCTTATTTGAGGGGGGTGGGTTCCTGGCCTATGGGTGTGATTTTTAGTATTATAATGAGGATTGTTCACCTAAAGGACACTTTGTTTTAGTTCTTCTCACATCCCAGTTAGCTGTTCTCCTTGACTATACAGTTTATCACCCCGTCCTCAGCCTCTTCTGAGGTGGGATGTTTGCTTTGTTCAGTCTCTCAGCGCTCCTCAAGGATATAGCTGTAAAACAAGTGCTTCCCTATCTCTCAGTTCCCATCTCTGGCCATCAAATTCTGTTTTGCCAAGCTCACATGGTTCATTGTTATGACTTAGTGAAAAATTCCTTTTTCTTCAGGATATCAAAATGAGTAAGAACGCAACACCAGGACCAGATGGGTTCAGTTTGAGGGATCTTATCGAGATCGATCCTCAGGGCACCCAGTTAATGGAACTCTTCAACTTATGTCTGGTGTCAGGGATGGGCGAGGGAGTGTCAGACTGCGTGAGTATCAGAATCGGCCTTGCCGGATGGACGTCCTGGGGGGAAAGGGAGTATTCCCTAGGTCCCACCTGGGCCAAAACGCCGCAGCTGGGCTGGGTTTGGCATGTGGATTGCGGGGGGGGGTGGGGTGGTGTGGGCGTGGGCTCGTCCCGCCACGCCGCCCCTGGGTCGGGTGGCCAAGAGGGGAGCGAAGGCCGCGCCGTTCCCGTGGCAACCGGGGTGGGGAAGGGGGGATGGCGCCACTTCCGGGAGAGGTGAGGGCGGGGCCAGACGGGCCGTTGTGCAGCGCCGCCCCCGCCTCGGAGGTCTGCGGCGGCCGCCCGTCCCTTCGGCAGCCCCGAGTGCGGGGGGGCCTGGCCCGGCATGGCCAGGTACGGGAGGGGAACATTGGTGGGTGCTGGGGGGTCCGGGGGGCGGCGGGGGACGGGCCCCACGGCGCGGGGGGCGGTGCACGCCGGTTTGGGGCGGGGAGGGGGCCCACAGTGATCGTGGGAGGCCCCACTGGTGGGGGGGGGTGGGTCCCACAGCCTCACATCGGTCAGTGCGGGGAGTGAAGCCCACAGCGGTCAGTGTGTGTGGGGTGTGGGGGGGTCCTGTGCCTGTCAGTGGCGGGGGGAGGCCTACGCTAGTCAGCGCGGGGGGCACCCACCAGTCAGTGTTGGGGGGTCCCACCCGGGTCAGTGTGTGTCTGGGGGTCCAACAGCAGTCTGTGCATGGAGGGAGGCACGCGGGTCAGTGTGTGTGGGACCCCCTCCCCACCAGCCAGTGCAGGGGGACACCCCCACTGATCAGTGGGGGTGGAGGTCCACGCTGGTCAGTGTGTGTGGGGGCCCCCACCAGTCGGGGGGGGGGGCCCACCCATGTCAGTGTGTGTCTGGAAGGGTCCCACCCGTGTCAGTGCGTGTTTCCCACTCAGGTCAGCAAGTGGGTGCAGTGTGGATCCCCCCACTCTGGCTGTGGGGTGAGTGTTTGTGTGTGTTGGGGGGGGTGTCAGTGTGTGTCCGTGGCATGGATCCGGCCCCCACGCCAGGCATGGGGTGAGTGGGTTTGGAGTCGGGGGGTGTGTGGTGTGGATTTGCCCCCCATGCTGCCTGCCCGCAGGGGTGCATGTCCCCTGCCGGTGCCGGGGTTTGGCCCAGCGTGAGCGTGACACACGGCCCCAGCGGCAGCTGCCTGCCCCTGCCTGCATGGACCCATGCCCCGACGTGCCCGTGCAGGTGTGCGGCCGCCGGACACCCTTGTCCACCGTGGGTGCGTGTGCTCCCGCTGGCACATGGGGTGCCAAACCCAGGGGTGCCAGCTGTGATGCCGGCCCCGGCACTGCTGTGGGTGGCCACTGGCCCGAGAGGGACCCGAATTCAGCCCCAGGGCCTGTGACGGGGCTGGGGCATCCCTTCACTCGGAATATTTGGGCATATTTAGGCGCTGTGTGCCTTCCCCTCCCAGCTGGGCGGGAGGCCTCTGCCCTCCACCCTTTCGTCCCCCTTCCCAACCCTTCAGAAGCAGATGGAGCGCATTCCTTGGGGTGTGGGCTGGTTTGACATTCCTCAGCACAAGTCTGTGCCCAAACTTGCAGAAAATAGTTGCTTTTTTTTTTTTTCCTCCCCATTTCTCCCCTTTTTTCCTCAGGAGCTTGGTATTCCTGACACACACCTGTGTGGCCAGGCCTGTGCTGGTGTCTGGGGAGGGTCCTGGAGGGGCTGTGGCCTTTGTACCACTGTCCGTGCGGCTGTTGTGGAGAGTGTGTGTGTGTATGTCTCCGATCCTGCACCTGCCGTCCTTGCCTCCCCAGCATGGGCTTGCGTGTGGGGGCTGCAGTACATAGCATGGGGGGGTGTGAGCTGGGAAGTGTTGAAGGAGGCTCAGTTTTGGGGGCTTGCGTGGGTTCAGTGTGAGCATGGGAACTGTGAGTAGCAGGTGTGTGCTCTGTGTGTGTGTGTTGGGGGGAGACAGTGCGCTCCTTGGCTCCAGGGGGGGTTGCGGTGTTCACTAGTGTGTGCTGGGGAGGTGTGTGTTTGTCCCTGGCCATGGGTCACGTGTGTCTGGGGGGCACCCATTGCAGAGCCCTCACTGCTGCCTGACCTGCCTGCAGGCCACTGCTGCTGCCTGCAGACGGACAGATGGCAGCCGCCCCAGCCCCAACCAGTGCCCTGGCCCGTGGTGGACTGCCGGTGGCAGCCGTGCCAAGGGCTGGCTGAGGACAGGGCCTCTCCAGGCCATTGGCGTTCCCGGCCTCTCTCCGATTTGGATCCTCCTTCACTCTGGGCGCGGCTGCCTTTTGCCTCGCCGCCGTCATGAATGGGCTGTCGATCAGCCAACTCTGCTGCCTCTTCTGCTGCCCTCCCTGCCCCAGCCGCATCGCTGCCAAACTGGCCTTCCTGCCCCCGGAGCCCACCTACGCCATGGTCCCCGAGCCGGAGCCTGTGGGCAGCACCAGCACTGGCTCCCTGCGCGGCAGCGCTGTGGGGCGGTGGAAGCTCCACCTGAAGGACCGGGCGGATTTCCAGTATTCCCAGCGGGAGCTGGACAACATTGAGGTGTTCTTCACCAAGAGCAGCCGAGGGAACCGTGTCGGCTGCATGTACGTCCGCTGTGTGCCAGGTGCCAGGTGAGTCACCCATGGACATGCTGGCCCATCACCGCAGATGGTGCTTTGACCCTGGCCCGCTCAACATCGGGCTGGTGTGGTGCTGGTGGGCACAGTGCCATCCTGCCCCCTCCTCTCCTTCAGCCGAATGCCACCTCCTTGACCCAGCCTGAGCCGGCGCCTTGCTGAAGGAGCTGGCCCCGCCACGGGGGTTTGGAGGCATCTGGTGGGGCGGGTGAGCTCGGCTCCCAGGACCGGTCTGGCTTGTGGCTGCAGCTGGGAATGGGGTTAAACATGGAGTGGAGGCAAAGCTGGAGGCCGTAGGGGTGTAGGGATTCCCTAGGCTGTGCGGCACATCTCCCCTGATGTCACGCCAGTGATGTAATGCTCCAGTAGTGAGCAAGCATCTGTGCGAGGCTCTCGGTGAGCGCCAGCAGGGTCTGTGCCGGCTGTTCGCCCGCTGTCCCCAGCCCCATGGTGACCACATGGATGCATGAGAGGCTGTGCCAGCCAGGAGATGCCTGCAGTGAGCCGGCTCTGCATGTTTAGTCTTTCACTGGTGCATTTGATTCCTCAAAAAGAGGGATAGGAGCAGGAGCCAGGAGGGGTTTAGGCACAACCTGCTACTGGTCACTCCCACAGGTCCGTAAAGTGGGAAGCTGGAGAGGGGCAGCCCGGGGTGCAGGATGGAGAGCCGGTGGATGAGGGGATGGTGTGGGGACAGGAGGGGACTCAGCAGCTGCTCCCTGAGCTGGTGGCACGGCGCGGGGATTCAGGTGTGGAGGGAGGTCAGGTCCCAAAGCCTGCAGCACCCTGGCTGACCCCACGCACTGGTATTGCCCCGGGAGCAATGTGCCCTCCGAGGAACGGTGTCTGCAGAGACCTCTGTACAGGGGGCCACAGCCTGGATCTGCCCTCGGCCCACCAAGGGCTTTGAACCAACTGGGTGAGTTTGGGGTGAGGGGAATGGCTCTCGTGGCGGGGTTGGAAAGCTGTGTTACAGGAGGCCTCTGCAGGCTGTCTGGTGGGGACGTCCGCTCTGTCCCTGCATGCAGGTCCCCGGAGAGAGGAAACTGGTGGTGGGATTGCTCTGCCTGCATGTCCGCCTGCCCGCACCCTGCCATGGCAAGGCTTGGTGCTGGTCCCGCTTCCAGCCAGCCTGCTGGATCAGTACAGGCTGTGGGGCTGGAGGGAAGAGCCCGGGCTGGGGGGTTCCCACCCTCCCAAACCCCCTGGTGCATTGGGTCTCCATCTCCTCCCCGCAGCTTGTTATGCCACCATCTTCCTGCTGGGGCTCTCTAGGGCACCCGGGCTGTGACATGGAGGCTCAAGCTGGCCACAGACCCCTTGGACCAACTGTGGGGGCTCAGCAGGGAGCAGGTCCTGCTCCCTCCCTCTGGCAGAAGGGAGCCAAGCTTCTATCAATGCATTATTAGTGTTGATTTTTATGATGAACATTGTTTTTTCCCTTATGGTGGAAATTTCTTGTGCCTTGTCACTCCCACAATTCACTTCTCTCCAAGCGTCTGGTGTCTTGCCAGACTCAGGGGAGGAAAAAAAACAAACACTGACAGAATTCTTATTTAAAATCCCCACTGGGCAAACGGCCCCAAATCCTGAGCTTTTTACTAAGAAATACACTCAAAAACTTGAACAGAATCATCCTGCTTTTGGGCTGCCCATTTCTGCTGGGAGCGAGCCCCTGACCCTGGGCAGCAAGGAGGGTCTGGGTATTTCTGGGGTGGACCGGAGGTGTCGCGAGGACCTTCCTTGGTGGCTGGAGGGGTGTTGGCCCTTCGTGTCCTGGGGTTTGGGCTTTCGGCCTCCGAAGCAGACGTCCTGGCTGGTGCTGCCCAGGCATGTCTGTCCCCGAGCTGCTGGCAGGGCCGGGCAGCGCAGCGGCACCACAGCGGAGTTCCTGGTTAACCTGCTGTGCCTGTCTCTCCCCGGTGATGCAGGTACACGGTGCTCTTCTCGCACGGCAACGCTGTGGACCTGGGGCAGATGAGCAGCTTCTACGTTGGGCTGGGCACCCGCATTAACTGCAACATCTTCTCCTACGACTACTCGGGTTACGGCGTGAGCACGGGCAAGCCCTCGGAGAGGAACCTCTACTCCGACATCGATGCTGCGTGGCAGGCGCTGCGGACGCGGTGAGTGGGGAGCTAGGCAGGGGGAAGGGAGGATGTCCAGGAAAACCCTGCAGGCCAGCAGTCTGGAAAACAGGAAATCTCCCAGAGAGGGAACCCGGGCCAGTCATAATGGGAAGGGGTGGCTAGAAAGCAGCTGCAGGGGGAGCAGGCCAGGGGACCTGGAGGGGCAGGGATGTTGTGGGGATAGGACCTCGCTCAGGGGCGCTGGCACCAGTTGTGCTCCCCACCTTGCTGCTCCCAGCCTCTCTCCTGGCTGTGCTCAGCCCCTGTTCCCCAGCTGGGCTCAAGGTACAACCCTGTGACGGGCTCTGCCTCCTCTGCCCCGCTTGCAGCCAGGCCTGGCTCACAGCGCGCCCCAGGAACTGGGGGCTGCCCCATGTGGCTGCGATCCAGGGTCTGTGAATGCTTCGCCTTGCTCCTGGCGAGGGTGAGCCTTGACACCCCCCACGGCTCATCGGGCAGCTCAGCCCTGGCTGCTCCTGGGTGTTCCGTGGATAGAGCCCATTCCACACCATCCCAGGAAGCCTTGTGGGGTGCTGTGGCCAGTGCAGTGACCCCCTGAGCTGCAGCTTCCTGCGATGTGACTCTGCTGGCTGGTGCTTGGATGCTGACCTGCCCTCTCCTCTCCCAGGTATGGCATCAGCCCGGAGAACATTATTTTATATGGACAAAGCATTGGCACAGTGCCCACGGTTGATCTGGCCTCCCGCTACGAGTGCGCTGCCATTGTGCTCCATTCCCCGCTCACCTCTGGCATGAGAGTTGCCTTCCCTGAGACCAAGAAGACCTACTGGTTTGATGCCTTCCCCAAGTGAGTGGCCTGAGGAGATGGGACGGGGGACAGGGCTCAGCTCTGGGGGGGCAGCGCCCAGACTGGCTCTGGCCTGGATGCCAGCCCTGGCCACAAAGAGGGCTTGTGGTGAGAACTGTGGGCCTGTTTCCCACGATAGGCTAAACCATGCCCATCGTGATCCTCCTGCCTTGCTTGCAGACCCTGGCAGGGGATTCTAACCCTCCCTGGGGTCACCGTGCCCCCTCCTGAGGGCCATGCCATGTGTGTACCCCATGTCCTCCAGTGGAATTGCCTCCCAGCTGTCCTGTCCCAGTGTCTTTGCCTATCAGCTTTGGGGCTGTCCCACCAGCCCCTTGTCAGGTACCACATGCCCCGAGGGTCCCTGGGACCCCTCTCTCCCCCAGCGTGACTTCCTTGGGCTGTTTCCCTCCTCTGCAGAGGGCAGGGGTGGGGGCATAGAAAGGCAGCGCTGAAGTGGGAGAAGCTCCTGCTTTGCCTCTCCCTTGCAGCCAGGCCAGTGGGGCCTGAGGGACGGTCCCTGAGCCAGAAGCTGTGGCTGGGAGCCACCAGCCCACGCTCTGCATCCTGATGGCCTCACGTGGCCTTTGGGGCCAGGCTGAGAACAGACATGCTTCTGCTCCTCAGAGCCTGGTACGGCTGATCCTGGTGCAGGGAGGACCTGGGCTCACGCCGTCCTGCAGTGGTTTCTGTCAGCCCTGCCTGGGGCCTGTGGGGCTGTTGTTGCCACTGTCTGGTCCTCATTTGTTGCTCCGGGGTCCAGGAGCTCATCCTTGGCAGGAGCTCTGTGTCCCTGTGCTCTGCTGTGATCAAAGAGCATTTCCCGTCCCTCTCCCCAAGGGGATGTGTTTTGCGGGGCAGGAGGAATGGGAGTGCCTTGATCCCTGTACTTAGCCCCCTCTCATCTCTTCCCCACCCACCTTCTTGGCAGCATTGAGAAGATCGCCAAAATCACCTCTCCAGTCCTCATCATCCATGGCACAGAGGACGAAGTCATCGACTTCTCCCACGGCCTGGCACTCTTTGAACGCTGCCCCAAGGCTGTGGAGCCGCTGTGGGTGGATGGGGCTGGGCACAATGACATTGAACTCTACAGTCAGTACCTCGAGCGCCTTCGGAAATTCATCTCCCAGGAGCTGACCAGCCAACACAACTAGCTGCGGGGCGGGGGGACGGGCAGGGGGTTTCTGCCCATTTCTCCAGTTCTCCCAGTGTCCCTCCCCAGTCCCTGCTGCTGGAGGTGCAATGAGTTTGTACAGCCTCAGCTCTGGGCTCAAGAGAGGGCAGGAGGCCCTGGAGCAGACGGTGCGTTTCCTCTTGGACGTGAGCACAACTGTCTTCCCCTCCTGGTGTCAGCCCCAGCACTGCTGGCACCACCAGCTGGGCTAGCAAGAGATGGCAGCTCCCTCCTTCCCCCTTCTCCAGAAAGATGAGAGCCCACCCTCTTGATGGCGTATCCTTGGCTTCGGACATGTCCTCATCCCCTCTCCTAAAACAGTGAACTCCTGAGCTCCTCCTGGCTTCTCTGCTGCTCTGACTATAGCAATAAGGCGAGTTGGAGAGGGGCTGGGGGCCCGGCCCACTCCCTGGTGCTGCTGCGAGGTGGGACAGAGGAAGTAGCAGTTCCTGCTCTTGATGGAACGTTCCTGGGATCAGTGCTGGTGGTGGCGGGGTGCCTGGTGCCGCCCCGCAGCCAGGGCAGAGCTACGTCCCCACGGGTAGTTTAGGGACACGTGGAGGAGGTGCCTGCCCTGCACCCCCTCCACTCTGCCTTCTCAGAGCACTCCCTGTCTTCAGGTCACCCCTGGAAAACCTCCTCCATACCACTCGCTCATGGTACGCTCGGCAAATGGGGTGAGGAAACCAGGTACTGAATAAAGAGCAAAGGTTTAACGTTTTACCTGTATGCACCCTTTCCCTGGGTACGCCTGGGGCTGCCTCCCTGTGACCCGGCCTGGGGGGGGCCAGGCCCAGCCCCTGTGGGGTCCGGCCCTTCGGCTTTCCCTGCTGGCTGCTGCCAAATGGCACTTGGCTAGATCACCAGTGCTTGTCACCCTCTGCTGGGGATGGGGCAGCCCCAAGGGAAGGAGCCATTGGCCCCACAGGATGGGGCTGCAAAGGTCTGTCTCTTTGAATTGGGCCGTGGGGACAACAGGGGCATGTCCCCCCCACCAGTCCCTGGCCTGTTTCATTAGGGGGTCCCATGGGATTGTGGGGGCAGAGGTGGAGGATGGCCTCAGCCTCCTGGGAGCCATGGCATGGGGGCCTGGGATGTGCTGCAGGGGAAGGGGGACATCCCCCCAGCCTGCTAGCATGGTGAGGGGTGCAGCATTGTCCTGATGGTGGCCCTCAGGGAGCAAATATTTTTTCTTATCTGCTCTATGGCCCTGGCTGCACGGGGAGCTCTGTGAGTCCGGGTGAGTACTGGCCATGGAGCCAGGCACTGGGGGCGTCCCGCTGTGCCCTCCCACCAGAAGACAGGGTGTTTTGCCCCATGAAAAAGCAGAGTGCTCAGGTTTGTGCTTTTTGGGTCGGTGCCTGTTCTGAAATCGCCCCAGGAACTGCAGCTCAAAGCGTCTGTGGGTTGGGGCGAGGGATGCCCCGGGGGCAGGAAAACACAAACAGCAAAGCACCTCTGCTCCTTCCTGTGCCCACAGGGTCCCTCATGGGGCTCCCAGGCACCGGCTCCCTTGTCCCTGTCACCCTCATGTCCCCTCTTCCCCTGTGTGAGGCTGCGGGGCCTGGCAGGCTCATGTGAGGAGCGATAATCTCCTTAGGCAGCTCTTAGAGGGGCTCGGGGGCCTTGTGGTGGGGCCTCGCTGCAGCCCCACGCTTGGAGTGCTGAAATGCACCTATTGTTTGGGGCCGGGGGCCGAGGAGGGGGACGCAGGACCCCTTGCTCCCAACACATCCTTCACCTCCCCTTGGGACCAAGGCAGGGTGCTCCGGTGGAGGAGGGGGAACCCTTCCTTGGTGCTGGGGCTCTGCAGGACTTAGAAGAGGATTGGGATGTTGGGGCTCTTGGGTGGTCTTCCCCCCTTTTCCAGGGGGATTTTGGGGTCCAGGAGCTGGGATGTCTGAGCATCCCCCCAGCCCTCCCCTCCCTTCCCCAGCTCACCGCACACACCTGCCGGGCGATTTTAGAGCCTTGAGTTCATACATATGCTGGAAGCCGAAGCCAAAGCCACTGCGGTCGCCCAGCCTGTCTTCCCCCGGCCCTGATTAGCAGGGCTGGAGCAGCCCATGGTGCCCTAATCCTGACATAGAGACATTTTGTTTGCACCAAGGGTATTTTTATCCTCTTACTACTGCCTGTTTTCTGTTGAGCTGTGGATGCTTTAGAGCGGCTCTGCATCACCGGCAGGATGTCTCAGAGCCAGTGGTTGGGTTCGGGGGGTATTTGGGATGGCTTGAGTTTGTATTTACTGTGTCTCAGTTTAAAAAAAAAAAAAAGAAAAAAGGCAAAAGGACAGAAAAGTTCATCCTGATCCCCAAAATTTAGACCCAGCTTGGGTTTATGGGATCCTGGTGAGCCTGACATTGCTGGCTGCCACCTCCATGATGGGGAGCCATGGCTGTGATCTGCCGTTGTTAGGGGTCAGGGCTTTTTATGTCTGGATCCTTCACTGCTCCTGGCCTGAGAGGGTCAGGCTCTATCCTCGCCCAGGCACAAGCAGCTGGAGCAAGGAGGGAGGGAGAGGCTCTAATTCATACACAAGCTGCAGGGTCCCCACAAGGCATGAGCCAGACCTGCCTGAGGTGCCCTGGGTGCAGCATCCCCCACCAGCAGGGCCAAGCAGGGCCACAAGCCACTGGGACGCACTTGTGTCCCCACAGCTGCTTTGGAGCACCAGGAGGTGCTGGGGAAGGGAAGGGACTGGGTTGTGGCTGGACTGGGTTCGGTGCCTGGAGGGGGGGGTTTCTGCTGAAATCATAGCCTCAGCGGGGCGTGGGAGAGGGGAAAGGCCCCACAAAGCCCCTCTGCAGCCACAGCAGAGAGGGGACAGGGCAGGCGTCTCCACCCCCCCGGGTCGTTCTGAAGTCCCCAGCCAGAAGAGCTGGGGCACAGGCGGCTCCTGCCCCCATCACTGCAGTCGCAGGCACCTGGCTGGTCTGGGGGGTGTTTGCATGGGTCTGTGTGTGTCTGCGTGTGCCCACGTGTCATGGCTGTGAACGGGGATGACATACTGCATGTCTCAGGGATCTCGCAGGGGAAAGGACGGGACACCCGCTGCAATGGGCCCTCGGCAGAGGCGCAATGCTGGTGTGGACAGGGCTGCGGCAGAGGCAGGCATGGGGGATGTTGGGCTCATCCGGTGACCGGCCAAGAGGGGTTTAAGTCCCTTTTGGGGCATAAATGAGGCTTTTGATGGCCGGGGCCTGCATGCCACAGTCATGAGACCCCATTCACAGGCCAAGCTCAGTCATGGGATCCAGGAAACTGAATTAAAGCATCTTAAGGAGCTTTTTTCCGAGCTCTGCTCTGGTTTTTCACATGCTTGTCATATGAACAAAGATGGTATAAAAGGGCAGAGGGGAAGGATCGCATCCGTGCTCAGGCTGGGGAGAGGGGAGGGTGCCAGAGGAGGGATGTCAGCGTGAGGGGCTCTGCACGGCACTGGATAAGGTGGAGTGAAGGGGATGGATGAGGAGCGGAGAGGCCGTGCTGGCAGCAGCCCCTGGCCCTGCCCTGCCAGGTGAGTGAGGCAGCGACCTGGGGCTGGCGGGGGGCAGCTGGGGACAGGGACAGCGGCAGGTCTGGGGGAGCAGAGCCCGCCTGCCCCTGCTCCCCAGGCGGCACAGACGCTGTGAGCACCCTGGTGTGCCCGAGGCTGCACCCAGGCGCCGGCTGGTACTTCCCTGGTGAGAGATGGCGAGTGTGGCATCACATCACGGGCAGAGGGAGTGTGGGTTGCAGCAGGGGCACCCACACCCTGCGCTGCCGGCTGGGGGGGACAGGGGTCCCCGGGGTCCCCCTGTGCCAGGCTGGGTCCTGGACTCTGTGAGTGGGGCCGTGGGACAGGCCCACCCAGCTCTGCGCTGTGCACATACATGTGCATGCACACACATACATGTGCACGCACCCACACACGTGTGTACATGCACACACACGTGTGAGTGCAGACACCTGCACACAGACACCCGAGCACCCAGTGACCTGCACACACCCACCCAGCCTCGCACACGCATTCACACCCACACGTGTGTATACGCACAGCCGTGCACGCACACCCTGCCACAGCTGGGCACGCACACACACACGTGTGGATGTGCACGCATGCCTGCGCTGCCTTTTTGGTGCCGCACTCCTCACCCCCTTGGCCCTGCGCACACAAACCTACACGTTCGCCTACAAACCCCCCTGCAAAAGGCAGCACTGCCCAAGCACGCAGCCCTGCTCGCATCTGCCAAGTCCCAAACTGTCCCTGGGGAGGGGGAGAAGCAGCGCCAGGGCCTGCGGGTCGTACCGGGGAGATAATGGAATCGTTAAGCTTGGAAAAGACCTCTAAGATCATCAAGATCCATGGGCTGGTTTTCACCCCCTTCAGATGTGGCGCAGGCTGGGGACCCCCCAGCTCCCTCGGACTCGCGTCTCTCCTCTGTCCACAGGAGCCCTTGGCAGCAGGAGGAGTGCGGGGCCTTGGCCCCCTGCCCCCTGTGAGCTTCCCTTTGTCATCCTATGCCTGAGTGATGCCTGGAGGCTGGGACGGTGAAGGGAGGCCCACGGGCTGCCACAGCCCTGCTGCCACACCAACGCCTGGACAGCACGTGTGGGACTGCGCACCCAGGACCCAAGTCCTGGGGGGACTGGGAACACCTTCGGGGGGCTGGGAGCACCCTGGGGGGGCTGGAGCATCCCCTCGGGGGGCCAGGAGCACCCTGGGGGGTCGGGAGCACCCTTTTGGGACTGGAGCATCCTCCCTGGGCTGGCTGATACCTGGTAGGCTGGGGCTGGGCAGTGTGGGACGCAGCGGCCTGGCCAGCGCCCCAGGATGTGGATGGGGTTATGGGGTGTCTCAGAGCACCCTGGGCTGTGGCAGGGCTGTGGGGTGAGCGGGACAGTGCCGCAGAGCCAGGGAGGGGCTCCCATGGGGGATGTGGACTGTGGCGGGATATGTGTGGGGTGGTACCAGGATGGGGTACAGGGACAGGTATCACCCCATGCACTGAACAGTCCATCCCTGCAAGGAGATGACTCCACGCAAGGACATTTTAGCAGCTCTGGGGAAGCCCCTCTTCTCCCACTGCCCTGTTTCTTTCTCCAACTTCACAAATTCCTGGCTGGTGCCTTGTGCCGGAGCCCTGCTGGGAAACTTCCCATGTGGATGCAGAAAAAATCTGTAACCCTCACCATGCAGAGCAGAAACTTGCCCCAGGAGAAGCTTTTATACAGTGATGCAAAATAACAAGCAGGGAGCAGAGGTCTGCAAGGCAGGAGGCTCCTACCACATGAGCATCTCTGGCTGGTTTCCTTTATTTTGGCTCTTTTCCCCAAAAAAACTCAACCCAATTCACCTGGCTGTGGGCTTATCATGGGGTGGGGATCGGAGGCAGAGCCCCATGCCCCACAGGAGATGCTTTGCTGGGGGGTGAGGTTGTGGGGACACCCCCTTCCCCTGGTCACCTCCGAGCCCCAGCGGCCCCAGCGGTGGATCCAGCCTCCTGCCCTGGGGAGCAAACTGGGAGCATCCCCTGTGGCAGGTCCAGAGCCACGTTGCTGGGTCACATCCTCTGTTCGGTCCCTGCTGTGTCGGGGAAGCCCAGCACAGTGTGCGGTCTCCCTGGCACAGGGAGCGGGTCCCCACTGTCACCCAGCAGCAATCACGGGCCGTGGTGGGGATGAATTTGGCCCAAATGTGGTGGCATCCCTCTGCCTGCCTCTCCCCAGGGAGGAGAGAGGTAAAACCACAGAGGGCTATGCGCCAGCACAGCCCTCACTCTCGAGGGCATCCCGAGGTCCCTCTGCACTGCACCTTATCCCAAGGTGCGCTGACAACCTTGCCGCGTGCCCGAAACCTGTCCTGAGGTTGTTTTCCTCCTTAACTTAAATTGGGACATTTGACTGTTGGGTGCGAGCCGTGCCAGGAGGCAGAGCAAGCATCAGCCAGGTGTCCCGGGGACAGGCAGCTGGGGAAATCCCCTCATTTCTCTGCAGAGGGGTCAGAAGCTTTTTTTGGGGGGATGAGGTCCATCTTGGGGATCCATTAGTTGATCTGGGAGGCTGTGGTGGGAGGTTCAGGTCCTTGGCAGGGTTGGATCCACCAGGACAGGTGAATTTGGGGGTCCATGTTCTCAGAGAGGGGCTGCCTCAGTGTGTGCCAGGACCCTTGGGACCTCTCCCAGTGCTGCTAACTTGGGCATCCCAGTTAACCGAGCTGTTAACCTGCTAACTGAGAGCTAACCCTTTCCATGTGGGGAACCAGAAGCATAGCCAAGGCCAGCCTGAATCGATCCTGGGCAGTTTTTCCATGTGGGGTCCTCCATGTCTAGACAGACATGAATGGTTTCTTTTATATTATTTTGCCAGCTTGTGCAGGGATGAATGTCACGGACTCCTGACAGATGTTCTGCAGAAGACCTTTATTGTCAGCTTTTCACTGCTTATATATCTTTTCGACACATTCCTCACGCGATCACGCGCACAATCAATTTGTTATTCGTCAGCTAGCTCTAAGCACGCGCCTTATGCTACATTCTAATAGGCTGTTCTATTTGCGCTACCTCATTTGTTTTTGCTTACTTAAATCTTCCTTGGCATTCCCACGTTCCTGTCTCTGTTTTTTACTGCTGCATTGCTTCAGTCCAAGGACGTGTCAAACAGTGCTGAGATACTTGCAAATTCATCCCCCACAAGCTTGTGAGTTGGGGGAGAATTATAAGGAAGGGAAATAACACTATTCAGCGTATCTGCACGCATGTCTATGGAGTCCTCTCTATTACAGCTGAAGTTATATAAAATAGATTTATCTATATCATAAAAATAAAAAATGCTTTCCTTTTTTGGGGGGAAAAACCAACTTGCTTTTCTAGCACTGGTGGGAAGCGGGGAGCTGGCTGGCAGGAGCATGGGTGGGGATATTCAGTGTGAGCCCTCCCTGCGTACCTTTTAAAGCACCTTGCATTGGTGGCATGTTTCTGCTGGAGGGAAAGCTGTTCACCTCCTGGTGTTTCCTGCTTTTTTAAAGCTTTGTATCAATTATTCAGGTTTCCCGGGGCCGGCAGCTGCTCAGCCCCCAAGCCTCGGCAGCGCCAGGGCATCAGTCTCCTGCTCGTCCCCCTTCGCATTGGCCGGGCATGGGGGTGGGCTCCTCTCCCAACAGTCTCAGCTCCTGGACTTGCTCTGCAGGGACACCATGGGGGAGCAATGGGAGGGGAAGAGGCAGGATCATGGCACTGTTGTGGCATTGTATTTGACAATAAAGTGATTTTGGTTTTTTTGAAGACTATTTGTGATCTTTCCCTTGTCCTTCCTTGGGGCCAAGATGACTCCTCCTTGTGCACCTTTCTCTGCATCATCTAGCTGGCTCCCTGCACTGCCTCAGCGCTTTCCACCTTCTCTCACATCTCTCCTTTCACGAGATGAGGCTTTCCTGGATCATCCCTCCTCTCTGGGCTGGGGCATCTGGCTACCCTTAATGGGATTTCTCATCGAAGGCCTTGGTCGCCTGCTGTCATCCCAAAACAGCCTCACTTGCTGAAGGTGGAGACTCCCTCATCCAAAAACTCAAGGTAGGGGCAACACCGGGTGATTCCCAGAGGAGCTGCGGATGCTTCTCGCCTGCTTGAGCTCCCCCAGGGCCAGTCCCGAGTCCCTACTCTGGCACCGACTTGGCAGACAAATGGCTGTTACCATGTGCCTCAGGTTCCCTACTGGTTAACACGGGTGTGACGACTGCCTGGGGAAAGGAGGGAAAGGAGAACACAGAATCACAGAATCATTAAGGTTGGAAAAGACCTCTAGGATCATCAAGTCCAACCATCAACCCAACACCCCCATGTCTCCTAAACCATGTCCCAAAGTGCCACGTCTACACGCTTTCTGAACACCCCCCACCTCTCTGGGCAGCCTCTTCCAATGCCTGACCACTCTTGCAGTAAAGACATTTTCCCTAATATCCAACCTAAACCTCCCCTGACGCAGCTTGAGGCCGTTTCCTCTCGTCCTGTCACTGGTGACTTGGGAGCAGAGACCAGCCCCCCCCTCACTCCAGCCCCTCTCAGGCAGCTGCAGAGAGCGAGAAGGGCTCCCCTCAGCCCCCTCTTCTCCAGGCTAACCCCCCCAGCTCCCTCAGCCGCCCCCCAGCACACTTGTGCTCCAGACCCTGCCCCAGCTCTGTTGCCCTTCTCTGGACACGCTCCAGCCCCTCAAGGTCCTTCTTGTCCCGAGGGTCCCAAAACTGAACCCAGGATTTAATGTGCAGCCTCACCAGTGCCTAGTACAGGGGCACCATCCCTGCCCTGCTCCTGCTGGCCATGCTATTGCTGATACAAGCTGGGTCTTCATGGTGGGGGGCAGCACGGGGTGAGTTTGCTCCTCTGCATGGCCTCAGGTGAGCTATTTCTGCCTCAGATCCCTCTGCCAAAACCTGGCTGGCGTTCTGCTGCTTTCCAGAAGGCTGGGGCTGTGCTGGGGTCAGTGGGCCACAGCACATGGAGCCATGGAGCCTGGGGCCGTCCCTCCGGCCACAGCAGGAGCGATGTGGCAGTGCTGGGGTGCAGCAGAGGTGTCCCAGCCCAGTGTGGGGCAGCCGCAGCACCAGGGCCTATGCCCTCCTTCCCCAGCCTCTCTCCGTGGCTCTGCGGGGTTCTGGGGGGAGCTGGTCCAGCAGCGTACCCAAAACAGCTGAACTTGGAGATGGTCTCCACGGCATCTCCTACACACCGATCACACGCCAGTTGTGGCTCCGGGAAGGTGATGGGCGACTGACCTCCCCGCCCGGGGTTTGCCCCCTGCGGCCGTGGGGGCCCAGGACGGCCCCAGGCTCCTTTCCGAGGGGCAAGACCCGAGCTCACAGGCGGGTGAGGCCGGGGAAGCACTGAGGGGAGCGGAGGAGAGGGGCGGTGGCCGCCGGGCCAGGCTCGACTCAGCACGTGCGCCTCCCTCCGGCCGCCATTTCCCTGAGGCTCCCGCCGCTCCCCCCTCAGCCCCGGCCCGCCCCGCCCCTCGCTGCGCTCAGGCGCGCCGCGGGCAGCCCTGTGCGGGCAGCGGCGTCGCGGGGGCCTCGCTGCCAGAGCCTGGTGGTTTCAAGATGGCGGTGGGGCTGGTGCAGGTGGTGTGAGGTGGGAGTGCGTTGTCGCTGCCGCCCGTGCCTCCGCTTCCCCTCCCCGGTTCTGCTCCCCGCCCCGCGGCCGGTGGGATGCTGAGGTCCACCGGCTACTTCCGCGGTATCGACTGCCCCTTCCTCAGCGCCGGGAGGTCGGGGCCGGGTGGGGGCTTGCCCTGTCGCCGGCCCTACTGCCACTTTCGGCATCCCCCGGTGGCGGCGGCGGCGCGGTGCGGAGCCTTCGGCGGCCCCGGCGCGGGGGTCGCCATCGGCCACGGCGCAGGTACGGCCTCGGTCCGGCCCGGCGGGTCGCGGTACCTCCCTCCCCTTTCCCGGTCTCTCTCCCGCCCCGGGGTGTGGCTGTTCCCGGCCCTGCACCCCAGCAACAGCATGGCCTCCCCCGGCAAGGACAGGCCCCTGCCCTTCCTCCTCCTCACGCCCGCCCGCCCGCAATTCAGGGCCTGAATCTGCCTCTGGCTCCTCTAAATCCCACGTGCTCCCGGGGCTCGGGTGTTCTTCACTCTCGAGTGGGGTGTCCCTACGGGGACCTGTCAGCACCGGCCAGGCGGGTCCCCATCGCTCCTGAGCTCTTGTATCTGCTTGTGCTCAGCCCTGCCGGCTCTCTGGGCCCGTGGCTGTCACTTCTTGTTGCCTCTGAAGGAGGGTCTGAAAGGCTTGTTCTCCCCCACTGGGTGAGAGGGAGGTGGGTGTCGTCGTCTCCTCCTCCCCGTCGGTCGGATCCCACGGTTGCTGTCTGACGGTGGGGTGGTGGGGAGCAGCTTCTCAAAATGTCTGATTGCCGGAGGACAGCCTGTCTCTGGTCACCAGGGTGGAGGCTGCAGAAGGGCAGCTCTGTTGTGATCCCTGTCTTTGTCCCTCCAGGCACCCCGGGTCACGCGGCAGTGAGGTGTCGGGGCAGTCTTTCAAACCTCTGCTAAGAGTTGCGGTGCCGTCAACCCTTCAGGAGGTGCATGGGTTTTGGGAGCTGGAGGTGATGTGTTCTCTAGTCCAGTGCTGCAAGGCAGGTCCTGCTGGCAGGGTGTCGTGGGGGGCTGCAGTGAGCTGGGCCCCCTCCCGATGAGGGACCTCAGTAAGGCATGGAGTGCTGCCAGGCTTCTCAAACGAAGCTTGGCTACAAAAGAAATAGTGAGCTATTGTTCTCCTCCGTTCTTCTAGCAACTCTCATCGTTTTACTTGCATTATTTGCTGATCTCATTTTATTTGGAGAGAAAAGCCTTCATTCTTCTCCCTAGCAGAATGCTGCATGCTTTCTTTTTGTTAAAGCTTTGTTATTTCAGTCAGGTATGCTTCCTAATATGTATGGGCTCTAATAACCTGAAGCAGAAGTTGTCAAAATGAAGCACAACTTGTCATGTTTTTTCTGTGCTTACTTAAGTTTGGGTTATTCATGTGTTTGGAAGGCGATTAATTTTTTTGTCTCCTGGCTACCAGGTCAACTTACTATGGCTATGGTTTAGCTTAAAATAAAGGAAGCATACTCAGAGCTATCATAGGTGGACAGGTGCCATATTAGAAAGACAAAAGCTTTTGCCTCTTTCAGTGTTCTTTTGAACCCTTTCGGATGGTCCTCTAGATTATTGATATTATAATTACCTTTTAGTGTACTATTCCTGTTTGTCTTTAAATATCTGTAGAGTGTCAGTTTTGGAACTAAATTTGCTCATTTTGGTCTGCCACCCGAAACAGATGCTCCTGTACTAAAGAATTGCTGGTGCTGGTTTTGATTTTCAGAATGGGGAAGTGAAGGTTGGTCTTTAGTAAAACTTCCTGGCGCACCTGGAAAGTGCGTGCAGCTTCTAATACTGGTTGAAAAGTGTTAATGTAAGAGCTGAGTGTGAGCGACAAGAAATTATCCCAGTGCTAATCTTTTTAGGCCTGGCTTGGCTGTGTTAGTGACCCAGGAGGGAAAGCTTGTGTTTTGGGGAGTGAGAGTGGTTTACTTGCTGTACTCTTAGAGAAGCTCTGGCTTTTGTAAAACAGAAGCTATAAGTGTGGGTCTAGTTTTCCTAGGTGAAGTGTCCGCCGATTGTGAAAGAAGCAGGATCCTGACGCTTAACTTCAGCCCACTGCCTCCCACTCCCCTCAGCCGGCGTTAGCATGTGCTCCTGCCCTCTTTCCCAAACTCTTGGCATCTAACGCATGGCACGGCTGTCATAACCAAGGATCTGTAAATTCTGCCTCAGCTTAGCATTGGACTTCAGCCATGTTTTCTATGTTGATTGTGATTGAGGAATGGAAAATAAGTGATGAACCCACTGCAAAGCACTGTCTTCTAGAAAGGACTTTAGCAGCATTTTGTAAGGTGCCTCATTTTTATAGGAGCAGAAGATGCTTTTGCAGTTATTTTTGAAGCAGTGCTATGGATTAGCTTTGTCTGAAGGGTGCAGGTTGAAGTGCTCCTGTCTCTTTCTCTGTCTGAAGCTCATCCAGCTTGGAAGGATGTATTTAAGACTTACACTAGAGGGTGTAGTAGTTTAGCAACCAGGCAACCATCTTCTTGAAAGCAGGTTCTTGATCCAATGTAAGTTGCTCCCCGTCAATGAAACGGCCTGTCTTGTTTTAAAGTAGCCTTATAACAGTGCACTGGAGCATACATGACCTATTTAATCACATCACTTGATAAATAATCTATAAAAGCACACTATTTTTGCCAAAACAGGTGGGTACCTACACCAAGAGCTATGGTCCAGATCTGTGTTTTCTGGGATAGTGCCTAGAAAAAAGGATAACATCTAAAGAACCAGCCTGCTAAGCATATTGATTCGAGGCTGATGTTGACTTTTTGAGGACTACTGTAGGACTGGCAGTAACCCCAAAACTCTTAGTAGACCTTCTGTAGCCTTGAAAGTAGCTTTTGAAAACCGAGGAGTAGAGCTGGCCTTGCCAGGCTGTGGTGGGAGGAGGCTGTGGACACATGCCAGATGGAGCAGAGAGAAGGTGAAAAGAGGAATTAGTAGGACATAGCACTGTTCCCCTTTTTCCTTTGCACTGTTCCAAACTTTCTGAGGAGTGGAGTCTTCAGATGTTCATAACAGATGATCCTTATTTTTCATACAGTGCTTGTATGGTCCCAGCCACTGGGAAATGGGTGAAGAGGCCTCCGTGCCTGTTAGATCAGCAGCAGCAGGAGGACTGAGTTTTCCCCCATCTGCTGCTGTTGCATGTGGCAGTTGTTCCCTTTTCTTCTCCTCTGAAAGCAGCTCAGTAAATACAAACTTGTCGGGTGAGGAGGGAACCAGTGTGATGTGTCTGGTCCACAGGGCACGTTTGAACTGGGTTCTGAAACATATGGTATTCACATGGGAAATCTATTTCAGTGTCTTTACTGCAAGTATCTGCCTGTGTCGTAAAAGAGTGGCTACCTGGAGGTTTGTGGAAATTCAGGGCTGGCTGAAAGCTGAGGAAGGTGCTGGGGCAGTAGCATGCACCGATATAGTATTTCCACGGCAGTGCTGGTGGGCTGAGAAATGGGATGTGGGCCTGTGCAGGACTGAGAATCTGGAGATTGCAAATTCTAATCCTGACTTGGCTGAAGTGCTTTTTCTATCTACAGAATGACTAAACCCCACCTGCTTCAGAGCAGGATGAAAAGATTATTGAATTTGTGAAGTGCTTTGAAAGCAAGCTGTGTAAGTAGGAGGGAAGAACTTCCTTCAGTCCTAAAAGCATCTCTTCAAGAACCGTAGAGGAGAAAAATAGGTCTCTTTAAAGTCTAGGTCCTGAGTATGTCGAAAGACATAAAAGAAGCATAATACATCTCTTCATAAATATCTTAAGGAATCCATCTCTTTGGTTTGCTGGGTTTGATAGTAGCTGTCAGGAGATGCTTAAGAGGTGGATGGTTTTTTTGCACCCAGAGCAGAAAGCTGTGTCCAGGTCTGGAGGCCTGAGTTCTTCTTTGCCCGCTCTGATCCTTGTGTTAGCGTGAGATGGGAAGAGCAAGGCTTTCAGCACCCTGCCTTGAAATACTTTATTCTAGAGTGGTGCGTGCTGACAGTTGCTTGGCAGTTTTCTGGTATGGTCCAAAACTTGTGGAGCAGTTTTCTTGCTGTGTGGATTTTCTGTTTGGATAGGCAAGGCTTGGCAGATTAGGTCTAGTTTGCATCTTTGAAAGGTGACTGGGTGGGTTTATGTGGTACCATCCAGTCACTGAGTTTTTTATCTCTGTGTAAAAAAACCTTTACGCTACCCAGCACACGAGTAAGCTGCTGTAACACTGTTTGGTGCCTGTTTGCCCAGGTCAGATGTGGAGAAATCCTTGGGTTTATCTCCCCAGCATTAACTCTGTTGATCCTGTCACTGATGCAGGAAGGCACTTCACCTCTCCCTTCTTCAAAGTCCTCAGCCAAAAAGCAGCCACGTGCGATGGCTGTGACTTTTATATAAAAATGCTGTGCAAAATGATACTTGGTAAAACCTAAAGTGGCTCTTTAAGTGTTAAAACCCAACTTTAATCGTCCTCAGCCCATGCATCACCATAGGATCAAGGCCAATGTCATCTTCACCTGTCAGCAGAGTGCTGAGGGGCTGCACATTAAACTCAGTGGTGTGTGGTAGGAGCAGCCTCCCCGCGCTGCCTGGGATTGCCTCTGTATTGCTTATATTGCAGTGCAGGTTCACGCCATGTGTAGAAAGGATGAAAAAAGTCCTTTAATAGATGTATTTTCCTTCCTGTAGTTGATATTGTGCAAGATCAGCTTCTTGTAGGAAAGAGCTTTTATTATTGTATTTACTACAGGGAAATTGAGTGAGTAGAAACAGAAACTTATGAACTGCCTTCAGTGTTTCTTCACCAAGAGAGGAAATTGGGTGGTTTGGTGTCGGGTGCTCCAGTCCATAAACTGCATGTGGGGGGCATTGCTAAGACTGCTTTTTCCCCCCCCCCCACATGTGTGTTTAGGACAGTAACTACCAAATGTCACCAGTGGATGTTTTTTTTTAAACTGAGTTTTGAAATGAAGAATAGAAAACCCACTGGATGGTAACGTCAGGAGGAGTCTTTTCATGTAGATCAATGTCATGGTCTTCCAGCGGTTAGGGATTTCTTGTCACTTAACTAAATTGTCAGTTATGGCAGGTTTCCTGTGGGTGGGCAGGTGCAGCTGCTCTGTGTTGGGATTTCAGTGCAGGCTGGCAGGGCACTTCCAACTTCTGGTCTGTCTGCGAGTGGTAGTGTGGCTGTGGGGAGACTCGGCCCTGAGCTTGCACGCAGCTCTTCCTTGCTCCAGTCACAGACCTGTGAAAAGCAGGAGGTGGGAACAAATCTTCTTTGTCAAGCTGGGAGGATTTTGAAGGCTAAAGGTGCAGCAACCTGCTTGGATCAGAGGCACTAGCCTTGCGCTGGCGTGTTTGAACTTCCCGGGCTCCGCTCTGCCTGCCACAGGAGTCCTTTACCTGCTCTTACAGGATTTCTCTCTCACTTCTGATTCCCCCCCCCCCCCCCCAGTCAAGCACGACAGTGCTGCATTAGCACTGGAGAAGTGGAAAGTCCAGGGTTTCCCAAACCACTTTCCCTGGGCTGCCCTGTGCTGGGCAAGGTGGGTTGGGGGCGGTGTGTCGGCTCACATAGTACCAGAGAGGCAGTGGTGCTGGGCTGCAGGCAGGCACATGCCCACAGGCAGGGCCAGGCTGTCTCCCTGCCCTGCCTGCAGCCTCCTTCCCCACTGGGACTGAGTGTGGGCTGTGGGGTGGCATTGGGCTCCAGCTGGGGAGTGTGCTGTTGAGGGGCCCGATGGGACGAGGGGATCGCTTAGCACGACCCTGGGGATCTCTGTTTGGGAAACCGCTGGGCTTGCCAACCTGTGTTGCTCAAATCAACTAAAAAGCAACGTGTCCAGTTGGGGAGTGGGGAAAGTATGATGTAAAAAAATTCCCCAAGATGATTGTAGTAGTGCTAGGAAAGAAGACGACAGTAAAAAAGCCCCTGCAGACACTCGAGTAAAACCCAGTCTGACTTGGGAGTAAATGAGGGTGAAGGCGGGACTTTGGGTTGGTAAGTCCTGCCCTAATTATCTCTGCAGGACAAAGTGCTGTGTCAGCACATGGTCAGTGGTATTGTGCCATAAGCCCTTGCTGGAGTGTCTTAGCAGTGCCAAGCAGGTATTAAAAACCTCAAGTACAGCATGAACAAATATCCGCAATATTTATTAACTGTGGGGAGCTCAGGTAATTCTTTGAAGTTTTTGACTTACTGTGAAGTAGACTTGTGTTTTTGTGTGGGTTGCAGTATGTGAAGAAGCAGCTGTGAGAAGTGCCTTCTCCAGAGAGGCTTTCACGTGTTAGCCGTTCATTTAACATGAGACTTAGGTCCTCAGGGTTGCATCTGCCTCTGAAATATATGGACTAGGCAGAAAACCCAGCTCTGCTTTGGAGGGTTTAGTTGCACAAGGATTTTAATTTCTCTGTGAGATCTAGCCTTTTTATTAAAGAGAGGATCCCTGCTGAGAACTGGGGGTATGTGTTGGGTTTGCTGGTTAAGAGTCTGTGGAGCTGCAGGTGTCTGAGTTGTAAAGGAGCTGCAAAGTATTAATTCCAGCTTTTGAGTTAACTAAAGCCAGACAGGTTTCAAAACCATTTTAAGTTTTGGGTTTAGTCCTTCATAAGTCACAGCTGAAGTTTTAAAATGTAATATAGCTTGAAGGGTGCTTTTCTTTAGTTTTGAACTTTTTCAAAGTCTCCAGTTGTGGCTGTATTGAAATACTGTTGGGTTTTGTTCTTAATTGGGAATTCTTCACCTACAATAGTTAAAGAAATAAGTTATCTTCTCAACACCTGTCTTATCTTGAGCAAGCCAGAGAAAGGCTGGAAAATTAAGGGACTGGTGGGTGAGGAGTGGTGTTATGGCTTTTGACTGTGCTGGTCAAAGTAAGTTTTCAAGCTGGATTTGAATAGAGAGAAAAAAAAAGACACCAGAATACTTGAAGCATTTCTTCAAAGAAGCAGAAGAAAAAGAAAAGACGACTTGGCCTATTAAGTTTGGAGTAGATGCATAGTTTTACCTAGCACTCATACAGGAGATGTGGAAGTGTTTTCTGGTCTTTTTCTTGGAAACAGAAAAAATTAGTCTCCTCTTTCCCCCCCCACCCCCAACAGCATTTCAACTTTTCTTGTATATTGAGGAATAACTTTAAAGCTAAAATGAGAGGGGGAATGGAAGGATCTCCAAAGAATCCAAACATTGGATATCCAGATTAATGTATCATCGATTTTAAAATGGTGAGATGCTTTCTAGCCTGTGTGATGACAGGCTGTGGGGTCGGGGCAGCAGCCTGGGGAGCAGTTGTGATATCTGGGGTGCCAGCCTTTGCTTTCTGCTCCTCTCCTGGCAAATGCACTGGTTTCTCACATTCCTTCCTAAGTGATGGGAGAAATGTACTGATGGTGTGATTTTTGCCTTAGGAAAACATTACATTTATCACAGATCTTGGTGTGCCTTTGATGCTCTTTGCCTGCCACTGTTGTTTTAGCACTGGAGCGGATGGGACTGTAAATCACTGGCAATAGGGGAATGTAAATGATGGCTTTTGCATGGGCCAGACCAGCTCATTCTGGCTCTTGCATCCTTAGATTTAACTAGTGTTGCTGTCTGAAGCAGTGGTGGTCCCAGCAGTCCTCCAGGACTGTCTGTGAGGCTATCAAGAGGGTGAAGCTACCGTATTTAGTAGGCTTGAGGACCTTTTAGATGCATCTTCTGTTGCACCAGAGGCAAAATTACATTTTCTTGGATAAAATTAGGTGTGTACTGTTTCCCTTTATGTTGCTGTCTGAGCTGCTTTGAGGGGTGTGCCCTAATGTCCTCCTGTCAAAGTGAGTTTCCTACCTGAGTGAGTCATTCCCTGATAATGCCGCCCGCTCGGGAGCGACATGCTCCATGTTGGAGCTGCTCCCTTGCTGGATTGAACCCACTTGGGCAGGTCCGTGTCTCCTCTCCAGCCGCAGCACGTCAGCAGTCTTGGGCAGCTGAGCTGAGAAAACAGCGTATGGCTTGTACAAGGATGATGTCTGGCTGCTCTTGTCCCTTGGCCTGATCCACCCCTTCTTCTGCTGGTTGTGACCCCCTCCAGTGAACACCCCGGCCAACCAGTTCAACACCAAACTGTCCTTCGGTGGCACTGAGCGCTTAGGTTGGCCGACAACATCTGGTGAAACCATACCCTGAACTTCAACAGGCTTTGTCACAGCAGGTTTAAAATACCACAGGGTGATGGATGACTGTTCAAACTTTTTTTGGCCTTGCTAATATAAGACTTTCTTTTCTCGTATTTGCTTCCTTTTTTTCCACTAAAGAAATGACCTTGTTGGTTCATGATGTGCTTTGATGCTGTGGCATCGAATACCTCCAATGGAGTAACAAACGGAAGGAGTGGGGTGCATGGGGAGAGGCCAGCTTGGACTAGACTGGCTGTGATACCTCTCAAACCTTGCTTCCCTTATGTTCTTAGACCAGCACAAGGTTAATCTAGGCTTTTAAAACTTAATTTTAATAATTAAGTTTAGTATTTAAAAAGAGAAAGAAGGAGAAAAAAAATCATTAGGACTAGGGTTATATTTAAAGTGGAGGAAACATTTCTTAGTTCCTCTTACCTGCCCTCCTAACCCATTTACTCTGGATAATTATTTGAAATGTACTATTTTAAATCTCAGTATTAATTATTTCCAAGTGGTTGGATATTACTGTTAAATTAATTGTTGGAAATTTGCTTTGGGTACTTGCGAATAAGTTCTGCACCAAAAACTGCCTTTTCTTTTGTGCTGTTTAATTCTGAAGAGTAGCAAAACTCAGCCTGCTGGTAAAGCCTTTTTGAAACGTTTTGTTCTTGAGAAACCACTGTCTCTTCTGTGAAGCATTAAATGAAAAGCTTAAAATAATTTTCCAATGGTGATAACTTTTCTGTAATTGCAAAGGTTGTCCATTTGCTAAGTACTGGCACTGTAAACACCGGGAAGCTATTAAGCCAACATAGTTTTTCTGATGATGTTAAAATAAAAATGCCTCCCCCCCCGCTCCAAAGAGTTCTCCCAACAGCTTTCACCTTCCCCACCTTCTGATGAATGCACCTTTTGTTGCCAGTGCTGGGTGACCCGGGAAAATGGGCGACTTCAGCAGCAGCGGGTCTTGAAGATGTTTGCTGCCTTTCGGCCCGCACTGGCCCCTCTGCAGCTTGGCCAGCAAACCCTTCTGTTCTGAGATCCAAATTGCTGTAAATCTGAAAGCTTCTAGTTTTTGTCTCCCTTCTGTTTAGCAGCAGCTGCTGCTGCTGCTTAGCAGCTCTGTGTTACATCTTGAAGGAACATAGTTGTCATCTATGCCCACATGCGTGCAAGAGCTTGACTGCCCTTCCAAAACCCCCAGCTTCACAATGACCACTCACTACCCGTCATACATTTGGGTTTTTCTGTATTTAAAGCATCTGAAGTATGTGTTCTAATCTGGTGCTTGGGGAGAAAAAAACAAACAAGACATCTTTTTTCCAGAATGATTCACTGTAAAATAAATTTTAACATCAAACAGGTGACCTTGTACTTCCATTATTCATTTAATGTCAGCCTTTGTTTACTGCCGCCTTCTGTTGCACAAACTAGAAAGGCCAGTGTACAGCAAGGAGTCGCTAGCTTGTAGAAGCTCTGTAATAAAACAGCTCCACCTTAGGACTGAAGCCTCATTTCCCAGAACCAACATGACTGTAACCAGGAGAAAAACAATCAACCTTGTTTTTTTGGAATAATCTTGTTTTACACTTCTGTATACTCCATGCTGAAATGACTGATTTAAGTGCAGTTTGTTTTGGTATATTCCAAAGTAGTTCTAGGTTAAATAAATTGTTTGCTGAGGTCCTAGGTAAATTATTAATAACTTGTTTTTTATAGCGTTGATGTTAACTTCACCTTTTTGTATCTCAGAAGGACTATTTCACATCTGAGGTGCAAACCATTTTAACAAATTAATGTATTTTCGAGAGTGTTCTGATAGCAGTTGAGTTCGCAATCCTATAAGGAGTTATTTCAAGTCTCATTATCTCGTGATTCTCAAAAGACAGTGTAGTCTCTTGATTTTACATCCATCCAAAAAGAGTTACTTCATGATGTGGTGCCTCTCACTCGTTCTGCTTCTGCAGAAATACTGCAGGCATCTTGTATATTGAAATAGCAAAACCAGTGTAGTTCATCTTGTAGTAGTCTTTCTTTATGCCATGGGTGTTCATATTAGTGTTGGAAGTGGAGAGGAATAAATGGCAAGAGCTGAAGAAGATTCCTTTGGATCTTGTGTCCAGGTTGTAAGAAGGGGGGTGTGGGTGTAGGTGGGTGCCTGCCTGCGTGGGACTGGGCTCAATTTCCCAGAGGTCCTTTCTTCTCCGAGGTTCCTAGGAGTATAGTCTGGCGTCTGAAAAGGTGGCCTGATTTCAGGTAGCACATTTAATTTCTCTGACTTTGGGGACTTGTGTGTATATGGCTCTCCATATGTATGCATGTGTGTGTGTTTAAATATATAAATAAAATCCCCTTCTGCTTGTGTTTCCACTACATTATCTGCAAATGCATCATGGCCAAAGGTGCCAGTCCTGATTAGTGTCATGGAGCCCACTTACACAAGTGTCTTTCATGGAAAAGGTAGCCTTTGATCAGTGGCACTTGGGTAATCAGGCCTTCTACATGCCTACAAAAGAGCTCTTTCATGACGATATCTCAAAGCCTGCTGGCATTCTCAGAGATTATAATGTATTTTTTACATCTGCTCATTCCATTGAAAGAAAATCTGCAAATTAGTTTTATGCTGTAGATGGATAGCAGAGAATCAGACACCAGGTCTGTGCTTAGGTTGTCGTCTTCTTTCTCTGTATCCTGATATGTTTAGAACAGTTTGTTTTTCTGCATGGACAAGATGTCTTTTGTGTAGTTTGGGGTTTGGTGTTTTGTGTGTGGTAGTATATTTGGGTTTATTTTATTTTGGCAAGTCTTTAGATCCAGACTCTGTGTTCTCACCTCTGTTTATAGGCCACCTAATGCTTACCTCGGCACAAACTACCAGCCTTACAGCTGTTCCCTTAAAAATGCTTGTGTTAAATTTTAGGTCTCTGTTCCTGAGTTAGGGGGTGATAGCTGACTCCTCCAGACTTCACTGCACTGGTCTTCTCTACCACTGTGGAGCTGATGTTTCACAAAGTGGTGAGAAATGAGGTGGTGGGTGTGGAGGGCTCTCTGTTCTTTGTCAGCTGTTAGGCTAGTCTTCATACCTAATTATTTTGATAATCTGTTTATATATACTAGTCTTGACGATGATGCTCTTTGCATCTAGGTTTGTTCCTAGATGTTTTTCCCTAGTCACCTGCATTTCTTCATGGTTTCTTTTTCTAATGAGGCTCTGGATATTGGTCTGTCCAGTGTACGCTATCTGCTGAGATGCTCTGGTTTGCTACCTTCACCCTCCCTCTCTTCCCCAGGGTGTGAGCTGTGCTTGGGCATTTTAATGGGGAAGCACAGATGCTTGTTCTGGAAATGCTTGTTGTGTCTTAGTTGTAAAGCACTTTGTAATAGGTGGAGGGGGAGTTAGTTATAGAAATATATCACCTTGTTCCTTTTCCCCCACATTTCTGATCCTGACCACAGCTCAGACTGTTCTTTGGAAGATGGTGACATCACGCTCTGATCACCTGGAGTCCCTGCTCAATCAGGAGCTAATTGGTTTGGAAAAAAGCCTTTGCAGACCCAAGGGGGTAAAAAGTGTTTTATGAAACCACTGCCTTTATTTTAACCCAGTCTCCATTATTCTGCTTGCTTGGAGGCCAGTTCTGCCAACTGCTAGGCAGGTTCTTTTCTTATTACCAAAGGGAGCCATGCATTCATGGATCCTCTCAAAAAAAAAAAAAGTAAGAAAAAATTCAGTCTTGTGAGAATGGTAGAAATGAATCCTGTAAACACTGGTGGTTTCTGGCTGTTAGAAGAAATTCTTTCATCCCTGATAGACCTGAGAGGTTGGGGTTTTTTCCCTGTCTTTTTTATCTCTGCTTATTGTTTTATCCTTCTACATATTCATGGTGGCAAGCCAGTTTTACTACTATCCTAGGAAAGAAGTTTCTCTCGAATAGCAGCATCCAGACACACTATGATAAAATGAGGATTGAAAACTGTTCAAGGTGAAAAAGCAGCCCTTAACTTACCTGTAGCTTCTGTTAGCCTGCTAAATGCAGTTATCAACTTGATTGCTGGGTTCCCCCATTACTAGTCTAATTTTTCAAGGAGAAGTTATTTTCCTGCCTGATCTTTGGCAAGCAGGGTGCCTGTCACTCTGCACACACACATGAATGATGTCCTTGTCCCTTCCTTTCACCATGAGTTGGAAAGGTAGGTGGGAGAGATTGGAACACCATGGCAGAAAGTAGAGAGCGTTTATGCTTGTGACAACTGCTCCCATGTCCTTTTCAAGATGAACGTTACAAGATGAGCTTTAACGGACTCTCCAGTTGTACGTTGTCCCTTGGATGGGTTGCTTTAGCATTTCCATATTGTTCCATAGGGTGGACCATGACTCACCAAAAGCTCTCCTGTAGAGCTGTGGTTGGAAGAGTTGTGCAGCATGGTCACAGCGTATCCTCTGTTTGTAGTCCTAGAAATGCCTGTGAAAGAGAGGCCACCTAAAGGACTTGTCTGAAAAGACAAATGTCTGAAGGATGAGGTGTTCTGGGTGTTTAATGTTCCTGACTTGGTGGTTGTTCTGCATGGCTGAGTTGTGTTGCCTTTGGACCTGTAGTTTTTTCATGTTGGCAGCACTCAGTTTGTCAGTTCAAATAAGATGGGTTTTCCTGTAGCTGCCATGAGAAATACTGAGCTGTGAGGAGTGTTGGAGGCTTTCATTGGCATCAATAAAGGAGAACCTAATCCACAGTGTTTCTACTGGAATCCTCTTTCCTCCTTTGGTTGCTTTGTTGGATTAAGCAGATAATTCTGTGTATAGTCAGTTCCTCTTGGTCCTAATACAGTGATTATTCTTTGGTGCCCCAAAGAAAATTTAATTTATGGAGCTTTTCCATGAGAAATAAAAGCACTCTGTTAAGAGATCTTTAGTCCTTAAGGTGCAGGAATAGTTTGTAAAATCTAGTCTAGCCACAGACCTGCCACTGGCCAGAGAATGTCACTAGTGGCTTTTGGTATCCAACATCTGTTCTGTGGTGATGAGAGCATGGCTTTTGGTGGTGTCTTTCAGTATTGGGTTTTGATAAGAACAGACCTTAAAAAGACCTTTTTTAAATTTTACTCCAAAGAAGATTTTACCTAAATTGCTGGCAGTAAATTATTTTTTCCTTCTCTTTTACAGAACGAGGGTATGATCCCTACAATCCAGAGCTTCCAAGGCCCTCGCTGGAGGCAGAGGATGGTTCTCTGGCTGACATTACAGATGTGGCACCTGGTATTCTGGAGCTGGAGCTGGTCAACAAAGCAATTGAGGCAGTCAAAAATGAAGTTGAGAGAGAGCAGAAAAAGTATGAGGAGCTGCTAGGAACGACGAAGGACTTCAGTGCTTCAGAGGCCTCCTCGCTCATTTCAAATACACCTGTGTCAGCTGCTGGGACACAAAATGATTCATTTACCTCCTTAGAATATAATCTGGGTAGTTACAACTTTAATAATAACTCAGACTACAACCCTATGCCTCTCGCTGCTGCTAGCTGGTCAAGTAAATACACTTTGGGTACTTCCCGATCTAAAGGTAGCTCATTGGAATATGTTCCCAAGGCTGTAGTACAGAATAAAAAATATAGTATCACTGTCACTAGCAATAAATATGTGATCGATGACTCTAAGCCTTCTACAGACTTGGAGTATGACCCACTTTCAAATTACTCAGCCAGGCTTTTGAGCAAAGCTACAACAAAGGAGCCAAAGGGGTCTAAAAGGGGTAGGGTGTCTAGTTATGAGGAATCCTATTCTCCATTGCGAAAGAAGCTCTGTGAAGTAGCTGATGACTATGGAGTGTGTGCCAGGTTCTCTTCCTCTGAAGATGAGGCTGATGTGGAACACAAGCCAACTTCTGTTAGTTCACAATCAAAAGCTGGTTCTGAAAGTGAATCAAATGACGGGTTATCCAACAAAGAGCAGAGCACCAAACTGGATGACTTTGCTTCCCAGGATAGCAAAGAAGCGGCACCACAATATGACATGGAAGAACTTCCAAGCCCACAGAAAAATCTTGCCAAAAACTTATCAGACAAGAATGCAAAAGCAGCAAAATCATGTTCTGGTAGGAATGACCAGGAAATTGAAAATAGAAACAAAGACTCAAAAGACAAAACAAAAAGGAAGAAATCAGATGTCAGTAAAACACCTGGCCTCAGTGAGGTTGGTAAGAAGGAGAAAAGTAAAAATACAGAGAAAGACAAAATGCTCAAGAAAGAAGAAAAATTAAAAACCAAGAACGAAGAGGAAAACTGCAAAGATAAAAGTGTCAAAGTGAAAACTGATGGGAATTTAAAGAAACCTGAAAAACAAAAGTCAGAAAAAGTAGATGGGCTTAATAAAGAAAAATCTAAGTCCACCAGCAGTAGTTCAGGGAAAAACAAGAGCGAGGGTGTTGTCAAATGCTCTAGTACAGAGAAGCTGGGGAGCAGCAAGAAAGATTCCAAGCTGAAAACAGCTGATATGAAAAATGGTAAAGAAACCTGTGATCGTAAAAACAAAGAGAAAGAGACCAAGACTCCAGCACTAGAGCGAAAGAAAGAAAAGGTCAGTTCTACAGAAAAAGGAGATCCAAAGAAGGGTTGGAAGCAGCAGAGCTTGAGTCATGTTGACCTGTTTGGCGATGAGAGTGGAGATGATGATGACAAAGGCCAGCCTTTGCCACCCACACTACTTGATGTGAGCTCGGACTCGGATGGTGATGACTGTGGTTCAGACTCTGAGAGTGAAAATGAAGGGACAAAGAAAGTGAAGCACTCTAAGTTGTCAAAGTCATCATCATCTTCCTCAACATCTGATGACATTGATTATTCCATCCTTGAGAAAGATGTGGACTTTGAGTCAGATACAATGGAAGAGTGTCTCAGGATTTTTAATGAATCTACAGATGTGAAAACTGAAGACAAGGGAAGGCTGGGGAAACAGGTAATGCTGGTTTGGGTTGGTTGGTTCCCTCACATCTAAATGTTTAGTTTAGTGGTGTTGCTTATTTCAAGTAGCTGAAGAGGGCTACAGAGGGAGCCTCCATGTGTTTGAAGAATGTCATCCTTGTGATGACAGAGTGCTTTGAAGAGTTTGTACCTGAATTTACCTGCTGGATTAAAAGCTGCTGTGAAATGTAAGGGTTTGATTACCTTTTGTGTGGAAGGCCTTTAGCTTCCAGGTTTATCGGTTACTTCTGTCTCCACCTGGCCTAAGAACCATGGTGGCCTGGATGGCTGGAGGAGAGGCTCCAGGGAGTACATTGTGGGTGTTCCAAAGCTAATTCAAGTTTGCTAATCTGGATGATCCCTTCTTGTTGCAGTGTAGTTTAAGGAATGTAGCAGCTGGTAGAACCAGGATAATGTGTTGGTGCAAGTAAGTCGTCGTAGTTGGCACTGGACACTGGAGACTTCCCAAATTACTGCTTCCTATTTTAAATGCGTACTGCAGATATTTTGTGAGGATCTCTGGATACCTTGTAGGTGGTGCAAATAAATGGAGGGCAAAATTTCTTCAAAAGGTACAAGGGGTTTCAGAATAAGGAGGTAAAAAGACAGCATTTACATAAAAAGGCTTCTGCCAGTGACTGTGAGGTGGTCCTTAGAGGATGCAAGACCCTCATTTTCCAAGATTAAAACAGAATGGAGCAAGTGTAAAAGGCCGCTGTAAAAGAAAGCGGCTGCTGGCAGTGATCCCAACAGCCTCTGAGGCAGGGAAGTAGGAGCAGACAAAACTCATCCTTCATCTTCTGACATGTGAGTTCAACTGGGCAGCAAGAGCAAAGCCCGGATCCCGGGATCAGCTGCCTGTGCATGGGCAGGATTGTTTGACTTGCTGTCCAACCCAGCATGCCCAGGTTTTCTGGTTGGGATGGTTTTGCTTGTGTACAGAGCAGGTGTTCAGGGAATTGGATTGGAGAGCGCTTTAAATAAAAGAATAAGGTGACAAATTTGGCAACATTGAGAAAATACCCCAAACCAGTCTGTAGGGTTATCTGTCTGGTACATGTGACTGCTGTGAGGAGATATCAGGGTGGCTGAGTCAGCTGTATTACCTGGGAGGCTTAGTGGGGCAAGGGGACAAAATCAGGTGCCCTCTGTGTGCAGGGGAATGGGAGGGCCAAAGGCCAAGAGCGCCTGTCCAAGGAGTTAGTGGCTTCAGCTGCAGCTATCCTGTGTCCCAAAGATAATGGAGGTACTGGGACTCTGTCAGGGCTTCTAGTGTGTTCCAGTTTAGACCCCTTCAGACACAGTGAGGCTCCCTTTGGGGTTATTGATCTGAAGGAGGGGCAGGGTGAGTGCAGCAGGAACCAGGCGACTGCATGGTGGAAAGCCAATTTCTCCTGGTGTGGTTGTTTATTGACTTTTGTTCTAAAGATGGCATCAGGAATTGGTGCTGGTTTTCAGGCTTTTGTTAGTTGGTTGGGCGAAGTGGCTGTGAACAAAATTCTTCCATTCATGACTGTATGTGGAGGGCAAAGCGAGCCAGGATCTGCAGTGTGGGGAGGAGAGCTCATCTTTTGAAAAGAATAGCTGGACTATTAAAATGTTTTGCTGAACTCCATGTTGGAATAATGTCCCCGATCTGTTCTGAGATAAGTCTGTGTTCCTGACAAGTAAAGACCTTTTTTACACTTCTATGAAATACCTCGGTAGAAGAAACTGTATAAAGCAGTTGTGTATAATGATTTCCTTCTGAACTATTAAGCATTACTTGATTTTGCTTGTTTAAAATTCAGCTTGCTTTCTTCAGTGTTTAGTGTAATTCCAAGCTAAGAATGAGCTCTTTATCTTTGGCTTTGTTTCTTCAAATTGCCTGGTTTAAGTGAAAGTACTATAAGGGCACGCAACCTATAGTGGGAAATACTAATCCATTTAGAGCTCTCCAAATACGATGGTTCAAAATGGACTGAATTCAAAAAGTGCTGAACCAGGGGCTGCCACTCACTGCAAACAGTTAATTCCAGCAGAGTGGCAATGTTCAGCTGTCAGCAGCCACGTGTTTCCTTTTCACGTGCTTTACCTTATATCCCTGAACTAAAATTTTAATTTCCCCCTGTTTTGGAAAGGGAGGAACAAGAGCATTGCAGCAGAGGGGTCCTTTGCGAGGTAGGTGTTTGTAAGTAGGTACCTGCTTCCCCGCTGCATTTCTGGCATGTAGGATTGGTCACGGGGAATTTTTTTGTTTGAGGAATAACTTCATAGATGGAGCCCACGTCATTTGGTCTCAGTAATGTCCTAGTCCCAAGGGAAGAGATACATGTGGGCAGTGCGGTACTTTTCCACTGTGAAGGATTGCTTTGTGAGAGAGCTTATTGGGCATGTAACTGAATTAACAGACTTACCGAGTTCCTAGAGAGCGAAGTGATTCAGTGTGAAGTGCTCATCCAGAATGCCCTTGTGGTGACAAACACAAGCGCAACCCAAGTGGAGCCTGAGCTCATCCCCAAATCCAGCCTTCAGCTCTGGCGCTGAATTTCTAAGAGATTGTCAACTTTGCCTCTGCTCAGAGCTTTGCCAGGGGTTGTGTTGGAAAACTGAAAGCAAGATTGACTGGAGAGCAGCTAGAGTTTTGTAAAATAAACTTGCGAAGCGTGTTTTGTATAAAAGAACAGCCAAGTCAAATTCAAAGAAGGCTTTAAAGTGGTTTCCCCCAGCAGCAAGTCCGAGATGTTAGCTCAGAAGTAGCTTTAGCTGGAGAGGTGCTGTTACTTCTTCCTGGGTTTCTGGCCGTACAAGTGTGTGACCTGGGGATTTGTCACCGCAGCCTTTCTGCAGATATGGCTGTGGGTAAAACTGCAGAGAAGTGTTTCCCTAAACATGGAGTGGGGGCACCGTGGTTTGGTGTCAAGCAGGTTTGTGGGACCTGCTCTGGCAGCATGTTACACAAGGGCAGAAATGAGTCAGCTCCTAAGTTCTTGGGGGGGGAACAAACCAAACAAAAAAAAAAAAAACCCACCACCAAAAAAACCAAACCCCCCTGGATTTTAAGAATGCCATGAAAGGCGAGGTGTGTGAGCAGCTGGCAGGAGAAGGGTGCTCAAGGCTCTTGTGTCAGGTGGGGGCTGTCCTGAATCATGCCAGTGCTGCCTAGTGCACAGCTTGTGGAGCGACTGCTTGGGTGGGAACTGTCACGCTGCTGTTCGCTGGCTTCACTGGTGGCTCTTGGGTTCCAGTCGAGGTTTGTTTTAGAAGTTTGGCAGCTGAGCACATGTTGTTCTCACCTGTCACCTGCGAGGACTTTCTGTTAAGCCAAAAGGAGACTTTTCAGGTTTCCTCATTGAGAGGGATCTTCAAGTCTATTCAGTTTTGGAAGTTTGTTCTTTTGTGTTTCAGCTATCCAGAGAGGAAGGGAATGAAGAAAAGACAGAAGATAATTTAACTACCTTGTTTCCTGGCCAAAAAAGAAGGATCTCTCATCTTGTCAAACAAGGAAATGTAAGTGCAGCTTTTAGAAGCAAAAGTTTAGATTCTTTAAAGTGAGGATTTTCTGTCCTGTTACAACACTGGAAAATGATGCAGTCCCAGGTTCAGGCAGTAGCATATGTGTCGTTTGCACTGGAATCCGTCTATGTCAGATTTCTTTCATCTCCTTTCTGATTTTTGAAAAACATGGTTAGGCATCTGTTACAAATGGCAGCAAAACTCTAATAAACTTTCATAAAACCAAGGGTGAGCTTTGGAAGAGTAAATGGATTCTGTACCTTGTAACACATTGGGATAAATTAAGGTGTTCATCTTTCTACAGTATAGCTTCATTCAATCACTTAGATAAAAATTAGCCAGACACAAGGTCAGTCTGTGTCTGACGGTACTTTTCTTTGTCTTGTGGACCTAAAAGATAGCTGTAGGAATTCTCAGATGTTTAAAACCATTACCTCGTATCTGTTCTGAATCAGCCAAGATATCAACAATATCTTGTTTGATATTCTTCTTTCACAGTTGTGAAAATACTTTAAATACAGAGGAGAAGATTAAAAAAAAGACAAGGAAGACAACTCTGATTTTTTTAAAATTTCTTTCTCACTGGGATTTTAATTCATGTTTTCTCTGAGGGTTTAATGTGTTTCCCTCCAGGTGCTCAGCACAGATTAGTCAGTTTTATGTTCCAGCAGGATAAGAGTGGAGGCTTATGCACTGATTTGAGCTGGGTAGTCCAAATTAATTGTTCTTCCTTTCCTCTCTGCCTAGAAAAGGTTTCTTTGCTTTTAATAATTTGAAGCCCTGAGGTCAATACCATGTGTTTTTATTTAACTACATATCTTCAGCCAGTTCATGCATTTTGATAAGGGCCCTTTCTTCCAAAGTGAAGAGATAAAAGACAAATGGGTTGGAAATTCATTAACTCAAATATTTATTGTAAATAGGTGCCTTTTAGGCATGTACAAATCTTTTAAATGCATTTTCTTAATGTGACAGCTGATCCCAAAATGCTTTCCAAAGATGTGAGCCCCAGCACAGCCATTGCATGGGCAGAGCTGATCTGGTGCGCTCATCAGCAGCCTCTGTGAGGGTGCAACGGGATGTGCGTCCCCTGGGATATCTCAGCTTGGCGCTGCTGCCAAGTCTGTTCAGGAGGTGCTATAAGACCTGAACTGCTGCTTTTACGCGCAGTGTTGAGGCTCGTGCTTTGCCATGTCCCTTCAAATCAAATATTTGCTCAGTCTTCCTTGTGATTTATAACTTAAGTACTGAGCAAGCAGAAGGGGAGGGAGCTGAGTTCCAGTTTAGTTGCTGGGGAAATGGTGGGCCAAAGGAATTGAAGGTGAGGCAGAAAATGAGTGTCCTGTCCTGCTCGGAAGTCTGTAATTATGATTTAATGGCTGACTGCACTCAGTTTGGTATCCAGAAGCTGGTGTCAGCATCAGAGACCAGTAATGCAGGAGGTGCCAGCTTGCCCCCAATTTGCGGTCTCAGAAATGCCACGTTACACATGGGCTGCATGAGCGCAGCCTTCTCTGAAGAAATTTCAGGAGGGAAGGCCTGTTTCTCACATTTTAAAGGTTATTAAGTAGTGTGGAGAATTTTGTACTCCTGCTGCTTCTCTTGTACTTCTGCTGCTAGAAAACTCTCTTTGCTGGCATAATTTCTGGCACCTTTCCTGCAACCTAAATTTGGACATCAAAGGAAATGCATGTGTAACTTGTTTGTGCTAGTAATGGCTGAAGCAGTGAAATGCCTCTAGAAGTGGGCAGGGGCAGAGCCTGTTTAAAATTCAGTGCTCAGTTTATGTAATGCTCTAATTCCATAAATATATGTGAGACTTTTAAGTAGCTACAGGAACTAGAGACCTGAAACAAGGCTGCTGAGAGGTGGGGAGCTGCTGCAAGGGTAGATGGCACTGGTTGTTCTTCAGCATGGGAAAGACAGGGAGAGAGCTGTAAAACTCAGCATCATGTGGCAAAGGGGAATGGAGAATAGTTGGTTGGTTTTTTTTCATTGCAATATAAACTAAAGAAGCATGCAGTAGGCAGCATGGGGGTAGATTAATTTTCTAGCACAAGACTGTAGAGCTGAGAGTATTGACAGAGTCCAGAAGTGGGTTAGGCGCAGTGATGGGGAACATCATGCCATTAAACACGCAGTTCAAATACCACCTACCAATTTAGGAACATGCCGGAGTGCTGGAAGGCCTTGCCTGAGGGTGAGTCATTAATGTCATGTTTTTTAGTGGGTGACTAAATATTTTGTTCTGGAAGACGATTGGGATCTTCTCTCAAAACCCTGGATTTGCTAACAGAGAGGGGTTGAGGAAAAGAGACTTTTCTTAGGTGAATGGAAGCCAGAGGGTGGGGATTGAGCAGGCAAGCATGCTGGCTCTAAAACTTTTTGTCTGTGCAGGCAGAGGTCCCGAGCAAGCCCGTAGTCCGGCCATACCGTCCCCCCGCCGCTCAAGAGGTCTGTTACCAGAGGATCCAGCTGGCTCAGCAGCAGGCAGCACAGCTGGCTGTGGCTGTTCAAAAGGCCTCTCTCTTCTTGCCAGGAGAAAAGAGGATTGCTCACGTGCCAAATGCAGCCCTTTCCACAGCAGCCAAACAAAGTAAGCCAGCAGTGTTGTGTTTGATGTCCTGTCCTCCCCCATGTTGAAACATGCTGGCATCTGTTTAAACTTCTGAGCAGATGTGAAGCTATCAGGAGACGTGTAGCATTGGCCATGACTTTTCTGATAGTGACCGGTGGAAGGTCTTTCTCCTGAGAAATTCCATCCTGTTCTGAAAAGCAACAGACTAGATGTATACCCCTGTTCCCCTGTCTGTCTCACGCAGCCTCCCTTGCTTCAGCCTGTTCTTTTTCTTTTCTTCCTTGGAGTGTGTTTGCTCCTCATTCGCTCTTCCAGCCAAACCTTCAGAGGCGGCACAGGCAGAAGGGAAGTAGTAATTAACGCTCCTTGGTATCCTTTTGTAGTTGGAAGCACTCAGAGCTGACGTGATGGGCAGTTAGGGCACTATAGCTGACAGGGTTACCTCTTTAAACTCTGCTGACTCAGTTACCCCTAAACAAACAGAAACGAGGCACGTTTCCTGCTGGAAGGTTCCTTCATCCTTGCCTGGAAGGTGGTAAAATTACCTGACTTGTATCCCTTTGGAGACTTCCATTTGAAAAAGTCACAGCTTGCAGCATGGGCCTTTTATACTAAGCTTATTCTGGCAACTCGAAGCCCAGTGATAGGATTTCTACCTAAATGTGTTTTCTGTTTCTTGCAGGCCTCATGAGTGGTAAGATGACTGTGGCTGGCAGGAGTGTCACACCTTCCAATGACTCTGAAGCATCCACCCTTTCTCTGAAGGCTTGCACCTTAGCTGGGATGGCTTCAAAGACCACCAGCACCATTGTGCCCAAAAGGATAGCACATGTTCCCTCATTACAGGTAAGGGAAATTTGAAGTCTTTCTGGTCATTCCCCATTGAGGGAGATATGTTTAACTGTGCTGCTCTGAACTAAGCACTCTCTGAAGAGCGGTGTTTTGATTAGGTTGATTAAATGGGTTTGTTTTTTCCTGTGGTTTTCTTTGATAGCATTGTATTAAAAATTAAACACTTGAGGGGTAGGAGCTTAAAAAGATAGAAATACTTAAGTGCTACTCTGATCTCTTTGAATATTGATCACTCATCTTCAGTTTGAGTCTTCTGTTGTGCTGTCTGGCTAGGTGTGTAGCTGTTTTTTCTCAGGGACTTGGAGCCTCTCGTGTTCAAAAGGCATGGCTGGATTAATGTCCTTCTGGGCTTTGTGGGCTATGCTGAGGAGGGTGGTTATGAATAATGTCCCACAGTGACCTATATCACAGAATCACAGAATGGTGGAGGTTGGAAGGGGCCTCTGGAGCTCATCCTATCCCACCCCCTGCTTGAGCAGGCACACCCAGAGCAGGGGCACAGGGCCGCGTCCAGGCGGGGGGTGAATGTCTCCAGGGAAGGGACCCCACAGCCTCTCTGGGCAGCCTGTGCCCCTGCTCTGGCACCCGCACAGGGAAGGGGTTTGTCCTCATGTTCAGGTGGAACTTCCCGTGTTCCAACTTGTGCCCGTTGCCCCTTGGCCTGTTGTTGGGCACTAATGAAAAGAGCCTAGTAGTTAAAATGGGATCATTTAAACTTAATGCTGCTGTTAATATTTGAGGGAAAAACTCTCTTCCCAGCCCCTGCCCTAGGATACCTGCCCAGCCTTTGGGGACTTTTGGGATGAGTTCCTTAGCAAATAAGTCCCTCCTTTTCCCCATGAGCACTGGGGAACATGTTACTCGCTGAGACAGTTCAGAACAGAGTTCCTCATGTAGCAGCGTGTGGATGGCATAAGAAGCTGTTTGCTGGAGTGGATGGCAAGGAATGTGGTTAGTGCCAGGACTTGATTAAAGATATCTTTCTTTACTGATGATATTGTGTATCAAGATATATCATAACATGCTCTGATTACTTCTGTAGGAGTGAAAAGTCATTTTCTTCCTTCCCCACCCAAAAAGCCACCATAGTAACATCATTTGAAGCTGATCAAAAATAAAAGAACCACTGAAGGGATAAAATATTTACCAGTGTTACAGAGGTGCTTAAGGGTATCATATTAGAAGTTAGAAAATACATATAATATATTTTTTCTTATGTAATAATGAAAATGATGAATGAAATAATGAAAATGCCCCTTGAACAGGGCATCAAAGTGGCAATCTCATGAGCATTCTTTCCATTGAAATAGGACTAGTTGCTCCCCTTCGAATGCGCTCATATCTTCTATAGAGGTCTTTTTATTACAAATTGCATCAGATGGTTTGGTTTATGGATATCTCTTGGGTGGGATGGAGAAGGACTGACAAAACAGTTGGGTGCTTTAGAGGTGAACAAACGGTTTCCTCTCCAAAAAAGAGGCAAATTTTGTTGATTTGGTGAATAAACTGGTGTTAAATGGAAAACTGCAGTGGTAGATCGTAACTCGGTTGGTCCAACATGTAGTTTTTATGCATGAAGGTGTCATTCAATTTAAGGGGGAAATCCTTTCAGGAGCATCATGATTGGCATTAGAAAAGGAAGAAAAACCTCAATGCAGTAAAGTTACAGGAATCCCACAGAAAGCGTGATGATTTAGCTGGCTGCCAGCCTGGCAGGGGTGGGCCTCCCGTTCTCTCTTCACACCAGAGTGCTGAAGAGAAAACCATGTCTGTCATGCACATAACTGGTGTCATGTGTTCACAGCTCCAAGTCCAAGCGTGGGGCTTGGTATCATGCTAATCTTGAATCTCCTAATGTAAATGTCATTATTTTCATGGTCTGGAATGCTTGTATGTGTAAACGTGCTGTTGTGACTAATGCCACTGGGAGTCCTTGGCTGCTGGATGAGTTGCATAATGAAACATGGTTGTGTTTTGAAGTACAAATATTAAAAGTGGCACAAAAGCTTCAAGTGGTGTTTTTAGTACTAAAAACGATGCACGTTATATTTAGCTTTGGGCAGATTTTCAGAAAGGAAGTCATGCCACTAACATAGCAGAAATGTGAGATTCTCAAGGCAACATACTACTTAAACCCTGAATAGCCTCTTTCTCTCTGTCTCACCTCTAGAGTGCCAGCTTACAGAGGCCTGTTATTACCACAGAATTTGGTGCTAAAGTCCCAACAAACATTCGTCAAAGATATCTCAATCTCTTCATTGATGAGTGCCTGAAATTCTGCCGTTCCTCCCAGGAAGCATTTGACAAGGTCTGTACTGATGCTTGCTGCTTATGAATAAAGTCTGCAGCAGAGAATAACATCCTCTACCTTGGCTAAAACCTAAAACTGCAGCAAGCCCAGAAAACTCTCCTATCCACATACAACCCTGTAGAGGAGACTGGCATTAAATAATTCCAAACTGGGCAACAGCAAGTGTAATTCCAGTGGGGGTTTCCAGTAGGAAATCCCATCTTTCCCTTCATTCGGAAAGCATGAGTGATCTTTTTAATAACCCCAGAAGAGGGACGTAGGGGAATGTGTGTTATGGTCAAGTTGTACAGAAAGGCCTTTTTCTCTGGTACAGCAGCAAACACCACCTGGAATCTAAGTGTTCAGCAGAGGTAAGTGTCTAAGGTAGATGTAATTGGTAAAACTTGCTGCTTATGCACTGTGAGGCTTTTAAGGAGCCTTCTAGCAGTAGGGAATAATAGAGTAGGATTTCCAAAAGCAGAGTTGAGAATGTAATGCGCTTTATTGGAAAACTTTAGCCATTAATGTTAGTTGGGTAAATATGGGACATTGTGTGGTGTGTTGTAACCAAAGCAGGTGCCATGAGGATTTCGTTTGTGGGGTTTCACCTTCACAGCTCCCTAGGGGGAATGCTCCTGTTTGTTTGGCAAACGGTCACTTCTTGGACCCAAATTCCTTTTCTTGCCAGTTAATCTTACACTGCCACTGAAGCGGGGAAAATACCTTTTCCCAGGCAGTTCTAGAACTGCTTTGTTAATCTGTCAGCAAAGGTTTCACATGAAAATGCTTCTTCCAGCACTTTGTTTTAAATACAATTATTTTTTTTTCCTGTTACTCACCTAAGGCAGGCCCCAGAACCAGTAAATATTTGCCATGTTCCACTTTATTACTTGATTCCTTGACAGGCAATTTTTTTTTGCGATCATACCTGGATTCTGTATTTTAAGAGCCAAACATTTTTTTTCCTCCAAAAGCAGTAGTGGAAAGAGTATGTAGTAATGAATTGCATTGTTTGCAGGCTCTGTCAGAAGAGAAGGTGGCTTATGAACGTAGCACCAGTCGCAACATCTACCTGAATGTGGCAGTGAACACCTTAAAGAAGCTCCGAAGCCTAGCGCCCAATTCCCCGACCAGTATGAACAGTACGTACCACATTTGTGGTTTAATAATCGGAGCCCTGCTTGGATTAGAAGCCATGGAGAGAAACTTGTTGAAAAGACAGACCCATTTCTCAGAAGCATTATGCTGAAAGGCAAACAACTCCAGTTAGCTTTTTAGTCTGGCAAGCTTTAATGGGCCTTCAAGAGGCAAGTCCTGCAATGCTGCTTTGGCTGTCTGAACCTAAATGGAGATAATGCCACATGGATTTTTTTTTTTTTAGCACAAGTTCTTTAAAATGAAAAGCCCTGCTAATGGAGTAACTTTCACATGATGCCTTCAAAGTGAATGACGCGTCCATCACCACAGAAATGTTACACACATTAAGCTTCAAGAGAGGAGCCAAGAGGGTTAAGACATTTCATTATTGGCTCTCGAGAGGGTACATTAAACAATCAATTTGTGCTGTTCTTCTGAATTTTTTTCCCTGGTCTCTTCCCTTTTCTCCCCTCTGTCTTCATTACCTTCATAGCCATTAGTCAGAGCGGCTGAACTTGGGAGGCTGGCCTTTAAGAGAGGGCTGCCAGTTAATGATTAGTAAAAAGCACCGATCTGCCATTATCTGATGTGCTGAGCATATTCTAGAGCTCTGAAGCTCCTTTCTAAAGGAAGTTGAAAGATTCAGTGTGGGAGTCTGGTCTGCAGAGACCTAACAACAAAGCTGCTCGCTGTGGGTGGGTGATGCCACCATGCAGAACATGACTGGGTCGAGTTGCTTCTGCGCTTAGTCCTCTCTTGCTTTTGGTCAGGAGGAAGGCTTGCTGTGCTGAGTAAGCAGGTAGAGCTACCAGAGTTTCCAAGGGAACTGTAAAAATGCTACCCTTAAAGTTGCTGTGGGCTGACAGTGCAAACAGAAAGCTCCCCGTAGTGCTGGAATGAAAATGCTAGGCCACCACCTTACACATGCTGATTTCTGGAGCAGAGTAAGAATTCAAGAGGATAAATGCAGTCCTTTTGCTGATGCATAGTGCCCCAAACTCTAGAACTGAAGTTGCTTACTCTTGCTCGGCTGGGTACCTGATCTGTGTCCTGTTTTTTCTTCCCTCTTCTCGCTGCAGAGACAAGTAACAAGAAAGTGGTGTCCCATGAAGCTGTTCTGGGAGGGAAGCTTGCTGCTAAGACAAGCTTTACTCTAAACCGGTCAGGGAGCTTGAGAGCAGAGGATTTAACAGGTAAGACCCTGCTCCTGTGAGGCTGTAACCTGCAAATTATAGCTGGAGGTATAACGCTGTGACGGGGGAGAGCAGGATCTTGCTGATGCATGAAGTGCTGCGATTTATCTGTGGGCCAGAGTTATGAGTTATTACCTAACTGCAGTACAGTGCTGCAGAGTGGCTCGGTTAATGGCACGCCACTCTGATCAGCACCTTCCTTACTTCCCTGCTTTGGGCTACGAGTTCACTGATGTAGTCGTGTGGCTTTGATGTAGCATCAGTAACTGTTCCAAGCTGCCTCTTGTGTTTTGGGTATTACTGACTTTTGGGCTTTTATTTCTGCCTGGATTTTACTTTAAATTTCTTGCCCTGAAGCGGTACTTTACAATGTGCCTGTGGGTTTAAAAGGTAAACTTACAAATATCTCCATCTGCTCTGCAGGGCTCATTTTCATGTTTAGAAATGGCATAATAAGATCAGATTGTAGCCAAAGGATTGTGCCAGAAGCATTATTCATGTTGGCTCAAATTGGTTATGGGTATTTTGGTTGCCAAGAGATGTAGGCAAATTGTTGAGGAGATCAGAGGAGAGACAGGGAGGCCAAGGAGCAGAAGGGATTGACATGGAGAAAGCTTAAAAGGGCCTGTATAGGTCAGCTAAGCAACATCAAAGGGTACGCAGCAGTATTGGAAGGGTTTAACGTAGCGGCAAAAGAGGAGATATTGAGCAGAGTGCAAGTTATAATTATTCTGTGAAATGAAATGAGCAGCCTGAAATCAACAGCAGGAAGAAAGCTTCCAATAATGAATTTTTTAGCTAGCTGTGGGTGGCCTTTGAGGGGTATTCTTTGGGCTGTGTTACAAATTACCGGTTAAAGCATTTAAAACGTTAAAATGGGAGAAGTCTCACATTGGTAACAAAAAAGGCCTGAAGATGGGCCTTTTGGAGGAATTCTGTTTCCAGAATAAGCCTGTGTTTTCCAGACTTAATGCTGGTTGTTGAAGAGGTTAAATCAGCTTGTGCACCAATGACCAGATTTTTAAAACTGCCCTGGTGCTTATTTCTCTGTCAGTCCTGAACAAAGGCAGTGGAAACAAGTTTAAAATAGTGGGAGTCCCTGCCAGAAGGCTTGACAAAGCAAAAAACAGTAAGAGAAACGGTCCCTACTTAAGTGATTTGGCTTCAGCATTGCCTTTGTGTGCAGGAGCCGCCTTATACCGGCGACTAAAGGAGTATCTGATGACTGAGGAGCAGCTAAAGGAAAATGGTTACCCAATGCCTCACCCAGAGAAGCCCGGTCGCGCTGTCCTCTTCACGGCAGAGGAGAAGAAAACAATTGACTGTAAGCTCTGCTGGCTCTTTCATTCTGCAAGGTTTGCTAGACACAGGACTAGAGACACCTGTCCTGCTTGCAAATGGTCTTTTTGCATAAAGATGTTCTTGGTCTCAGTGTGGAGCCATTTGCTCCTGTTGTGATGTGTCTCCTTGGCTGTGACCTCTGCCTCTGCAGGCCAGCCGGTCGCAGAGGAGAGAGGCTGCTTTTTGCAGTGGGTCATGCCTTGCTGGTTTGGATTGCACGGTTTTCTGCTTGTCTCATGGCAGCGCTGGGCCAAGAGGTTCCCAAAAGCCCTTTTTGTAACTGGACAAAACAATCACCAGGGTTTTCTCAGGACAGGGTGATGTCCTCTTCTGCCTGAATTTTCTGAACTCCTGTAGCAGCATTTAAGATTCTCAAACGCTGATTAGAGCAAGCTGTGATGCAGCAGGGATGAAACACGTACTTAGGATATACTGTGAGGTGCCTTGCCACACTCCTCTGAGCATCTCTTTGGAGAGAGCTCACTGAAGTGTGTTAAGTGCTCATCCATGTTAACACCTTGTGTCTACATTTGTCCAGGGGTTGCTGAAGCAACCTGTACGAAAGCTCTCCTGCATTAACGCTGTCAAGTACTGTATTTGTTAGAGCCCATTTCTCTAGTTAACCAGCCAGCTGTTTTATAGGATTCTGAGGTTATGTTCCTGGTTCTAGTTTCCTGTAGATGTTGCAGGATCTTTGAATTTGTTCTTACTGAACAGACTAGCAATAGCTTCAGTTAATGCTGTGACCATGGTCAGTGCACAAAAATGGTCTGGACTGGTGTTGTGCAGAGCTGGGAATGTGCTAGCAGCTTAAATGTCTACGCTAGAACATCAGAAGCATGACAGTAAACTCCTTCACTGTGGCTTTGTGCATCTCCCTTCTCTGAATTGTGAGCAGTATAACCACAGGTGCTGGGAGGGAGAAGTCTGTAACTGCCCCCTTGGTAGGCCAGGCTGTGTTGTAAGCACTCCTGTTTTTAGATGCTGGAGAATCCTTACATAAAAGCTGTGCCCAGGAAAAACTCAAATGTCATTTAGAAGTGATAAGGCACAGATCCCCTGGAAACCAGGCTTCATTAGCTCTGATGTTCAAAGAATGACTTATTTATCCTGTTTCTTAAAATAACTGTGTTAAAGTACAATGTAATTTACTGTGGATGGAGAAACAACACAGCAAATGCTGATGTGAACTGTGGTGGAGCTGATGTTGCACACCAGAAACACTAGGGAGTCTTATGTTTGCCTCTGAGAAGTGTTTGGGGGGCAAATGCTATGGGACTGCATTTTCAGAGGGATTTCTATGTCTTTATGGGAGTTCAAAACAACATTTGGAATCCCTTTTAACAGAAGTTGTTCCACTGGTGTCTGGGGCTTGAGTGGTTCTGATTTACTTCTACTTTGGACAAATTTAACAGGTGAAGGATTTCTAGTGACCTGACTCTTGCTTGTCTCTTCTCTTAAAGCCTCCTGCAGGATCTGTTGTCGCTGTGGCACCAAGTACATGGTCTCACCCTCTGGAAACTGCATTCGGAAAGAGGAGTGTGTCCATCACTGGGGAAGGCTACGCAAGCAGAGAGGTATATCTCTTCAAAGAGGGCTTAGTCATGTGCTAGCTGTGCTCTAGCTCCCAGCTCAGAATCTGCCTCAGGTTTGAGTTGCTCTGGAACATTTTGTGGCTTTTGGGGCTTGTCATGCTCACAGGTTGTGACAGTTCCTAGTTTTGTCACTGGGTGGCCCTGCTGCTGCTGAAATAGCCTTGCAAAGAGCTGCTGGGAAGTAATGGGGCTGGAGCAGAGGTTGTTCATCTTTCAGTTTAAAAAAAAAAGGCAAAAGAAAAAAACCTTCCTGAACCTTTTGAAAAAAAACAGTCTTTTTAGGAGGCTGATTTGGGAGCACTAGATGTCTGTCACTGCCCAGGACAGTTTCCTGGTCTTGGTTGAATTCATTTGCAGCAAGACACTAACCTAGTTTGAGCTCTGCTGTGGTTTTCTGTCAGAGCATCCATGTGGCTTCTGGAGTTTGGCTGAGTGTGAGGGACTTAAACTCTTTAGGTTGTTGCGAGTTAATCCATACTTATTTTTCCCCTTTGTTTGACACATTATTGTTGCTGTGCATATCCAGCATATCTTTGCATGTGAGAGCTAAAGTTTAGGTCTCTTGTTAACAGGACTCCTCTCTTTGACTCTTATGTCTTGCTCTTTCAGTGCTAGGTGGATGGGAAACTCATTACAGCTGCTGCTCAGGAGCTGTGGGTTCACCAGGCTGCCAGGTTGCTAAAGTAAGTTATTGAGCAACACCTTTTTATTCTCAATGACATTTGTCCTCTGCTTACACTGGTGAAGGCTGTGTAATCAGTGCTTAAGGCTTTAGAAGAATGGTGGCTTCCCTTAAGGGGGGAAACCAAGTACTACTTAAATATCTTTTGCTATGCAAAGGTAAGAAAAATCAGTGTTTGGCAGGAAGGAGGAGGCTCTGCTCTCTGGAGTAAGGTGGCTTCATTTGTTTTAAGCAAATGCCAGTGGATTAAGCTGCTCAGCAAAAGCTCAGATTAGACTTCTTTAGGGAAATTCCTTATTTCTCACTTTCTCAATGTTTCCTTTTTAAAGAGCAGTCTCGGGGCCTTGACAACAGTGTTCCAAAACATTTCCCATGTTTTCCTTTCCCAAGTACCCATGCTAAAGTAACTTTCTGCTATAGGCCAAACCTTTGTTGTATGAAGGGGAGGAACCTTCCCAAGGAGCCTGTGTTAACTGATAAATATTACTCCTCTTGAGGAGGGAGGCGTGGGAAGGGATCCCAGCACTAGAAAGCAGATGAAAAAGCTACTCAGTAGTAGAGTTTTGGCCCTTTGCTAGAGCTGAGCACTGTCTGGGATACCTTTGCACAGGTGCTCTTTTTATTTCCTTAGGCAACGGGGAGAGTTGGTTTCCCAGCCTGGCATCATCGGCCCTCAAACCATTGACTGAAGGGAATGATCTGTGTTTTGCCTCTCCCTCGGGTCTCGGGGGATGCTCCTCGTCACTTGTTTCAGTGGCATTTTTATATTTGGCAGCTGCCATGCAGGCGAGAGGAGCATGATGCAGAACCAAGTGAGAGGGGATCTAGAAGGGTCATGTCCAGTGGAAGGGGCTCCCAGAGCATATCTGTTTTGAAGCATCTTCTGTCCCACTGTTTGAAAGACCTCAAGTGATGCAGGGCCAGCAAGGCTGGCTGTAGGTTTTGCTGAGGTGTGTGCCCTTCTTTTTCTGGCCAAAAGGTAGAGCTAGGAAGTGACTTCTGGGGCAAGATTCAAAGCTTGTTAAAATAGGAAGACTTGTCTGTATGGGCACCCTAAAAGCCTGCCCTGCTGAAGTGTGGATGGGATCAGGCAGGCTGCTACTTGTATTTCTTTTTCATGTGAAATTAGGATCTCTTTTTTAATCAGCATTCAAAAAAAAATCCAGCAGGGAAGTCGGGAGAAATTGATGGGGCTATAAAAACATGACTTCTCTGCATGTTTTTGTGTGGCTGTTGTAGACCATAAAACCTCGTGGCCTTTTAAGAAACATACAATCTCTCTAATAGCCTCTTACTCAATGAAGCATGCTGCCACTGCTCCAGGGCTCAGGCATCCTTTCGCATCTGCCTCCTAGTTGTTGTGCTGCTACAGAACACTATGGTCTGGCTTTCTTGGTTTTCTTATCTGAATAAGCAAGTTTCACAGCATCCTTTGGTAGATTTAAGGTTGGAGTCCACAGACTGTGATCCTGCTCAGGATGAGAGTTACGCAATGAGATATCGGGATGTTTGGGCTACTGGGGAGTATGGAATCTTTCCGCTTGGAAGGAGGGCATTGAAAACAGCAAATACCTGTAATAAGAAACTGTTCTAAGTAACTAGATCCGTAGCTGGTGTGCTGGTTTTGGCTGAGAAGGGGTTAATTCTCCTCACCGTGGGGGGGCGGCTGCCTTTCCAGCTTCCCGCGCTGTGGCGGGAGGGGCGGGGCCATGGTGGGGGCGGCTGGCCCCGAGTGGCCAATGGCAGGTTCATTCCGTACCACGTGACACCATGACCAGTATATGAAGGGGGGGCAGTGGCGGCTCGGGAGCGGCTGCGGCGCGTGCGGTTTGTTCCGGCGGTTCGTTCCCCCTCTCCCCTCCCTTCCCCCTCCCCCGGGGCTTTGCGCCTCTCGTTGTTCTCCTTTACATTGCATTTCTACTGTTGTTTCTTTTAATTTTAATTATTAAACTGTTCTTATCCCAACCCACGAGCGTTACCCTCCTGATTCTCTCCCCCATCTACCGGTGGGGCAGTGAGCGAGCGGCTGTGTGGGGCTGAGCTGCCGCTAAACCACGACAGCTGGTTAGAAAAGTAAGTCTGCGTCTTTCCCTTCCAAATACATTTGAGACATGCCTGTCCGGATTACGCTGCAGTTAGCCAGTGTGGCAGGAGGTGGCAGGGTGGAGCTGTGCTCGTACCTACTGCTCCCCAGGAGCAGAGGAGTCGAGCTGCTCTTTGTGAGAACTGAGTCTGTTTCCTTCTCTGCTCTGGAAAGCAGAAGCAACTTTTCTGCCCTCCTCTCAGCAAGGAAGAATTGGGCAGTTGCAGAACATCAACTAGTGCAGAAAAACACCTAATTTTTTTTTCTTTCCTTTGCTGCCCAGTTATCTTGTATTACAGAGGGACAGAAGAAATCAAGCTGCAAGGGAGAGAAACGTTTACTATCTGTTGGCCTGGTAATCTGCTCTATCCGTTTCTTTAGGAAAACAGTCAGATTCATGGGTATAGATGCAGAATGGACAAGTATGGCCTCTTGTTCCTGTGAAGCAAGAAACCATGCAGCCTCTGAGCATTGCTGGCTTTGGATACGGGGAGAGATTGGGCTCAGTGTTGGCTCAGCTGCCTTGTTAACTTCAAATGATGCAGTTCTCTGTACTCTGGCTGCTCCTGCAGTAATAACCTGTGCAGGAAAATACACAAATCCTTGCTTTGGTTACCCCTCTGCCTGCAGGCTTCAGTGCCTCAGTTCCTCATCTCTCCAGCCCTTCCTATCCTGAGACAAACAAGTACAGTTTGATTCTTTGTAGGGTGAGATCTGTGAGAAGAACAATGAAGGAGGCTGTACGCAGGCTGCTGTGATTGTGCCCAAATACCTTGAGATTTAAGGATACACAAAACTTAACAAAACAACCCCACTGGGAAATGAGAGCGAGCATCACCTCAGGGTGTAGTGCAGCAGCTTAATTTTACCTAAAACCATGTTAGTGTGTAAAAGGGCAGTCACAACTGCTGCCTTGCCCTTGATTACATGTTCCTGCTTCCCCAGTGGTGCAGGTAACCAGATTAGTGCAATCATCCAGTTTAAAACTCCCCTGCAAAGAAGGCTTTCAGGCTGACCAAGTAGGGTGGGATCCGTGGCAGCGGAGGAGAGAGAGTGCCTGTTGCAACAGCGGCTTAGCCTTACATTGGCTTAAGCCACTTGTGAAATCACTCCCTGAGTTTTCCTGCTTGCTTGGGGAGCTCTTCTGTGCTGGATCTTGTTGACCCTAGAGCTTTAGCTGAGGATAATGAAGAGTGGTTGGAAATACTCTCTATTTATTGCCTCAGATGCTGGTAGGCAGTAGCTCCTCTTTGTCTGTGAACTGTCTAGTTTTTGGAATACAGTGGCTTTTATTTGTATGCACACACTGACAATTTTCTGGTACTTCATTACACCAGTTTTTCATGCTGTCTGTGGGCTGTGATACACCTGATGCTCATGCTCAAACAGGGATGTCTGGACTTAGAATCCTGCACCTGGGCATGTCTCAGCCGCAAGCTAAACCAGGAACCAGTAGCTGACTTAGATCGGTGTAAGACCTCAGCATGACCCTTTCTGAGTAATTCTACTCAGACTTGAAAGTTGAAAGCTACTTGTCTTTGGATGGGTGATGTCTTGCTCCTACGTGAGCTCTCAGTGTGATGCCACTAGCCCTGATCTGGCTTTGGAATCAGGGTTGCACATGGCTATGTTTGCTGTTGTGGTAAACTTCTCAGACCGACTGGTAGGCAGAACTTTTCTCATTAACCTTTAGAAATCATATAAAAAACCCTTTTTGTTTAAGTGGGAGGTTCTGTTGAAGTGGACTTTGGATTCTTGTTCCTACTGTCAACAATTGTGTGTGTGTGTCCCTTTTTTTTTTCTTTAAGCAACATGTCCACGATGGCCGAAAGGAGAGCCTTGATGGCTTTGTGAAGACTTTTGAGAAGTTGCCTACGACTGATGGCTACCCTGGAATCTACGCGTTAGACTGTGAAATGGTGGGTCCCTAATGACAGGGGCAATGCACAAGCAAAATAAAGCTTTTTGGGGAAGGCCGATGGTATGATACAAGTGGCTGAAGGAAAGCTCTGATTCCTTATCTTCTTTCCTTTCTGCTGTGGACTCTCAATCATATTGGTCCTGTACATTTAAATTAGCTCTTGTTAATTACTTTTAGCAATGTGTGTTTCATCTGAGGACCGTGTGTACCCTTGAAAAGCTGTAACTAGCTGGCTGATATTGAGCAGCGTTTGCAGGCTGGCCTCGCTGCACTAGGTGTGCTGCATTCTGGGAGGTGCAGCAATTCGATGAATGGCTCCATTGATACCGTGCTGTGGCTGGCACACACTTGTCTTCACGTCTGCTCTGTTGCTTGCAGTGCTACACTAAACAAGGGCTGGAGCTGACAAGAGTAACTGTGATCAACTCTGACCTGAAAGTGGTATATGACACGTTCGTCAAACCGGACACCAAGGTGGTGGACTATAACACCAGGTAAGGATGGTCTTCCTTGGGTCAGAGGTTTGTGCTCAGAATCAGGAACTTGGAGGGAAAGGCTGGGAGCACTTGTTGAAACTCCACTGACCACCACTTCCTAATGGCTGAGATGCTTTGGGCCTCAAGGTGTTCCTTTAGTGAAGGAAGCTCTCCTTTCTGCCCTTGCTCTGCAGATTCTCAGGTGTGACAGAAGAGGACCTGGAGAACACTAGTATCACCCTGCGGGATGTCCAAGCTGTCCTACTGAACATGTTCAATGCAGATACCATATTGATAGGGCACAGCTTGGAAAGTGACTTATTTGCACTAAAGGTAACTTGCATGTCTTGCGTGTACATCACCCTCCGGTTCTTTCCCACTCTGGTGTGTTATATGTCTCCTTTAAATTTAGGAATTGTTTATTTCTGAGAACCAGGAGGACACAGTAAATCTGTCTTGTCTCTGAGCCAGTGGGAAGCTGCCTGTGGTGGAAGAGCAAGGGAGTGAGTTGTGTGTCACTCGTGGTGTCACCCCAGCTTTTAGTGACAGACCTCTCTAGAGGTGACTGGGGAGGGCGAGTAGAGCAGGGCTGGTTGGAAGGACTGATCTTGAATCATTTGCCTTTCCCCCCTGCCATATAGTCAAGAATCTCCCATTGGTGTCAGCATCCTTTGGCTTGAAGATGTGCTCAGCAAGGAATAGGGGAGGCTCTGGAGTCCCCTGTGCCCTCTGGATATCCACAGTAACTACTTTAGAAACAGGACAAGCCTCTTTGCCACTGGAGATAATTCCTGTGGTTTTTCTTCCAATGTTAAAACATCTGTTTTCTGAGTGAGGTTCTCTGCCTGCTTTGCTGTGATTTGTGGTGTTACTTTGATCGAGCTATTTTGACCTTTTATCTGCTTCGTTTCCTGCCTGTCCCTTGTCAGTCTAGCCTGCACATCTCTCAACCACCTCTGCTGTCCTGCGAGGGAGGGCTGTTCTCTCCCCTTCCACTCTGAACACAGATCCCCAGGAGCTTGTCTGGGGTCACCAAGAAAGCATGTGGCAGACAGGAGCTGAGTCTTTAGTCTATGCCTACAAGTCAGAACTTCCTCTGGCCATTCTTTATTGTGCAGCTGCTTTGATGAAGCAGCTGTGGCTGCCAACTCACAGTGATGGTTTGGAAGCAGGAGGTTTTAATGCCTGTAAAGCGCTTTACCTCTCTATGGCACCCTTTATCCCAGCCTCTGAGTTCATCATCATAAAAAAATTATTTACAGTTTTATCAGCACAAGATGACTGCGTTGGCCTCTTAGATACATGATTTTCTCTTAGCATCGCAGACACTGCCAAGAGAACGAACCCAAGAGTAATATAGCAGAGCGTGACAGGCAGTGGCATGTCAAGTCGTAATGTCTGAAGGCTGTGGCAGTAAAGTCAACATCTTGCTAATGGCTATGGCAAGCTCCAAATGGTGATAGCATTTCAATTTTTATTTAAAGCTATATTATCCTGTTTCCTCAGTCTTCCTGATCTACATAAGTAATTATCATTGTGCCTGGGTGGGTGCTAAACTTGACTGCAGTCTAGGGGAGATTATTTATAATGTTGGCAGTTTTATACTTCAAAGTGCATAGCAGGTTGTTTCTGTTAAACTGCAGCTGTTCTCAGGCATTTATGGAGCTGGGCTATGAAACTATTAATGACAAAGTTATGGGTTGTCACAGAACATTAGCTGGTGCCTAGGAAGAGTTGAGGCAGATGAAGGGACTAGATTATCAGGGTCCTGTCTGAGTCATCCTGTGCCAAGACTTGCAGAGCCATCTTTTGGCCAGGCTTAGAGGTTTATCTCCTAGACTGTGCATTTTACTCCTGTACTCAGGATATGGGACTGCCTTCATCCATGTTCCTTTAGCTCTCACTGACACACATTCTTGGCAACAGAGGATTAATCTTGTCTTGCCCTGAGAGTGAGAAATTAGTATTTCAGAAAAGCCAGCTTATCCTGTGTTTATGGACTTTGTCGGATGTGGCCTTTTGGCCCTCCGCAGGACCTCTTGGTGCAGGGTGGGTAGCATGCTGACCTCTTCAGCATCCTCAGTTCCTCCAGCATGGTGGCACTTCATACTTAGAGGACAGCAAACCTCTTGCCTCTCCTGTGTGCCCAGGCACTTTGACCTGGACATGGGACCAGCCAGGGCCTCCCTCCCCTCCACTGTGTAGTTCCTTATGCCCAGAAGTACAAGATCTCCTTATCCCATTTCATTCTTGCTGAGCTGGTACTGGTTAAAAACTTCCTGTTGACTCACTGCTGACGACTGGAGGTTTTCAGGTTGGTTAGCACCTTGAAGGTTAGGCCTTTTCTGTAGAAGCAGTGTGATGTACAGTGGGTTAGGTACAGTTTTGACTTGCACATCTGTCCCACTTCTGTCCACATCTTGAGAAGCAGTTGAAAGGCTGTTACAAGCTTTGTGGGGTCAACTGGTTCCTTGGCTTAGTTTTTCATTGTAAAAGACACTCTGAGGTATGCTAGCTCCTCCAGGCCAGGGTATTAAGGATTGACCTGTCCTGTTGTTTGAGTTAGACAAACTGAATCAGCCCTGAATTTCTGCTGCTTTGAACATGCAGTTAGGCAGGGCTTTGAGGCAGGTATGTTGGTTGGCAGAGTGCTGGGAAGCCTGAGTACATGCACCCTTCAAGGGGGAGTCATCTTTGATTCAGCCAGAGCCTCTTGCAGGATTGGTTGGGTTGGAGCTTGGCGATAGCATTACATAGAGCCTGAGAGGCTGACTGTAAGATTGCTTTAGCATGGTTAATCCTAAGGAGTGTCTGTCCCTGTGGGAGAGGGAAAATAAGCATGTATGTTTCCTGCTCCCTTCCTTCAGCTTATCCATGGCACAGTGGTGGATACTGCGATTGTCTTTCCTCACCGACTGGGTTTGCCTTACAAACGGGCTCTCCGGACGCTGATGGCAGACTACCTCAAGCGCATCATCCAGGACAATGGTGAGACTGAAGAGGAGGAGGAGCTGAGAGCGAGGGTCTCGTGTCCCTTCCCACCTGGATGCGGGCTCCTTGGACCTGCCTTCCTCTGCTTTCCCCAAGCCCCGTCCTCTTGCTCCTAATCTCTTTTCCTGCATAGTGTCTGGCAGTAGCTGTGAATGGACCAGCGTATGAAGTCTTTGCCACAGACAGTTTCAGTTTGAACCCTGTTCTGAGGGCCAGCAGCACTTGCTTCTTCCCTCTCTGTGCTAAGTGGGGACCAGAGAAGTGGTGTGAGAAGGCCAGAGGTAGCTCTGTCAAGGCCATGTCATGCCCTCCCTTCTCTCTGGCAAATTGAGATTGACCTTTCTGTTTGAAGCATGGCATGTTCCTTTCCATCTTCCTTGAGCACATTATAAACATACTGGGAAATTGAGGCCTCTCTGACAAGCTACTCCATAGCCTGAGGGCCTACAGACTAGCAGGACTTCAGCCCTTAATTTAAACAAGGGAATGAGGTCAGGCTCAAGTCCTGCAAAAAATGTGTTTAGTGGCAATTCTTCTATTTTTAAATCCATCACCGTGGGTCACGGTGATCACAGCTGCACCTGTGGGTGCTGTGGCAGAGGGCTGTGAGCAGCTGGGCCAGCAGTGTCAGGCAGGACCTTGTCTCAGGAAGCCTTTGTGCTGTGAGCAGGCAGCCCCTGTGCAGCAGAGCAGCGGCCTGGGCCGAGGTGGTAACCGCCATCCTTGTCTTTCTGTCCCCAGTGGAAGGGCACGACTCCAGTGAGGACGCCAGAGCTTGCATGGAGCTGATGGTCTGGAAGATCAAAGAAGATGCTAAAGTGAAACGATAACTTGCCCATTCTCTCTGTCCTGTTCCTCCTTCACCTTTTTGAAGCAATGCAATAAATGTTCAGAGTAACACTGTCCACCTGTATGTAGCAGCATGCTACCCCAGGCTCCCCATGCACTCGCAGGTATCTATGGGACTTAGACTGCTGCTGGCACAGCTGAATGGCACTAGCTCACTGCTTGCAGGTCCCTGTGTCCAGATAGTGGTGCTCAGATCCTCTTTACTCCAACTCTACCTGAGGGATACTCTGTGGTATAATAATTGCCTTGTAGGCATGGCAAGGTGGTTTTGAGTAGCACAACCAGAGAGAACTTCTTGGTTCCTAGGAGAAGCTTTTAGAGTTAGGTTGCATATGTGCAGAAGGATCTTTCTGGTTCAGCTAAAGGTAGATCTCTTCTTCTCTCTTCCCCCCCCCCCCCCCAACTTCAATTGCCTCTGTACTCCAAAGCAGGGAGCTTCCCACAGTGTTTGGAGATGGGGGGGAAATGGAAGAAAGCTGGGCAGGAAGCTGTAAAGTGAGTGGATTGTGTAGCAAGGTGTGATGAGAGCCAAGGATCAAGCCATCTGGGAGGAGATCCTAGTGCAGTCCCACTGTGGAGGAGAAAGCCAGAGCTGCGAGAGAGGGAAGCTGTCTCTGAGAGTGTGTGGTGGGAGCAGCAGGTCGGAGAGGATTGAGATGGTGTCAGGGGAATTACTGCCTGCTGTGACCCAGGTGATCTAGGTGATCTTGTCAGCGAGGGCTGGCATCCTGGTTCTGCAGTTGCTGCAAAAGGGGGAAACCACAAGTGTCAGACCTTGCCCAGACCTCAGGGAGCTGCATGTGTAGTAGCGAGGCAACGGACAGCGGGGCAAATTGGGCTCCCAAGGCCAAGCAGCAACTTGCAGCCTTCCAGGGGAGAAGCCATGTTGGGGAGGACAGTGGTAAGAGCAGGCATTGTGTCTTTGCGGGTTAGGACATGCTGTCCCAACCCTGAGGTTCCAACATGTCTCCAGTGAGCTCGTATGCAGGGTTGAAGGTTTTTGGGGGGACCTGGGTGTAGCTAAGATTGCACCTAAGGGTGGCCCCACCAGTCTGTCCCTGATAGCAGGGACTTGATGCAGGCAAGAGCAAAAGCAATAGGTAAAAATTATTCTCTTAAACTAGTTTACATGTTGGGTGTTTTAAGAGCAAAAGACCCAGTTACTGTCTGTCTGGCCCCCTGGACAAAAACAACAGTCAAGAGCGTGTCTCTGTACTTGCAGTGACTGGGGCAGGAGCACAGGCAGACTGGATGGCCTGAGCTGTCTCTCTACCCAGGGAACAACAGGGAACAACAGCTGATTGAAATGGCCCCCGATAGTTGAGGTCATTTAGCTGAGGCCCAGGCAGTGGCTTAGCCCCATTATTAGAGCAGTGATGGCCTTGCCCCTCCCAGGCAGGACTGGCATTGCTTCCCAGTGGTGGCTGGTGTGGTGCTGGCCCCTGCTGGCTGTTGCTCCGGTGGCAGTGGGGCAGCGGAGCTCCTGGGTGTTTGGTTCCTGTCAGAGCTGGGTCTGGCTCGCTCCTTTGTAGCCCCTCTGGCAGTGCTGGGCTCAGGGTTTGGGGCCACACTGTATGTCCCCCAGCACATCCTGCTGATGTGTCTCACCTCTGTGCCCAGCATGGGGGAGGGGAGGAGCACGGGGCTGGGCTGTGTGCCATGGGCAGGGGTGTCCTGCTCTGGGCCCTCTGTGTGGGCTGGAGGGTGCTGGTACGTGTGCAAGCCCTGGGAGGCTCTCCCCATCCCACTGCTGTCCTCAGAGGTGAGGATGTGGCTTCCAGGGCCTGACTGCTGCCAGGCTCTCCTGAAGCCACCAGGAGAAGTGGGGACTGTAAAGGCTCCTGTTATTGCTGAGCCCTTCTGTGTTTCCTCTGGCAGGCAGTGCCGTGGGCTCCCAGCCTGTTCGTTACCCCACATTTTGGGCTGTGCAGCTCCCTGCCACTTCCCCAGCTCTCTGTAGGGCACATTGCACCCAGCTTTCCTCGTAACCCACCCTTGCCAAGTGTTGCAGCTGCTTCCTTCACTGCTGTGGAGCTTCCACGTCGAAGCATCTTCGGCATACCTTGTCTTGTCCCCCTCTCCCATCGCCTGCAGGCAGCGATGCTGTTCCTGCCCAGGCTGTGGGAGAGATAGAAAGTTCAGTGCTCCCTAACAGGGGAGGGAAGGTTTATTCCTGCTTCTGCCTCTTTCCCTTGTTTATCCCCCCATTTATCTTCACCCCTGGCTGCAGTAATGGAGCGTACCTGGAGCAGCCTGCCAATCTACTGTGCCAGCTGCATTAGATTTCAAAGCCAGCTCTTGCCTTGAGGTTCCCCTGTTACTTGACAGGCAGCCCCAGCCCCCTGACCCTCTCCCACAGCAGCTGCTTTTCCTTCCCTGGAAAAGCTGGCACATTTCTAACATGGACCTGGTGTGCTGGTGTCTTGCTTGGGGAGCCAGTTGCTTGGCTTAACCCCTCTGCCTGGGCTTGGGGAAGGCAGAATATTGCTACAGGGTGCATTCCTCCAGGCATGAGTCCTGCCAGGCCAGGGGACCTCAGTCATTTCCCCTTCCTTTCCTCATGGTTCAGGTGGGACCTCCTAAAATGAGGCTTTTGGAGTGGGTTGTGTGGCGGGGGGAGGTTGCCTGGCTTGTGGGGTGTTAGTGGGAAAGCAGACTGCTTCCACCCACGCTGTTGTTGTGGGTCAGAGCAAGCGTTGGACCACAGGCTGTCACCGCCTCCATCCCCAGGCACCCTAACACTGCAAAACCAGAGGTTTGTAGTTGGCAAGAGGATTTTGGGTTGTATGTAAGCTATTGTAACCCATAACTTTTTTGTAATTGTTTTTAATAAAAGGGTGTTGATTAGTTGCACCCTCCTGTGGCCGGATCGGGGAGGACAGGTGCTGGAGCCATCCCGGAGGTGGGGAGGGCCTGGGCACTCCATCTTGCAGCTGCTGTTATTTCCTCCGTGTGCTCACAAAGTGGCTCTGCAGCGGAGCCCAGCCTTCCCCCAGCACTTGTTACCAGCTTCACAGCTCTACATGGTCTGTTTCTCCCCGCAACACACCAGTCTGCTAGGGCGAGTGGAGGAAAGGGGGCAAAACCAGTGCTGCTCAGTGGCTGTAAAAGTCCAGCCCAAGCCCCTGGGACTGTGAGATGAGGCGATGCATACGGTGCCTGGGGTGGTGCAGGCTGTACCCTTGCTCTGTGCAAACCCTTCTCGCCTCCCACCCAGTACCCTGAGCTGTGGGGCAGCTCCTGGCTCCTTGCCTCTGTCCTGGTGCTGGGGCAAAAGCCCAGGAGCACTGGTGTCCTCCCATTGCCTGCCCAGGCTCCCCAGGAGAGCCCATATCAATCTCAAAGTGTTAAGTGGAGGAGCTGATTTGGCACAAAGGAAGAGGTGAAGGTAAAAAGTTCAAATAAAAAAATAATAGGCTATTAGATGACCTCACTGGCAATGTGTTTTATTTAACGTGCTGGTGATGGCTTGGCAATGGCAGCGGTTACTTAGGATGCTATAAAAGTCATGACTGACCTGTGTTCTCAGCCACCTTTATGGGCCTTTGGGGTGCTGGGTGACTGAGTTCCGGCCTTAACCACTCTCAGTGCCCTCCCTTCCCCTCTCCTCCTGCAACCCCCCTCTGGTGGGTCACCTGCTGTGAGGCAGGCAGGGCTTTTAGGGTTGTGAAAGCCCTGGTCCCAAGTGAGCACCGCTCACCCAGCCTCGGGTGTACAGATGGACACGTGGATGGGCAGACAGACCCAGTGCTGCAGGTGGTCTGAGACTTGGCTTTTTCCCTGGAAAATGTCTCCTGGGGGCACTGCTGGAGCTGCGGCATCGTCAACAGAAATGGCAGCCAGGGGCTTTCTTGCTCTCTGAAACCTTTACCCCTTTGGGGTCCTTCACCTCCCCCTTGAAGCGTAGTCTCTGCGTTTGGTGCTGCCTGTCCCCTTGCCCCTGGCTCAGCTTTTGGATGCTGGAGCTGAATCAGGGAAAGGGAACAAGCAGAGAGACCCCCTGAACCATAACCCCAGTTCCTCGCCTCCCAAAACCCCCTCTGGGAGGCCAGAGCAGCACAGCCAGCTCCTTCAGGGCAAGCTGAGATGTGGAGAGGTGATGCTAAGTAGCTTGCTGGGAAAGAAGGTTCAATTTCCACCCCAGCTCAGAGGTGCTGGCGTGTTACAAATCCCCCTGCTTTGTTCCCCCTCGCTGGGGTCCAGCCCCTGGCCCCGCACACTGTGCCAGTATCGATCTGCGGAAGCAGCCTCTGGCCCCCATCCCAGTCTAAGCTTTTTACCAGTGAATTGGTGCCACTGGGCTGGCTGTGTCCTTGGAGTGGTGGTGGATACAGTGACCTGCTGGGTCCCTGATGGCACTCTCAGAGCTTGTTTCAGCCCTGGGAGGAGGGTCCCTGCCCTGCTCCTGCCTCTTCTGCCCTGGTTGCCGCTTGGCTTTACATGGCTGCTCCCTGCCCTGCCCATGGCTTCGCTTTCCCAAGCAAGGAGGGAATTTCCAAACCCAAATTGAAGCAGCCTCCTGCCCCCTTGCAAGGGAGGGAGAGGTTTTGGGCAGCCCAGGGGGCTGTTTGGGCATATGGGGTCTCTTTTCCGTAGCTGCAGCTGAGACTGGGCAGCTCATCACATGCAACCCTGTGTTTGCAGGTGCTACCAGGGTTTGCAGCAGGGCCAGTGTCATCCTGCAGCATCATCCCCCATTGAGGGGCATCTGTGTGTCACCCCCTGCCACCCAGCTGCCTGGCGTGGGTCAGAGGTGACCCCGGTCATCCATCCTCTCTTTAAAAAGCCTTTTACCATGGTTTGTCCAGAGCCTCCAGGAGGGTGAGGGCTGGGGCCAAGGGGGGGGCAAGTATCCATCATGAGTCGGGGGGTCCTGTGGCTTGTGTGTGCAGGCAGGAAAGCTCCTTATGTGGTGCCATCAGTGCGGTGAGGCCCTTTCAGCCATGGTCAATGGGGACGGGGACCTCACAGCAGCACCCCACCGCAGCCGCTCTCTCCAAACTCTTCCTTGCTGCAGCCTTTTGCTTGGCCAGACCCAGGGTCGGTGCACCAAGCCCCAGCACCTTGGCTGCTCTGCTCCGTGCCTCGGTTTCCCTTGGGGCAGCAGCATGGGATGCCCGTGTCCCTGCCATGGCCCTGGACCCCTGAAGTGCCCTGCTGTGCAGGGGGGCTGCGGGGCTCCCCAGACACAGGGGTCCTTGTTCCCTGCCCTAAACCTGCAGCAGGGCGAGGTGGGTGACACCAGTGTCACCACAGGGTCCTCCTGCAGCCTCCAGCCATTGGCAAGAGGAGAACTGGCCAGACTGGGGAGCAGGGTCTGGTGGTGGGCATGAAACAGGGTCACCACCAGTGACCAGCCCTGTCCCCTGGCCTGAGAGGGCCGCAGGGTGGCTGGGAGCAGAGGAGGAGGAAGAGGAGGGTGTGGGTGCAGTTGGTGAGCAGGAAGGAGGGCAGCAGCCAGCTGGTTGTGCAGGCTTTGAGCAGGGGGTGAGTTTTTGAGTGGTGGAGATGGGTGCTGGGTGCCGAGGGCATCGCTTGCTCCTTCCGCCACCTCCACGTGCAGCAGCTCTGGCCCGGGCGCTCATGGGAGGCAGCAGCTGTGCCCGGAGATTGTGCTGCCCGTCTATTGTGTCACGACGGCCCCCTCGGCTGCGTCTGCTGGTGGCCGAGCCAGGACCCAAGTTTGGGACATTGACGGGAGCCTGGGGAGGTGCCGACTTGAGGCCAGGGGCTGCGTGTGGGGCTGCTCCCAGGCTGAGAAACAACCCCTGTCAGGCAGGTGATGGGCTCAGGGCAAGTGAAGGGAAAATCTCCACTTGTATTTGGAGACAGGGGTTGTGTTAACATCAGTGGTCATTATCTGGGGCTGCGAAAATGCAGAAAACTGCTCCCAGCAGGGCCGGACCCCACTGCGGTCAAGGACAGAGACTCCCCAGCCCTGGCCCCACTCCTGTGCCCGCTCTCACCACCAACGTTTGCTCAGACCATTTAACCAAAACGTCCCATCCTGACCTAGACCTCTCCCACACTTTATTTCAAAATGGCATGTGCTGCTACTTACCAACTTTGCCCGAGAATTAACAATAACTCATTAATTTGGCTTATCTCACAGCACCAGCCCCTTGGGCAAGGCTTGGGTGAGGTTTTCCCCTCCCTTTTCAGGAGGTGAGGAGCAGCCCTGGGGTGGGAATGCACCCAAATCAGCTCCCAGTGTGGCAGGTTGGGTGCTGGCTGGTATCACCCAGCGCCCTGTGGGGGCACGGGGATATGGGAACACAGGGACACGAGGGCATGGGGACACAGGGACATGGTGCAACCATTTATGTACCTTGAACGAGTTATTAATGACTGTGCAGTAAATACTTTATGGACTGTCGGGCCAGCGCGTGGTTAATTGCAGCAAGAAATTAATCTAATGACGGCTAACGCAGGACCACTGCGGTGGGGCCTCTCTGCAGGCATGCAGGATCCGTGCAGGGCGGGATGGAGAGCAGGGAGACACTGAGCTGGCTCTCTTCTCATTAGCTGCTGTCACTAATGAGGCGGCCTCTGTCCCCAGCTGGGTTTGCAGTCCCGGTGCTGTCACCTCAGGGCTGCTCGGAGGCAGTGCAGTTCATTTGTGCCTTTGGCCTCCTCTTCCTCAGCTGGCTCTTGCTCACACCTTCCTTGTTCTTCAATGCACTGCCCGAGCCCCACTGAGCTGCTGCCAGACCCCAGGGCTTTAGGAGGGACTGAGCGCTCCCCAGTGAACCAGATCAGCCTCGGTGCAGCCCAGTGCCCCTGCTGCCCACATCTGCCTGTTCTCTGCTTGAACACTGCCCTGGAGACACTCATGCCCACCCATTGCCCTCGGACCCAGTTCGGGACCACCCGTCTTTCTGCCAGGAGGGTGGCAAGGATGCACCAGCTGTGACACTGTCCCCATCACCTGGCAGATCCCATGGGAACAGCTCCCGCAGCAGCAGCTCCAGGTTGTTTTGAGCAAAGCTGCACCGACGATAAATCAGGGCAGGTTTTGAGCCATGCCTGGCTGCCAGCAAGGAGGGGGAGCCCTGGGGGGTGCCCAGCGAGGCTGCCCCGGCAGCCGGATGGGAGGCAGGCAGGTCCCCGTGGAGGCCAGGGCAGGAGGTGTGGCATGGGCTGTCCCCACAGTCCCTGCGTGGGGCAGGACGGGTGGCAGAAGTCCTGCTCAGCGCTGCGGTGGCAGCCGCCCGGGGCTGTGGGCAGGATCGGTGCAGGTACGGGAACCCGGGGGGAGCGTGGCACAGCAGCGCCCTCCTCTCAGGGCAGCAGCTCCTGAGAACTGCCATCCTCCTCCTCCTCCTCACTTTGGGGCACCGAGCAGGCTGTGGGTGCAGTGGGGGGCTCATTGCCAGCGGGTCCTTTGGGGGTCTCCTGGGAGCTGCACCTCTCCCTGCGGATGCCGGGGAGAAGGGGGGAGCCCAGGGCAGCCCCCCCTCTAACAATGCTGCTGTTGGATCCTGGGCACGGAGGAGCATTTTGGGATGGGGGAGCTGCCTTTTCACCTGGAGTCACATCAAAACAGGTGGAAAAATAGAGTGAGCAGAGGAAAACTCATGGCCCGGGCATGTCCTCAGAGCTGGGGAAAAACCCCCAAGAGGCTTTAATGAGCCATGATCCACCTGGCCAGAGCGCGGGGGTGTTTCTGGACTGACAAGGGCAGGAAGAGGCATGAGCCACTGCTGCTGCACGGACCCACCCACCTGCTCATCGCCTGACCTCGGGCTGGTGTCACCGACGGCTGTCGCAATGGGGCCAAGCCTGGGGTGATGCTGGAGCTGCGGCAACCGGGGGTAGGTGGTGGTGGGGTCCCTGGGGTGGTGGGGCACTGGCTGGAGTCCCATGGGGATGCTGCGATCAGGTGAACAACAGCAGCACTCACAAGGCTGGTAACGGCAGCACCCACCAGCCCCGGGCAGGGGACGGGGGGGTCAGGCTGGTCCTGTCCCCCCCTGTTGTTTTTCTGTCTGGCAGGGAACAGGAGGGGCAGAAAGGTGACCAGAAACCATGAGCACTGGCTGTGCTGGGTCTGCCGGGCACTCCCAGGAAGCCCAACACATCTCTCACTAATTCCTGTATTGAGCAACAACTCTACATTTATCCGGAGATCTCAGAAACAAAACCGTCACAAAATCCCTGTAGCAGCGGGTCGGATCAGCAAGTGCCATAAATCTCCACGTGTTTCCTAACCCAAGCCAAACCCCTGTGGCACTGTGCCCATTCCTGCTTAAAACTGATTTGTTTTTGTTCAGCCATGCAAACTTCCGCTAGCCTAGAAACTACATATTTTGGGTGAGAAAGCCCCACTTTGGGTCACCCAGCAGCACCGTGTCCCTGCGTTACAGCCGGAGACCTCAGGGACCAGTGGGATGGGACGTTCCCTGCCGGGTCGATGCATCCCAGGCATTGAGCTGGAGGAACATCCTGTAGGTTAATAAATCACTGCTGGTCTAGGTGAGGTGTGGAGCAGTGGGCAGAGGAGGTCTTGTGCCTTTGGCCATCGCTGGCCCTTTCTGGCCCCGGGAAGCTCTGGCCTGGGGCCGGTGCGGGGTTTGGCCACCCGCCCATGTGGCTGGGGCTGGCAGGGCACCCTGGCACCTGTTTTCAGCCTGTTCCTACCTACCCAAAGTGCAGCTTTAATTTCTAATTATTGAGGCGATGAGTGAGGTTTCTTGGAACTGAGATTTATTGGATACCTCCTTGGAAGTATTGCTCCAGTGCTTTGAATCTTTGAATGACTTTTTTTTTTTCTCCTCTCCCTGCTATTTCCCCATTCCCTCTGCTCCTGGGCTCTGGCAAGGGGCTGTTTTCCTAGCTGCCTTTGCACAGTGCTCAGCTCCACGGAGGGTCCCATGTCTGCCAACTGCAGGTGCTCAATCAGCTGTACTTCTGTCCGGCATCGCCCAGGAACAGGGGTGCTTTGGAGCAGATGAGTGGCATGCGGAGAGGGTAGTGGTGATTGCTAGCAGGTACAGTGGGGCTCAGAGCTGCCAAGCACAGCGGGGACATGAGGGATATTGAACTTCAGGCCAGATCCTGAGCACAAGAGGGACCTTCTGAAAGGATGGCCACAGACAAAACTAAGGTCTTCCAGTGTATCTCAGGGAGACTCAGGGCAAGGCAGGTTTATACCCTTTGATTAAAGTGATTGCACCATTTGCTGGTATGGAAGCAGCAAGCTCAAGCAAATGTCTTGGCACACAGTGCTGCCGGCCTCAGCTTTAATATTAATGCCCTGGACGAAGGAGCAAGATCAGAAGATGATTTGAGCAATGGGTCAAGGCCCCAACAGCATCCTCACCTGGGACCTCTCCCACACCCACCCAGGGGAACAGGGCTCTATTTAAGCTCAGCCCCGGGGTTCAGTCCTAGCCTAAGCTTTATTGTAGGTGGGTCTGTCTCCAGCTTGGCCATATGCCTGTGCCTGGCTATGGACCCAGCCCTCTACCCACGGACTGACTTTCAGGTTTGGCCTTGGAGCTAGCTTGTCCCAATGGACCTGCCCAACAACCACTGGGTTATGTCTCATCTTGGCCTTTGTCACCAGAGCTGATCCTGACCTGTGCATTGGCTTCCTGACTTGATTCTGGACCCACCTCATCATCACAAGGTTGACTGGAGATCTGAGCTTGGGACTGAGCCTGGTTGCCATCCCTGGCTCTGCCCTGTGTGCCCACGATGGGGGCTGCAGGACGGATGGGCTGGTGAGGACCTTGCTGTGCCCTGGCCCAGTGCTGGGGATGGAGTCATGGCAGGGATGGTTACCTTCACCAGCATAAGCCAAGGGGCACTGGCTGGTTTAGAGAGGTGTGGGCAGGTGGCTCAGTTTTCCCCATTCTGGATACCCTGAGGTTCATCTTGTCTTCTGTTGGATGTTCCCTGTGGTGCAGGTACTGCCATTTAGCCCATACCCCTTGGCCTGTTTATGGTCCTTGAGGAGGAGGTACCCCTGCGTGGTCGGGGGAGCCCACCCCTCTGTTAGGAGGAGGCAGGGAAGTGTGCCTGCCAGGAGCAGGAGGGCAGTTTGGTGTCCCCTCCTTGTCCCTCTGCAACCAGACACAGCCCAGAACTGGCTGTCTGCAGGGAAAGATGCCCCAAGCTGGCAGCTTCACTGGGCCAAGGACACGAGTGGGATCATAGCAGGGAAGAAGATGGGTGATTTGCATTTCTCTGTGTCACCTTATTTTGTCCAAACAAAGTTGGAACAGCCAGTCTGGGCACCAACAGGCTTCTGTGCAGCTGGGTATGAAAGAATCTCGTTCCCTCCAGGTATCCCTGCTCCTCCCACTCCCTCTTATCTGTGGGATAAATGGTAGTTGGAGCCGTGAGCTGTAGCACGAGTGTCCCACCAGGCACAGGAGTTCCCTGCAACCCTTCCTTCCTTCTCAGCCATGCTGTGAAAATACAGATGGGCCTGAAATGCACTGAGTCCTTGGGTGTCATTTAGGATCCAAATACAGTGAAAAATGTCAAGTCCTTAGTGGTAAAGAAGGATGACGTTGTGGATCAAAGCTTTTTTTGGGGGCAAGCTCTTGGACGCAGGGGCTGAGATGCTGCCCATGTTGCTGTTGCGAGTCTCTCGACCTGGGACAAGGTGAGAGCTCTGGCCCAACTGGGGGCATCTGAGAGCGTCTCGGGGCAGCGTCGCGTGTCAGGACAAACCAATAACAAATGTGCCTTGTGCCACAAGGGGTAATAGAGAGAGAAGTGGACACTTCGGTGGAAGAATGGAAAAAAGAAGTGATCAAAGGAGTGAGATAAAAAATAATGGCAGGGACAGACTTCTGTGTGGGATTATTTAATAATAAGGTAATTAATGCTCTATACCGCACTGATTCCTTTCATGTAAGAATCACAAAGCGCTTCACAAACATTAATTAATCTTCCCTAACATCCCTGCAGGGAAGGTCACTGAGCTACTGAGTGTAAGGGAAATCTTGTCATTGATGAAGGTAGTTGCTCTCTAGGCATGACAGATGCTTGGGTGTGAAGGCAGGATGAGGAGAGTATCGCTTCTTCGCTGAAGACTTCAAATGATTTCCCATAACTTCATCAGAGAGATAAAATATCTTTGAGTTGTCATGGGCAGCTTGGACTGGGCAGAGGTGGGTCTGACAGATGACCCACACCAAAGCTGTTGAGCATCTCTGAGGACACTGAGAAGGCAGGGGTCTACCCAGGCAGCCCCAGTGCCAATGCCCATGCAAGGCTTGAGTAAATGTAAGGCACCTGTGAATGGCAAATCTGTGGCTGTTGGGGAAAAATTGCTAGGGTGAAGTGGATTTCAATTCAGATCTGAGCTGTGGCTGGTCCTGCAAAAGGCAGGGTAAAGAACATCAGGCATCAAAGGGAGAAAGACCTTTTCTGATGACAAATATTCAGCCTGATGTCACTGTGACATTCAGTTGGCTACAGAGGACTGTGTGTCAATGTGGGGGTTTAAGTGTCCAGGGTAGTAAAAAGGTCTAAGTTAGTTTACAGCTCCAGGAAAGACACTCACCCCCAGCTGTACTCACAAGAGTGTCCCTTCTGCATGGTGTCCTGCCCTGGAGAAGTGGAAGGCCCAGCTTTGGGATGTTGGAGCATCCCAGTGGGATCACGCTGTCATTGCTCAGCATTGCAAATCTCTTTTGTTGTCCTTGTTCCTAGATCCTGGTAGCGGTGCCAGCATGGCTGCGCAAGACCCAGCCTCAGGCTGCCTGCATGGAAAGAAGCAGCTGCCAGATCAGTGTGCAATGAGTGTGTTTTGGGTTTTTTTTAGACAGTTTATGAGAAAGTTGAATGTGGGACAGGGTTGTGAGATGGGGGAAGAAGCATATTTGGGGTGAAATGGTCTGGAAGGATTGACTGTCACCTGGGGTGCAGGAGTTGGGGAACGTGGCTGGGGTGTCCCTTGCTTGGTGGTGTCTGCACTGGGATAGCAAAAATGAAATTAGGAGAGGAATGACCAGCCTTCGGAATAGCAAAGACTATGCTTGGAGGAAATGTCCTTCACCTGGCCTCATTATACTGTTAAACCAAATCCTGAGCCCAAATGGTTAGCCTCAGGCTCAGAGGGGAAGTGTGCGCTGCAGTCCTACATCTCTGGAAGCTTCTGGCCTCATGCCTCCTCTGTCCAGTCTGTGATCCAGCTGACCCCAAAGGTCCAGCTCTGTCCCCGTTGTACCTCCAGCTCCTCTCAAGGCATACGTGCACTATGGAAAGCCCATCATGCCAGCAGTGGGTCATCATGAGCCCAGTGGCACCATCACTGGTCCTTGTGTTCTTGGAGGCCAGAGGCCGACAACCAGGGCCTGGCTCTGATGAGAGCTGGTGGATATCCACTTGCTTTTCCAGCTTTCACCTGGAAGGTGAAGGCCAACAACCGAAACTACCACATGCAGTTCAAGAAGAAATTTGCCTTCTGTCTGACCAAGAAAGTAGTATGCGGTAAGTCAGCCTGAGCCAGTCCTGGGCCATTTTTCACTCAGGCCCCAATTCCTGAGCTGGTGGTGGTTGGGGGTGACATGACAGAGATGCTGCAGAGTGACCTCCAGTAGGATGGAGAGTCACATATACAATCCTCAAGGAAGAGGAAGGGGCTGCTCCCTGCCTGGTGCTCCAGATGTGCTCTGAAGCTGTCAGACAAAGAGCAGAACTGTATGAAGGATAATTTTTAGTCAGATGGTCAAATCAAAAGAAAGATTTTTGAAAAACTTTTGATTGAACAAAACCAGATATTTTTTTTCCCAGCTAAATAATGACCATCTTGTTGGGGCTCAGTTGGGTATGCTTTAGATGATCAGAAGCAAAATATTTTGTTTCAATTCTAAGTCATATGGCCCTTTGCTCAAATAAATCTTTTTCCTTATGGCTTTTGTAAATTTTTAACGGCATCTTTTATGCCATAAAAAGTTGAGAAGTCCTAAAAATACCAGAATATTTTTTGCATTTTCAAAACACATCCTTGACTTCATGTGGCTGAACCACCACTGTGGCTTCAACCTGCCTTTCTTCTGCAGGGCAATGCCATTAAGACAGCCAAGTACAACATCATCACCTTCCTGCCGCTGAACCTCTATGAGCAGTTCCACTGAATGGCCAACATCTACTTTGTCTTTGTCATCCTCTTACAGGTGAGATGGACGCCAAGGTAAGAACAAGTGGGTGCAAGACTTTCTAGCAAAGGAGGGTTGTCTGGCGTTTAGAGTAGGGAAATCCAGTCTAAAATGGTGTCAAGGTGTCAAGGATGCTGCTTTTCAGTGCTCTTCATTGTCTTCCGTGAACTCTGAGAGGTTTAGCCTACGTTAAGTTTGGTTACTTTAAACTGATTGGGTTGGGAAATAAGCTAAGCTCATGTAGACCATGTCTGAACAGAAATCCTACCCTCCAAATTCAGTGATCCACATGCATTTTGTGCATCCAGTTTAAAAAGAGGTGAAAATTCAACAAAACAGTTCCATGTAGAGAGAGATGTTGATCTGATTCGTCTTAGATGGGTTCCTGCCATCCTCAGGTGCTGGCTGGGGAGAGGAGGTGGGAGTGAGGGGGAGTTATTCCATCACCTAAAGTGTCCCGAGATGGGATGAAAGTTTTGTCACTGGTGTAAAATTCTCCTTCTCTAGACCTTCCCTGAGATTGCCACGCTGCCCTGGTACACTCTGCTGTTCCCCCTGAGCTGCCTTCTCATCATCCAGAGTCTACGAGACCTGATCGATGACATTGTGAGTATGGGTTGGAGCAAAAGGCTGTGAGGGCTGGGCGTAGGTCCTGTGGGGGATGGTCAGCAGAAAGGGCCCTTTTACTGTGAGGTGAACTGAAAAGCTTGGGAGTTGCAGTCCTTCATCGCTCCTGAGGTACCATCAACTCTACCATGTCCAAAACTCTGTATTTTCCCTTGGGAAGGATGTGACTGGCTGGTTGTTTTCCTTGGGGTCTAGACCCCCATCTCTGCCATCTTTAATATCTTAACTGATGGTTATATTCCCAGGGCAGTCCCCAGAAATACCTCGGGAATTTTGCCGCTTTATTCATCAGAATACATCTTCTGATAGCTTCAGGAAGCAGATCTTGCCCTGGAGCTGAGGAGGCAGTTTGTGGCAATAAGAGGGTTGTTTTCATGGGACAAGGAAGTCTGGCATGGCCCATCCCTTTCTTTTGGCCTCTTTTTTTTCTCTCCTCCATGCAGGTTCGTCATCAAAGTGACAGAAACATCACCAGCAGACCATGTGAAATCCTGTCTGGGAAGAGGTGAGGGGCTTTGGGAAGTTGTACCCCTGTTTTCCAGGCCTGTGTGGAATGACAGATCATCTGAAGTGCTGAGCATCTTTGAGCATAAGAGCTGAGATGGGTTTTGGTGGGAATGTCCCTGGCTCTGCAAATACCCGTCACCTCCCAAAATCTGCTGCAGGTCCAGCTGTTCCCCTGTAGGAATAATCATACCCCAGTCACAGACAACAGGTCTAAAAAAGCCCTCATTTACTGTGATAAGCTGGGAGGAGGGTTTCCTGGCCACAGAAGTTCCTCCAAGTCTTCATATCTAACCCAGTGAGTCATATTCCTGCTAAGCACTAGTCCAGGGAAGGACCAACATTTCCCACCTGTGGCCAGGGAGCTGAAATTGGGGGTGGGGTGCGGGGGTGGATATGGATATGACAAACGGGTCCTGTGCCATCCTTGGTGCTCAGCCATCCTTCGGTCATGCCGACGGTACCATGGTGGCAGAGGAACCTACAATGTGGAGACCCCATTCATGCAAGAAGCTGGGACAGGCACACACTGGTCTGGAGGAGAGAAACAGCCACAGCTCCCATTTCTACTGCTCTGCAAGGATAAAAATTTCCCTCCTAATTCTCCTGCAGCTTCCGCTGGCAGAAATGGCGTGACATCTGCGTTGGGGACATTGTCCACCTGCATAAGGAGAGCTTCATCCCGATGAGCAGACCCGGAGCTGGCTGCGTGCCAGGGGCAGCAGGGGGGAGTTTTGGTGAGGAGGGGCTCAGCCAGGGTCTCTCTCCCCATTTTTGCTCTTCAAGGCTGACATGCTCTTGCTGCACAGCTTGGAACCCAGCAGCCTGTGCTACGTGGAGACTGCCGACATCGATGGGTGAGGAGAGGGGCAGGGGGCCACTATTGCCATGGGGGGAGAGGGGCAGAGACATCGCAGCCAGTGGCTGAAGCCTCCAGTCTTGGGGACCCCCTGGCATTGAGGTGTCAGGCATGCTGGGAGGGCTGCAGGTCCTGCAGAAACCATGGGATATGGGGGATTGACCAAAAGCTAAACCTACAGACACCCCAGAAATAGGATTTGAGCCCCAAATTTTTAAAATGGGAAACCAAAACCACTTTTGAGGCTTCTACAGAGCAGCTGGTGAACTCTGGCATCTCTCTCCATCTCTCAGCTCCCTGCCAGCCATGCCAAGGACAGCGGCTGCCTGTCCCTGTCTGCAGCATGATTTAATGGCAGCGCCTCCGAGCCAGAGCTTCCTCCCTGCATGAGTGCTCGATGTCTGGCATGATAGGTCCCTGTCTTGCTTTTTATTGCCATCACTCATGTAATCACCCGATAATTAATGGCTGTCTCTGCCGCATGGATCCAACAGCAGAATTAACAGCTCTGTCACCCTGCAAGGTTGTTTTATTTTTTTCCCTCCCTGGCTCTTGATCACAGGGAAACAATCCTGAAGTTCAGACAAGCCCTTCTGGTCACCCACCAGGAGCTGGTGAGTGAGGAGACCATGGCCACCTTTGATGGTGAGTCTCTCGGCTGGGCAAGGATGCAGCCGTCCCACTGGGATGGAATCGGTCCAGCCTCGGGAAGCCTCTGTCCCTTCAGGCACCAAGTGCCATCAGCCTAACTGGAGGCTGCACTTGCTCCTACCTGCACGGCGGGGGGGTGGTTCAGGCCAAAACACCTTGCGTGGAGGCCCTTCCCCAGCAGAGTGGCTCTGTGATGGGTCCTTTCGGGTTGTGCACTCTGCCACGGATCTGGATTTTCCCACTGGAATCAAGTGCTTGGCTCCCAAACCCTGGATTTCTTCCCCTTTGGTCCTCCATAGGATGTAGAGTCCCCTCTCAGAGGCTTTGGGGATGAAGGGGGTTGTGTTGTACCTTGTCCAATTTTATAGCCCAGTGTGATTCCTGGACTGAGCACCCTACCAGCACTGCAGGGTGGCCCTCCAGCTTAGCCTGACCTTAATCTGAGCCATCCATATCCCAGCTGCATCTGGAGATGCCCTGGCAAAATCTGAATCTCCCCTGAAAAGCCCCTGGCACCCCTCTTTGGAGGGGGAAAATGTGGCAGGGGGGAGAGGACAGACCTCTCATTTCCCCCAGAGCCATTACCTGAATCGTGCCTCTGCTCAAGGGAGGGTGACCTGTGAGGAGCCCAACAGCCACATGCACAGCTTCACCAGCACACTGGAGTGGAGGGGCGAGACCTACTCACTCGACAACAAAAGGATCTTGCTGCGAGGCTGCAAGCTTCGCAACACCAACGTTTGCTACGGCTTGGTTATCTATGCAGGTAGGTGCCCAGGTCAGGAAAGAGAAAACAACACCCAGGTCCCCAGGGGTTTTAAGCTGCCCAAGCACTTCTAGCATCAGTGGGTCCCATTCTCAGCTGATACAAAGTGGGAAGACCTGCTGCTGTAACCAAGCCCCAGAAGTTTGTCCCAAGCTTTGCTGGTGTTGGGCTCGCTGGCAGGGAGATGATGTGGTGGTACCAAACACCCGCTTAGCCCAAGTTATATTTCAGCTGCACCATGTTCTGGATCCATTTCACTTTGTGGCCTCCTGCACGGATGGCTCAGTGCAGCTGAGCTTGGCCATGAGTAGCTGTGGGTAGAGGGGTGGGGTATGATCTGGTGTAAGCAGCACTCCTACACATGTGCAGCCACAGTTTGATTAACCACTGATCAAGGGATGCGGTCCTCTGCAGTCTTCAGAGGTGGGGAGATGTTGTTATGGAGGAAACCAGCATTACTTAGCTGCAAGTCAGCCTTCTGTGGGCTGTGGACTTGCATTTTTACTACTAAAATGTTTCTCGTCCAGGATTTGATTCCAAAATTATGAGGAACTGTGGAAAGATCAAGCGGAAGAAAACCAAGCTGGACCACGCGATGGATCAGCTGGTGATCATAGTGAGTGTGGCGCAAACACCTCCTGCTCTGGTCCACTGGCCTCCTGGGGTTGCTCACAAGTCTTCTCATGAGAGGCTGCTTGCTTGGGTGATGCTGATCTTCTTAAGCCTGCAATATTTTGCACAAAATCTCTCGGGTGTAACATGTCACGGGCAAATACCAAGTGGTGTTCCCAGGAAGTGGCAGTTGCTGGGTCTGGAGCAGTCTGTGTGGTGGCTGTGTTGCTTAAACCCTGGACCCTGGCAGCTCTGAGTCCTCAGCTGTAGAGCAGCTCCTTGGACCAGGGAGCTGGAGTATTCAGGATCTCCAACCCCTCCTGGCCTGCTTTACTCATCCATAACCATGCAGGTCCGAGGAGGTTTGTGCTGAGGGACCTGCAGGCTGTGGCTCAGCAGAGTAGATGGAGGACAGGGGAAGGAGCCTTTCCCCTGTGGGAAGCAAAGCAGCACAGTCATAACAATGAATTGGATGGCTCTTATTCCCATTCCTGGTGGTTGAGTGTCATCATGTCTCTGACTGGCCACTAGCATTCCGCTGTTTGCTGGTAACTTCAGCAGGAAGGCTGCAGAACGCCCCTTGTCCAGGGAGATCGTGTCTGACTCCGTTAGGAGGGTGGGAAAATTGGAGTTTGCGGGGGGGGGTGTTGCGGATGTGTCAAGCTAAATACGTGCTGTGGTCCTTCATCTCCGCCCAGGATGAAGTCTGAGAACCAGCTTCAGGCACAAGGACACCTTTCTGAAGGTTTACAGCTAAATGAGACAAACAGCCTGGACGGGGCAACAGTTGGTCCTAGAAAAGAGTCTGGTGGGCTCTGTGTGATGGGACATTCTCATCCTGGCTTCCCATCTCAGATCTTCCTGGTGCTGTTGGTCACGTCGCTGTGCCTCACCATTGCCTCTGGGTTCTGGGCCAGGAAGTTCCAGGAGAAGCACATCTACCTCTCTGTTCTCTTCAAGCACGCAACCCCTGCCCAGCAGGCTTTCTTCAACTTCTGGGGCTTCATGATCCTCCTGAGCATCATCATCCCTATGTCCATGTATATAATGTAAGAACAACAGAGCTTGCAAGTGATCAGAGATCAGTACCCTGCTCCCTGCCCTTGTCCATCATCTGGCACCTTGGTTTGCAGCCACAAAATGGGGCCGCACAAAAGATCCAGCTGTGACCCTGCGCAAGTCATTCCCATATGTTCCTGTAGCTGTAAAAGAGTAAGGATGGGTGGGGTGTGTATCTTACAAACATTGATGTGCTTTGAGACCTCAGAGGAAAGCTAGAAAAGAGGTGCAAAGACATGGTCTGATGTTGGAAATTGCGGACAGGCTGAGGATGAGACTGATGAAGGTGGTGTTTCCCCACTGAGCAGCAGCAGGGTGGGGAAGAGAAGGGCACGGCCATTGTCAGCAATAGTCACAATCTGTGCTGGAAGAAGCAGTTTCCAAACTTTTTGGCCCTTCACTGAATCTCCAGATCTATGAATTTTGTCATCAAGGGCCAGATTTCCAGAGGGGAGCCCAGTTGCCTGGGGCCCAGCGGGCTCTCAGTGTGGTGTGATGAGCCTTCTGGAAACCTGGCCACGAACAGTGAAAACCCTCTTGTTTCCTCCGAGCTCAGTGCAATAGGGCCCAGGTAGAGAGTTCCTCCCTGCCCTTTCTTCCTGTGCCAGCTCCCCAAGGGCCCCCGGGATGTGAGTAATGCAATCTCCTTCCCCAGCGTAAGTTTTCTTCTCCCTGACTCCACAGGTTTGAATTCATCTATCTGGTGAACAGCTTTTATATCAACTGGGATCTGGAAATGTATTACGCTGTCAAGGACATTCCAGCAAAAGCCAGAAGCACCAGCCTCAATGATCAGCTTGGCCAGATCGAATATATCTTCTCAGACAAGACTGGCACCTTGACACAAAACATTATGAGCTTCAAGAAATGCTGTATCAACGGGACCATTTATGGTAACTTTTGGTGGAAGCAAGTTTGTAGGGACTCATGAGTTAGGTAAACCTTGAATTGGTTCTTTCCACCCCTCCTGGCTTGCTAGGAAGCTTGGGGCATGTGGATTGATCTTGGTGGTCCAGTGCATAGACAGAAGATGCTGTAGGAATTCAGCTTGTTCTCATCTCCCATGTTATGGGTGCTTTGCAAGGGCCACCACGCCTGTGGTCACACTTGTCTTATGTTCCCAGTGCACGGGGTCAGGGCACAATTCTACCCTCCTAAAATGGGTGCCTACCTTTCAGGAGATGTATCATGCCCTGAACTCAGCTGAGATCACCTAGGTTTTCCCTGATAAAAGAGGGACCCTGGGGTTAGGAGCCCAGCACAGCCAAATGGCAAACACATAGGTTTAGTGAGGTGGATCCCACCTGGAATAATTAGCTGATACTGGCCCAGGGGGACAGGCCAGGGCAGGCAGAGGAGCCACAGGGCGATGGGCCAGTGAAGCCCATGGGTTTTTATTTTCTATGAAGGTCTTGGAGAGAAAAAGAAGGTTTTGCTTTTCTTTTTTTGCATCATTTTCTGGTGAATCTCCAGCTTGATTTCCAAATCTGGGCACTCTGAGGCTTTCAGGTGACCTATGGAGGAGGCAAAGAAAGTATCGTTCCCCTTATGTTGTTTCTTTACAGTGAATGCAAGTAATTGCTCTTTGCTGTTTTTTTATGATCTGCTTGTTTTTCCCCTTAGAAACCTGAGAATTGCCAAGTCCTTATTCTTATCGCTATACTTACTTGAGCTCTCGGCTGGCTTCTGGGAGCTGTCTCAGTGCCTAATTAGTGAAATATAGCTGGTGGGGTGGGCCAGAGCTTTAGCACGGAGCTCCTTTTTCCTGAGGTAAGTATCAGGCACTTGAGACAAATAGACAGTGATAAAAGCAAAGAGGAAGGGAAAAAATCTAGCAAACATCTCAAGCAGGAATAAAACCAATTTTCCCCTGCCTGACGTATTGTGTTGCATCTCTGTGATAGCAGCATCACGGTAATCCTGCCAGTCCCTGGCCAACTGTAGAGTCTTCCAGGAAATGCAGGTGAAAGCTAGACCTGCATTTTTAACAATAAAAACGTGTTGAAAGTCTGAACAGTCCAAGAGCCAAATAAGTCAAACCTGGATATCCTAACAGAGCCTGGCTTATGACCGACACTAAGCAGGTGCTGAAAACCTGCCCCTTTTTGCCAGCAAAAGCAGCAGTCCCTTCTAGAGAAACTGCTTGAAGCCCCTGCTAGTGATGCTCCCTGCCAGCTCTCTGTTAATTGAATTATTTTTATTTTGGCAGGTACAGGCACAGGCCATGAGAACAAACAGCCACCGGTGTCAGATGCTGCACACGGGGCCAGATGCTGCCCCTCCTCAGGGCCAAAGTCATAGCAGTTATTGGTTACACCAGCAGCAGTCCCAGCCTTTTGTTTTGAGGCCCAGCTTGCTTACAAAGGGGTCCCATGCTGTAAGGGAGTGCAACGTGTTTCCTTGGGCAGTCCTCAGCTGTCAGTTAAGGACAGGGGAACTGGGCTTATAAAATAATGCAATTCTGATTATTTTTTTTTATTCCCAACCTTTTTATACTCACCCCCTTGGTGTAGGCAATGCAAAGCTTACAGACTCCAATCTGGACAGGACCGTGCCAGCACAGGGTTGCTGTATTGCAACCCAGCAGGATCCCCAGTGCAGAGCCCCGTGCTCGATCTCTCTCTTGGGCGCCTGCAGCCTGCCTGTGCCTCTTGCAGGGGTTGCAGTTGACCTGGAGCCACCACAGGGAGAAGAAGTTGGACTTCTGCGACGTGAAGCTGCTGGAAGCCACCCGGTGGGACAGCGACCCTGTGCTGAGGGAGTTCCTGAGGCTGCTGGCCCTCTGCCACACTGTCATGGTGGAGGAGAAGGGCGGTGGATTGGCCTCGATGGTTGACATGCTCAGAGCAGTGTCGAGCTGTCGTTTAAAGCGTTGAGGCCACAATCGCCCATTGCCCAGCAAAGCTCCACCGTGCTGGGAGCTGGTGGCGTGAGAGCCCAGGGATGCTTTGTGCCACTGTCTTTGCATCATGGATGTGTACATTTGGGTTTGTTTTAAAGCTAACTAGTTGGCTAACCCAGTCTAGGCACTTGTCCTTCACGGGGCAGTGAGCAAGAGCAATGAGACAACTAGAACTGAGTTTCCCTAGCCTAGTGGCTTGGACTTTAGGGTGTCTATAGATAATGTTGGTGCTGAGCAAGAACAGGGTGTTTCAGATGTCCAAGAGCTGTTGGCTGGGGGGTCTCCTTGTCTAACCCCTACTCCTCTTCTGCAGACCAGCTGGTTTATCAGGCAGCTTCACCAGATGAAGAAGCGCTGGTGTTGGCAGCCAGGAACTTGGGGTACATCTTTCTGGCCCGAATGCAAGACACCATCACCATCAGTGAGCTGGGGAAGGACGTACAAAGTGCTGGCCATGCTGGACTTCAACAGCGATCGCAAGAGGATGTCTGTCCTGGGTGAGTGGGACAGTGTGTCTCGGGGGCCCCTCCAGGAACACGGAAGGTCCCTTCTGTACTCAGCCCTACATGGCATGGCACTGGGATGGCTGCGATTGACCCCAACTGGAACACGGGCTCCTAAGGATCGTCCTGGCCATCCTTGCAGTTTTGCTCACCCTGATACCTTGGTGAAGGCAGCCAAGAAGGGTTGGAGCAGCCAAGAGAGAGCAAGTAAATCAGGGGCTCAGAGGACCTGTGCAAGGAACCGACAGTCCTTGAGGCCTGATCCTGCCTCATGGTGGTGTAGATCTGGGGAAATTCCTGTGCTTCCTACAACCACAGGCAGAAAAGCACCAGTGTCCCCTGCGGTGCCTTCTGCAGCATGGCCATTGCATGGGGACAGCGACGAGAGGGAACCATCTCTCTGGGTACCTAAGCTGTCCTTCCCCTCCCTCCCAGTGCGAGTCCCCCAGGGCACGATCCGGCTCTACACCAAGGGGCTGACACGGTCATTCTGGAGAGATTGCAGATGCGAGGGCCCAATGAGACCTTCACTGAGATGGCACTGGATGTGAGTCTCATGCCTGGGGTGGAAGAGCTGGTCTCCCTGCTGCTGGCTTTGGGCTGTGTGTCCTGGAGCCCTCTGCTGTTCTGTCTCCCTCTGGCTTTGGGATTTTGGTCCTTCTTTCTTCCTTCTGCTCTAGAAGCCTCACCTGTATGTGGGACAGGGGTTAAGAGGGCATCAAACCCACCTCCGGTGTTCTGCATGGACCAATTGCATTGCAAGGATGCTCTGGGGGATGCTGTAGGAGGGGGGGAGGGAGTCAGAGCCCAGAGGGAGACCCTCAGATCCTGGGGTTTCTCTGGCTCTGCCCATGGGAGCATCGTGGCTGGCTGGCCTGATGCCCTGGTCTACCATGAGAGTCATCCTGGTTGAGGGAAGGGGAGCCCTGATGTCTCATCTCTGCAGTGCTTTGCAGAGGAGACACTGAGGACTTTATGCCTGGCCAGCAAGGAGGTGAGCGAGGTTGAGTACAGCGAGTGGAGCAGGAGGCACCAGGAGGCCAGCGTCCTGCTGCAGGGCCATGCGCGGGAGCTGGACAAGCTGTACGAAGAGATGGAGCAGAACCTGCAGGTGGGATGAGGCTGGGATTTAGGAGGAATTGGCTGGTCCCACAAAGGGCAGGAGTGTGGGGTTTGGCTCTCCAGGATGAGGGGGTGAAGTGTCCAACCCAACACCCATCCCCTGGGTGACTTCATGACATGCCAATAGACTCTGGGATAGATATCTGTCAGGTTGTGTCCACCCATGGGCAAGGACTCCTGGCTGGATCCTGGGGCAATTCCCACCTCGGTATCTTGTCCTGCCCCATGTCGTGATACCCCTTCACTATCCTTCCAGCTGCTTGGGGCCAAGGCCATCAAGGACAAGTTGCAGGATGGAGTCCCTGAGACCATCCAGCTGCTGAAACTGGGCAACATTAAAGTGTGGGTGCTGATGGGAGACAAACAAGGTCAGTTCAGTGAAGGCAACCCCAGACCCCACCATGAGATTTCAGCTTCTCCCCTAACCAGGACCAGAGAAGAGATGAGACCCTGGGAGTGGGCAGCAATCAGGTTCTGCTGTTCCCTTTAATATACAACAGCAGCACATCCCACAGATCATGTCACCCTTAGGGAAACTGAGGCAAGGGAAGCCATCTGTGCGATGGCACAGGGCTGGAGCAGAGCCCCCAGTGACTGCTGCCCACCAAGGGCTGTTGGACCCGAGGGCTGGGGGCTGCCCTGGGATGGGGGGGGCAGCACCATTGGCTGTTGACACCTGCATGTTGCAGAGACCGCAATGAACATTGGCTACGCGTGCAAGCTCCTCACGGATGACATGGAGATCCTGGAGGAGAAGGAGATCAGGTGAGGAATCGTGACCTCCTGGTTCAGGGCATTGGCCCCACTGAAGACACCCGAGGGCACAGGGACCCGTGCAGGGCGGGCAGAGCTCAACTGCCAGAGATGCGTCTCCTTCCCTGTCCCAGCCTGGATGACCATGGCCCTTATCTGCTGATGCTTTTCCAGGCCTCCCCACCTGTTTCTGCCCCTACAGTGTTCTCTTCCTTGGCAGGCTTTGACCAGAAAGTGCTTAAGCTGTCTCTCCAGCCTCTAAACCACAGGGATGGAGGCTGATTTCTGATGCCAGTGAGCCCTTGGGGCCCCCTCTCTGTCCCCACCCTGTTCCCACCACTGGGTACCAGCCCCATCTCCCTGGAGCTGGCTTTGAGATGGCAAAGGCCAACTGCAGATCTCAATCAAAGCCAGGCAGCGTGTCCAGTGTCCTCAGTCCAGCTCCAACCACCCCCTCCTTACACAGTGAGATCCTCGAGGCTTACTTGGGGAGCAACAGCAACCTCAGTGGCAGCAGGGAAGCCCTGTGCAGTGAGCGCCTCTCCCAGCAGCGCCCAGAGGCTTCGCGCCACAATAAGAGAGCCATCGTCATCAGTGGGGACTTCCTGGTAAGGTGGCACTTGGATGCTCTTCTCTGCTCCCCGCCTGCGCTGGCAGATCGCTCTTTCTGCCCTGGTGCTGTCAAAGTCCTGGGTGGCACCAGCAGACAGATGTGATGCCCCTCCTGCCCAAGGGGTGGGAAAAGCCCATTTTGGGCTGGGGAATGAAGAGTGGAGAGGGGGACAACCTTGCACTGATCATTTGGTGTTGGGGGGCTTCAACCACACCTGCCCGACCAGTCTTCTGGGATGATGCAGGCTAGTGGGTAATCACGTGCTCTTCTGGTCATACTGGGACAAACTGGTCTCACAGTCCCAGCACCTGCTGAACTTGGAGAGAACTGGAGTCACTTTTTTGTAGCATCTACAAGATTTAAGAGCATTGTTGAGGAGCTGGGGGCTCTCATGCTATGAAGGTGTCGTGGTTTAGCGGCAGCTCAGCCCCACACAGCCGCTCGCTCACTGCCCCACCGGTAGATGGGGGAGAGAATCAGGAGGGTAACGCTCGTGGGTTGGGATAAGAACAGTTTAATAATTAAAATTAAAAGAAACAACAGTAGAAATGCAATGTAAAGGAGAACAACGAGAGGCGCAAAGCCCCGGGGGAGGGGGGAAGGGAGGGGAGAGGGGGAACGAACCGCCGGAACAAACCACGCCCGCCGACCCGACACCGCGCCGCCTCTGCCCGCACGCCCCCCCCAGTATACTGGTCACGGTGTCACGTGGTATGGCACGAACCTGCCATTGGCCAGTCGGGGCCAGCCGCCCCCACCATGGCCCCGCCCCTCCCAGCCCCCCCCCCCCCGCGGCAGAGCCGGGAAGCTGGAAAGGCAGCCGCCCCCCCACAGTGAGGAGAATTAACCCCTTCTCAGCCAAAACCAGCACATTCCCCACCCCTTATTCCATACCATTTACACCATGCCCAGGTCCCATATGATGCAATACAACCGTACCAACCACCACCCCTCCCCTTCCCATCCTTTAACATAACACACAGACATCGTTCCCTTAGTTCATGGACCTTCCCTGTAAAACGTCCATTAAAATGTCCATTGAGTTCACCCAGTCCATGACTCTGGGCTCCATCTGCCGTATCAGGCTTTCAGGGTGGGAGAGATGGTGTGTGGCGTTGGGTTGCTGCATACCGAGTCAGTCATCGTTCCATCCCTGCTGCACGGCTTGTTTCACAGTCTGTCTTCCATGGGTTGGGAGGCTCGTACTCTGATATCATTGATACAACGCAGAGGTGACACACAATGTTATATAGCAGTTCGCATTGTGCCATTCAGTTCATTGGCTGGTTTCGCCCAAAATCAAATCCCCTTGAGGCACACATCGGATTTCTCCATCCTCCCGCATCACCCACCAAGTGCACCCAGGTCCTCGAGCAAAAGCCATCCCACGAATGGGTTTGCCTTTGCCGGAGGCAGGAAGAACCCAGACTGTTTTGCCCAGCATACTTTTTGCGTGCACTACAGGGACTCTATCCCCTTCCACAGTATGTAGGATTTCTGACTGGGCAGGGCCAGCTCGCCTGGCAGATCCCCTCGTGTTGACTAACCAGGTGGCTTTTGCTAAATGTGTATCCCAGTGCTTGAATGTCCCACCCCCCCGTTGCTCTCAGTGTAGTTTTTAACAGTCCATTGTACCGTTCAATTTTCCCAGAGGCTGGTGCGTGATAGGGGATGTGATACACCCACTCAATGCCATGCTCTTTGGCCCAGGTGTCTATGAGGTTATTTTGGAAATGAGTCCCGTTGTCTGACTCAATTCTCTCTGGGGTGCCATGTCGCCACAGGACTTGTTTCTCAAGACCCAGGATAGCGTTCCGGGCAGTGGCGTGGGGGACAGGATATGTTTCCAGCCAGCCAGTCGTTGTTTCTACCATTATAAGCACATGACGCTTGCCTTGGCGGGTCTGTGGGAGTGTGATAGAGTCAATTTGCCAGGCCTCCCCATATTTAGATTTCAGCCATCGTCCCCCATACCACAGAGGCTTTACCCGCTTCGCTTGCTTGATTGCAGCGCATGTGTCACATTCGTGGATAACCTGTGCAATAACGTCCATGGTCAAGTCCACCCCTCGATCACGAGCCCACCTGTATGTTGCATCTCTCCCTTGATGGCCTGAGGTGTCATGGGCCCACCGAGCTAGAAATCCCTTATGCTGCCAGTCCAGATCCACGTCAGCCACTTCAGTCTTGGCAGCCTGATCCACCTGCTGGTTGTTCCGATGTTCTTCAGTGGCCCGACTCTTGGGGACGTGAGCATCCACATGACGTACCTTTACAACCAGGTTCTCTACTCAGGCAGCAATATCTTGCCACAATGTGACAGCCCAGATGGGTTTGCCTCTGCGCTGCCAGTTGCTTTGCTTCCACTGCTGTAGCCAGCCCCACAGGGCATTTGCCACCATCCAGGAGTCAGTATAGAGATAGAGCACTGGCCACTCTTCCCGTTCAGCAATGTCTAAGGCCAGCTGGATGGCCTTTACCTCTGCAAACTGGCTCGATTCACCTTCTCCTTCAGCAGTTTCTGCTACTTGTCGTGTAGGACTCCATACAGCCGCCTTCCATCTCCGGTGCTTTCCCACAAGGCGACAGGACCCATCAGTGAACAGGGCATACTGCTTTTCATCTTCTGGCAGTTTGTTATAGGGTGGGGCTTCTTCAGCACGTGTCACCTCCTCCTCTGGTGATAATCCAAAATCTTGGCCTTCTGGCCAGTCCATAATCACTTCCAAGATTCCTGGGCGACTGGGGTTTCCTACTCGAGCCCGCTGGGTGATCAGCGCAACCCATTTACTCCACGTAGCATGAGTTGCATGGTGTGTAGAGGGGACCTTTCCTTTGAACATCCAGCCCAGCACTGGCAGTCGGGGTGCCAGGAGCAACTGTGCCTCAGCACCAACCACTTCTGAAGCAGCTCGGACCCCTTCATATGCTGCCAATATCTCTTTTTCAGTTGGAGTATAGCGGGCTTCGGACCCTCTGTATCCCCGACTCCAAAACCCTAGGGGTCGACCTCGGGTCTCCCCATGTGCTTTCTGCCAAAGGCTCCAGGTAGGGCCATTCTCCCCGGCTGCGGTGTAGAGCACATTTTTTACATCTTGTCCTGCCCGGACTGGCCCAAGAGCTACTGCATGAACTATTTCCTGTTTAATCTGTTCAAAGGCTTGTCATTGCTCAGGGCCCCATTTGAAATCATTCTTCTTCCGGGTCACTTGATAGAGAGGGCTTACGATCAGACTGTAATTGGGAATATGCATTCTCCAAAAACCCACAACGCCCAAGAAAGCTTGTGGTTCCTTTTTGCTAGTTGGTGGAGACATGGCTGCTATTTTGTTGATCACATCCATTGGGATCTGACGACGACCATCTTGCCATTTGATTCCTAAGAACTGGATCTCTTGCGCGGGTCCCTTCACCTTACTTTGTTTTATGGCAAAACCAGCCTTCAGAAGGATTTGGACTATTTTCTCTCCTTTCTCAAAAACTTCTCCCGCTGTGTTGCCCCACACGATGATGTCATCAATGTATTGAAGGTGTTCGGGAGCTTCTCCCTGTTCCAGTACAGTCTGAATCAGTCCATGGCAAATGGTAGGACTGTGTTTCCACCCCTGGGGCAGTCGATTCCAGGTGTACTGGACGCCCCTCCATGTGAAAGCAAACTGTGGCCTGCACTCTGCTGCCAGAGGGATTGAGAAGAATGCATTAGCGATATCAATTGTGGCATACCGCTTGGCTGCCTTGGACTCCAGTTCGTATTGAAGTTCTAGCATGTCTGGCACAGCAGCACTCAACGGTGGAGTGACTTCATTCAGGCCACGATAGCCTACTGTGAGCCTCCACTCTCCATTAGACTTCCGGACTGGCCATATGGGACTGTTAAAGGGTGAGTGGGTCTTACTGATGACTCCTTGGCTCCTCAGTTGGTGAATGAGCTCATGGATGGGGATCAGAGAGTCTCTGTTGGTGCGATATTGCCGCCGGTGCACTGTTGTGGTGATGATTGGCACCTGTTGTTCTTCGACCTTCAGCAACCCCACAACAGAAGGGTCCTTCGAGAGACCGGGCAAGGTAGACAGCTGTTTAGTTTCCTCCGTCTCCAAGGCAGCTACACCAAAAGCCCACCTGTACCCTTTTGGGTCCTTGAAATTCCCTCTCCTGAGGCAGTCTATGCCAAGGATGCACGGAGCCTCTGGGCCAGTCACAATGGGGTGCTTCTGCCACTCATTGCCAGTGAGGCTCACTTCGGCCTCCAATACAGTTAGCTCTTGGGATCCCCCTGTCACTCCAGCAATGCTGATGGGTTCTGCCCCTATATAGTTTGATGGCATTAAGGTGCACTGTGCGCCGGTGTCCACTAAAGCTTTATACTCCTGTGGGTCGGACGTGCCAGGCCATCGGATCCACACAGTCCAGTAAGCCCGGTTATCCCTTTCCTCCACCCGGCTGGAGGCAGGGCCCCTCTAGTCCTGATCATGGCAGTCACAACTCACTTCCTGTAAATGTGAATCAGGAGTCCCTCTATTACGCTTAGAAATAAAATCAGCGCTTCTACTCCTCTGTCTGGGGACTTGCTCGCTGGAAACTGGAGCAGCAGCTTTCCTGGAAGAGCCTCCCTGAGTGACTGTTCTTCCTTGCAGTTCACGTACTCGTGCCTGTAGGGTCGAGGTAGGCTTGCCATCCTACCTCCTCATGTCCTCTCCGTGGTCACGCAGGTAGAACCATAGGGTGGCCCGTGGTGTGTATCCCCTCCTTTGGGCCAAAGGACGCTTATTCCTAACAGCTGAGACACTACTCTGTCGAGGTGGGGAGCAGGACAGATCTTCTTTGAGTTGCTGGACCTCTTGGGATAGTTTCTCCACAGCAGAGACGAGCGAGGAAGAGATATTTGTGTCATAATCCCGGAGTCTATCAATCACCTCCGCCACCGTTGGTGTCTCATCATCTTTCCAGGACATCACTGCCAATGAGTTTGCATGCGAAGATGGTGCGCTCTGTACAAACTTCCGCCACATGGGTCGTGTGCACTCGGCTTCATCTGGATCTTTGGATGACCGTTGATCGTCCAGGTCACCATAAATCACCTCAAACACAGCTAATTCCCTTAGATACTGGATGCCTTTCTCCATAGTTGTCCATTTTCCTGGGCGATATGTGACATCTTCTTTAAAGGGATACCTTTCCTTCACTCCAGACAGGAGTCGCCTCCAGAGGCTGAGGGCTTGTGGTTTTTCCCCAATTGCTTTGTCAACGCCCCCTTCCCCAGAAAGGGATCCCAGTTGTTTGGCTTCTTTTCCCTCTAGTTCCAGGCTACTGGCCCCATTATCCCAGCATCGGAGCAGCCAGGTGACAATGTGCTCACCTGAACTACGGCTATAATCTTATCACATATCTCGCAACTCGCTTAAGGACAGGGATCGGGTGGTCTCTATTTCATTTATTACTTCTCCCTCCTCTCCCCGTGATGGCCCTGGTTCTTCATCATCCCGTTCTAAACGAGTTGATGTCCGCTTCCAATATTTCATCTTGTGTATGGGGGCAACTGATACTGGTACGGGTTTATTTTCTGAGCCAGCTCCGGTACTTGTTGTGGGGGTTTGAGTGGCTGCAGTGCCTGTTGTCAGGGCTGGATTGTCTACAGTGCCAGTCACTTTGCATTTCAATCCAGAGACCTTCTCTTCCCCCTGGGGGCACTGAATACTGTTGAGCAGGGCTCGGTATGCATGGGCCAGGCCCCAGCATGTTGCAGTGATCTGTGTCTCTCTGGAGTTCCCAGCGTAACAACATAATTTCTCCAAATATTCTACTAGTTTTTCAGGATTCTGCACTTGTTCGGGGGTGAAACTCCAAAACACTGGGGGTGCCCACTGCCCTAGGGATTTGCCCATGCTATCCCACATGCCCTGCCACTCGTCACTATCAAGCCTCGGGGCAGGTTTCTGGGTGATATTCTTAAGTTGCTTAGTCAAAACCAAAACAACATGCCCAAAAGCTAACAATAAGTGCGCCTTAACCACCCAAGGATGTTCAAGATACAAAAAGGTTGTTGTAACAAAGGCACAGACATCATAGAACAAAGTTGCAAAGGTACTATTCTGTATTTCCTCCATATAAAATCTCTCCGAGGAGGAGGTATAATTGCTAATTGCCTCAACAAGGTGGTATCCAAAGTACAGTAGCAGTTTCAGCAAAAACCCCAAATACCAGATAAAGCTGAAAACGAGTGTTTGTATAACCAATCTTGTAGGCAAAACGTTACTAATCACAGCAGAACACAGCAGAGTCAACAAACCAACACCAATCTTTAACACCAACTGCAAAAAGGACAACATGGTGCTGTGACCAGCAGCTGTTGTTATCTCCAACCCTTGAGCCCCACGTTGGGCGCCAAAAGGACTGTCGTGGTTTAGCGGCAGCTCAGCCCCACACAGTCGCTCGCTCACTGCCCCACCGGTAGATGGGGGAGAGAATCAGAAGGGTAACGCTCGTGGGTTGGGATAAGAACAGTTTAATAATTAAAATTAGAAGAAACAACAACAGAAATGCAATGTAAAGGAGAACAACGAGAGGCGCAAAGCCCCGGGGGAGGGGGAAGGGAGGGGAGAGGGGGAACGAACCGCCGAAACGAACCACACACAACACAGCCACTCCCAAGCCGCAAACTGCCCCCCCTCAATATACTGGTCATGGTGTCACATGGTGTGGAACGAACCTGCCATTGGCCAGTCGGGGCCAGCCGCCCCCACCATGGCCCCGCCCCTCCCAGACCCCCCCCCCCGCCCCGCGGCAGAGCGCGGGAAGCTGGAAAGGCAGCCGCCCCCCCACAGTGAGGAGAATTAACCCCTTCTCAGCCAAATCCAGCACAGAAGGCTATGGGTGAGGTCCCAACCGCATGTGCTCTCCCCTAAGGACAAAATCCTCCACGTGGGAGAGGTGCTGAAGGAGAAGGGGTGGCTGTGGCGGCAGCTGGCTTGCTGCAGGGCTACGGGCTCGCAGGAACAGGGCAGTCTGGTGGAGAAGGCCTTCGTGGACTTGGCCACCAGCTGCCAGGCAGTGATCTGCTGCAGGGTGACCCCCCAAGCAGAAAGCCCTCATCGTGCAGCTGGTGAAGAAGCACAAGAAGGCCATCACACTGGCCATCGGGGATGGGGCCAATGATGTCAACATGATCAAAAGTGAGGCTTGGCGCAGGGGGGAGCATGGGTTTTGGCAGGTGCATCCCACTCGTGGGGAGTGGTGGTGCCCCATCTGCCACCTTTGAGGTAGGGAGCTAGGAGGGGAGCCCCCAAACCAGTTCTCCACATTGCTGTGCTGGGAGGGGAGTGAGAGGCACAGGACCAGGACCAGCCTGGGACAAGAGCAGGGTGGATCACTTGCTTGGCAGCAGGGATGAACCTTGATGAAACTTCAAGCCCCAATATGGGCAGCTGTCAGAGACAAGCCTGCCCCTCTCCAGCAGCCCTGACATGGGGCTGTGCTCTTCGCACGCCCATCCACACCTGGCATGTCACTCCCATAGCCATGGCATGTGATGGAGGAGGCTTCTTCCCTTTGTTCATCACTCCTAGATTCACCCTCTGCCCTGGGGGCAATCCACAGGGAAATCAGGCACCCAGCTCCCAAAAAACCTCCCCACCTGCATTTCACACACCCCTGTCCTCTGAAGCTGCTGACATTGGGGTGGGCATCAGCAGGCTGGAGGGCATGCAAGCCATGCAGTGCAGCAACTATGCCCTGGAGCAGTTCTCTTACCTCCATCGCCTCCTGCTCATCCACGGCCGCTGGGCATATCTGCACATCTGCAAGTTCCTGCGCTACTTCTTCTACAAGACCTTTGCTGGCCTCATGGCCCAGGTCTGGTTTGCTTTCCACAGTGGATTCATGGCTCAGATGAAGGATGCTGCTGTTAGTAGGGGTTATATCAATCCCATGGAGATTTGCACACCAGTGTTGCAACCCCCCTGCTGAGGACCCCATGCAAGTCTTGTGCCTGGTACTGCCTGATGGGCTTGTGTCCACATCTCTGCCCTGGTGTCCTTTCTCCCTTGCCCTGGTATTGGGCTGTCCAATTTTTTGGGACTGCCTGGCTGAGATGCAACTGGTTATCTGCTTTCTACCTGGCTGGATTGGGAAAAGCACCCTGGGGAGATTGAGGATGTCCTTGTGAGCTGTGGCTCTATCTTGGACAGATGCAGGGAAAGACCCCACATGCATTAAGCTGGTTTTCTCCAAAATGGGAGCTTCTATCCCAAGGGCCATTAGTGTGACTTGACCACCAATCACTGCAGATAATGTGGGGCTGATGCAGAGCCTGGGGCAAGTCCTTGGGGATTTCCCCAGAGTTTGGGTGTCTCTTGGTCTCACCCCTGGTGCCTGGGCACCCTTTCTGAGTCTTTCCAAAGCACCACTGAGCTCACAACTGCTTTCTTCTCCCTTCTAGTCTCTGTATGATGGCTGGTTCCTTGCACTCTACATTTTCTACACCACCTACTCTGTGCTGTCTGTGGGCCTTCTGGAGCAGGTATGGGTTCACCAGGCTGCATCCAGCCCCTGTGCCTGGAGGCTGTATCCTTGGCAAGTATGAATCAGCCTGGCAGTCATTGCACCCCATCTGTGTGGCTCTTTGTGCTGGGACATGGCACCAAGCAGCTTGATGGGCCTCTGTAGGTCACCACCAGGCCTGGGGTGCCTCTGTTCCCCATCACCCCAGGGCAAGCGGGTGAAGGGACTCACTGCAGCTCTCCTGAAGGGTGAGTTGGGTGGGGTGGCCCAATCCTGCTCCCCAGTCTGGGTGGGGAGGGTGATGCTTAGCCCCCTCCCAGCAGGACGTGAGTGCTAAGAAGAGCCTGGAGTTCCCTGAGCTCTATGTGATTGGGCCTTCGAGGACCATGTTGGTAGCAAGGCTGTTGGTGACTATGAGTCTTTTGCCATCACTGTGGCCACGTCAGCGTTGCTGTCGGCCCTTATGGAGGTGAGCACCAGTCTTCCCTTCCCCATCCTGGCCCTGAGGCAGATGTTCAGGGACCACAGCTAGGCTCAGCCCTGGGCTCTCTGATGTGATCTGCAGCAGCATCATGGCTGGGCGATGACCTCCCTTGAGGCAGGGGAGGAACTAGGGACAAGTGGCTGTATGGAAGAGGGTCCCCACAGCCTCTGTGTACTCTCCCCTTGCCCCTGCAGATCATCCTGGACACCAAGTTCTGGACAGTGTCCTTCCTGATGGTCACAGCCAGCCTGCTGCTCTTCTGCCTCTTCTCCTTCCTGACCCAAAGCATTGGTACCTTCAGGATAGCCCCTGCTGTCTTCTGCTTCCCAGGTGAGATGCCCAGGGGAACCCCATGGTCCTTCCCTCAACCAGGGGAGCCCAACCTGGGCTTGGTGCTACAAGCTGTTTCCCACCTTGCCGATCATCTCTTCGTTGCCACTTCTCAATCTTTGTCTTGATTTTTTTACCCCAGTTTAGGTGCCATCTCCCTTTAGGCCCCTCAACACCTTTGTGGGTGGGGGCCTGTCCCCTGACACTTGTTCCCTCTGTTCTCTCCACCTTCCCTACATCACCCACTGACTTATTGTGTTGACAGATGCCAGCCAGAACACCCTGACTGACCCCTACATCCTGCTCGTGGTTCTGCTGTCCCTGGTGATGAACACCATCCCCTTGCTCACCATCCACTTGTACCGCACCATCATGGGCAAAACCTCCATCCGGCAGGTGAAGGCTGCATGGGGGCTGGCATGGGGAGGGGTCTGCCTCCTGCCGACATCGGTGTCCGGGGATGGCCAGGGTGCTGCTGGTGACGGGGAGGGAACCCTGGGCTGTAGCGATGGGACATCACCTCTCCTTGGTGGCACCACTCAGCTGGTGGTGGTCTCTCATGCCGTTGGTGTCCAGGTCTGGCTCCAGGGCCCTCTCCCCAAATTGGTTCACGGCCCAGCAGGAGCCCCTGAGGCAAGAGACCTGCTCCAGCCCTTGGAGAGGATCTGCTTTTGGCTGCCATAAGGAGCTGCGGCTTAGGCGGCACCGGGGTCTGGTGTGGGTTTTGATACCACCCCCAGCTCTGGTAGAGCTCAGCCCCATCTGGGTTGTGGGTCATACCTTGCCAGTGGTACAAAGAGGGCCCAGATGAGAGCTCTGAGAGCTTTGAAGACCCCCATGAAGGTCTCCATGTTACACATTCCAGCACATCAGCTCAGGTCATGGTGGAGCTGAGAGCCAAACTGTGTCTCAGTGGAGGGCATCCCTGCTCTCCCTGCATGTCTCCCCTTGGGCCTTGCCTGGGAGGTGGCCACAGCCCTGATTTCCCCGTCTCCTTACAGAAGATCTGCTGGAAGGAGCCCTCGGTGGAGCTGCATGCCCATGCCCCTCGCGGCTCCTTCTACTGCTGCTCCATCTACGCCTTCTCCCACCAGGAGGGCTACGTCGGCCTCATCACCCGCGGGGAAAGCCTGTGCACCAGGGGCACCCGCAGCGCTGCCCCGGGTCTCCGGCACCAGGAGATGACCCTGGCTTTGTCCTCCCTCCCCAGCCCCTCGGCGTAGGTGCCCTGGCCAGCATCAACCTCCCACTATGCTGGGTCAGGGGATGTGCTATCAAGGCGCAGAACTGGCTGGCTCCCGCCTTTTATGGGCATTTTATTAATCTTATTTGGATGGTTTTGAAGCGTGGGCAGCCCCCGTGGCTGCGGAGGGCTGGCTCAGCCTGGGGGGCTGTCGTTCCTGGTGCTGAGCCCTGGGACGCGTCCCGCCAGCAGCTCCATCTCCCTGACGAGGTGTGTGCACAGGCTTGGCAGGAGCATGTAAAGCTGTGAAAACCGCAAACCTCTGCCGCCACACTCGGCCCCTCACCCTGCACCTCCCTGACTGGGACCCCAGCCCCCTTCCCTCTGCTGAGCCCCCTCGGAGCCAGGGCTTTCTCCTGCCCAAGGCTGATCCTGCTCCAGGCTAGACCCACCAACAGCAACTCTGCTGCTCTAGGCTCGTTATTCTGGCTCTGAGTTAACAAAATGCCCTGATGCAAGATCAGCAGTAGGGGTGGGGGGGTGGGTGCAGCCCCTCTGGCTCCCTCCCATGCCGGGGGCTGAGCTGCAGCAGCTGCACGAAGACTCTCGTCTTGTTTTCCTGTGGCTGCAAGGGAGTGCAGGGCAGAGCTGCCCATGCTGTCCATGCAGGGCTGGATCTGGCGCCCATGGCTTTCATATGCATCGACTCAACAGATCAGACTTGAGCAGTGTAATTTTTAAATGCCCCCTATTTTCTGGAGGAGGAGCTATGTATGATTGATGACCTGCAGGTTTTTCTTCTCCAGCCAAGCCAGCCTGGCTTCTCGCAGCCTCTCCTCATTGCTCCCTGCCATCTCCACCTCGTCTTTGTCATCCCTGCATGAGGTGCACACAGCGGTGGTGTCTGCTACGTGCCATGCCCTGTCTCCACAGCAGCCGTGTCCCACTCCCCCAGGACTGATGTCCCCATCTTTGGGGACAGCTTGTGGCCACAGGCTCTTTGCTACCAAGCCCTGAAAAGTACTTATGGGGGAGGTGGGCGAAGCACTGGGGTGACGTGCATCAGCTCTGCCCAGCGGGCGCGGGAGCACATGTCCTGCAGAGCCGCACTTTGGGGACCTCAGCAGCAGCTGCTGAGAAGTCACAAGTGAACAATTGACTGGTGACTGGATCACCCTTTGTCTTGTTTTTATTTTTTAATTAAAGAGACTTTAGGTTTTCTTTCCTCTCCTGTAAATCTCTGCCATGCCCCCAAGGGAGAAACCTGCACGGAAAGGTCCTGTGGTCCCTCGGTGTGTGCCACCAGCTCTTTGCTGCCTGCCAGCACTTGTGCCATGGCAAAATGCACAGTAGGATAAGCTATGCAGGTAAAAAGATGAATGATTACATCAGCCACAAGGGCTTGGACCTGCCCACAGTACAGACGACTTGATGGGTTTGTTTAACAAGTGCTTTGGCCTCATCTGCACCAAGTGTTTTCTTTGGGCTCTGGCCAGAAGGGTGCTGACCAGCGCCAAGAAATAAAAATATCTGAGGCTTCCTCTGGGAAAGCTCTCACCCCTGCAACTCCCAGGTGGAAAAGTGGGGTGGGAAACCTTTCCCAGCTGCCTGGGCACGATCCCCAAATCTACCCCCAATGCTCTCAGGCCAGGCCGAGGAAGGGGAGCTGGGATGGTTAAAGGAGCAGCCCTGCTCCTGCCCCAACAGCATTAGGAGAGACTGACCCATGAGCATCACCACGGGACACATGCACAGACCAGGGTGAATGACTATAAAATAATTTATTGAAGAAACAGAAAGCTGCAGAAATACAACACAGTCATGACCAGTAGAGGATGAACAAATAGAGAGTAACTTTTTTTTCTCTTTTAAAACCTGTTGACAGGCTGGAGTTAAGTTTCCTGATAACTTCCCCTGCATGAGTCATTGCAAAGAACAAGAAACAAACTCCAGAGCACACAGCACAGTTTGGATAAAGTGCCTGACACATAAGACTCTTTTTTTTTTTAAGATTTTTTTCTTTTTTATCTTTTGTAAATAGCTTAAACAAATATAGTTGCAAGACACAGAGGAGTAACAATTGCATTTCGCTGTAGAGTAAAACCTATCCCGTGAGAGGAACAATGAAGCAGCAGGGGGAAAAAATCAATTTAATTAGGAGGGAAAAGTCATTTTAAAATTCAGAGATGCAGCGCTCGGACCGTGCAGGATGAGGGCATTTTGCCTATTGCTATACAGAAAAATGAGCTATGTTTTCTGGAGGTGGATGGACTGGCAAACCCAAGGCTGCAGGTTCTCCCTGGCCAGGATTAATTCTGTCTGACTTCTTTTTTTCCTTTAGACATTTAAGAGGAAATAGAAACTAATCAACAACAAAAAAACCTGAACAAACAAACAAAACAAAAAAAGCCAAACACCTGAATTTTGTTCTTTGCATTTTTAATTTCACCTCTTTAAAAACCCCAAACAAAGAAAGACGCAAGAGGAACTGGATTCTGCGCGGCAGCATCTGCAGGTCCAGCCCCATTGCTGGCTGCCGGCGCTGCCTCAGCTGCAGGTGTCCTCTGAGACAAGGGAAAAGGAGCTGGTTTAACGCTTGGGGATGCACGGCGGTGATGAGGGTGGCTGCCCGGTGCGGTGCCGGGGGCCAACCCAGCCCGGTGGCATCTTCACGGTGCCCAGAGTGGGCTGGGGAGAGCGGTAAGGAGGAGCCAGTCATCTTCCCCACCCAGCCTTCGGATGCTCAGAAAAAGGGACAAGTGGTGATATCTTTGCAAAGCCATTTCTTGGCATAGAGAAACGCCAGCTCCTGCCCCACTCTGTGCTGATGTCCCATCAGCGGAGCAGTTGTTAGAGCAGGAAAAGCTCAGCTCTGGCTGTGCCATAATGGGGTTACCACAGCTAAAACCCAGCTGGGCATCCCTGGGAGCCCGCGCTCCTCCTGCTCGCCTGGCAGGACGGGGACAGTGCTGCCCTGTTGCCACCGGTGAGTTTTCAAAGCACAAAAGCCATCGGTAGAAAACTTCCACCCAAGGTAGAACCGGAGTGCCTGGGGGCATCATGGGTAATGAAAAGACCCAAATCCCTGAAAACTTCCATAATTGGAGTACGACACAGTGGCTGGGCTGAACCAGCAGGTCTCAGTGGGAGATCCCAAGTCCCCTCCTCTTCTTCACCCTCTGACTGACCGCTCTCCATCACCCTCAGAGGTGCCCTCAGTTTTGCTCCTGCTCCCGCAGCACGAAAACACCCTTCAGGGGCAACTCTGATTGAGAGAATTGTCTTTAGGACAGAGCTCGGATTGTCATTACCTGCAGGGAAAAAAAAATCTTTGGTTTCGTGGCAAGTTGCTCCTCAAGGCGTTTTGGTTGATGTGGGCAGCAGGCACGGCCAGATCCGGCACGGGGCAGGGCTCATCCAGCGAGTCCTGCTGGGCTAAAGGACGGGGACAGCGCTCGACTCTTGGCTTCTCCAGGGTTTCCCAAGCCACTCGGTTCATGCCCCGTGATGGAAACCAGCTGGTCTCTGTAAGGTCCAAGAACTCATGACTGTCAGTTATATCCAAGCCTGGTGAGACCTTCTTGTGGTTGGAAACAAGGTTGTGGCCTCCAAACACCAAAGCTTCTCATGCTAGAAAAGGTCTTGTAGGAGGAGATAGGACATGGGGTATGCAGAGCTCCCCGGAGGACAGGAGAGTTGGTTAGTAGATGAATGGTGCTGCTGGAATAAACATAATCTCTTCCTGACCAGGTCCTCAGTCAGTGGGTCCCATGTCTCCCACCACCGCCTGGTACTAAGCATCTCGGTGCTGGCCATGATGAAGGCGAGGGCTGCAGGGACACCGCATTAGACAAGAGATGCAAATTAAAAAAAAACCCTACTTTGTTTTTCAGAGCCACTTCTGTGGGGTCCGAAGAAGCTGAGATCTCTCCTCACAGTGGGCTGAGCTCTGGGGTCACCTCTAGTGACAGAGGCAAAGGATGGAGTGATGAACAGGCTGAGGAATCAGCATTCCAAGGTAAATGCTCTGGTAATAGTGGGGAAGCAGAAAGAAGTAGGTACCACTGCCTCTTCCAGGCCCCGTCACCTTCCTGACCGCCAAAGACCCGACTCCTGACTGCTGTTCTCCTGTTTTTAAGCAAGGCGAGGAGGAGGAGGAACAAGGGAAAGAAGGAGCAGGGGATGTGGCCCTGTTCAGGGAGCGCTCTCTGGACATTAGCGGAAGGCTCCCTGGCTGTCTAGGGCAGGCAGAGAGACCTTCCAAAGTCCCCTGAGACACGCCGGTGGGGTGGGGTACTCCACAACCTCTGCCACTGGATGGACTCTTCTTCTTCTTGACCCTTCAACCAGAGCGGGAGCTGGGCCGGTGTCATGGGAAAGACACTGTGTGCCTCTGACCCAAACCACATCCTTGGGGAGAAAAACCTCAGAAATGGGCCACTCCAGTCCATTCCTGGGCCTGGTTGGATGTTGATGAAGCACCACCTTCAGAGCCTCTTTCCATGCCGGGCAAGGGCAGAAGCAGGTCTGTGAGGTCACCCCAAGGGACGGGGACTGGAGAGCATCATCTGGAGAGGTCTCAGCCCCAGGGGGAGGTTTGGGGTGCCTGGGGGGCCGTTTCCCTTGTCTCAGAGCACATGAGGAGCCCTGCGGCTTTGCTGTCTCAGGTTGTGGTGGCTGATTGTCTCCTTCTCTCGTCTGTACTTGGCATTTGACCCACAGAGCTGGATAAAGCACAAAAAAACCCAAACCCAAAGCACAGCGAGGAGCCAGACCCCCCACGCACGCCGGGGTCCCGTGCCCCATATACCCTTACCCTGTTTGCCAGGCACGGGGCCACACTGTGTGCCCTGTCCTCCCCGGGGGTCCTCCGAGCAGCCCCCTGCCTCCCCGTGCTGCTGCCACGCAATTTTCAGGGTGAGGAAAGGAAGAAAAGAGGCAAAGGAAAAAACTGAGGGGATAAACAACAACTCTCCCGTGGTTGCATGAGTTGGAAAAAAAAGAAACGTGATCCATGCAGAGAGTCCTCATCAACCGAAAACTCGTGGACAAAAAAAGCAGTTTGTCCCATCCTGCTCCCACCCGACCACCCCTCCCCGAATAATTATTACATTACTTCAAGAAATAGTATATTTTTTTCATGCATAAATCAAATTCTCATCTTGTCTTTTTTTTTCTTTTTTTTGTCTTCTTTAAATTACATTTGAACACAGAACACATATAATAAATACTCTTGTACGACATGACTCAGAGAAAAGTAACACATCTGAACGCAAAGGTATCATCATCATTATTAGTTTTTCTTTTTTTTTCTTTTTTTTTTTAAAGGACTTGTTTAAATATGAAATCTGTAAACTCCAAGGGTCCTTTTTTTTTAATCTTTCTCTCTCTCTCTCTTTCTCTCTCTTTTTTTTTAATCGTGAAATTATCCAGCTTTCATTTCCTTAACATTCAATATGTCTCCCACTGAACACGTCAAAGAAATAAGAACATGCCGTCTTCTGAAAAATTATAATTTAACAGTATAAAGCTTCAAGTCACAAATTCCAAAAACTAGCTAAGTAATTTTTTTTATATCACATAAACTATACATTAAATATTTTGAGGTATTTCAGAGAACATTGTCAAAGGCTTGTAAGGTCTGTGCTGGGTGGAAAAGAAGGCTTTCTCCTGCATAGAGAATGTCTTTGGTATCACAAGCCATGTGGGTATCAGGCAGAAGCGGGGTGGTGCGACCACGGGGTCGGGCAAGATCTGGCCAAGGCAATAGTGTGGAGGGGGGGTGGGGAGGTGATGGGGTCGGGGGTGCTCTGACCTGCTCTGTCAGGTTGCCCTGCGGGGGTCCCGGGCGGGCTTGCCATCACCAGCGGGTTGGCCCTGGGCAAGTTTGGTCCAACTCAAAAGGAGCCACCTCGGCCGGAGCCTGAACCAAGGAGGTATGATTCAACCCAAGCTTTCCCTAAACTAGACATTCAGGAGATTGCTGTGGAAGAGCATTTTCTCCAGCGGGTCCTGCTGTTGCCTTTTGCCAAAGCCAAGTGGTGGAGTGGAGTGGACCCGGCTGCGCCCATCTCCCCCAGCGAGCCAAAAATGGGGACTTGCAAACGGTTCCTGCTGAAAAGTTTCATATTCCAAATGGTTCCCTAAAGGAGGGGTTTGGAGAAAGCCTAGGGTGAGGCTTTCCAGACAGGAATGCCACAAACCCTCCCTGCACTCCCAAAAAGTGAAACCGAAGCCCAAGTCTGAGCTGAGCGAGGAAGAAACAACCAGTGATGAAACCCATATTTTCATCTCGTGGGCTTCTGTAGGGTCCCGGAGTCAAGCTGGGCTGGCGAAGGACACGGAGCAAAGCCTTTTCCTGGGAGTGATGCCCTGCAACAAGGGACCTGGACACCAGGTCAGTGCTCCTGGGGCAAGAGGGGCTGGATGGAAGGACCCTGGGGACCATGCCAGGCTGGGGGGACACAGGGACATCCAGGAGGGGGGACACGCCAAGGAACCAGCACCTTTCCCGCAGCAGGCGGCAAGGGGGATGCTTTCTCTTCAATTAGGACAAGGGTTGGGTTTCTTTCCTTCATCCCAACACCCAAAGACTACAAGAGTTGCCACAATCCATCCCTTGGGAGAGCTGAGGTAATAGTGAGTCTTTAGGATCAAAGCAGAGGAGCACAGAAATGGCCACACACCTTTGGTACAAGAAAAAGGCACTCATCTACCACGCTGCCATCCTGGGGTCACTCGCTCGCCTTCTCCCTCACTCTCTGAGGACTCGACGGGGCTGGGGGGGTGTCTGGGGGTGGCGGGGGGCTTTCGGCCAGGGTGGGGGGCCTCTCGGCCGGCCCGTCTGCAGGGAACAGGGAAAGTGGCGTTTCCAGCACAGACCAGACAAGGCAACAAAATCTTTGGTATCAGATGTGATTTTCAAATCACAAAAATTGAAAACTCAAGTGAGGTAGCCTTTATTCTTGGGTTCTCACTAGAAATGTCTTTGCATCCTTGAGGGCCTGTGGCATTTACTCCTTTTTTTCTTTTCTTTTTTTTTTTCTTTTTCTTTTTCTTTCTTTTCCTTTTTTTCCCATTTTGTTTTTTTCTGTGTGTTTTTTCCTTCCCAAACCAAGGCCCCCTTCCTGGCTTTTCAGCCCTTGAATACTACTTGATGGGGTTCAGGAATCCGCCACCATCGTCACCACGTCACGACAAGACAAGAAGAAACAACGTTAGGGGAAAATATCAGTGGCGGGGAGCGGGGTCCTGGGGGGATGAGATTCGCTTTGCCGTTAGTTTTTGGGTTGTGGTTGGCAAAATACACTGCGGCACCTGCCCCCTTCCTGCTCCCTCCCTCTCTCCCTCCCTCTCTCCTGCCCTTTTTTTCCAGCAATAAATTGGTTTAGTTTGGTGTGACCGTGTCCAGTCTGACACCCCCAACCCCTCCACCACCCACCTACCCCAGGAGCTCTTTGGTTAAAGACGTCCTCTAACCCTGCCGGTGACCGCGGCTGGTCAGGGCTTCGTGTGCAGGGGTTTTTTTCCTTCCTTTCTTTCATTCTTTTGTCCTTTCTTTCCTCTTTTTTGGGGTGGTTTTTTTTGGGGTATTTTGATGAACACATACACTTTTTTTTCCTTTTTTCCTTCTTTTCAACAAGATGCCTTCCTGTTACACAGCAGATCGCTCTCAAAGTAAAGTGAATTGAAGAAACCATAGCGCTAGAACACAGATGGTACTATTTTACCCGCATTAATTCAGTAGTGTCCTTTTTTTTTTCATTGATGGTTGGTCTTGGAGGATTTATTTTCTTTTCCTCAAGTGGTGGGGGAAGCAGGGGCCCTTGCCTCCCCTCCATCCCCAAGCCTCTCCCAGCCCTTCCCTGTCCCCGGCAGCACCTCCTGCTCCTCCCGAGGACACCCCAGGCTGGCAAGGAGCCCACAGGGCAGCTGGGATGAGGGCTGATTGTAAGGGTTTGGCCTCGTGATTGCTTTTTTATATGGCACAAGTCACCATCAAGAGCTCGGAGGAAACGATCATTTTGAAGCTAGTACCATTGCTCCAGAAATTCGTGTTTTAAGGCAGGTTGTTAATTGGCACACACACAAAAAAAAGTCTGGCGTCTTTTTGGTAAGTTGCCGGTCTTTTCATTGAGCTTATTTGGTTGTGGTTTCTGTTGTTATTCCTTTTTTTAGGTTGTTTTTTTCCCTTTCGATCTCATTGGGGAGTTTTCCTCCTTCTCACACCCAGGGCTGGATTTCGCCACCAGATCCCTCGGATTTTTCTTTTCCCACCATATACTGACGTTGGTTCCCAGGAGGGAATTTTTTTGTTGTTGGGTTTTTTTTGTTTTGTAATTTCTTTGGTAACAAAGATGAAGAGGGGGGATGGGAGGGGGCAATAGTGTGTGTCGAGGGGTGGATGGGGCAAGACACAAAGCCAACAAATCTGCTTTGTCTGAGTCCGTTCCTCAACTGAAAAGTGAACCAGAAATCCAGCGGTGAATGGTGGAGCCAGTCACCAGGAAAGATCAGATCCTTCGTTCCAAGTCTCTCCTCCCGTCTCCTTTCAAACAATTATTATTTTTAAATACCCGATTTCTATAGCTAAAATGTGCTTCTTTGACCTGCTTGGGCGCCAGGCAACACAGTGCAGCCGCTGTCCCGCTCCAGCTGCAGCGCTGGGGGATGCTCAGGCGCGCGGAGGCAGAGGCCACGGTGAGGTGTCTTCTTTGCTGTGGAGTTCCTCTGGGAGCGATCCAGGGATGGGTGCTCTCGTGGGTCAGGGTGCGGGGGGGGGCTGGGGGATGTGGGTGCTCTTGGGGTGTGCCGGAGCAGGGGGTGTCAGAGGAAGATGCCCATGGAGGAGACTGAGGCTGCAGGAATGCCCTTGACCAGGTTCTCAAAACCTAAGGGAGAGAAATGCCCGTGTGTCAATGGCAGAGAGGGTCTGGCTGCCTTGGGGAACCCTGCTGCACCTTGGGGGGGAAAAGCATCAGCAGCCAGAGACCTGGCAGACCCCAGGGTCACCCTCCAGGCACATGGGGAGCATTTTCCCTGTTCTTTAAACCATGGTGGGGTTTGGCCCTGGTTCGGTGGGGTTGTGCCAGAGCCCAGCCCCATGTCTCCACTTCTTGTATCTCCCCCACCTTTACCCCCCACCGTGGGATCTGTAAGGGTGGCTGTGGCAGAGATCGAGGTTGCAGGGTGGGTCTCCCCAAAGACCCTGGTGGGCAGGTGAAGACAAGGTTCTGTGGTCCCCGAGGACCAAGGATGCTTCCAAACAGCACCTCACCCTTGCCCTCCAGCCCACATCATCCCTCACTCCACAGGGGTTTCCTCCGAGCCCTCCCGGGGACGGAGCTGACCTGGTTGCAAACCCCTTCCCTGCCCCACGAGCTGGGAGGACATGGCAGCAGGATGTGGCACGAGGCCCACATCCAGGGGTGACACCCGGCTGAGGGTTTGGGAGGCTGATGGACCCGCAGCATCCAAAAGCACCCACCCCAGTCGGCTCGGGGCACACATGTGAGTCTGGGGTTGGCTTTGTCATGAGGAGGATGTCCAGGAAGGGGCAGGGAGGGCTGGGGGGCATCATGCTTTGGAGAAAGTGCTTGTAGAAGAAGAGGGGACTCCAGGGTTGGTGCCTGGCTCCTCCTGCCAGCGGTTCATACACCGCCGGCGGGCATTCATGAAGAAGTTGCTGACAGTGTTGAGCTCCAAGCCCAGCTGCTGCGAGATGGTCATCTGCATCTCCTTGGATGGGCGCTTGTTCTCCTTGAAGATGGCGATCAGGGTGCGGCGCTGGAGGTCTGTGAAGACCAGCCGCTGCTTCTTGGGCTGCAGGCTCCTGTCTTTCTGCTGCTCTTGCTCTTTGCGTTTGCAAGCTAGATGTTCAAAAGAGAGAATAGGGCCATTAATTGGTGCTCACCACCCTGGCCCACTTGCAGGTTGCCTGGCCGCCTCCCAGAAACCAGGCCCTTCCCTCTAGCAAACCTGCTGGCTTGTTGCCCGCCACTCCCTAGGCTACCTCCCTCCTCTTCCTCCCTGTGCCTCCTGAGCATCTGCCTCTTGCCACTTCAGTATGAGAAAAGCCTGGGTGAAGCCCATCACCTGTCCAGATGCCTGGGAAAAGCCCAAGTCTCAGCATCTCCAGCTGGCCCTGGGACTAGAGACCGAGGAAACTCCTGGGCTGACTCTGCTCCCACAGCCTGGCTGCTGGGGCCTGCTCCATCCCTAAATTTCAGGGTCATCCACCAGCCTCCCTCCCTTGCTGCACTCTGGCACGGTCTCCCTCGCCTCCTCATCACCTCTGTGGATCTCACTGGAGGACTCAGGGAACTGGTGAGTCTTGGCCATCACATCCAGCTGCCACCTCGGAAATGCAGGGAAGAGCCAGGGACAGGGACATTGTGAAACGGCTGGTCTGCAGCCACCACATCCCACAGCAGACAGCCTGGAGGGACCATTTGTGGTTCCACCTGCTCTGGGAAGGGGTTTTCCTGCCTCCGGAGGCTGGAGAACAGCCTGAGCTACCTGAAGCTCCAGGAAATTCAGCCTCCCTTGCATGCCTTTCCTACCGGATTCTTTGGCATGTATGTCAGGTTGAGCTAGCACCGAATTAAAAGCCTTGCCTACAGATTTGGCTTGAGTGGTGGGTCACAACAGAGGTGCTGTCACATGGGGACAGGCTGATGGAGCCAGGAAAGCCCCCCTGACACCACCACGCTGCGTGCAAGGGAGGGAGGGAGGCGAGCATGCATCTTTTGGTAAATATATGGATTTTAATTGCAGGAATGTTAAGCGTGCTGTTGGTGGAAGGGGTGAGAAAAGGAGCCCTTTGCTATGATATTTTTCTAGAAAATCATTGAATAACTGAGGTTGATGGAGGTTGCTGGTCCAGTTCCTACCCAAAGCAGGGATGACCTCAAAGCTGTTGAGGTTAGATCAGGGTGCTCAGGGACTTTGCTGGGTCAGGACTTGGCCAGACATGTGCAGGCACTGCCAGAGCACGAGATGCCCGTGGGCAAGGCAGGGCATAGCTCTGGCCCTCCAAGGCTGGGGACACACTGTTTCCACCTGGAAAGCTCAGAAAACAGTCAGGAAACTGTGGGCTAAAGACTTTCCAAGGAAAGCCCCACTCTTCCCCCAGGCAGCAGCAAGTTTTCAGCCTTTGGGGTTTCTTGGTTCGGATCTTCCAAAAGATTTTGCAGGGAGGGCACGGGTCCTTTGAGACATTCGCTGTCAGAACATTGCTGGATGACAGATTTCAACTTGCTTCTCTCAGGCACTTCCAGGACCCTCTTCAACCTCGGAGAGGCCAGAGGCCAAGGCTGAAAGCTGCTGCCACCATGACGGGACGGCATCCTGGGTCCATGGGACAGGCAATCCCCTCAGGCTAACTACCTGCCTGCTGTACAAAACACACCTCCATGGCCAGGCTAAGTAAAAGGGTAGGCAGCCATGTAGCCTAGGAGTAATGGGAGAGTGTTCAAAGTCACTTCTTCCTCACTAGAGAAGAAGGAAGGTCTTCCTCTGATTTTTCTTCAGCTGGCCTGCACTACGAGTCCTCTTTACCTCACCTTGAATTAACAGAGAAGGATGATATCCACCCCTTCCACCCGAAGCTGAGGAGATCTACAGCTCAGTGAAGCAGATAATTTATCCAATAAATATAGCCTTGTTTTCCCAGCTGCTGGGCTCAGTCCTCGCCCCGTCCCTGTGTGGGTGGCAGGAGCCATCAGTTCTGCTCCTGCTGAGGCTCGGGGCACCAAGTTTGGCATGACTAACCACACTCAGTCAAAATCAGCCATTCCTGGTAAAGATGGTTAGTGGAGAGCTTTCCCCTCCCCTTCTCCTGCCCAGGCAGGTTTGGCTGCAAGCCACCATCCTTAGGGACAAGGGATGGTCTGAGCCCTGGTGATGCTGGGGGACCCTGTCCCAGGGGTACCTTACTCAAACATCCAGCAGAGAACAGTTTAGTGGAAACCTACCCTATGACCATCAGATGCTTGCAAAAAGAACAAAAAAAAAAAAAGCCTTTATGGAAAATTTGACTTTTTACCAGACATGAATTAAAAAAAAAAAAAAAGACATCCCCCAAACCAAACAGAAAACAGAAAAAGCCCCCACACCCCCCCCCATACGTGCACATTCAGAGGAGCGCATCTTCACCCTGGCGGACCCCTCGCCCACCCACCCGCCACATGCCCTCCCAGCGTCCCCCCGGCATGCTCGGCTCTGGGCCCGTGCCAGTGGCGCGGGTGGGACCTTGTGTCGACAGTGGGTACCTCGCATGCTCCCTGCGAGCATGGCTTTTTGCTCTGCGTGGGTAGCTCTTATACTATATATGGCTACCACATACACACCAGGTACACACAGATGTGTGTAGGTATGTGTAAATACATCCATACCCCCACGGGACTTGCGGGGTGATGTGCTGACCCAGCGCTAACCCTAGCAAAGCCACCGGGATCCACGCTGTCCTCTTGCTCCCCTGCCTGCCAGCACCCACTCCCACCGGCAGTGGTGAACAGCCAGCCTGAGACCCAGCATTGCAGCTTTTCAACCTCACGTTCCCACCCCCCCTTCAATTTTTAGGAGTAATTATTACAAATAATTAATAACTCAGACCTCCAAAGAGCCCATTAATAACTCAGAGCTCCAAAGCAAACGCTAACCCTCAGGGTCTTGCTGGTAAAACTGTGATCCAACATTTAAACTAGAGTATGCTTAGGCAGAGGGGACACCCTGCTCCGCACCCCTGGATACCCCTGTTATTTTTGGCCTGCGATGCCGGCGGTGGACGCATCCCACATTTCCTGTGCTCGTTTGTTTAATTATTAATTTATTTTTCTGCTGACGCAGCCCAACACCCCTCTTCCCCAGTTCAATCTAATTACAGCTCTGCACAACAGAAATCAATAGTGACGCTGGTCAGATCTATTTACAGTGGCCATCAAGCCCCCAACAGAGGATCTTTTCCCTGTTCCCCATCCCCCAGGCGCTGCTTTCCCAGGCAGGCTGGCGGTGGCCGTCCCTGTGTCCCCGCAGGCGGTGGGAGCTGGGGATGGGGGGCAGCCAGGGGCACGGTCTGCACAGGGTGAGGGTTTTCCTTTGTGCTTCAGAATCCCTTTTTTTTGCAAGTTCCAAGGTCCAAACGACTCGTCCTTGACTTAATGCTTGTCCTCGGTCATGTCCCCCCAGGGTCTCTGGACCAGGCCGCAGTCGCATTCAGTGGGGATGGGGACATGCTTTAGGGCGCTCCCACCTCTGCCTCTGTGTCATCTCCCCAGCAAATGCCCACAGCATGGGATTTATTCCCTGGCTTATCCTGCTCCCTACTCCTCCTGGGGCACAGGAGACCTTGGCAGTACCAGGACCAACAGTGGGAGAGAAGGACCTGGGTCCCCTGTGGTGAGGGGGGATGCTCCAATGGCCAGTAAGGGGTTGAGCTCACCCACAATGGAGGTCTTTCTCTCCTCCCTCCATCTCTCCCCAGCTCATTTCACACCACCTGCACCTCTGAGACCTCCACAGCTCAGCCAGGCTTGGCTGAAACCAGCTGACAAGTGCAGGAGTGACAAGGAGGGAATAACAGAAGCAGTGGGATGGGGTGATCACACGGAGCCCCTTCCTCCTGGACAGCAGGTGTGCAACCCTAGCGGTATTTCATCCCTAAGGTGGCTGACCTTGCTGCGGAAAAACCACTGGGGAAAAAAGGCAAGGAGGAACCTCGGGGTTCCCTGAAAGCAGAGGCATCCCACCCGCTTCCCCCGGAAGATTTCTGCTGAAGGTTTCTGCCTCCCTGGAGACTTATGTCAGAGATAGAGCATTTTCCTTGACAGCTCAAAGCAAAATATCTCCCAAATAATTTCTAAAGGGACATAATAGAGACAATCAAATGGCTGCTGTTCAGAAGCTGCGATTATGCCTTGCAGCGTGAACTCCGTGAAGCATTTAACTAATACCTGATGGCTTTGAAGGCTTCCACAGCCTGCCAGACACTGGTTTCTCTATTATACCCGCAAACCTCTGTTTTCTCAGCCCCAGAGTGCTCTCCCTCTCCATCCACTTGCAATACAACCTGTAATTTTCTGCCCACTTTGCTTAAGTGCTGGTGATTTGTTGAAATCACAAAAGACAGTCAGGGGCTTTCAGAGCCAGCATGCTGGCTGTAAGCGAGGTTAGGGGGAAAAAAACCTGACTAGCTTTTATCTTTTTCTCCCTGTCAAAGCAGCTCGCAGGGGTGCAAGGGGACCAAGCAGCATTTAGGGGCTCAAAGGGAGGTGGAGGAAGGGAAGGAGAGGGGGTACCCAGACGTGGTTGGCAGGTCGGGATGGATTTCATCTGTGCAGAGGTGGGATGGGCTCTTTTTGCTGGTGGGCACCTGGTGGGAAATGGCCCTGAGCAAAGCTGGCTTCTCTGTGCCTTCAAGACGGGTCCAGCCCCTTGGCTGCCCCAGTTTCCCCCTCTCCTTGAAGGGGCAGAGGGATCTCAACCTCCTTCACACAGAAGGAGGGGCTGGGTGTAGGGTTGTGTGATAGGTGTTACTGGTTCAGACCCTGAGCAAACTGAGATGAACCCAGTGCTTCCCACAGCAGAGCGGTGTCTGAGCCTGAGGTGAATTAACCTCATGGCATCGGCTCCCCCAAAGATAGAGCAGAGTCTGGTCCAGAGATCAGGGGGCTTCATCTGCAAGACAGAAATCTTCCAGTCCACGGTTGGACTGGCCGGGATGCTCAGAACTGGGGCAACTCAGTAACTGTGAGAGGTTTGTTTGACTTTTCTTTACATTGGAGGAAAAGAGCCCAAAGAGATTTGTCAAAAATAGGCTTCTCCAGGGCAAATTCGGGTCTTCTCACACTGGGAAGACTCAGTGCTAATGGGAGAGTCTGCAGTGTTCAACGCAGGAAGAAAGCGTGCTCAAAAACCAAACCCCAACTTTCTTTTAGCCTTTTTTTTTTTTGCTGAAACCCCATTTGATTCCAAAAACTAATGAAGACACAGGCAAAGGGGATGCAGTGTCAACCACACAACCAAGGGGGCAGAGCCTGCCCCACACTGCCCATTCCTGCAAAGCCCTGCAACGCTGTGATCTCCCAGATTTCAGCAGCACACAATAAGGGAAAAAAAAAACTTCTGGGCACCAAAACCTGTGGCAATTTTGACCACCATGGTCCTGCAGCATCTGAAAGCTTTGAGCCACGCTGTAGTAAAAACTGTCCCACAGTTTTGGAGGGTTTGGAAAACTGCACGTCAGAGACCAACCGGAGCCCGTGAGATGCGGTTAGGAGTTGCGATGTGTCTGCAGAGCCGCAGCCCCATGGCACTGGGTCAGAGTGACACAGTCTGGCCAGAGCTCCTGTCCTCGTGCATGCACCTGTGCCACATGGCCCTGCCTCAGGCCAGTGTCCCTGGGAGCTGCCGGAGGATGAGTCCCAGAGGCCTGGGGAGAGCCCCTGGTCATTGGTATGCAGCCAGCATGCTGCAGGGTGAGACACTTCCCCGAGCCCAGCAAATCAAATCTTCCTCTGAATGCTGCAAATGAGATGAGATGAGACAAACCACTCCCCTTGGCATTGCTCGGTGCATTTTCCTTCCCTTGCAAAGGGTTTCGGTGACTTGTTCCAGCGAGCACCTCCAATCCATCCATTTGGGGCTGTGAGGCATCACTGATGTCCCCGGCCCACTCCCCCACAGCCCGGGGGCTTTCAGAGCAGCACAGGTTGGCAGGAGGAGGGAAGGGACAAGGGAAAGGATGAGGCCTTGGTCCCCTGCTTGGGTGACGATGGTCCCTCCCAAGACAGGGGTTTGGCTGGGACCAGCAGAGGCTGGAGACCAGCAGAGCCACCCAAACGTACAGCAGAGCAGCGATGCCAGTCCCGTGGGATGCCTTGTTTTGCCCCTCCTGCACTTCTCAAGCTTTGTCTGTTTTTTCATGGTGTGGCATTTTCAGCTTTTCCAGTCCTGAAGCCAGTGAGTTTGGTCTGAGGGTGGGTGAAGGGACACAAAGAAGCCGTGGCAGCTGCAGGTGTGCTTGGCTCCATCCCTCCACATTTGCCCTATTTTTATTCTTGTCCTGTAAGCTGCTACCGGCCCCACCAGAGACAGCCCTGGGCTGAGTTGGCTGCATCAGACCCCTCTCATGGACACAGAAAGAAAGTTTCAGCTGACTTTATGTGCTGGTTTTGGCTGAGAAGGGGTTAATTCTCCTCACCGTGGGGGGGCGGCTGCCTTTCCAGCTTCCCGCGCTCTGCCGCGGGGCGGGGGGGGGGGCTGGGAGGGGCGGGGCCATGGTGGGGGCGGCTGACCCCGACTGGCCAATGGCAGGTTCGTGCCATACCACGTGACACCGTGACCAGTATATTGGGGGGGGGGGCAGCGCCAGCGCGGAGGAGGCGTGGCGTGGCGTGGCGTGGCGTGGCGTGGCGTGGCGTGGCGTGGCGTGGCGTGGCGTGGCGTCGCGTCGCGTCGCGTCGCGTCGCGTCGCGTCGTGTCGGTGGGCGGCTGTGTCATGTGCGGTTTGTTTCGGCGGTTCGTTCCCCCTCTCCCCTCCCCTCCCTTCCCCCCTCCCCCGGGGCTTTGCGCCTCTCGTTGTTCTCCTTTACATTGCATTTCTGTTGTTGTTTCTTCTAATTTTCATTATTAAACTGTTCTTATCCCAACCCACGAGCGTTACCCTTCTGATTCTCTCCCCATCTACCGGTGGGGCAGTGAGCGAGCAGCTGTGTGGGGCTGAGCTGCCGCTAAACCACGACAGTCCTTTTGGCGCCCAACGTGGGGCTCAAGGGTTGGAGATAACAACAGCTGCTGGTCACAGCACCATGTTGTCCTTTTTGCAGTTGGTGTTGAAGATTGGTGTTGGTTTGTTGACTCTGCTGTGTTCTGCTGTGATTAGTAACCTTTTGCCTACAAGATTGGTTATACAAACACTCGTTTTCAGCTTTATCTGGTATTTGGGGTTTTTGCTGAAACTGTTACTGTACTTTGGATGCCACCTTGTTGAGGCAATTAGCAATTATACCTCCTCCTCGGAGAGATTTTATATGGAGGAAATACAGAATAGTACCTTTGCAACTTTGTTCTATGATGTCTGTGCCTTTGTTACAACCACCTTTTTGTATCTTGAACATCCTTGGGTGGTTAAGGCGCACTTATTGTTAGCTTTTGGGCATGTTGTTTTGGTTTTGACTAAGCAACTTACTTAAGAATATCACCCAGAAATCTGCCCCGAGGCTTGATAGTGACGAGTGGCAGGGCATGTGGGATAGCACGGGCAAATCCCTAGGGCAGTGGGCACCCCCAGTGTTTTGGAGTTTCACCCCCGAACAAGTGCAGAATCCTGAAAAACTAGTAGAATATTTGGAGAAAGTGTGTTGTTACGCTGGGAACTCCAGAGAGACACAGATAACTGCAACATGCTGGGGCCTGGCCCATGCATACCGAGCCCTGCTCAACAGTATTCAGTGCCCCCAAGGGGAAGAGAAGGTCTCTGGATTGAAATGCAAAGTGACTGGCACTGTAGTCACTCCAGCCCTGACGACAGGCACTGCAGCCACTCAAACCCCCACAACAAGTACCGGAGCTGGCTCAGAAAATAAACCCGTACCAGTATCAGTTGCCCCCATACACAAGATGAAATATTGGAAGCGGACATCAACTCGTTTAGAACGGGATGATGAAGAACCAGGGCCATCGCGGGGAGAGGAGGGAGAAGTAATAAATGAAATAGAGACCACCCGATCCCTGTCCTTAAGCGAGTTGCGAGATATGTGATAAGATTATAGCCGTAGTTCAGGTGAGCACATTGTCACCTGGCTGCTCCGATGCTGGGATAATGGGGCCAGTAGCCTGGAACTAGAGGGAAAAGAAGCCAAACAACTGGGATCCCTTTCTGGGGAAGGGGGCGTTGACAAAGCAATTGGGGAAAAACCACAAGCCCTCAGCCTCTGGAGGTGACTCCTGTCTGGAGTGAAGGAAAGGTATCACTTTAAAGAAGATGTTACATATTGCCCAGGAAAATGGACAACTATGGAGAAAGGCATCCAGTATCTAAGGGAATTAGCTGTGTTTGAGGTGATTTATGGTGACCTGGACGATCAACGGTCATCCAAAGATCCAGATGAAGCCGAGTGCACACGACCCATGTGGTGGAAGTTTGTACGGAGCGCACCATCTTCGCATGCAAACTCATTGGCAGTGATGTCCTGGAAAGATGACGAGACACCAACGGTGGTGGAGGTGATTGATAGACTCCGGGATTATGACACAAATATCTCTTCCTCGCTCGTCTCTGCTGTGGAGAAACTATCCCAAGAGGTCCAGCAACTCAAAGAAGATCTGTCCTGCTCCCCACCTCGACAGAGTAGTGTCTCAGCTGTTAGGAATAAACGTCCTTTGGCCCAAAGGAGGGGATACACACCATGGGCCACCCTATGGTTCTACCTGCGTGACCACGGAGAGGACATGAGGAGGTGGGATGGCAAGCCTACCTCGACCCTACAGGCACGAGTGCATGAACTGCAAGGAAGAACAATCACTCAGGGAGGCTCTTCCAGGAAAGCTGCTGCTCCAGTTTCCAGCGAGCAAGTCCCCAGACAGAGGAGTAGAAGCGCAGATTTTATTTCTAAGTGTAATAGAGGGACTCCTGATTCACATTTACAGGAAGGGAGTTGTGACTGCCATGATCAGGACTAGAGGGGCCCTGCCTCCATCCGGGTGGAGGAAAGGGATAACCGGGCTTACTGGACTGTGTGGATCCGATGGCCTGGCACGTCCGACCCACAGGAGTATAAAGCTTTAGTGGACACCGGCGCACAGTGCACCTTAATGCCATCAAACTATATAGGGGCAGAACCCATCAGCATTGCTGGAGTGACAGGGGGATCCCAAGAGCTAACTGTATTGGAGGCCGAAGTGAGCCTCACTGGCAATGAGTGGCAGAAGCACCCCATTGTGACTGGCCCAGAGGCTCCGTGCATCCTTGGCATAGACTGCCTCAGGAGAGGGAATTTCAAGGACCCAAAAGGTTACAAGTGGGCTTTTGGTGTAGCTGCCTTGGAGACGGAGGAAACTAAACAGCTGTCTACCTTGCCCGGTCTCTCGAAGGACCCTTCTGTTGTGGGGTTGCTGAAGGTCGAAGAACAACAGGTGCCAATCGCCACCACAACAGTGCACCGGCGGCAATATCGCACCAACAGAGACTCTCTGATCCCCATCCATGAGCTCATTCACCAACTGAGGAGCCAAGGAGTCATCAGTAAGACCCACTCACCCTTTAACAGTCCCATATGGCCAGTCCGGAAGTCTAATGGAGAGTGGAGGCTCACAGTAGGCTATCGTGGCCTGAATGAAGTCACTCCACCATTGAGTGCTGCTGTGCCAGACATGCTAGAACTTCAATACGAACTGGAGTCAAAGGCGGCCAAGCGGTATGCCACAACTGATATCGCTAATGCATTCTTCTCAATCCCTCTGGCAGCAGAGTGCAGGCCACAGTTTGCTTTCACATGGAGGGGCGTCCAGTACACCTGGAATCGACTGCCCCAGGGGTGGAAACACAGTCCTACCATTTGCCATGGACTGATTCAGACTGTACTGGAACAGGGAGAAGCTCCTGAACACCTTCAGTACATTGATGACATCATTGTGTGGGGCAACACAGCGGAAGAAGTTTTTGAGAAAGGAGAGAAAATAGTCCAAATCCTTCTGAAGGCTGGTTTTGCCATAAAACAAAGTAAGGTGAAGGGACCCGCGCAAGAGATCCAGTTCTTAGGAATCAAATGGCAAGATGGTCGTCGTCAGATCCCAATGGATGTGATCAACAAAATAGCAGCCATGTCTCCACCAACTAGCAAAAAGGAAACACAAGCTTTCTTGGGCATTGTGGGTTTTTGGAGAATGCATATTCCCAATTACAGTCTGATCGTAAGCCCTCTCTATCAAGTGACCCGGAAGAAGAATGATTTCAAATGGGGCCCTGAGCAACGACAAGCCTTTGAACAGATTAAACGAGAAATAGTCCATGCAGTAGCTCTTGGGCCAGTGCGGGCAGGACAAGATGTAAAAAATGTGCTCTACACTGCAGCTGGGGAGAATGGCCCTACCTGGAGCCTCTGGCAGAAAGCACATGGGGAGACCCGAGGTCGACCCCTAGGGTTTTGGAGTCGGGGATACAGAGGGTCTGAAGCCCGCTATACTCCAACTGAAAAAGAGATATTGGCAGCATATGAAGGGGTCCGAGCTGCTTCAGAAGTGGTTGGTGCTGAGGCACAGTTGCTCCTGGCACCCCAACTGCCAGTGCTGGGCTGGATGTTCAAAGGAAAGGTCCCCTCTACACACCATGCAACTGATGCTACGTGGAGTAAATGGGTTGCACTGATCACCCAGCAGGCTCGAGTAGGAAACCCCAGTCGCCCAGGAATCTTGGAAGTGATTATGGACTGGCCAGAAGGCCAAGATTTTGGATTATCACCAGAGGAGGAGGTGACACGTGCTGAAGAAGCCCCACTCTATAACGAACTGTCAGAAGATGAAAAGCAGTATGCCCTGTTCACTGATGGGTCCTGTCACCTTGTGGGAAAGCACCGGAGATGGAAGGCGGCTGTATGGAGTCCTACACGACAAGTAGCAGAAACTGCTGAAGGAGAAGGTGAATCGAGCCAGTTTGCAGAGGTAAAGGCCATCCAGCTGGCCTTAGACATTGCTGAACGGGAAGAGTGGCCAGTGCTCTGTCTCTATACTGACTCCTGGATGGTGGCAAATGCCCTGTGGGGCTGGCTACAGCAGTGGAAGCAAAGCAACTGGCAGCGCAGAGGCAAACCCATCTGGGCTGCCACATTGTGGCAAGATATTGCTGCCCGGGTAGAGAACCTGGTTGTAAAGGTACGGCATGTGGATGCTCACGTCCCCAAGAGTCAGGCCACTGAAGAACATCGGAACAACCAGCAGGTGGATCAGGCTGCCAAGACTGAAGTGGCTGAGGTGGATCTGGACTGGCAACATAAGGGTGAACTATTTCTAGCTCGGTGGGCCCATGACACCTCAGGCCATCAAGGGAGAGATGCAACATACAGGTGGGCTCGTGATCGAGGGGTGGACTTGACCATGGATGTTATTGCACAGGTTATCCACGAATGTGACACATGCGCTGCAATCAAGCAAGCGAAGCGGGTAAAGCCTCTGTGGTATGGGGGACGATGGCTGAAATCTAAATATGGGGAGGCCTGGCAAATTGACTCTATCACACTCCCACAGACCCACCAAGGCAAGCGTCATGTGCTTATAATGGTAGAAACAACGACTGGCTGGCTGGAAACATATCCTGTCCCCCACGCCACTGCCCGGAACGCTATCCTGGGTCTTGAGAAACAAGTCCTGTGGCGACATGGCACCCCAGAGAGAATTGAGTCAGACAAAGGGACTCATTTCCAAAATAGCCTCATAGACACCTGGGCCAAAGAGCACGGCATTGAGTGGGTGTATCACATCCCCTATCACGCACCAGCCTCTGGGAAGATCGAAAGATACAATGGACTGTTAAAAACTACACTGAGAGCAACGGGGGGTGGGACATTCAAGCACTGGGATACACATTTAGCAAAAGCCACCTGGTTAGTCAACACGAGGGGATCTGCCAGGCGAGCTGGCCCTGCCCAGTCAGAAATCCTACATACTGTGGAAGGGGATAGAGTCCCTGTAGTGCACACAAAAAGTATGCTGGGCAAAACAGTCTGGGTTCTTCCTGCCTCCGGCAAAGGCAAACCCATTCGTGGGATGGCTTTTGCTCAAGGACCTGGGTGCACTTGGTGGGTGATGCGGGAGGATGGAGAAATCCGATGTGTGCCTCAAGGGGATTTGATTTTGGGCGAAAACAGTCAATGAACTGAATGGCACAATGCGAACTGCTATATAACATTGTGTGTCACCTCTGCGTTGTATCAATGATATCAGAGTACGAGCCTCCCAACCCATGGAAGACAGACTGTGAAACAAGCCGTGCAGCAGGGATGGAACGATGACTGACTCTGTATGCAGCAACCCAACGCCACACACCATCTCTCCCACCCTGAAAGCCTGATACGGCAGATGGAGCCCAGAGTCATGGACTGGGTGAACTCAATGGACATTTTTAATGGACATTTTACAGGGAAGGTCCATGAACTAAGGGAACGATGTCTGTGTGTTATGTTAAAGGATGGGAAGGGGAGGGGTGGTGGTTGGTACGGTTGTATTGCATCATATGGGACCTGGGCATGGTGTAAATGGTATGGAATAAGGGGTGGAGAATGTGCTGGTTTTGGCTGAGAAGGGGTTAATTCTCCTCACTGTGGGGGGGCGGCTGCCTTTCCAGCTTCCCGCTCTCTGCCGCGTGGCGGGGGGGGCTGAGAAGGGCAGGGCCATGGTGGGGGCGGCTGGCCCCGACTGGCCAATGGCAGGTTCATTCCATACCATGTGACACCATGACCAGTATATTGGGGGGGGGGGCGGAGGCGGCGCAGTGTCGGGTCGGCGAGCGGCTGCGGCGCGTGCGGTTCTTTTTGGCGGTTCGTTCCCCCTCTCCCCTCCCTTCCCCCCTCCCCCGGGGCTTTGCACCTCTCGTTGTTCTCCTTTACATTGCATTTCTATTGTTGTTTCTTTTAATTTTAATTATTAAACTGTTCTTATCCCAACCCACGAGCGTTACCCTTCTGATTCTCTCCCCCATCTACCGGTGGGGCAGTGAGCGAGCGACTGTGTGGGGCTGAGCTGCCGGCTAAACCATGACACTTTAAAATGTGGGTTTGTTGTTAAAAGCATTTCCTTTCTGCAAAGTTTTGATTTTTTTCCACTCGTTTTTCTGGAGACTTTCGTAAAGGGAGACCTGGTACCCTGCTTCACTCTCACCAGCACCCGGGCGAACCGGGCTTGAGACCCGGCTCTGCCATCACAAGTGCTGGCAACGTCGCTCCCCCCATTTGTCCCATTTCCTCCGTTTCTCAGCCTTTTTTTGGACCAGGGTCAGCTGCTTCTTATTGTCCCAGTGAAGAGCACTGCCGTCACAAGCTGCTCAGTGCTTGTGCTGCCAGCACGGCCCAGGACCAGAGCAGCTGCCTGGTGTGAGGCAGGTCTGGGCAGAGCTGCCCTGGGAGTCCTCCTGGCTGCTCTGCTCTCCTTACTCCTCTCCCGAGTCATTGCCACTTAGTGTGACGAGAGCAAATTGGTGCTAATGAAGTGCTGGAGTCAGGCAGCACAGCAGGCAGAAGCCAGCAGCGCAGCGAGGGATGGCAGCGGCAAGGGAAGGTTGTTGCCTTCTGGGAGAGAGGGAGGATGCAGGGGTGGTTTGGAGTTGGCGACACTTGCTCATGTTCAGCTTTGGTGCAAGAGCTGGTCCGGTCCCAGGGGAAAAAAGGGAGTTTGGGGTTCAATTCATGCCACAATGACAGGGGGAACCAAGTAACACCGGACAAGGAGCCTCCCACTGGGAATTCGGGGCAAGGGACACCCCTGTGACCCAGGCAGCTGTGGGTCCCGTGCAGTCTACCTCCATCCTCGCTCCTTCGCACAAGAAAGGATCTCCCTTTGGCATCAACGCAGGCCACTGCTGAGTGACTCTCATCAGCCCGTTCCTGTCAGGCTCCTCCTGCCAAAATCCCACTGCCTTCAGCAGCTCCCAGAGTTGGCTCTCGGAGCAGGGACGATAAACAAATTCAGCAATCAATGAAGCATATTTCATCAGAGCTACTCTTGGTGGAGGTGGTGTCCAGAGAGGGCCCAATGCTGCTATCAGCCAAGGACCATTTGCTGGAGAGAGCGGAAAAGCAGTGGGGGGGAAAAAACAACAGTTTTCTGCATTTCCTGATTAAATCTGGTCTCAGGTGGATTTATCAGGTGTGAGATGGGAAGCTCCCTTAGGGTTTGGCTGAGTCAATTCTTGGACGGCTACTGGTTTTCTTGCTCTGTGGTGCTGTGAAAAACAGGAAAATCTGTAATCCTCCAGGTTTGGGTGTTCGAGGTTTGCTTTGCCAGGGTTTGGGACCCTCTGAAAGCAGGTGGGGGGGGCCTGAGCAGGGACACCGGCTGCTCTCAGGTTATCCCATAGCTCCAGCAGCACATCACAGGAGAGAGCTTCCAGATTTGAGCCCTTCCCTGCTGCCAACCCCCACTCCAGCAGGCCTTGGCACTCTGAAGGCAATTTCCAGCCTGACCTTGATGGGTGCCACGGCCCAGCTCCGAGCATAACCAAATTACCCGGCTATTCACACCCGGCACAAAGCCGTCCGTGCGCACTGCAGCAGCCAGCGTGGGTGCCACGTGCCCAGGCTGGTCACCGCACACTGAGGAGGGGTCCAGGGACAATGGTGGGGCCCAGCGCCCGGTTTTGCTGCTCAGGGGGAATCATAGACTCATGGAATGGTTTGGGTTGGAAGGGACCTTTAGAGGTCACCTCGTCCAACCCCCCTTGCAGCAAGCAGTGACATCTTCAACTAGACCAGGTTGCTCAGAGCCCTGTCCAGCCTGACCTGGAATATTTCCACAGATGGGGGTATCTACCACCTCTCTGGGCAACCTGGGTCAATGTTTCACCACCCTCATTGTAAAAAATTTTTTCCTTATATCCAGTCTAAATCTACCCTCCTTTAGTTTAAAGCCAACACCCCTTGTCCCATTGTGACAGGCCCTACTAAAAAGTCTGTCTCCATGTTATAAGTTCCCCTTTAAGTACTGAAAGGCCGCAATAAGGTCTCCCCACAGCCTTCTCCAGGCTGAACCACCCCGTAGCAGAGGTGCTCCAGCCCTTGGGTCACTTTTGTGGCCTCCTCTGGACCCGCTCCAACAGGTCCATGGCCTTGTCCATGGAACATCTCCCTTATGAGGACAGGCTGAGAGACCTGGGTTTGTTCAGCCTGGAGAAGAGAAGACTGAGGGGGAATCTCAGTGCTTATAAATATCTGAAGGGTGGGTGTCAGGAGGATGGGGCCGGGCTCTTTTTCAGAGGTGCCCAACGACAGGCCAGGGGGCAACGGGCACAAGCTGGAACACGGGAAGTTCCACCTGAATGTGAGGGAAAACCCCTTCCCTGTGCGGGTGCCAGAGCAGGGGCACAGGCTGCCCAGAGAGGCTGTGGGGTCCCTTCCCTGGAGACATTCAAACCCCGCCTGGACGCGGTCCTGTGCCCCTGCTCTGGGTGTGCCTGCTCAAGCAGGGGTGGGACGGGATGACCTCCAGAGGTCCCTTCCAGCCCCGCCATTCTGTGGCTCTGTGACTCCTGCGCTGAGGGGCCGGGGGGCGGCACAGGGCGGCTGCTCAGCTCCCCTGAGGGGACACTCTCCGGCAGCGCCAGCCCTCCCTCACCCCTGCTCTGGGCAACGGGCCGGGCCATGAGGGCGGCGGGGCCGAGGGTGAGCCGCGGGGACCCCCCGGGGCCGCCACCGCCCCCCGAAGCTCGCCCCGCCGCCATTTTGGAGCTCTGGGCCCGCCCGGTGCCCCCCCGCGCGGGAATGGTTTGTTCCGCTCCCCCCCGCAGCCACGATGGGCCGTCCCCGCCGCGCTGGCGCCCCCAGGCGGATGGACGGGTTCATATCCCCCGGGGGGCGGTGGCAGTGGTACGGCTCGCCCCGCCCCCCCGCCGCTGCCCAATGGCGCGGTGCAGCCGCCCCCTCCACGAGGGAGATGGGCCGTTCCAGCCGTCCCGAACACGCGGGGCGTGCCGGGCTGGAGCGGTCCATCCGCCTCCCGGGGCGGGCGGGGCCAGGCGGTCCCGGGAATGGCACCTCCCGGCCCGGCTGCAGGGCGGGAACCTCCGCCTGCCCCATCACTGCCCACGGCAGTCCTATTATCACCCCCTATAGTAGCCCATCACTACCCAACAATTGTCCCACACACTGCCCCATATGCTACCCATCACCACCCCACCACTGCCCCACAAACAACCCCACGGCTGCCCTACAGGCCATCATCCTCTCCCCACACAACCACCCACCCCCTGGGAACTCGCTGCCCCCTGGGGCAGCTCAGCCCGTCTCCCCACACATGTGGGGCTGCCACGGTCGGTGCTAAGCCAGTGACTCTTAATACACCACTCCGGCGTTATTAGTTCAGCTCCCAAGGTATTTCCCGGAGTAATTGCACTGATCTGCCAAGGATTACGTGCTGCCGCTGTAACGATGGATGATGTTTTAATTTGAGCTGGGCATGTCTGGGGAGAGCAGGCCACAGACCGAGACCCCCCCAAGCGCCAGGAGAGGACACACGAGCCCGGCTGGGCACCCTCACCGCTGGTGTGGGATGAAGGGGCTGCCCGGGTACAGGCAGCAGCGCCTGGGAGGGGTTTTAGGGTGAGGAGCTGCCAGAAACCTGGACCCTGCTGAGTGATGGAGTGTCAAGTGATTCCCTGGCTGGGAGCTTGGCCAGCTCCACGACAGGCTCCTGGCACTGGGACACCGGCGATCCCAGCTGGCTGCGGTTCGGCATCCCCCCGTGTGATGCAAAGCAGCTGGGGATGCTCCCGAGCGGCTGGAGAGGGCCCTTCCTGGCCCTTCCCAACTCTCAAGTCACTGCTGGGGATGGGGGGAAACATCCAGCCCAGGCTGTGCCCGCCGGCGCTGCCCCCCGGGTCCTGCTCCCCACCCCTCTCCAACCCCATCCCGCCGGGAGAGAAACTCCTGCAGAAAAAGGGCTTTTGCTTCCTCCCATCCGAACACGGCAGAGAAACTTCCCCCCCTCCCAACGTTACTTTTAAAAATGACCCCCACGCAGAGCTGTTCCTTCTGGTAAAGCAGCAATTAATCACAGCAAGTATGGGATGGATTTCTAATCAGTTCCCCTGCTCCCACCGCCCCCATTTCACAGCCCTGGGTATTTTTCCTGCCCCCTGCCCCCTCCATGTGCAGGGACGGGCCTGGGGCCGGCACAGCCCATTGATCCTGCCCAGTTGATTTTATTGAAACGCCCACGAGTGGCTTTAACTGTGTGTTGGATATTGCTGGCACATCAGTTTGATGGCTACGTGACCAGTGGGGAGCTCGCGGGCAGGTTTGCAGGGCAGGAGGCGAAGGAGAAGGGGCTGCTGGAGGAGGGGGGATGAACCCTGATGCCATTCCTTCGAGCTGACTGTCCCCGGGGGCTCCTGCCCAAAGGTGGGAGAGCAAAAGGTAATGGCACGGCTTGGGGAGAAGTGTTTGGGGGGGTGGTTAAAGGGAATGGTTTGTCTTGGCCAGGTCTCATTGCTGGGTGGGAAAGGAGCTGCGGGGGGAAAAATGGGCCAAGGGAGAAAGGAGGAGAGAAGGGGGGAAAAAAAGAAGAAAAAAGCAAGAAAAGATAAAAGGAAGAGGAAAAGTAAAAGAAGGAAAAGGAAATGAAAAGGAAAAGGAGAAGAAAGAAAAAAGAAGAATAAAAAGGAGGAGAAGAAGAAGAAAGGAAAATAAAAATAAAAATAAATAAAAATTAAAATTAATAAAAATAGAAATAGAAATAGAAATAGAAATAGAAATAGAAATAGAAATAGAAATAGAAATAGAAATAGAAATAGAAATAGAAATAGAAGAGAAAAAGGAAAATAAAAAAGAAAAAATAAGAAAAGAAAAAGAAAAATAAGGAAAAGAAGAAAAGATTAAAAAAGAAAAAGAGAAAAAGAAAATGAGAAGAAAGATAAAAGGGATGGAAGGAGAGGAGCGAGTGGATCCAAGCCAGGTGTCACAGCTCTGTCCAAGCCCAATGCCCAGCTGCCACTAGCCCCTTTGTTTTCCCCACCTTCCCTTCCCTCTTTCCCCCCATCTGTTTTCTCCCATTTCTGCACCGCAGGAGACAGCCAAGGGGGGGTCTCTCACTGCTGGGTGATGGGGGCGCTGCCGGGGGGCCACCCCCTCCCACCGCCTGCATCCCCCGGGTACCCGGGCTGGGCTCCAGCACCTCCAGGAGCATCAGAGCAACGGGTGAGAGGAGCCAGCTGGAATGAAATCATCATCACCCCCCATGAACTCCACTAGAAAAGCTCCCAAGCAGGAGCCCAAGGGGAACCTCTGAGGCCATTGATGCACCAATATCCTCCCAAGGTCCCCCTTGGGGGAGATGACAGGGCCGTAAGGGCACCCTGGGGATGAAGATCCCGGCTCTGCCTGTATCAATTAAGCTGCATCTCCTCGTGCGGAGAGCGGGGCCGATCCTCCTCCATCCCCGGGCACCCACCTTGCGATGGTGCCAAAAATCAAAGCCAATAAATAATTGGGGTTTTTCTTGGAGGCGTTGAAGTCAGAGGGGTGGCTGGGTATCATCAATTTGGGGCGCAAGAGGATGTTTCAGTTTTGGGGAGATGTTTTTTGACCCTGGGAAAAGAAAGTTAGTTTGAAATCAGCATCATTTTGAATAAATGCCCTGATTTGGACGACTTATTTTTCAATTACTCTTCTTCTCTCGGCACACAAAGCACCCCACAATACCTGCACCCTTCGCTGCATCTTCAACTCGCCTCTTGTCACCCTGTTTCTGACCCAGCCAAACTGAAACCAGCTGCAACGCAGGTGCATGTGCAAACACCCACCTCACCAAAAACACGTGACAGAAAGCAAATTAAATGCCCTAAATCAAGCATGGGTCCCGCTTCTGGCTGCGTGTGTTTGCAGGCAGGCAGGTCAGTGGCTTTGGGGGGGTCCAGCAGGAGCCCCCCTGGGAATATCAGGGTAGGGGTTCACTGCCTTCAGCATGAGAAATGTCATAAAAATCCAGAGGTTTGGCCCCAAAAAGAGAACTAAAGGCAGACACTGATCCATGGATCCATTTCCAGAAGCCTGTTGTTAAAGCCTTGGGTTCCTCTGGGTGACTTCGCAGCCTGGCAGTGCAGTGCCACTCTCTCACCCTCTCTCCTCCTCCTCAGCCCCAGCAAGTTGGGAGGCAGATGGGGAAGGGACCCCCCCATCTTGGGGGGGATTTGGAAGCACAAACCATCACGGCACCAACCCCAGTGCTTTTTTGAGCATCATATTTGAGCCAGATGCTGGTCCATCCATTGAGCAAAATCCAGCCGGGATCCATCCCTCATCCCGGGTTGTAATTTATCTGGGGGGGTGGCAGGTCCAGGGCAGACAAGGGACGCTCGAAAGATGGGGAAAGAATACAGAGTAGGGCCAGACCTCTGGAGAAATTGCAAGGGATGGTGTGCTGCTTGCAGGCATCACTGGCATTGCCACGTGCTGCTGCGCTCCCCAGCCCTGTGACAGGCGCCGGGTGCCGGGGTCTGTGATGCTCTGCAGTGGGAGCAGCTTTTGCCAGCAGCAAAGCAGAGCTGCTGCTATCTCTGTCAGCCCCTGATACCATCGCCCGTCAGCAGCTCCCAATACATTTGCAATTTCATCCCTAATGGAGAGAGCTTGCTCATTACCTGCTTTTCATTGGCCGAGGGTAGCATGACTCCCACGAAGGGGCATTGCTCTCCGGAGCTCGTCTTCCAGCCTAAAGGTTTGGCCTTTCACATGGCATCACTGACCTCCTCGGCTTTAATTACCTGGCGCTGGTGTCTTCCTACACTCTGTAAAAGCACTGCCATCCCCATGCTCATATGTGGGGAAACTGAGGCATGGTGGGGTTTGCTGATGCTCAATCTTGTCAACCCACGACCAAGTCATGGCTCATGTCCCTTCAGCTGCGTGGTGGCGCTTGGTGTGGGGAGGGGGGACGAGGCTTTGGGACATTCCCGGTGGCCAGAGCCAGTCTTGCTGTGGCTCTCGGCTTCCCAGGGCTGGGCCCTCCCCATGCTGGGCACCGCTGCAGAGGCTCCTTGGGGAGACCATCACCTTCACAGTCCTTTGAAAACCACTTTGGCACGAGGTGCTTCCCCTGATTTTGGTCCCCTTCGGGTTTTTTAGGGTCCCTGACAGCCAAACCTGATGCATTGGGTTCCCAGCTGTGCCCTGCAGAGCCATGCCACACACCAAGCCCCTCCAGCACGCTCCGAGCCCACCAGCCCCTGATATTTAGGGCTCCCTGGATTCATGCCAACAGCAAGAGACCTTGGTTCTCCTCTGCCCTGGGTGGGAGAGCCACAGCCCCTTGCTCCCTTTGCTGCCTCCTCCTGCCAAGGCCTGGGCTCAGCTGCTGGCACCACCATCAGCAGAAAAAGCTGCAATTTGCTTTTCCTTTTTTCTTTTTTTTTTTATAAGATGCCAGGGTTTTCCTCGCTGCTCTGCAAGAAAGGAGATGACGGCCAGTGCCAGCAAATACCTTCCCACAGCCAGCCCCTGCTTTCCCCTCAGCAGGCTCCTGCACGGGGGTTTTTGGGCTCCTTCTCCCAAGCCGGCAGAGCCAAGCCGCCCCCAGCCTGCCCGGGGCGACGAGGCTTCCCAGTCCCCGAAGGGGTCACTCCCTCTTGGTGATTTCAATACCTTGGGTTTGGGAACAGAAAAAGAAGAGGGACAATCACAGAGGTACTGAACCAAGGCAGGATGGCGGGTCCAGGTCTCCCAGCGGGGACATTGTCCAATGCAGGGCAGCGGTGGTGGCATCTGGTTAAAGGCCAGGCAGAAAATTCCACCTCCAGCTCCCCCAACTCAGCTCACGGTGACACCAAGTCAAAATCAGGGCATGGTTTGGTTGGAGGGACCAGGTCCTCCAGTGCAGAGCTTGGGGGCAAAACCCTGGGGATGGGAAGGTGAAGGAAAGGACCATCACTGATCCCTAATGAGGGGGCAAAAAGTCAGAACCCACAGCAGGATGGGGCCAGGGAATTGGAACACCCTCACTGCAGCCCTGCCCGTCTCAGCCCATCACCTCTGCCGGCACCCCGCCCACCGTGGGTGCCCGTCCTCTCACCATGAGGCACCTCCAGCCCCACTTTTGCTCCCGTGAAGCATTGTCTTCTCCAGGCCCCACCCGAGAAACACCTTGAACCTGATTGAATTCCTTTTAAATAAGTTCTGCACCTCCTCGCCTTGTGCTGCAGAAACCACCCGGACTTAGAGTGACGGAGCACATCCCTAACGGAATAGATATATATATGTTAAGACAAGAGTTATTAAGGTCATTCTTGAAATCCTAACCATGTCTGTGCAAATATTTCTTGCTTTTAATATTGGGTCTTTATTTTTTAATGTCCTGGCCCCTCCTTGCAGCAACAGAGAATCCAGGTTGCCTTTTTGTTTTGCTATTTTTTAACAACCCCAATGTTTTAAAAATCCATCATCCGTTTTGCCTGTCCAACCCCGCCTTGGTTTTAATCCTGCTGGAGATGCTCTATATCATTTGAGGTGTTAATGAGATTTTTAAATTTCTCTTTAATCAGCAAAATCTTGCCACTTGATGGCCACTGTCTTGAGCGGAGCCGGTTATAAGCACTCGGCTGCCAAAACCTGCTGCTGGCTGCTCGCCGGCCCCTCAATGCCCTGGCACAGACCTGCATCGCTCCCGCTGCACCCACCCAGCATCGCTTTTGGCTGCAGATGGGTGGGCTGGAGGAGAAAATTTTTGGCTCCAACTTCCCTTTTTCACCAGTTTTCAGAGCCAGGGGCTGACCCCAGACCCACTGTGGGTGGAGGGCGACAGCCAAGAGCACATCCCAGGTGGATGGGACACATCCTGTGCTGATCAAAGCATGGGGCAGCCTCAGCTCCATGCTGAGCTGTAGGATTTGTGCTCCTCGGGGCAGCTCAGCTCTGAAAAAGGAGCTATGGCAGAGCCGTACGGGTGCAGTGGGTAGGGCAGATCGAAGCTGCCTAATGTCTCCCTCAGTATTGGGGTGCCAGGCTCCCCCAGCCCTTCTGAGAAACCTCAGGGAATCAGTTGGCAAGGGAGAAACTTCCCCTGCAGCTGGGGAAAAGTTGGGTGCCGGGGCTGGGAGGTGACGGGTCCGGCTTCCACCGCACCCAGGGAGGCAGTGATTCCTACTGGAAACACAGCCCGTCCTAAGGCACAGCACCCCAGGGTCCTGAGTGGGAGGACAGTTTGGGTCTTCAAATCCCCAGGCACAGAACCACAGACCCTTCTGAGCCAGGCTCTGGTGGGGTTTATTTTTTTAAATTTTTCCTCTTTTTTTTTTTTTTTTAATTGGTGGTGCATGTTGGCCATCACTGCCCTGCCATGAGCCCTGCGAAGGCTTCGCCTGTGGAGCCCCGTGTGCCCGGGATGTTTCCATAAGGGATTTCTGGGTCCTCTACACCCCGGTGATGCCAGAGGGGTGCTGGGGGGAGGCAAGGTGCCCTGCCCAGGGCATGGTGGGGTGTTCCCAGGGCACGAAACAGGCGCCCGGGCCCTGTCTCTGGTCTTCCTCTGCCTTTCACCATTCCTCCCCTTCCTCTGCTTTGGCAGACCCCACGTTCATCCCCACTTTTGGCATTTGCTCGATGGCACCGAGGAAGCTGGGCAGGACCCCCTGCGAGGGGAGCGCAGGCGGAGCCTCCCCCCGCGGCCCCTCCTGGGACTTGGCTGCCCTCTCACAGAGGCACAGGCTGCCCGGCCCTGCAACCGCATCTGAGCAGAATGAGAAAATATTGGATTTGTTTTCTGGAGGACTAAGGAAAAAAAAATAATCCAATATTCTGTCTGCAATCCCAGACTCTGTGCCTGGTTATGGCAGGAAAACACTGTAAATCTCCCCTTTCCCCACCAGCTGGGGAAGAAGGACCAATTTTCTTTTAATATTCTTATTTTCTTTCCTGGTTTAAGCCCCATCGTTTTACAGGCAGCTCTGCATTCTCTTTGTTGACCAGGGCTTAAACCTGCTCTCCCGGCTCCCCCGACCCCAGGAAGTCGCCTCGAACACCCTTCCCAGCAGCTCCCAGGCAGCAGCAATGAGATTTTAATAGATGTATTTTCAAATTAGTTCTGGGCCTTTCAAGACTTATCAGTTAAATGAGGTTTTTCAAATTGATTCAAAGGTCACTCTGAGAGTTTTCTCTTCTCTGTTATCTCTCCCTTATGGTTTCAGTGGCGATTGACAGGATGGAGAGAAAAAAAAATATATCACCCCGGTGTTGGACACCCAGAAAAAGGGGAAAAAAAAACCAACAAAACCCCTGCCCAAACCATGCACCCCAACCTGGGGAGGCGGCAGGAAAGGCCCCGCGTTGGTCACTGGGTGCCTGCTCTGCCGTGGGGCTGGGGGGTCCCCCCGGGATGGCAATGAGCCCTGGAAGGGGGGGATTGGGGAAGCGGGACACCACAGACATGCATGGGGTGTTCCTGGAGCTGCCACCCCGCAGGGAGGGGACGTTAGTTCCTCCTGGGGTGGGGGGGACGGGGGGCCCCGATTTAATATTTAACCGACGGGAGGTTTATTGGCCCCTTCGGTGGTGCAGATTAGGAGCGAACGGGGAAACAGCCGGGGGCGGAGCGAGGCGGCCCCGCCGCGCTGATAAGGGCGCCGTGCGGGGCGCAGTGTGGGGTGGTGATGCGGGGCCGTGCGGGGCGCGGTGCGGGTTGGCGATGCGGGGCCGTGCGGGGCTCGGCGCCGTGCGGGGTTAAGCGGTGCGGGGTGCGGTGCCGGCGGTGGCTGCCCCGCGCTGGCGGAAGAAGTTGCCTGTTATTAACGTGCTTAAAAAAAGAAAAAAAACCCAAACCCAATAATAAAAAAAAAAATAAGAAAAATTTAAGGAAAAAACAATTTTTTTTCCCCCAACGGGGAAAAGGGGTTCCTCGCCTGTCTCGTTTTCTTTCTCCGTTTTCCCGCGGGGGCGGCTCTCCGCGCGGGGGGAGGCGCCGCCCGCAGCCCCAAACTCTCGTTTTCCCCCATTTTACGACGGGGAAAGGCTCGGCTCCCGCTCGCACAGACACCGCCTCGGCCACGAAAGCAGCGAAACCGGCCGCGATTGCCCGCCGGAGCCGCCCGCAGTGCCGAGCCCGCAGCCCGCGGCGGGGAGGCCCCGTCCTCGGGCCGAAGTCGTTTGAAAGAGGCTGAAATTGAGAAAAAACTCGTGAAAAAAAATTATATACACTTCCCGTGGTCTTACGCTGCGCGATCTCGTCCCTGATTTCTCGTCCCTGGTAATTCTGTGCCTTAGTTCGCAGGATTAATTACCGGCATTAATTATTGGCGTTGCCAGAGCTCTGGGGTATTTGCCTTGGCCCGGTGCGGCGATCGTGCTCGCAGTTTTGGGGTGGGTTTGGTGATTGTTTTTTCATTTTGTTTTTGAATAACGGCTGTTCGTGGTGCGGTGGAGATTTGCTCGGAGGAGAAAGCCCGGGGAGGAGAGGGAAAAAGAAAAGAAAAGAAAAGAAAAGAAAAGAAAAGAAAAGAAAAGAAAAGAAAAGAAAAGAAAAGAAAAGAAAAGAAAAGAAAAGAAAAGAAAAGAAAAGAAAAGAAAAGAAAAGAAAAGAAAAGAAAAGAAAAGAAAAGAAAAGAAAAGAAAAGAAAAGAAAAGAAGCAAGAAAGGAGGGGAGGAAAGGAAAGGAAAGGAAAGGAAAGGAAAGGAAAGGAAAGGAAAGGAAAGGAAAGGAAAGGAAAGGAAAGGAAAGGAAAGGAAAGGAAAGGAAAGGAAAGGAAAGGAAAGGAAAGGAAAGGAAAGGAAAGGAAAGGAAAGGAAAGGAAAGGAAAGGAAAGGCGAAAAGAAAATAAAACACGAAAAGAAAATAAAACAAGAAAAGAAAATAAATAAAACACACACAGAAAAAAAAAAAAACGACAAGAAAATAAATAAAACACAACAAGAAAACGAAAACAAAAAAGAGGAGAACGAAAACCGGGGGGGGCGGGGGGGGGGGGCTAAAGGGAAAAGAAAGAGAACGACGGGCGGGGAAAGGGGCAAGAAAATGCCGAAGGAGACGGAACGGCCTGGTCTCGGGGGGTGCAGCTCGGCACACCCCCCCCCGGTTCCCCCCGGCCCCGCGCCCCGAGAAGCGCTTTGGGGCAGAACCAGCCGACCCCGGCGGCCGCGGAGCCCACGCGGGACCGCGCTGCCGCCGGGGGCGCGGGCAGCGACCAGGTCGCGGCGGGGCCGGCTCCTCCGGGCCGGGCTTACACCCACCCGCGGCTCAAAGGCTTCACGCAAGGAGGGGGAGGAATTTCCCGCAGAGACACGCGTCTCGGGGAAAAACACAGGAGGACAGAGCAGCCTCGTTCGGGCTGAGGATGAAGGGACGCGGGGAGCCACCGTGTCGCGAAAGGGACACAACGACGTTGTCACCTTCCCGAGTAATAAACACGAGCGAATTTCCTAGCCCTGAGTGTCGGAATAAATCAGTGGCGGGGAGGGGGTTTCCACCAGCTGGGGGTCCGGCAGGATGCGAGCGCACCCATAGACACGCGTGGTGGGAGGGCACCCACCGCCCTCCGCGGACACGCGGGGATGGGCGCGCAGGGACGCACCCCTTTCCCACGTCACCCCACGAGAACGAAGCCGATGCCTTTTTCGCCCCCGCTCCGGGCATCGAGGGAGTGGGATGGCGGGTGAGGGAATCGCGGGTGGGAACTCAGAGTCCGGCTCCGCCGCACAGGGACCCCCCCAAAGGTGCGGCGGTGGGAGCTCCCCACTACCCACGGGTCCTCGCACACCTCGGGGGGGGTGTCACGAAGTTTGTAGAGCTTGTAGACCTCGGGGGGGGGGGGGAGGGGGGGTGCTGCGTCCGTGGCAGCGAGTCACGGAGATGGATGGCCCGAGGGGCCGGGCCGGGCACCGCCAGCTGCTACCCAGATGTTTCCCCGTGGGATCCCCCTATTTTGCTGAGCCCCACGGGGGGAGCCCGGGTCCCGGCTGAATAATTAATGGTTCATCTGCGGACGAGGCGGCGGGGTGGGGGGGAGGAACTGGAGTGGAAAAAGGAGAAAAGCAGCAATTGCCATTTATAGGGGCCCGGCGTGTTTATTGATCCGCGATTTACTGACTCGGACTAATCCATCAGATAGACTCAGGCAGCCGGGCGGGACCGGGACCAGGACCAGGACCAGGCTCAGGACAGGGACCAGCCCTCGCCCCGGGCATGCCCTCTGTTTAACAATATTTTTGCTTTAATTTTTTTCCTGCTTTCACTGAGAGGGAAAAAAGCCGATCGCTCCCCAGGGAGAAAGGGGACCCTTCCCTGCTTGCCGGAGGGGGGAGTTGCAGCCGTCCGGCCCGCCCCCCCGCCCTCCTCCAGTCCCCCAGCCCGGGGCGGCCGGGAAGGACGAGCGGGCTCGGCCGGTGGCCCCGAGTGGATCGGGTCACGGAGGGGATTGGCCTGCACCGATCGGGGAGGCCGGGCACGGACCCCCCCCCAGGGCGACCCCCTCCCATATAACCCACCTCTCCAGGCAGCCGGGCCGGGGGCTGAGCCCGAGTGGCTTAAACTGCCCCACGGACGGGCTCGGGTGGACGAAACGGCGGGAGGAGCGAAACGGAAGCGGGGCCGAGCGGGGCGGCAGCGGGGCCGGGGGCCGGGAACAAAGCGGCCGGGCCGGGAGAGGCCGCGGGGAGGGCGGGAAACACCCCCCCCCCAGAAAGGGCTGGGGCCGCTCGGGGCCCGGTCCCGCGTGGGGACCCGGGGTTCGAGGCAGGCGGATTCATGGCGGGGTGGTTGGTTTGGTGGTGGGTTGTGGTTTTTTTTCTTTTTTTTTTTTCCTTGTCTTCGCAGAAAGCAAAAAATTCCCCTCTGTCTCCAGGAAATCGGGGAGGGGGTGTGTGTGTGTGTGGTTTAATTTCCATCAATAACGCCTCCAAGGCGCTCCTGGGACCGAGAAAAACTCGGCGCTGGGGAATAAAAACCATTTTTGGGGAGAATAAACCTCTCCCGAGGCGGCGGGAGGAGCGGGGCGATGGCTGCGGGGCCAGAGCCCGAGCCTGGCCGGCGGGCAGGGACCAACCCCGCCTCGGCCCCAGCTTTATCCTCATCATCGTAGTTATTATTTCAATTCTTGGCGACTCGAAACCCAACCACCCGCCGCTCAATTAGCCCGAACAACGGGGGCATTAAACGGCCGATCGCGGCAGTGTTTAAATCTTTATTTACCAGAACCTTGTAAAGCTGGGAACAATTTGCATTCTATTAACTGCTTTTCAATAGGGCATCGACTGGAACTAAAAGATGCCACTACCCTGCCCTAATTAAAGAGCAACTGAATTACACTAAATACATATGAACGCTGCTCTCCTCCATAAATAACGGTGGGCTCCTCGCCGCGCGGGGCCTCTGCCCGCCCCACGGGGAGCTCGGCTTTCTTTAAAAACAAACAAATAATAATAATAAAAAACCCAATACACGCGCGTTTTTTACCCCACGGTCATCCCGTTTCAGCCCATCGGAGCTCCCCGGGGGAGGAAGGGCTGGAGCGGCTCCGGGGGCCGGGGGGTGCCAGGGGGTGGCGGGGGGTGCGGGGCACCCAGAGCCGGGCCTTTCCCCAGCGGAGGACCCCCGACACCCACCCCCCCACTCCCCCCGCAGCCACAGCGCGGTCGTGGAGAGAACACGCGATTTTTTCCAGCAAAGCCCCGGCCCGAGGCCGGACCGGCCCCACCGGGGGCGGCGGCGGGGAACGGGGACTGCGCTCCGCACCCGCGGTGCTGCGGGACAGCAGCCGGTGTGTGTGTGTGTGTGTCCCGGTGGGAACCGGGGGTACGGCGGCGGGGGCTCTCCGCGGCACCCGGTGCCCCGGAGGGAGCGGAGGGCGGCCCCGTCGTTGCCCGCCTTCCCCCGGCCCGGTTCCCGGCGGGGCTGGCCCAGAGCCCTTCTCCGGTACCGAGCGCCGGTGCCCAACGGACGGCGAAGGAGCTCCACGAAGGGCCGCGGCTCCAGCCCGCACCCACGGGCGGCGGGGAGCGTGGGCCGGGGCCTGCCGGCGGCTCTCGAGAATCCGCCCGAGGGAACAAGGGGCCGGTTCGGCGGGCGGGAATCACCGGTGGGGAGGCGGGTGGCTACCCCGACCCGGGACCCCTCGTTTCCCCCTGGCAGGAGCAGGCCCGGGGAGGGGGGAATTCGCCTTAAAAATAATTTCCTTCCCTTTCTTCTAAAGGCTTCAAACCCAGGTCGGGAAGAGCCGGCCCCGCCATGGCTCCCCGCGAGCGAGGGGTCCCCGCGCGTGTTTGCGGGCGGCCGTGCGTGGCAGCAAACCCGCGCCGTGCCCCTACCTGCCAGCCTGAGCGCCGACATCCTCTGAAATTCCGGCTCTTGCAACCATTTCCACATCCTCCGGAAAGTCTCCCGGCCCGACTTGAGCTTACTCCAGGGCTTGGGGTTCCGCAGCAGGTCCGAAAGGGTCCCCTGGGAACGGCACAAGATCCTCTGCGCGAAGATCGCTTGCGGGATGCTGTAACGCTTCAGCTCGGCCGTGATCCTCTGAGCCACCTCCTTGGTGTTGATCTCCTCCACCTGCCCAGAACCACCGCCTTGGGATCCGGTGGCCGAGGCCTGGCGTTCCCGTTCGCCCAGGAGGGAAGCGCCGGGCTGGGCGTGCGGGTGCCCGTGCGGGTGCATCCCGTTGAGTGGCGGCATCATGGCCGAGCTGGGAGCCGCCAAACCCCGCGCCAGGTGCTCCTCGCCCCGGGACAGCATCGCGGCGTGCGAATCGAAGCCGTTGGGCGACAACATCTTCTCGTTGGGCAAGTGGCCCCCGGGGGCGTAGGGGGCCAGCGGCTGCTGGGCGTTGTGCAGGCTGCCCAGCCCGTTGGGCAGCGGCGAGAGGGGCTGCCCCATGGCCGGCATGTCCTTGGGGTAGTGGCTGTAGAGGTTGCCCATGGAGGCCAGGCTCCGCTCGTCGCGCATGAGGGTGAAGCTACCGCTCACGTTACCGGCCAGGCGCTGGTGCGGGTGGTGGTGGTGGTGGTGCGGGTGGTGGAACTTCTCCGAGACGGTGGAGATGGGCGGCAGGTGCTGCAGAGGGGTCAGCGTGGTGTAGGTGCTGCTCAGGCTCATGCCGGAGGGTGACTCGCAGGACATGCTCATGGCGGGGTGCAGCGGGGCGGCCAGGCTGTGGTCGGTGCGGTAATCGCCCCCCTCCAGGATGGAGGCCATGCCCGAGACCATGGCGGGCCGGCCGTGCGGTACCAGGTTGCGGTGGGAGCCCTGCCGCCCGTGCGCCGGGCTCAGCAGCTCGGCGGGCTGCGAGTGCGGGACTCCGTGCAGGCTGCCCAGGTTCTCCATCGCTAGCTCCATGGTGGCCGCCGGGCTCTGCCGCTGCCTCGCCCGCTTGCTCGCTGCCTTCCTCCTCCCCCACCCCCCCGCCTCCGCCGCCTCCTCCTCCTCCTCCTCCTCCTCCTCCTCCTCTTCCTCCTCCTCCTCCACCGCCACCGCCACCGCCACCGCCACCGCCGCCGCCGCCGCCGCCGCCGCCGCCCCCGCTGCCCGGATTAATTCAGACTCGGGGGATCGATCTCCCGCGCTCCGCGGTCAGGCCAGCATGATGCGCCGCTCCCGCCCGCCCCAGCCCGCCTCGGTGCGCTGCAGTGGGGAACACGGTGCGGGGCTGTGCGTGCGCTCGGGGCGGCTGCGATGCCCCTCGGCTGCCGGCTCCCGGCAGCCTCGTTCTGGGCCGCGGCGTGACGTCAGCGCCGCCCCGCCCCCCCCGCCGAACCGAGCCGCACCTCCCCCCCCCCCCCCCTCCCGGTGCGCGGGGGGGGCGGACACAGGTGCGGGGTGGGGGGGCGCGGAGCGCAGCCGGCGGCGCCCGGTACACGGCGGAACCGCACCGCGCCCGCACCCCCAGCCCCGCCGGGGTGACCCCCCCACGCATGGCCACCCCCCGCACCGGAGTGACCCCCGCACCGGCGTGACCCTCCCCGTACCGGCTGCCCTCCCCCACCCCGCCCGGAGTGATAACCCCCGCACCCGGCGCTGCACCACTGTGCCCACCTGCTCCCCCGCACATCTGGCTGACCCCCTCCTCCCCTGCACATATCTGGCTGCCCCCACCCCTGGATGCGCCTGTCCCCAGCGCCCCCCGCCCCGTCCCCCCCCAAGGGCCTAGCTGCCCTCATCTACCCCCACCGCGCCTGTCCCCGTTCCCGGGCAGTGGAGGCTACCGGGAGGTGGGGGGTTGCCTTGGCACGGGGTGACAGGGACACGCGTGGGGCGGCACATGGCGCTGCGTCCCGGGGCCCTGGGTAGCCGTGGGGAGGGGAACTGGGGAAAAGGGAAGAAAGAAAGAGAAAGGGAAAGGGAAAATGGAAATGGAAAATGGAAAGGGAGGAAGATGGGGTGAAGAGACGACTTGAGCTGGGTTTAGGCCACCGGCCGGGCTGGACTCGGTGTCCTTCCCACGCACGTTTCCAGCAGCCCCGGCCCCGCTGCCCTGAGCCGAGGGGCGGCGGGCGGTTCCCGCCATGCCCAGGGCTCCGGGCCGGGACGTGCGGGTTCCGCCAGCTTTATTGAACATACCGAGAAAATAAAAGATAAAATCCCTAGTTTTCCGTGGGTGGACCCCGCCGGTCCCGCGGGGACTGCTCTGTCCCCGGTCACTGCCGGGCTCCCTCGGCCGAGGGTCGCCCGGGCGGCCCGGGAGCTCCGGCGTGGGGCAGCAGCGGGGTGTGTGTGTGTGGTGTGTGTCGTGCGTCCCGGTTCCCCGCGGGACGGGAGCCACGGCCCCGCTCAGGGCCGAGCCGCCAGCCGGCCTCGCAGCGAGAAATTCAGCAAAATCTAACATCCCTTCCGAACTCAGTGCCTTTTAACCCCCCCTTCCCACCCATCCCACCCCATCCCATCCCCTCCCATCCCACCGCCGCCAAGACACTTAAAAGCTCAATGTAATAAAAGACAGCCCCGCGAGCTGGCGGGACGCGGGCGCAGGGCGGTCACCCGTGGGCAGGGGATGACCCGGGGGGAGCTGGGGGGTCCCCCCTCACCGCCTGCCCCCCCTCACGGGCCCGGCCCGGCCCGGCTGGGATGTGGGAGGAATCTGGCCCGCCCGGGCCGTGTCCCGCTCCCAGCTCCCCCCCTCGCCCGGGGGGGCCGTGAGCAGGACCCCGAAACCGCGTCCCGGAGGCTCTGGCGTGGGGCGCAGAGTGCCCGGTACCCAGGTGGGCGGGGGGGACTTCCAGGCAGGGAACGGGACACGGAGCCAGGCCGGGATGGGCGGGGGGGGCCCAGAGCCGGGCAGGGGTGGGCAGAGGGGGCCCGGAGCCGGGCAGCACCAGAGGATGCTGGGGGCACCAGAGGATACTGGGGGTGGGGGGATGTCGAGGTGCGCAGCGAGGAGGAGGTGGGCAACAACCCAGGGATGAAATAGCCGCGTCTGGAAGGGTTTCATCGAGTGTAATAATGGCGATAGTGCATCGACCGCCCATCGATAGATCCATCCCCGCAGCTGCCCCGCGCTCCCGCTGTCCCGCACAGCGTCCCCGGGCCCGGCTCACCGCACACTACCCCCCGCACGGCACCGCCGCCCCCCCCCCCCCCGGGGCAGGCGCTGGACTCTGCCCTCGGCCGAGCTTTGCACCGAGCAAACAACAAAAAAGAAAGAGACTTTTTAGTAATTAGTGCGACATAAATGAGTAATGCGGCCGCCCCGCGCCCCCCGCCCGCTCCCCCCACACCCCCCGATCGATGCAATATCATTAGGCGAGAGGCACCGAGACACGCCGGGGCGGGGGGGAGAGCGGGAGCTCCCCGGGACGAGCCGCTGCGGGATGCGGGAGCCCGGCTGGGTTGACGGCCCCAGCCCCGGGGAAGCCTCTCGGAGCGCCCAGATGCTCCGGTGGTGGGCCGGGGCGCGGCGCAGGGGAGAGGCCCGGTCTCCATTCGCCAGCTGGATGTTATTGATCCCTTCCCTCGCCTCCTCTTTTCTTCCCGAGCTCCCTATTTAATTCCCATCCCTCTGCTCCTCCGCAGCCTCCCGGGCAGCGCTCCGGGAGGAGCCGGGCAGTGCCGGGGCGCAGAGGGGTAAGTGCGGAGGGGGACGGCGGGCCCAGGGTAGCCCCCCCACCCCCGGCCCGGCCCTCCCCGCAGCCCCGGGAGCGACCGGCGGGACGAGCGGGGACAGAGCCGGGCGGACCCAGTAACCCCCCACCCCCCCCAAATTCCACCCCCCCCCAACCCTCCTGCCCTCGCAAAGCCCCGCTCAGTCCCCCCGGCCGCCCCCCGCTGACCCCTCCCGGAATGGAACGGGGCTCTCAGGGCTTCCCGCATCGGTGAGGCAGTCCCGCAACCGGCCGGCCCGGCGGGGCGGGGGCGGGCAGCCACGCAGCCCGCGGCGGGGGGTGTGGGTAAGAAGGTGTGCGGGGGCAGGACACGCACTGCTTCCCGCACCCCCGTCTGCCGGGGCCGCTTTGCGCTCCCACCGATTTTATTTTGATTTATTCCCCCCCTCTCCCGCCCCGGGAACAGCTCGAAAGCCCAAAGCACACGGCCAGGAACCCCCACACATCCCACGGGCGGTATTTCCTGCAGCCGGCGAGCCGGGACCGGGCCGGGCATAAACTGTTCGGTTTCACCGGGCAGGGAAGGGGAAGGAGCCGGGGCTGCGGCTTCCGCGCACCCCGCCATAGCGCTGCCCCTGTGGGAGCCCAAGTTCCTTAAAGTTCTTTAAAGCTTCAAAATAACAGCACCGTCGCCTGGCAGGTGAATTATTTAGTGCCTATAGATTCCTCGCAAACCCTTTCATTTCGGTTCCAAATCTTCCCCAGCCCAGCCTTTGCCTATGGATGTCTCGATTTTACAACAATCAAGCGGGAGGCAAAGAGCGTGGCAATTTCTGCTAATCGATTTTCCATACAATGGGCCCCAGATGATGTTTTAAAATGTGAGAAACTAAAATGTGTTGGTTTAAATAAGACTTTTGCAATCAATAGCTTTTAAAAAAAGAGACTTTGATACCGGTTCTTGAAGGGGATTCAAAACGCTTTCGCTTCCAAAACAAAACAAGGCAGGAAAAAACAGCGACGCCGGAAAAGTTCCTCCCGGATTTGGGGTTATTAAAGCGGGATTTGGGGATACCCGCTTTGGGGGGGACGCAGCGGCGGCACCGAAGCCCCGATCCCAGCCGGTCCCGTTGCGCGCCCCCGCCGCGGGGCTCCGCGCTGCTCCGTGGGGCTCCGCGCACCCCGGGGGAGGGGGGGGGCGGCGGGGCTGCCCCAGCCCCGCACCTCCCGCTCCCCCCCGCAGCCTCTCCCGCGTTTTGGGGTGCTCTTTGCCCTTTCCCGGGTCCCCCCGGTGCCCCGCGGGGGTCGTGGCGCTTCGGGCAGGAATCCTCCGGCCGGGAAAAACCCCGGCCCTTTCCCCACCAACCTTTTCCTCTGCTAAAAACCTTGCGACCCCCGCCCCCCCCTTCCGCCGCTCTGAGCCCTCGGCGGCTTTTTTTTTTTTTTTTAATTTAAAGACAATTTTAGCTGCAAGATCAGGCCCTTTCCCCGCCGCTCCCGGCTTCTTTTCCTTTCCCTTTTGCGGGATATAATAGATATATATTTTTTTAATTTTCCCATTGGTGAAAAATGTCCCTCTCCCCGCAGAATCGGCCCCGGAGGCGTTTAGGGAGAGGGACACCCCGGGGCCCCCGCCGGGGGCTGCCCCCCCCCCGCCCGGCTCTGCCGCCCGCCTTCCCCCGGGCGCGGTAGGTCGGGCCGGGGCCGGGCTGGGAGAGGGGAAAAAGCGGCAGCAACGGGGGAAAATCAAGCGTTGGGGGTGCGGGGAGGGGCGGGAAGGAAAACAGACCCCTCCACGGCCTTTCCGGAGACTTTTCTCGTTTACCTCGAAACTTTGGGCCGCCCTGAAACTCGGTGCCCGGGAGCGGCGGGGAACGGCGGGGAGCGGGGCCGGGGCGGGGTTTCCTATCCATTTTCTCCCCGGAGGGGGGCAGTTTGAGGACGGGTTGTTGGTCTTTTCGATGTAACCCCTGCAGGTTTCCACCGAACGAAGCGGCTCCGCCGAGCTCCGGCTCAGCCCGGGCCGGGACCGTGCGGCCCCGAGGCTCCGCACCCACCCGCGACCAGGGGCTGGGCCGGGCGCCCCCCGCTGCCCCCAGCTCCGGGAGCACCAATGGGGGCCTCCGGGAGCCTCTTTCATTCGCAATTTGTTTTCAAAATTTCCTGGCGGAGCAGCCCTGAACTTTACACCCTGGCAGCGGGGCGGGGAGGGCTCGGCCCCGCCGGGGCTTGCGGGGGAAAAGCGGTGAAAATCGCTGAGATTTCGCTCAGCTCCGAGGTGGGATATACATAATTTACCCCCCTCCCGTTTCCCCCCCTCCCTCCCGTCCCCTCTCCGTCTTTCCGCGGTCGGGCCCGGCCGTCCCCGAGCCGGGGTGCGGGGGGATTTATAAACTACAACGTGAGTCATGCAACGAGTTTGTGGGTGCTCGGCGGGGAGGGGGGGCTGTCCCCCAGACCCCCGAAACGCCCGTCGCTCCCTTCTCCCCCCCGCATCTACCCTCTTCCACTTTTCGCTCCTTATTCATTTCGGGGACCCCCCAAGCCCGAGTCTCTGAGCACCCCAAAGGCTCCCCGGGGGCTCCCGGGGGGGTCGGGGGAGGGGCCGGTGCCGAGGAGCCGGTGCCGGTGAGTTGTGAAACAGCGGGGAAACGAGACGAACCGGGCTCTTCCCGCCGCTGCAGCCGCGTTCCTGCATCACGCCCTGCCCCGCGAGCACGCGAAGTCAATAGGGTTATTTTATACGTAATATTTATATAAGGCTCTATGCATAGGAAGAGACCCTATACATGTTTTTTTATATGTGCTATATATATTTTCCCTGTTTCTCTGTGTTTCCCGCAGGTATTTTCCTGTCGCCGCAAGGCTCCTTCTGCCGGCTCGGGAAGCGTCTCTGCTTTTTCGAAAAGATCCCGATTTGGGAGATTTTGCTGCGGGGAGCCGGCGCGTCCTGCGGGGAGATGCGGGGGAGGCAGCGGTGGGACAGGAGCAAGGATGAGGTAGGGATGGGGGTGAGGGAAAATGCGACATGAGGCAGGGAAGGGGACAAGGCAGGGACAGTACAAAGATGAGGCTGTGATGGGGACAAGGCAGGGGTAGAAATAGGTAGGGATGGAAATAGGCAGGGATGAGGATGAAGCAGGGATGAAGACAAAGCAGGGAAGGGGACAGGCAGGGGCAAGGATGAGGGTGAGGATGAGGCAGGGATGGGGGCAAGGCAGGGGCGGGGATGAGGTAGAGCAGGTACTGAGGCAGGGCCGGGGGATGAAGCAGGGACGAGGCAGGGACCTGCCAGACACAGCAGCTGCCCCAGGCTCAGCGGGGACGGGCAGCGGGTCCCCGCAGGATGGGGCACCCAGGCCTGTCCCTCGCCCACCCTGGCTTGCTTGTGTGATGCTGGGCTTGGCATTAAAATAATCTAAAGCGGCTCATATCCACACAGGGCTGTTACACACAGACACCTGGACACAGACACACAGACACACACAGAGACTCGGACACACAGACACCTGCAGACACACAGACACACACACAGAGACCACTGGCTGGCCGTAGCCAATACTCAACGCACAGACCTGTCCAAGGGAAACATGTGCATCACTGCCCCCCAAACCCACCCCTGCCCCCCAAACTCACTGCTGCCCCGGGCATAGAGCCACCCCCGTGGCAGAGGCCACCCCGGGAGCCAGCCCAGCTGGGGCACAAGGCGGTGGCACCCCTTTCCCTGTGCCCTCCTCTCTCCCACAGCAGTAATTGCTGCTGTATTTATCCAAACTAGGAGGGGGTGGCAGAGAGAGACTTCGAAGAGTAATTTTCCAGGAATTCTCCCTGGTGTAATTGTCTTGATAATAAATCCAGACGCTTAGCCTGTGTATGAATTGCTTTTTACCATTTTCATTTATTATTGAACACAGTGGGGAGAAGGGGAAATGCAACAGGGCTCTTTCTCGTGAAAGAGAAGGGGCGAAGGGGCCGAGGAGTTGATTTCTCTGTAGATCCGGGAAACCTGGATGTGTTCATCATCTTGCTCTCTTTTTTTTTTCCTCCCCTCAATATTTAGCCCATTTCCCCACCCTCCCCCACTTTTTTTTTTTTGGGGGTATTGAAAACTAATTAAATAACCCGTTAGATAACACGTTAAATTAAGATCCACTCTTGGATTTAATGATGTCTCCTGAAGAATTGACAGAAATGTGAAGACAGGCTGTCAATAGATTCCTTCCCCTGGTAACACTGTATAAATGTGATTAAAACAGATCTCAAAGAAGGGTGTCCTGACACAGTGCCCACATAGGGATGGAGCCCGGGGGTCTCTGGAGACAAATGTCTCTTGAAGTGGGTGCTGAGTGAGTGGGGAGATGGGTGGCAGGACAACACTGCTCCTCCCTAGGGTGACCTGTGGTGGGTCAGGGATGAGAAACCACCCTGAGACGTGATTTAGGCTGGAGCAAGACCCTGGCAAAGGCTCGTGCCTCTGGGGAAGGAGGAAGCGTCCCTGGGCCAGTGTCCCCAGCCGCCCCCATGCTGTAGCACCGAGCAATACTGGCCAGACATGCTCCTTCATCCCCAGCTCTTGGAGCGGTCCAGGGCAGCCTCATGCTATGCAGGTGGATGCAAAGCTGAGCCTTCACTTTGTCCTGGCTCCAGCAATGCAAACAGTGGCTGGTACGGTGAGCATACACTCATCGCTTTCTGCTTAAGCTCTCAGGTAAAGGTTACCTTAGCATCCAGGCTGAAAAAAATCAATGGCTGATACAGCATGAGACTCGGAAAGACAACATATATCTATCACTTAGGGATTCGATGGGCTTAGCATAGTCTTGTCAACAAATGATTGTTTAAACAGAATATCTCAACTGTTTATGGCACCCTTAATCCATACATCTAAGCACCTCTGTAACATGTCGTCAGCACGGATTGCTCTGTAGAAACCTCTGTTGTTAGGTCCGGAGCTGCAGAACACTTAAGCATGTGCTTAAGTCTCTTAGACTTCAAATTAATCATGTACTTAAGTGTTTTGCTCGACTAGGCCAGGCCTAAGAACAGGGAAATACATGTCATTACGTTAATGGATGAAGTTTTTGTTTCCTGCCCTTCATTTATGTAGCATATAAAGGGCTAAATGCACACACGTGTGCTCCGGACACTGAGTCTTCTGGCTGATTTATCCAGCTGGTGCACAAACAGACCCTGTTTCACCCAGCCATGGAGATTATTTCATAGCTCTTCCTCTTCCCCTGGGTGCTGGAGTCCCTGACATGGCATTTCAGGGAGGCTTTGGGCCAGTGGAGCCGATGGTGGTGGGTGAAAACCCCCCAGGGTTTGTGAGATAAATGACATGGAGGGAAAGAGGAGTGGAGCAGATGGAGGGAGCTGAAAAAAAAGATGCAGAAAAGAGTGAAGAGCAAAAAGAGGCTGGAAAAGCATTGCAGACCTGGAGCAACAGCTACAATGTCCACAGGGACCTAAGCAGGGAAAGGGAGGGAGGCTGATGCCAGCTCCAACCAGCCTGGAGACCTTCTGGTGGAGACCTGTAGCCCCCACGCAGCCCCAGCACAGCAAAGGCAATGCAGAACCACAGGGACCAGCTGCCTGAGCAGGCGCTGGCTGGTACCCAGTGTCCCCCTCATCCCTACACGGGTGGCTTGACCACAACCTGGGGAGCAAACCTCAATGTTATCATCCCCTTCATGTGTCCATCGCCTGCTCAGGCTGGCTCTGAGGTCTCTGGGGAGGGGGAGATCTCTTGCTGTGGGCTCTGCTCTCAACACTGGTCTCATGTTAATAATACAACAAATTTAAGTGTGTTGGGAAGGGCCAGCTTCTGCTTCCTCCCCCAAATAATTGCAGCTTCAAAGCAAATTTGAAAAGAGGCTTTCAGGTGTTTGGGGCTTGCAAGGGGCCAGGGGCTTATGGAAACACCAGACCCACAGAACAAAAAATGCAGCGAGAAAGAAGAGAGAGCGAAAGAAATAAAAGGGCATTAAAGCACGTATCAATATTTCTCCTCAAAATGTAGCATGCTTTTTCTTTTCTGAAAAATTAATAACCTCACTTTGTCAATGGACTCTCTCTCCCTCCCGCCTCCCCTCCCTCCCGCTCGCCTCCCTTCCTCTTCCTCCCTCTCCTTGGCTGCATAAGATGTTCAATGGAAAGCAAGCAGAGAATAAAAAAAAGCCAGTTAATCCTCAGCAATTCCAGACTTGAGCTTTTTTAACGGCCTCTCAGGGTTCATCTCCCAGCCACACAACCTCTGCAGAGAAGGGGAGCCCTCCCTGCCGGGTGCTGTCCAGCTCCTGGCTCTGGTTCAGTCATGCATCTTCAGGCAGTGCAACGCTGCGTTTAGGCAAATCAAAGTGCATGGCCAGAATTCCCCAGGAGGGTGTCCCTGCGCAACCTCAGGGCAGTCCGAAGGAGGTAGCTGGAAGAGATGGGGTAATTGCCGACAGGATTTGGGGGCTTGGCCTGTGTGCTCTGATGAGACTCAGCCAGATGCCTGCAAGGGCCAAGTGCCCAGGTGTGTGAGATGCTGAATCTGATGTTTGCATTTGATCTCCACCTTAAAGCCAAGCAGTTAGATAAATGATGCGCCCCCGAGCGGTCTTGCTGGAGGGGACTGGGGTAAGTCCTTCCTGAGGTGCTACCTCCTCCTCTTCCTGCTGAACCCCTGCCCCAACCTCAAACCCAGTGGCAGGTGCCTGAGCCCAGGGAGACCCTCAGAACCTGCCCCATGAAACCTGGCCTGGCTGGAGGCAGCGCCTGGAGCCCTTGTGGGGCCTTCCTTAGGGCTCCCCGAGCAGCCAACAGAGATGCTGGCAAGGATCCCTATTTACCAGCACTTGTGCATGTGCTTAACTTCAGCCAGTTATGAAATGCCCCCGCTGCCAGCGTGGTGCCCGGGAGGCTGGGGCAGGGATGGCCGCAGTCCTGCCCACTGTGGGGACACCACGAGGGGCTTGAGCTGGGGCTCCAACCCACTCCCTATCGCTCCGGCATCCAGTGGCTCTTGTTTGGAGGCTAGTGGACCCAGAGATCCAAGGAGAGCAGGGGAGCTGGTTGGGAGAGCAGGGGAGCAGCCGCCCTGCCAGGATGCTGTGGCTCAGGATCAAACTCAAAGGTTTCTGTGGTGGTGAAGACCTGGAATATTTTCCCAAGATGCTGCTCAGCTCTTGGGGCCAGTGGAGAGCTTGTCAAATATTGAGCAGGCATGTCAATGTTGCAAGCTCTAAGTGAAAGCAAAAATCAGTTAATGGTCTTCCAGAGCTGTTGTCTTGGCATGGGGAGTCCTCACAGAACCTGGGGCAGATGATTTGCGAGGGGTTGATGCGTTGCTTCGTAAAGTGGACATTCAGCACCCATTAACATGTGTATAAAACAAAATATCTGAAAAATCCCAGTGGGAAGAGGAAAGCACTGCCCCATTCAAGGAAGCGGTGCTATTCATCAGAGCCCATAAGTACCCGCTTAAACCCCCCTGGGAATTTGGAGGAGAGTTTTGGGACTCGACAGGAGATGGGTTCCTCCTTCTGTGAGAATTTATGTGAATTTTACTTTCTTCAAGTAGGAAAAAAAGCAAGAAATTGAAAAAAAAAATTAAAGCCATTAGAGGCATTGTCAATCAAAGGAGGTGGTTTTGACAAGCTTTAAAGTTATACCTAAATTTAAGTTTGGGCCGTTTTTCAAATTTCCTTTTAGTGTAAATTAATCATGATTTTAAAACAAAAATAAAATCACGCAGGCCTGGAAGAGGAAAATTATTCTTTTGGAAAATGTTGAAATGGGGCAATTTGATGACTCCCACTCTTTTCATGTGGCCAATGAAATGTTTAAAAAGGGAGATTTAATGAAACAGCTGGTTCCTTTGGGAAAAGCATTTGATTTGATGAATCAGCATTTTTCTGATTTTCAAAACTTTTGGAGTATCCTTGATCTCCACTCAATGGGGAAGGGCTCTAGATGCTCCCAGGCATGGAGCCCTATGCTGATTCTCAAGCTGTCGTTCCTCTCCTCCAAGGTTTGTGTCCCGCCTTCCTCCAGGTGGAAAATTAGAGTAGGGCAAGAAAATTCAAGGAGGGAACTGCAGAGGAGGAGAAAATTGTAGCGCAGAGTCAGGACAACTCTTTATGGCAAAGGACTTGGCTCCTTTCACCACCCTGTGGTAGGGTGGGGCTCACAGCCGAAATCCAGCCCTACCTGGATGCCTGTGCGTAAACCCTGAATGAGAGATCATAACCCTGCCATGGGCTGAGTTATGTTCAGCTCTTCCATCTGAGATGAAACTATTGGGATTTTTAATTTACAGTAAGATAATAATATATCTTTAAAGATAATAATATATCTTTAAAATAGGATAATAACATACGTGTCCTCCGATGCTTTGTCCTTTGGCTGAAGGATGCAAGGCCCAATAAGGGTTTGTCAACCTGCACACAGCATCTGGCGGGGCCAGATCAAAGTCCCATCTCGTCTCCGTTGGTGAGCCGTGGTCTACTCAGATGCCGTGCAGGTGCTCATTGACTTACCTTTCCATCAGGAATGGCTTAGTGATCTTCTCCAATGCAGGTTGACCCTGAACTGTTAAGACAGAGAGCCCCAGAGTTGTGTGTTGAACCCAAAAATTAAGCAAGAGGTGACCCAAAGAACACCTGACCTGGCGATCATATGGAGACACAAGTGTGGGGGACCTTGAGATGAAGTGGGGTCAAGCAGGCGGTGCCGAGGGGTGAGGGTTGGGATCAGAGGTTCATCTTTGCTGAGCAACCCTCAGTCTCATGTTTTATGTTTGGGAAGCATTTTTGCATGTGAATTACCTCTTGTGGTTGCTAATAAAGGTGGGTGGCTTTGATGACCCTGGAGAAATGTGGCTTTTCCCCGCTTTTCAGGGAGCTGATCTGCACTTGTGGAAATGAGGCCACTTTACGAGGGAAAGCATCTGCTTGTGAGCACTTGTGCTCTAGTATTAACCCCTCTGTCCTTTGGCGCGTGAAGATAATCACAAAATAAGGACTGTAAAGCTCTTGTACAAAGACTTTGGGATCTAGACATGACATCCTCTAGGGACCGTAGCAAAAGGCATCATTCGAAGATTCACACACACACACACGAGATGCATGTATCTGCAGTGGGATGGATTGAGAGCAGGATCAATATCTGTACAGTAAATACTCTGCAGCACCTGGGAAACAACCACCCCACCCTGATCTTCATCTGATGGAAGAGAAGAAAAGCCTGGGCACCACTTCTAGGACGAGCCGTTGGAGACTGCAAAGGTGATGCCGTTGGGGAGGCCATGGGAGTGAGAGCTCAGAGGCTTTTGTGGCAGTGAGATTTGCCTAATGAATGGCTATTTGGAGAGGAGGGATGGACCTTGTCTACACACAAAATTGCAAGCCAAAATTGGTCTTGCGTAGACACTCTTAAATAATTTTAAAGCAGGTTGGTATTGGTTTGTATAATTCGATTCCTTTACCAAAGCGAAGTGAAATCGATGCAAATGGGGTTTACATTGATTTCAGTACATCCGCACAAAGGTTTTGCCCCAGTTTAATGAAATCAGTTTAAAAACACACCTTTAGCTAAATTGGCATAACTTTGTGCCTGGCCAAGGTGAGAGAGGGAGGGAGAAGGGAAGAAGGCAGCGTGATCTACCCTAAAAAGAGGTGCAGAAGAAGTGTTTATGAAGTACATGTGCAGGCAGCGAAGCCCCTGTTTGAGCAGGCTGCAGTGGCGCAAAGTGATAAGGAATGGGTCAATATAGTTTTCTCAAAGATTTTTTTTAAAGGAAAGTTAAATGTGAGGTGATATCGATTTCCCTTTTCTCCCTGTCCCTCCTCTCGCCACCCCTAGCCCCTTCCCTCCCTCCCTGCCCTTTCCCCACCTCCCTGCGGCCCAGAGCCATCCTTGGAGGAGGAATTGCAGCCCAAAGTGGCCAAGTGACCAGGGAGGACCACGGCGCCCGGCCGCGGCGCTGACCAATGGCCGCCCAAAGGAGCCCCCGTTGCTTAGCAACCCGCTGCAGAGAGAGAGGCAGAGAGCACAAAAAGATGGATTTTCAGATTGCAGCAGCCAAGCAGATCAATTCTGCAACATGGGCTACAGTGGCCAAGCGGAATCTCTCTTGCTCCCAGCAGGTATTGATCCAGCCACGCTATAGGCATTGAATGAGCTCTAATAAGTCCTGAGTAAACAGGAACAAGGACTTAAGTGATAGCCCAGCAGTCAAACATCAGCTCCCTTTGTCGTCTTCTTCCTCCTCTTCTTCTTCTTTTTTTTTTTTTTAATTGCTGAAGGGTTTGCAAGAAATGGACAATAAAGTTTATTAATAGAAAAATAAAGACTCAGAATATCACTTCGTTCGCAGCCTGGGAGGGTTTGGAGAGGAAAAACCCCTGCCTCAAAAATCCAGGTTGGCTTTGCAGAGTGGTGACTCATGGAAACATGTGGTGAACGTGGCTCCCAGCTTTCCTGAGCTTCCCTGGGCATGTCCAAGACTCAGTGACAAAGTCCTTCAAAATGAGTTTTGCCAGGGATGGGCTCATGAGGGAGTGCAGGTGTTCAGAGCTGCCCATTTGAAGCAGATGTGGAGGTGGGCACATTCAGGAATCTGGGGTCAGGTGATGAGTCCCCTCCAGATCTCCAGGCTTTGGAAGGGGAAGTTAAAACTCCCTGCAGGGAAACAAAACCCAGGAAGGGGATGGAAGCAGCAAAATTCCCCCTTTTTAGATGCCAGAGCAGGCAGCAAAGCTGGGTCTGAATGCTGCAGAGCCTGAAGGACATGCCCAGAGCTGCAGGATGCTCAGGAAGAGGAAGGGAGCAGACTTGGCCTTGGTTATGAGAGAGGCCTTGTTTGCTGCAAGATGCCAAGGCTGAGAGCAGAACTAGGCAAGGCAAAATCTGGTCTGATTCAGGACTCTAATGTCAAAGAAAGGGACACAGCGCAGCTTTTGGGGGGACATGACCAAGCTTGAAGGACCTGCTTTTGTGGAAACTGTGTGGCTGAGACCAAGGAAGAGCCCAAATATGCTCAGCTGATGATGACTTGACTTGGTGGGTCCCAGACACTCAGCTGGGGCCAGGCTTGTGCAAAACCCTCCATTGCTTGGTGTTTTCCAGCTGCCCTTTACTAGGGGACTTCAGCGACCAGCGCACTGCAGGCCAAGAGCCTGGAAAACAAACACCCCATGGCCATATCAAAACCCTCTGCATTGCCCCTGTTCCTGTCCCTGCCCCGTTCCTGTCCCTGCCCCTGTCCCCTCTCCACCCCTCTGTGCGTGGCTGCTTCACTCCCACTCCATCTCACACCTCCTCCTGCAGCACCTCCATCCCCTCTTCCTCACCTCCTTCCCCAGCCTTCACCTCCCTGCAGTGAGGAGCCCCATGGGCTCAGGGCCCTCCAGCTATTGCTCCCTGTGTCTCAGCTTTACCTATTCTCTCCTAAATTCCTAAATGTCCTAAATTTCTACCTCCAGCTCTGTGCACAGTGAATCCTCAGCCACTGCCATCACCCAACTGAATAATTGCTGTGGTCAGTGTGGTTAAATTGCTGTCAGGAAGGACAAGGCTCCCCTCCAAAGGGCTGGATGCTGCTCTCTGTTGCATCACTGGCAATTCCCAATTAAATAACTGGAGCTGCTCCAGATTTATGCCCACGTAACCAAGATCACAGGCCAGGTCTGCCTCCAGTGATTACGGGACTGGGGAAGTGAGAGCTCTTTGCTTGCACTCTGAGCTCTCTCAACCCACATTTCAGCAGCCTTTGTCATAACAGGGCTGATGATTAATTGATCTGATATTAAAGTGGCTGGCTCTCATGCTCACCCGAGCTCCCTGCTGCAGTTTAACACCAGTTAAATCAAGTGAGTCCTTGAACGTTTAACGTGAGCCACAGTGAGAGGGAGCAAAAGGGAGACAAGCACCTCTGGGCAGATGCACACACGTACGGGCGCATTTGCACGTATCTGTAAGCGTGTACACGTGTGTCTCCGTTGCTCTGGAGGCGGGAAGAAAATAGACAGGCCCTGGCCCATCCCCAAAGATATTTGCAGTCTCTTTTTCTGAAGGTTTCTGCATTTCAAAGTAATATCAGAAGGGCTTGAAGCTTAGTCTTTGTTACCCAGAAGGCTGTAGGAATCAGGCAAAAGGAGAAAAAAAATCAAATAGATACGGCAGTATGAACTTATTCCCGGGGGGGTCTGAGGCACCAATATTTTCTCTCCCCTCTGTTAAAAGGATAGCACAATGCAGAGGCCCCTCATGTGTTTGGCCCAGGAGTTATGCTGTGGCAGGGGGTATGATGACATGGGGGATAAAAATCATGGGAGGTTAAACGATATCACCTGGAGGGCTGGAAGGAAAACTTGTGGCTGTAGTAAATGACTTCTTTTATTTGCCAATGGCTTCCCGCATCCCTTGGCTCTGTGTGATGCTGGTGGCTGGGGATGCAGGGAGAGGAGCAGGGATGACGCAGGGAAGAGGTGCTGGGATGCTGAGCAGGTCCCACGGCTGCTGAGCTGGAGATGTGGGAGGACCAAAATACCTGTGATCCCTGTGGTGCCAGGACTCACCTAAGCTGGGTGCTCCATAGCTGACCCTCAGCTCCCTTTGTGGGGGATTGATAACTGCAGAAGGGACTCATCCCAACAACAGATCCAGGCTGAAGGCAGTGGGATGCACTGTTCTGGGGAGATCCTGGTCAAGTTTAACATTAAACCCTTCACTCTGAGGTTCCCACCCTGCATCCAGGGCTCAGCACGGCCAAGCAGGGAAGTCTTCAACCGCTCAGTGCTCATGTCCAGCCCACCACAGCCATGTCCTCAGGCCTGTGACTCAGCCCCAGACACACCAGGAGAGGAAAACATAAACACAGCAGTTCATCTGCACACTAAAACCAGCTGAAGCTTTGCTTCATCACCCACTGGCAGGTGCGTTGAGCCCCCGGTGTCCCACGGGACTGGGTCTCCTCTCCTGGCATAGGCAGAGGTGGCCTGTGTGCATGGCTGGCCGTGGAGGCCAGCGTGGTCCCAGCTCTCGTCTTGCTCCTCTGCTACAGGTTATTGCCCTTCAGCAACAGCGTGGGGAGATGTTGACCCTCCAGGGACCAACCCGACTCCACAGGCCCTGTTGGTGGCTGCTCCGCTGTGGGCTTCTCCTCCCCGAGTTCTCTGGCTTTGGTCAAGGTTGTCTGGGGAGGAGCAGTGTGGAAATGTCAAGGTCACACAATGCAACTTGCCTTCCCACCCTGGAAAAAGCTACTTCTGCAGCCACAGGGGAGGGACGCATCCTTCCTTCCACATTGCCAGAGCCAGTATCTCCCCGTTCACACTGGGAGAAAAAGTCTCCTTTTCACTTGGGCCACCCAAAGCTCAGGCTTTTCCTGCACAAGCCAAGTTTAGAAAAGCCTCAGGGACTTCGCATCCCTGAGCAAGCCCTCCTGAGGATGCATCACCATGAGGGTAAATCCAGTGGAGCATCAAACCAGGCACAGCCAGGGGAGCTGTGGGCTGGGGATAAGTTGCATTTGCTGAGCTTTGGGGAGGACGGTGGGACTATCGAGCATGGTGGCACGTGGGGCAGGGGCTGCACAGGGCTGCGCCGTCAGGCAAACATTGCAGGGGTTGTTTATGGCCTCTCGCTGCACGGCTCTGACCAAAGCTAGCAGGTTCCCACCACGATGTGCCCAATCTTTTGAAATTTAAAACAAAATGTAAAATAAGGAATAATGGTAACAAAAAAAGGCTTAATTAATTGAAGTAAATTGCATCACAATAGTGATTTCTCAGTAACACGGCTAAGTGCCCCATTATTCTGATTTCACTCAGTATTCATGGATACTAAATAAATCACAGGTCCTCCACTTACAGCCTGCTGCAGAGGGGCAGGGGGATGGGGGTCCTGCCATCTCCTTGGTATATATGTTGATAACCCCAGCATTTCCCAAGTGTCTCCCTTAAATGGCAGCCAGAAAAATTACCGTAAAAATAATTTAATTGTCCAGTGTTTTGGGGTTTTTTTTCTTCTCCTTTTATTTTTAACCTTTGGAAAAATTTTCCCTGGAGATTCACTAGGAAGCTATTTCTTTGCTTGTTTCCCCTCAGTACTGCCCTGCTCTGTTTATCAATATTCTATTAATACCAGTTTATTTGAAATAATTTATTTTCCCACTGCTTGGGCAGCTTGGCTGCCCCCAGAAGCTATCAGCTCAGCTCAGCTCGGCACTGGAGCCCCAGGGCCGGCAGCTCCCTGGACATCGTTTGGCAGCAATTTGTTGGAAGCTGGTACCCAGAGCCTGAGGCTATGGTGAGGGCCAGGGACAGCCTATAGAGCGGCTCGAGGAGCACACGTGTGAGCTCAGCAAGCATTTGCTTGCAACTTTGCTCTTTCCACCCATGTCCATGCTTTATCCAGGGCTGATACTGCTTTGGGAGCAGATTGCAGCCCTGCTAAGTGCCAGCCCGGAGCAGCTTGGAGCTGACAAACTGCTGTTTTGGATGGTTTGATGGGATGCCAAGCTGGAAGGATGGCCCTAAAGCTGAGGCGTGGAGGAGGATGCTGGACCACAGCCCTGCAGGCACATCCCCTCAATGCCTGGAGGAGAGTCTCACATCCCAGCATCCCCAGTGTAGACCCAGTTGGGGCACTGGGGGTGGCTTTGCTCTCTTGCCCTCGCTAATCAAGCCAGGCTGGGAAGCGCTGCTGGATGTACCAAGCATGTGAGGCCCAGAGGCATCTCCTTCAGGAGCCTAATGATGGAAAAATACCTATTAGGTGCTGCAGCCCCCATCCCTCCTCCCTGCTGGAGCAGGGCTTGTTACAGACAGCATTGATTTCGATAGCAGGTCAATGGAAATCAGCAGCGAGGAGGCATGGGGTGTGTGTGCAGACCCTGCGATCTCATCAGTGTCCCCAGCTGCTGTGCGGTGCCCAGGGTCCCCGGCACTGCGTTCGTTCTCTGCCGTGGGTGGCTGCACAGAGAAGGTGATGTTACACAGCCAGGGCCATGGTGTTAGCGCTCGGGCACAGCGGGAGAGGTGGCGTTGGCTTTTCCCTCTCTCCTTGAAAGCAACATCCCCTCTCTCCTCTCAAGCATCCCCTCAGCCCCCATCCCCAAATCTCACCTACAGGAGCCCAGCCATCTCACCACTGTGCAATTCCTATAGAGGTGCTGCTGCTGCAAGGGGCCCAGGAATCAATTAATCAATTGCAATCAAGATCCCAGGGTGTAATCATAATTAATGTTCAGCCCTGATTGATCATGTCATGGTTTTGTCTTGTCACATGAGCTGGGATGATAAAACTGACTGTTTAATGACACTTTTGGAGATCCCTTCCTGCTCCCAGCCCTCCCTAGGGCTGTCCCCACTCCTGCAGGAGGGACAGAGGTGACTCCCCAGGAGACCCAAGGAGCCATCTGGGGAGGCTGGCTCTGCCAGGAGCAAGCAGTTTCTGGGTGTTTGTGCCCAGGGTGGGTGACAGCAGTGCTTTGGGTGGGCACCCTTGCCATGACAGAGGGCATGAGGATGACACCCATTGGGTGGGTGTCACCACTGGGTGGGCATCACCACTGGGTGCCACAGGCAGCACTGGGGGGGTCAGCAGCCCCTTCCCCAACTTGTGGCTCCCAGGAGCAGCCCCCCGCTGTGCAGGTCTCCGTCCAGCCGAAATCACTGGAGCCAGCAGACGCTGGCTGGGAGCCCTCTGAATGTCACACACAGAGTGTAACTAGACTTGGATCAATCCATCAATGTGCAGCAGTGGTTAAATAGTGCTGTGCTCACCTCCTTCCAATTAAACTATCATTTCTGATAGATCCCTTTGTGTCTCCCCGCCAGGCTGCTCCAGCTGAGGGCGATGGCTTGGAGGGTGCTTCCTTCTGCTGCAGCTGGATTGACACTGGCTGTGAGCATGGTGCATTGGAGGGATGTGGAGTTCCCTTCATGGCTCATGCCTTGTAGACTGGCTGCCATGCTCAGGAGCCTGGAAGAGGATGAGCCCCAGGGACCACCTGTAGTTTCATCCCGAGGTGCAGACAGGGGCGATGGGGAAGCAGACAGCTGTGCTGCTGGGGCATTTCTCCTGCATCTCGCGGCCGTCCTGCTTGGTGATCCCTGCCGGTGGCTGCAGCAGTGGGAGCATCCCGCTCCCTGAGCTGCTGGATGGTCTTTGCTTTCTGCCCATCTGGGGAGCAGGAACCCCATGCTGGAGCTGGCACCAGCTCCAAACCCTGACCCCCTTTGCAAGTCAGGGCTGCTTCCTCAGCACCCTCCTGAATCAGCTGGAGAAATGCAGTAGCTGGGGCTCAGCTTGTCTGTGAGTCTGGTCCCTCTGGTCCCACTGGGGATTCAGAGCATGGCTCAGCCCCATCCAAATCCCCCAGAAAGCACAGGGCTCCCCACTCCTGTGCAGACCTCTGCCCTTAGCCTGGTGCTAGCAGTTTGGTGGAGCTTCTCACCAGGATGCCAAAATTCCTCCTCCATCCTCCCTTCCGAGGGCCTGTGCAGCAGGTGCCCGGCCAGGGGGTCTCTCCAGGGGCCGTCCTGCGGGGTGCAGGAGTTTGGGGAGTGCCCAGGGAGCACAGTGGCAGCAGGGCCTGGCGGGAACCCATGAAGCAGAGCCAGGTATTGATTTCCCATCGATCCCATGCAACCACATTCCGCAGCAGCTGCTGTCCTACATTTCAATCCCACACCTTTGCCTCTGACTTTAATGGGCTTCATCACAGCCCAAAGCTTTATTTAACCAAAAGGGGAGGGAGCCAGCAAGCAGCTGCCAGAAATCAGAGCGACCCAGCCCCCAGGGTCTGCCTGGGCACAGCTGCATCCTCTGGATCCCTCCCAGCTGCAGGGAGCAGCGGACAGGCTCTCCAGGGTATTTTGGGGGATGCAGGCGCACCCACACACCCGCAGCCCGCAGCCCTCAGCCCTGATGGGAGGGTGTTGCTGGTGTCGGTGACAGCACCCAGCTCTCCAGCAGCTCTTCTACCTCGAGGTCTCTCTCCACCTTATCCTGTACCTGCACAACTCCATATTCTGAACAAAAGGCTTCAACCACTGCTGGAAGGGCAAAATTAAGCTCCACCTTAACGGGGATCTGCATAATTGTGTGTGCATGTGTAAGCACTGCACACCCACCCCCCAGATGTGAGGTTACAGACAACACGTACGCACCCACGACAACTGGAAGATGAATATGGAGGAGCTGGATCTGGCTGAGGATGCCTGCGTCTTGCTTGGGTGTTCCTCGAGCATCCATCATGGCAGCAGGCAGCCCCAGCACCTGTGTGGCCCCATCCAGCTGGGCCATAAGAGATCCTGATTTATCCTCTGCACCCCTCTCTCCCAATCACATTTTTAAGCTTCCCTAGACCGTGGCCCTGTTGACTGTGGCCCTCAGATGAAAGAAGACATAATCGTCCTTTTATATTTAAAGCTCTGTCCATGTGCATGCCGCCGAGGCCCCCAGGCTGCCTGTGTGTGGCGGGGGGAGTACTTCAATAGGCTGATAGCAAATTGATGCTATGGCGATCCGAAATGTTGGGGGCCAGCTCCTGTGGGCAGCCCAGGGGATGGGCAGCAGGCAGCCAGTACAGGCAGAGGAGGGGAATACAGAGAGAAACAGCGGGAATGGGGTCACCCCTGGGAGCGCAGATGGAGAAAGCAAGTGCTTTGGTATGGCCATGCTGCAGGCAAAACCCTCTTGGACAGAAATCCCAAGAGATGGGAGAAGGAGCCAGTGGCAAGGAGGGATGGCTGGTGCTCAAGGCCTGCTCAGGCAGGTGGCCCTGGCAGAGGAAGGGCAGTGCCCTTACCCTTCCTCCTCCTCCTTCCTTTCCAGGTTTCTCTGGACTGTGCAGGTGGCAGGAACTGACACACCAGCTCTATTCCAGCAACCCAAAAATGTCTGCCCAGAGGCTGCCAGTAGCTCAGGCAAGTCACAGCTGGGGGCAGGGAGGGATGGAGGACTGGGGAGCAGGAGGGATGGAAGACCTGGGAGTAGGAGGGATGGAGGACTGGGGAGCAGGAGGGATGGAGGACTCTGGCACTGGAAACACCTCAGCTTTTCCCTACAGCAATGGGCTCACAGCCCAGCTCCACTGGCCCCTTTCAGATCTTATCCCAAGAAGTATTTTAGTGCCAATTTCAATGGGAGAAACTCGAAGCCAATGCCAGCCTCTTCCAAAGATCCTCCACTGCCATCCCATCCTCCCTCTGTTCCAAGGCAGCTCAGAGGGCCCAGGGGGACCTTGCTGCAGAGCTGGCTCGGCATCGTCCAGCCCACATGCCTGCTCTCTCCCTGGGGCAGAATATGGATGCTGTGCTTATTTTTGATTTATGCCAAGGCAAAAAAGAAATAAATTTTCTTCAGTTATTAATCAGCGAGGTGTGAGGGGGGACATGAGCTGGAAATTAACTCCGTGACCTTTGGGGGTGGGTTTTTACCTCCCTGCCTCCCTCCACTCTTGAGCCCAGTGCGTTTTACCAGTCTTCTCAGCAGAAACAGGGCTGCTCCTGCGAACAAGCTCCTGGCAGACATCCCTAAGGCTGCTGAGGGTGTTCGGATGACTGGGATGGCGTACGAGGCAGGCACACCGGCCCAGGCTATTTGGACATCCAAAGCTGTCCTGGCCCTGTGGGTGTGCATTTACATACCCCTATGGCTGAACCCAAAGGGTCTCTCTGATGCCAACCCACCTTCCCTGCTCTGCTCCATTCCCCCACACCTTTCTGGATGGCTCTGGGTATCTGACTGCCCCTTAATCCTGCCACGCACAGGTTCTTGGGCAGGATAGGACACCCCAACCCCATATCTGTCCTATAGAGAGACACGGGCCCTCCAGGGAGCAGGAATTGGTGCCCCACAGCTCCCCACACTCACTTGGGTGCCCTCAGTGGGCTCGAAGGCAGGATGGAGACCACACCTATGTGTCCCTCCTTTGGCTCTTGGCTTCTGCTCTTGGCATTGGGTAGGTGCCCGGTTTTAGGCATCTAAGGAGGCTTTGGCAAGACAGCTGCTGGACAGGAGAGAGGTGGCTTTTTGGACTACTCTTCCACCCTCCTGCCTCGAAAACACCAATGTGCGAGCCAGAGCTCAGCCTGCCTCCTGCAGAAAGCAAGATGGCCCTGAGGCCAGCAGGAGAACGCAAAGTTGGCCTTGGGAAGTTGGAGCATCTCTGGCGCAGGCATGCTCTCGCCTCCCCACCCCCTCCTCTGCCTCTCCCTCCCTTCCCGAAAGCAGCACTGCGGCAGCACACACCAGCAAACTGATCAAGGCGAAAGGACTGATCAATAGGCGTATTGAGCACTTTTCAAGGTACAGTGATTTTTGCAGATTCAGTGCTAACCTCACGCCAGAGCCCCGAGCTACCTCCTCTCCACCAGCACCACCCCCCCAACACCAGCTGTGATGCCCCCTTCCCAGCACACGTCCTGGGCACCTGCTCCATGCTGGCAGGGGCAACCAGCCTGCTCCTAGGAGGAAGCAGAAACCTTGCAGGCTCAAGCCACTGGTGGCGCTTTCAGCTGGAGGGAGAGTTAGCAGCTCCTGGGGGCGTTTCTTCACAGTGGGTTCATACTGCAGTCTTCGGGACTGCCTTGCTCTGGGGAAACTTGTGGGGTTCAGAGATGGTTAGAGAGGTGCTTCTGAGCTGTGCGATTCCCTGGGATGGGGATATCCCATCTAGGGTCATCATGATGGTGGGAAGAGGAGGGCTGAGGACAACCTTTGCAGATCATGGGGCTGAACCAAAGGCAACGGTGAGAGTGGGGAACCTTCCAGCAGCCCGTCCTTCCCAGCAGTGCTCGGATGGAAAGGGCAGGATGAGTGGTGACCTACCCTGCACTCGGTGGCATTGCAGGAGATCCAGAAGGGACCTCTGGAGGTTCTCAGCCCTGGCTGAGTGTTCCTGGGCTGCATCTCCCAGGAGAAACCCATGAGATGTACTCCTGGCTCAGCTGGGCTGGCTGAGGGCTGGATCAACATCGTCTGTGCTGAGGTTTTGATGGAAAAGGATCTTTGCATTTAGCAACCTCCAGCTCGCTGACAGCCCATGAGGGGAGGGATTGGGAAGGCAGATAGCCCAGAGCAGCTGATAAGGTGCTTGGAAAGATAACGCAGAAATTAAACAGAACTTCATGTTAAGAGCACCTTGCAAGGTAAAAATAGCACATTTAATGAAGCTGGAAAAAGCATCAATTGTATTTTGTTGGAATTGCAGAGACCTCATTTCCACGTTCCCCATGAAAATGCTTTGGCATTGGAACAGATATGAAAGTCCTACATGTTGATCTGCAAAACATGCTTTAAGCAAGAAAAACAGCAGAGACCAAACAAAACCCAAATGTTGTTCCTTACCCCCAGGTTTGACCTTTATCGTTCTCACACAGCTCAAGTTTTTAGATTTTGGTCACCTAGGAAAAAAAAATACTGTATTTTAACCCTGCTGAATTTTTAATAGAAATTCGCCATGTAAACAGGATTCTGCTCCAAAATTGAGGGTGTTTGGGAATGAATGTTGGAGTGGGTGGGAGACCAGCCGGGGCTGCTTCCCTGTGCCTGGGGACACGTGCTGCTCCAGGAGCTGTAAATGCATTTAGAGGGGAAGGGATGGACCGTTTGCCTCTCCAACACTGCCTTTGATTTAGGAGAAAGGAAATGTATCTGGAGAGGAAGGAAATGTCTTTGCTCACTTTAACCTGGAGGGAAGGATGTGTCCTGGCCCCCATCCCAATGACACTCTGGGAGGATGGTGCCAGTATGGATTTTCGAGGGAGGAGAGCACTGGGAAGGGTGAGGGATGCTACCTAATGCCATTTCATTTCACTTAGCAGCACTCTGCTCACACAGTCTCCAATACACCCATCCGTCACGCTCCTTGTTAGGGAAAATCTATTTTGAAAATCTATTTTAAAAATCTCTAATTTTTATTTTAAAGTCTAATAGAGCTCGGTGGTAATTTTCACTTTAAATAACAGTTATGCGCTTCGAAGTACAAGGTGTGCCTGGGCTGCGGACCGAGTACCCCTGCCAGCGGCGAGGAGCAGTCCCCAGCTGCTCTCTTCACTCAGGGCAGGACCCAAGTGATAGTGCTCTGTGCTCCACAAGTGCAATTCCTATTTGCACCTGTTATGTCAGTCCTTTTTACATTTAGAAGAAGGGGTTTGGGGCAAACTTTTTCTTTGGAAGTGCCGATGCCAGGCCTGACACAGCTCTTAGCAGAGCTGGTGACACAAGCTCCATCGCTGCTTGCAAAGGGTCATTGCTAAAGGAGCATCTCTGATGCAGCACCTCCCAGGCAGAGCCGAAGGGCTCCCTGGAGCACCCTGAGAAAAAAATGATGTGAGATGAAAGCGGCTCAGCCCCTGAGGTTTCTCAGCCTGCTGCTCACCTCCTTGCATCTCCCCTGCCCTCTCCTGCTCTCTGCCCCTGCCATTTCCCATCTCCCTGACCCCAAAGCATGTCCCAAGAGTCACCGTTGTGCACCCTGGACAAGCCGGGCTGGGTCTGCAGTGTTCTGTCCCTGACAAAGCCCTCTGCTGAAGAGTGGGTTTTCCCAGGGGAGCTGCCAGGATGCTCCATGGGGGCATTGTCCAGGGGATTGGCTGGGGTAATCCTCTTGCTTGGAGCATCATCTACCCATCCAGGATCTCCCCGTCTGGCCAGGGAGCTTGCAGCATCCAAGTAATACACATGGCAACAGCCGAGCTCTGCCGGGGGCTCTGCACGCTCTCGTCGCAGCCCAGCAAAAGCCCTTGCAGGAACTGGAAGCTTTGCTAGAGGCAGCCTCTGCAGGAGCAGAGCACCCAGGAAGAGGCAGGGAGAGGGCGGCTATCAGACACCCACCCTGCAACGCCGGGGCTACACAGATCTGAGACAGCAACTGGGCTTTTGGCAGGGCTGTATTGCCCTCCCCAAGCACACAAGCTGCTCTGGAGTGTCCCCCTTCCCTCATCCTCCCCTCCTCCTTCTGCATCAGCTCCTCTCCTGTGCATCAACTTGTGATGCAAGGTCTCAGCCCACCGAGCAGGGCTGCCTTGAGCTGCCTGGACCTCCCAGGCAAACAAACTCTTCTCCCTCTCCCATGCACCCATCAAGCCCAGTCCATCCTCTGAGAGCTGCCATCTCCTCTTTTGCCTGGCTGGTACCCAGAGGACACGTGGGGAGGGATGGGAGGGCATGCCGGGGCCCTGCCAACCCACCCAAGCAACAAGCACAGAAAGAGATGCAAGGATGGAAAATTCCCCTTCATAATTAATAAATGAAGAATATTGTTGTTAATCGATGTAGCTGTGAAGAGAATATTGATTCCAGCCGCATGCTATTTTTTGTGTGGCTTAGATTTTTACACCTCATTTAGAGGCAGGTCTCTCTGGGGACCTCTTAACACCAAAAGATATTTGCAAGAGTCCAAAGTGAAGGGAAGAAAAGGGGGGAAAAAGATTAATTATTACCAGAGCTGGAGAATTATGTGTGTGTCCCGTTGTGGCCAACTGCAGTACTGATTTAAATATTTGATTAATAGCGAATTATAGCCGCAGTTGATAACTTATCTCCATGCTGGCTATTTAGTAAACAAGTGGGAGCCATTAGAAACATTTTTAATATTAATCCCAGGAAACTATGTTTATGAAGGCAGTGGCTAACCCTTTGTGTGCTAGGGCTCTGCAAGGAGGTTGCTCTGCTTGCTCGCCTCATCCTGTCCTTGGGTGGTTTAAATCTCTCCATGCCTCAGCTTTCCTTCTTCAAGATGAATAAATCCTGAGTTGAAAGTGGCACTGGTTAAGGCACTGAGCGAGGAGCTTCCATGAGCACCGAACCTTTAATGGAAAGCCAAGGAGATGGTTGGGGGTGAGTGGTGGGAGCAGGGGGCTCAGGGGGCTGCTGGGGGGGTCCTGCAGGACCTCGGCCCAAGGGTGGGTTTGCTCCAGGAGAGGTTTCATGCTGGCTGTTGGTCCGTGGCTCTGTGCATCTCTGTGCCAGCCTACATACGGTGGGGAGATGGCCGCGGCCTTCGGCACGCCTGAAGTGTTAAGTGTTAAGAGCAGATCAAAGAGCTGCCGAGAGCAGCAGCATTCCTGCAAACCCGCTGCTGCCTCCCTGGCAAAAATCACATCAAAGGCAGCAAGAGGTTCCTGGGACACTGCGAGCTGCTTCGGGACAAGACAGCTGCGGACCTGCTCATCCTGGCTTCCAGGATTTGCTCCTCTAGCAAACCATGCAGCCCATCGGCCGTGCTGTCGGGGCAGGGTGAGCACTGGTACCCAGGGCCAGCCGGAGCAGGGATGAACGGAGCCCCGGGAGACGGAAAAATAAGCTGTGAAACCTCCAGCACTGCAGTCAGCAATCCCCGCTACTGCAAGGCTTTAAGAGAGGGCTGGGGAGGGGAGAAAATAATTCCTAAATAGGAGGAGAGCCTCCGCTGAGCATGAGCCCAACCCTGCTGTGTGCAGGTCCTGCCAGTGCTGTCCACCCAGGGAAGCGTGGAGGAGTCTGGGGTTTGTGGGATGTTCAGAGCAGGTTTGTGAATTTGGGTCAAATTTTAGCCAGGGAGGGAGGGAAAAATGTGTGCGAGGAAAAAAATTAGAAAATGCCAAATGTGCGGCTTTCCACCACCGCAAAACATCCTCCAAAATAAACACAGGGAGAAAGGTCCCCAAAAAGGTGAGGCTGAGCCTGTCTGAGATGGAATAAACCTCAGCATTTGGGCAGGATGCAAAGAGGGAACCAGCTGGACTCTGTTGGCAGGAGGGGTGGGATTCACCCAGGCAAGGTGGGGGAAAGGCAGCAGCCCCCAGCACCTGGGCTGTACGGGTGGGGACCTGTGCCCCATGGTGTTTGCTGGATGTGAGATGGCAAAGGGCACCCATGCTCCAAAAAACCCTCAAGGTACCACTTAGAAGATGAGGAAAATAGCAAAGGGTGCAGGAATGTGTGTAGGGACAGCCACGGCGGGGGAAGAGGGTGGGACAGGACCTGCTGGAATGTCCCACCCCTGGCAGGGTGCTACCAAAATGACTCTCTGCTCCTTCCCCCCCCCAGCCCTGCTTCGAGGACAGATCTGTCACCTCCAGCTGTGGAAGCCCTGGGACGGGGGGACCGGGAGGAGCCGTCAAAGCCGGGCTGCGGAAACAGGAGCAGCGTGCCTGGGATATGCTCCCTCCTCCACACTTCAGCAGGGCTCACGCATCCATCTCCTCCTTTGCCCATGATAGGCCCTGGTGCTGCAGATCCATGCAGATCAATGCAAAATTAATTAGAGTAATCAACTCAGCTGTACCACAGAGATCATACAGGCAGGGTTTTAGGTGACTAATTGGTGGAAGCTGACAGCCAGTGTCCCCGGTGTCTTAGAGGTATTAACACTTTTTTCTCTGTAGATTAATTATCTTTTTCCACCTTTCACTTGATGGGTCTGTCCATACCGTGCTGTTTCAAGGGGAGCAGTGATGGAGTCCAGGCCTGAGGAGCATCCCATGGAGTGTGGTGCCTGGATTTGGGAGGGGGCAGGAGCCTGGGTTTGCTTTGTGGATGACAGCTTTGGCACCAGCAGCCCCATTAGGTCCCCGTCCCCCCTGCTGAGCCTCCATCCCTGTGCCATGGCAAAGCCTCCCTTGTGCACGCATACGGCACGGGGCCATTCTCCTGCCGTGCCTCTCCCAGCTGATCTGTGGCTCCTCCAATGCCACATCCCCTCTTCTTCTGTCTGGGACTGGGGTTTGACACCACTGGACCATCGTTTGGCAAAGGCTGGTGTCCACGCCATGAGGCTGAGGCTATTTCACAGGTCCATGAGAAGGTTAAAAGATGGGTTTGTTCTGCAAATACTGACATGGGGTCTCTGTGATAAAGACCTAATGAGACGCTTGTGCTGCTGGGACCCAAGCTGGGAACGGGGCAGATGCTCTTAATAGCATGGGTAATTAATCATCACCAGTTATCTAGCACTAGAGATGGGTTCTCCATCACTTGGACTCTGAGTCGCCACTGGGCACCTTCCTGCTGAGTCTGCCCTGACTCGGACAGAAATTATGGCTCGAGAGAGAGGTGGACATGCAGTGGTCCCTTGCGATGGTGCTCGTGGCCTTCCCACCCCTGAGCCTGGGGAGCGATAGGAAACCTCCCCTTGGCTTCGACAGATGATGGGTCAAACCACATGTGAGTAACCAAAGATATCTGCTGCCTTAGTGAAACACATCAAAGGCATCAGTTAGACATGGAGGAGGGTGGCAGAGCCCTACTCCTGGTCCAGGAAGGTCAGGACTGAAAACCCAATGAGTTGAGCCCTTGGGTGGCACTTGTCGCCTCAAATCATGGGAGTGGTGGCAAAGGGGATCTCCACTAGGTCAGGTCAGCAGTGGCTTTCCCCAGCTGAGCCTTGGGCTTTGGCTGCCCAAAAGTAAGGTGTTAAATCCAGACTGGTCACCCACATCACATTGCTGGCTGGCAGAGAAGGATCGCCACCTCCAGAGAGCCATTTGTCCCTTCAGACGGCTGGTGTCTGATAGCCAGGATGAATTGTCCTCTCGAGGAGGCCGAGTCTCCCCATCCAGCCACCCTGGCCACCTCGCTCTCATCCCACTCAGGTGATGGGAGATGGATCCTGCCATCATTGATCAAGGACTCAATCTCAGAAGCAGGTTTTATTGGCAGAGAAAACAGAGCAGAGTGTGGGAGGTACAGGTCAGGGAAGCAAAAGCATCCCAGCCCAGGCAGTCCCTCTGGGCATGGCAAGACCAGCTGCAGTGAAATGGTGCTGCTTGTTTGAACAAGCAGGTAACTGGAGTCACCAGAAGCTGTTATTTCTGTTACAGGAGCATCCTGAGAGGGAGGTTATACCCAGGGAGAGTCAGGCCTTGCTCCGAGGAGCTCAGCAGCATGGGCAGACAGCCACCGCTGGCGAGCCACGGAGCCGGTGGCCTGTTAGTGACTCTGGCAGAGCTGATGCCTGACTCCAAATCTCAGCAGCATCAGGCTTGCATCAAAATCATACAATCCTGCCTTTTTATCTACCTTTCTTAAAATAAAAAAGCAAACCCCTGTACCTTTCCTGCAAGGGAAAAGACAACTTTTTGAGGAAAAGTACCTCCCTTTCTGTGTGGTTTCAGAAAAATCAAACTTCCAGGTGTCCTGGCTTCCACGGGGAGGGGGTTTAAGGGTGATTAAAGGGGTTGTGCAGAAAAGGCGGCACCATGAAGCCGTGTCCCACAGCAGCATGCATGATGGACGCCTGTCCCTGGAAGTGGGATGTGATGGAAATTGCTGTCCCAAGATAGGGTAGGCAGAAGGATGCTCATGCATCTGTGTTCTCCATCTTGGTACCCAATTCTTGGTGGCACCAGGTAAGTCACACCACCCCAGTGGGCTCAACACCAACCCGCACCCCACCCCGTCTCCAATGTTTTGAGGAGTGAAGATTCGCCCCCGGCTTGTGCCACAAAGGCTGGTGTGAGTGCGGTGACCCTGCCGCTGCCTCCCGTGCAGGTAGGGGGATGAAGGAGGGGGATTATTCACTACTCAGCGCCAAACACCAAAGCCAGCACTTTAGAGTGCTTTCATCCCTGAAAGCTTCAGCGGGGAAGAAAGGCGAATGGACTGATCCCCCAACAGCACCGTAAGTGCTTTATTTTTTTAACAAAGCATCAGTGAGGTGGGAGGATGGGAGTGCAGGATAAGCAGCACAATGGCCTCCGAGCAAACCCTGCACTGGCACAAGGCGCGACCCCTCCTATGGTGGGTTATTGGAATTTGACCAACCTTAAAAATAAATCTTCTCCTGTTTCCTTTTATAGGGCCTTTCAAGCTGTATCCCCCAGGTCCTCGTGGAGGCTAATGAACATGCAACACATGGCTTAGAGCTGCTTGAATTATTCATTGAGAATAATATTTGTTGCTCTTTTCTTCTCTTGGTGAATCAATGGTGATTTATGGTAGAGGGTCCCCGCTATTGGGGGACCATTGGCCATGTGGACAGCACAGCATTTGCAAAAACTGGGGTATTCGCCACCCTCTCCCTGGGCCTCAGAGCACAGAGCTCCTCACCCCAGGCACAGCCACAAGAATTTCACTCGCTGTTTGCCAAAGTCAAACCTGGCCTTGCCTGGGGGTGACACAGAAGCAGAAGGGGAGGATGTTCCATGGTGGAAGGGATGGCTTCAGACCCCCCCAGCAACACCTGAACAGCCGGCGGGAGTACCCTGTGTATGGGGACATTTACGAACACATATGCTCCGAGGTCACATATCAGAGCCCAACGTGCTCAGAGATGTCTCCTCACATCCTTGCTGGCTTAGTTAGGAAGTTGGGGTTGCCAGCCTGAAGCAGGGGCTTAACTTTGTGAGAAAGCTCTTCTAGAGGAATTTAAAGCAGAATGATGCTCCCGGGAAAGCTCCATACACTGTGCAGCTATTCCGGTGCTCAGGAGTCCAAGGAAGCTCCTGGGAGAAGACCTGGACTGTTTTCCCAGCTCTGCCGCTGGCCCTGAGGTCTCAGCTTGCATTTCCCTCAGCCCAGAGTGGGGCGGAGGGAAATCTCTTTCCTGCCTCCATGCGGGTATTTAATGCTGCGTGGAGCCCCGCATCCTACCGCATCACATCCTGGCCCTTTGCACCCCACACCCGGCACCCCCAGCCCAGGTCCACCCCCAGGTTGCGGGAGGGGGACACGAGGAGGGCGGCCACGCCAGAGTGAATGAGTTATTTCTTTGCGTGATTCCCGAGAGTCGGATCTTAATTAGAAAATGGAGCTGTGGCACAAACGCAGACAAAATCCCGGCTGACTAAGGGGGCAGCAGGAGGCATGGGAGAGCAGGGTGTGTTTTCCAGCTCTGGCACCTGCTGATAAATCCCAACCCTGCAGCTCTCTGAGCTTCCTGCTCTTGAAGGGAGTTTTTCTGAAGGGCAGGGGATGTTTTTTGCCCAGCGGGGTTCACATTGCATGGGTCCACACCTGCCCTTTGCCTGGCCTGCGTAACACAGAGGTCAAATCCTAGCTGAAATAGCAGCTCTCCATTGACTCCTAGGGCCAATTTATACCAGCTGATGAGCTGGAGATGTGTTTCCGAGAGCTTCTTTTGCGGAAATTGCAGTTTTAACATAGCTGCACACTGAGCTGGGCAATTTTGAAGGGGTTCATCCTTCCTTTCTGTTTTCTCCCCCACCAAGGACCTCACCAGCAGCTTTCTGGGCTAGCTCTGTGAAAGCTTCCTGGGCACATCTCCTTGCAGAGCCACCAAGGAGCTTTGGGAAAAGGTCTTTTCTCAGCCCCTTTTGGGACAGGAAGAGCCTTGCTCAGAGCAGAAGAACCTTGCAAGCCGAGTGACTGTGGATGGCTCAGAGCTGGCAGAAGCAACACCCTGGGTTTAAATTTAAAGAAAAGATCTGGAAGTGGACTCAGCCACCTGCAAACTGCACTGAAGACGGGGGATTTCAGACCAGCTTTTCTTTCAGCAACATTTCCTGAGATGTAAGACTTGGCTTTTGGATCTGAGATTTGGACCTGCATCCCCTCCACCCTAAAAAATCCAGGAGGGCTTTACAAACCCCCACCCCCCAAGCCCCTGTGCAGCCCCCCCCAGCTCCCAACACCCAGCAGCAGTGGGGCTGAACCCAGGGTCTCATCCTTCATCATCCCCCACCTCAAAGTGATGGCAAGAAGGCAGCTCTCACTTGTCAAGGTGGCATGGTGTCATGCAAGCGATGGCCTGGGGCTGGCCTGCGGGAAGGAGAAGAGCCCTAATGCAGTTTTGACAGCGAGGCTATCGGTTAAGTGCTGTGTGTGGATATTTTTCCCCCTTCTATTTTTTATTATTGGAAGTTACAAGTAGCTAAAGACCTCCCCAATTATCTGGGAGCCACTTAAGAGCAATTGAGCACCTGTCACCCACTGAATAGGCTGCATCGCCCTAATGACAGGAGCAGAGAAAAGATGCAGGTCAGCAGTGATGGGGATGCTGGCGATTTACAGCTTTGCAGTGCCAGCTCCCAGCTCTGAGAGGGGCAGAAAAAAACCACCTGAAGAGGCAGAAGGAGGAAAGGAGCCACAAGAAGCCTTCCCAGGGGTCCCTCGTGGGATGGGCGGGTGACTTGATGACCACAGCTTGGCCACCCCTTGGTCTGCGGAGCTCTGCAGCTCCCAGGGATGTGGAGCAGGCCATGCCATTAGCTGCTCAGTCCCGTAAATAGGAAGGAAAAAATATCCGAGGGATCATTCACTGATCATCAACCAGCATAAAAAAGAAAATTTATCTACACTTTTTTTTCTGCTTTCAGTGAATAGCTGCTCACAGGGGTACACATCCCATGCTGGCAGGTTTCTTGGGCTGCTGGAAGGGCCAGAGGTGCTGCAAACCCCCAGACGCAAAGCCTGAACCTGCAGGATGAGCTGCAGCCTCTGGGTAGTGGGAACGAGACTGTGTTTCCTGTACAAGGCCATTTCAGACAGCTTTGGATGTGGGATCATGAAAATGATTGCTTTTGAGGCATCGGTTTGATTAATTAATTATAATTTCTATGTGATATAAACATATTAAGTGGGTCAATTGTATAGAATGGCATGAGAGATAAACACAACTGAATACCAGCAAAACCTGACATGATGTACCCCACCATGAACGAGAAGATGTGTGTGTAAAATATCACAAAAGCCATATTGTAGAAGATTGCACTCAGCTCCATGAAGTAAAGCCTGGTACCTGTTCCCCAGCAAACCAAGCCTGAAGCCAGCCCCTTCCCTCCAGCTGTGCCTGATGAGCAGCTCTGACTGGGAATCACCTTCTCGGGAAAAGCAGAGGTTTTCTTCCCAAGTGGAGGAACCTGCCCATGCACAAACACCCTCTCCTGCAGGCAGCTCCGCCTTTGGATGCGGCTTTTTGGAGCAAGGATGCGAGAAGGGGCTGGCAGAGCTCTACCATGTCCCCCACCAGCGACTGCCCAAGCCAGGACACAGGCAGCGGGGTGTCCCTGAGGAGATGGGGGGCAGGAGGCATGGGAATGGGGGAGAAGGTGCCAACCTGGAAAAGTTCATCGATAAAAATGTAAAATTAAAATAATTTGCATCAATTCTGCTGAGTGGCTGTTAGGCCTAATTGTTATTGACTTGTCGCTGTAATTATTAAGGCTCACACAGAGCTCGGCTGGCAAAGGAGGGCAGGTTTGGGGGTCGTCCCCCCCAACGTGTCCCCCCAGTGCCAGACGGGGCTGGGAGGGGGACGGCAGCGACATCAGGCCCCCTGCCGTGCAGGGACATGTTAGTGCCTTGGTTCTTGGAAACAGCCCCCAAGAAGTCACCATCAGTGCAAAGAGGGGAGGTTTTGGCCATTTTCAGTGGACGGGAGCAAGAGAGGGATGGCAGAGGGGAAGATGGAGAAGGGACAAATGAGGGGAAAACTGAGGGCAGATGGGAGGAATGGGAAGGGATGAGGAGGCGGCTCTGGAGAGACCCTGTAGACGCTGCCAATGCTATTTGCTTGGTGCAGTGCCGGGTAATTTTCTCCCCTCCTTCCTCCAGCCTTTGTTTCTGCTGCCAGCATGGACCCCAAGCAGCAAAGGAGTCTGATCAATAGGAACACGGTGTTTGCATGGATCATACATGCGAAGAGCACGTTCCTGGATCAATGCTGAGGTCTCACAGAAGGAGAGGAAGGAAGGGGGAAAAAAAAACCAAAACCCACCCCTGCCAGGATGCGCATCGCCACAGGATGTACCGTTTCCATGGTGATGGGCTGCTCTCCCACCACCCTGTCCTCTGCAGTGATTCTGGGGACCCCGCTCAGCACCCCAAGGCGAAGCAACTGTCCCGCCAGGCTCTTCACCGAGGGGTGACAGGGGTCCAGCTGCCCTCATGGCCACAGTGATGGGGGGGGTCAAACCCCCCACCCCGTCAGCTCTGCCCGCAGGCTGGATGAGGCCTCTCAGATGATGGGATGTGGGGTGTCACCACAGTACGGCCAGCAGCAGAGAAAATCCTCATCCCGTTTTTCCTCTTTCCAACAGGCCACAGCTGAAATCGTGGCTCCCAATGGGCTGTGTGCCCATGCAGGAACCCCTGCTCTAGCTCCCTCCCTGCCTCCTTCCCCAGGGGCTCAGAGGAATTAAGATGATCATGTCTTTAAAGTGCTTTGGAAATGAGAAGCACTTGAGAAAAGTGGACAGAAACCTTAATGGAGCCAGAGATTGCCCAGCCAAGGGTGGACATCCTCTGCTTTGTTTCCATGCAAGCAAAGACACCTGGGGCCACTTATCCTACAAAAGCCCCCCAAACCACCCCTTTGGGGCTTGCCCAGTCCACAGGCTCCTGGGGTTTTCTTGCCCACTCTTCACGCTGGGCTTCACCTGTGGCTGGCCACGCAGAGAGGCAGGAGGCTGTCTTTGCAGCAAAGCCAGCCAATACTTCTCAGCCAATAAAGTTATCTAAGGGTAATCATTAAGCCCTTACAAGCAATGCAGCTTGTGTGGAGCTGGGGGAGACAGCGAGTGAGATACTGCTGCAAATGTCCTTGCAGAAAGCAGCTGACCTTGGTGAGGCAGAACAGTGCAGCTGTGCCGGGTGCCGGCGGCTGCCTCCCGACCTCCTCCGAATTTGGGGATGAGCAATCACTGCAAGATGGGTCTCCTTGCAAGGAGTCAAAGGGCTTGTGGTGGCAACTGTGGCCAACTTGTGCTTGAAGCAGTCATGTCCCTCCTGCAGTGAGGAACAGGCACGGGGTGGTGGTGGTAAGGCAGGGAGGAGCTGGTCTGGAGAGGGGCAGGCCAGAAGCACATGGGATCACAACTGGACAAGAGCCTGGAAAGCAGCTCCTAAGCATCACCAATCCACCCCTGAAGTCGAGCCGTTGTCCTCCATGAGGGTAAATCCCACATTTGGACCTGCCAGAGCTGCCATCTGAAGTGGCTGCCCTGGTTGCTGGCAGCTTGCGGGCAGAGCTGGCTTTGAAGCATCGCTGGCAGGGTTTGCCTTAGCACCAGCTTGGTCCCTGCTATTGCTTAAAACATTTTTCTTTTAATCAGCCATGAGGTAAATTTAAAAAGTTGGCTGTGCAGGAATTAGGCCTTTTGGCTGATAGTTTAGGAAGCATCTGTCTCCATTGTCTTCAAAGTAGTCTTCCACAGGAGAGTAATCAGATGGTTAATGCAGCCGCAAATGAAATCACCCATCATTAACTATTCAAACCAAGAGGTCTGTAAAGGATCAGCCCAATAAATCCCCCCTGGAGTGAGTGCAGGAGGAGCTGGAGAGGGGCTGGAGTCACCTCTTGTGGTGGTTTAGCCCCAGTCAGCAACCAAGCCCCATGCAGCCGCTTGCTCACTCCCCCCTGGTGGGATGGGGGAGAGAATCGGAAGGGTAAAAGTGAGGCAACTCATGGGCTGAGATAAAGACAGTTTAAGAGGTAAAGCAAAAGCTGCATGCGGAAGCAAAGCAAAACAAGGAATTCGTTCACTCCTTCCCATGGGCAGGCAGGTGTTCAGCCATCTCCAGGAAAGCAGGGCTCCATCACACGTAACGGTTACTTGGGAAGACAAACGCCATCACTCTGAACATCCCCCCCTTCCTCCTTCTTCCCCCAGCTTTATATACTGAGCATGACGTCATATGGTATGGAATATCCCTTTGGTCAGTTGGGGTCAGCTGTCCTGGCTGTGCCCCGTCCCAGCTTCTTGTGCCCCCGGCAGAGCATGGGGAGCTGAAAAAGTCCTTGACCAGTGTAAGCGCGACTTAGCAACAACTAAAACATCTCCACGTTATCACCACTGTTTCCAGCAAAAATCCAAAACATAGTCCCATACTAGCTACTACGAAGAAGTTTAACTCTATCCCAGCTGAAACCAGGACAGTACCCACCCCTTATTCCATACCATTTACATCATGCTCAGGTTCCACACTATCCAATACAACCTCATTAATGTCCACCCCCCCTTCCCATCCTTTGATAAAATACACAGATATCATTTAGTCCATGGCTTTGGGCTCCATCTGTTTAGGGCTACGGGTTGGTGATGGAGAACGGGGCACCAGGGCCACCCAGGAGCACCAAGAGTCGCGTTCTGAGCGCAAGGTTTTCATCAGCCTGAAAAGCACGTGGAGGGGGATGGCTTTGACGAGCCAAAGCCCAGCTGGTGTGTTTGGAGCAAAAGCAGAGATACCGCTCAAAAAATACTTGTTTGGGAAGGATGAGGGGTCAGCAAGGCCGGGTCTCAGACCCCACAGCAGGTGCCTGGCCCTGCTGGGTCCCTGGGGAATGGCCCTGCAGACGTTGCTAAAGTGGCGTCTCCCTGGCCCTGTAAATGCTGCTGGTCCCTCACCTCAGGGCTGGCCACAAGCACCACGCTAGCAAGGCAGCATCACCTCCTCTTCATTACAGCCCCCTGCCCACCCCTCACCTCGTCCTGCAGCTGCAAGGCACAGGCAGAGGAAGGGATATGTGGGGCTGGGGACACGTGGGGGATGTCCTGGGAGAAGCAAAGCCTGTAGCAATGACCCACTGGTGCAGCAGGAGGATCGCTCAGGCTCAGTGACGGGGTGACAGGCTGGCGTTTTGGAGCTGGAAAAAGCAAACAGAGGGGAAAAGGGTCTTTTCTCCTGGTTTTGTTATCTCCAAACTCCTGGCCAGCCAGCTTCTGGGAAAGAGGGGGTAAAGAAAACCAAACCATGAAGCAATCCCCGCCGCAGTCACAGGAAAGGGGAAGGTGCAGATGTTGCCAGCTGTGCCCTGCCTCCTTGTTGGTCACACCCATGGATGCCTCTGGTCCCTGGCACCTGTTTGGGCTGGAAGTTCATCATCTCGATATAGAAAAAAAAGGGAATTTTGGTCTCATGTTGACACTGCCACGTGCACATAACAAACATGGAGACCAAGCGAGACATTTACCCCTTTGAAAGAGGTCAGCACAGAGGTTATGGAGCATCTGAGCCCCGGGGACGCCGTGGGCTGCCTCTATCCACAGGGCTGCGTTTTGCCCTTAAAGAGTAAGCCCTTAAAGATGACTTTACCTCCAGAGAGGGGGAGGAGATGGAGGGAGTATGAGAGCCTGCGTGCTGGAGGAGTAAGTTCTTTGTTGCCTAGAGCTTGTTAAATCCATACATTGAAGAGAAGAATAAATAAAAAAATCAAATCTCTACTTCTGAAAAGCGTTTCTGTGGGGAGCTGCTTCCCTGAATCTTCCAGACCCAGCCTCTGTCAATAAATCAATAGCTGATGCAGGTTGGCTGCAATCAGCTGCAGGAGAGCAAGCGTGTGATGGATGGACAGGAGAGGGGTGAATCTAAGAGATAGGGCAGAGGTGATGCTCACCTTGAGCTTTATCATTTGCCACTGAAAGACAAGGTAGTGTGGAGGCATTAACCGAAGTGCTAACAGCAGGAGTAGTAGCGCAAACACCCCCCTCCACAAAGACCACTTCTCCTGAAGAGCCTGCTGTGTTTCTCCTCTGGTTTTTACCCTGCGTCCTGTGGTCTTCCTTGCCACGCAAATGGGTAAACTGAGGAGAGAAGTTAAATGATGTTCCAAACGGCTGGGAAAGGAGGGATGCTCCTCAGGCCCCTGCTCAGACGTTCCTTCTGCATTAAAGCTTTCTGGTTTTGGCTGCAAGGGGGACCTTGTTGCTCCTGCGGGAGGGAGGGAGGCATGGAAGAGAAATGTAGGATTTTCACAGCTGATTTCCTAGTTTTCAAGCCCAGTGTCTGCTCAGCATCAGGAAGGGGGCAACTATACTGGGGAACAGAGGACTAGAGCTCCTGGGTTCAGAGTTCACTTGGGGCAGTGCAGACCAAACCCAGCTCTCGCTCCCAGCCCAGCACTGAGATTAGCCCGGAGCAGCAATGGGCTTCCACGAGTGTCTCATGGGGAGAGATTTTTTCCTTCTGCCACCCTCCTCCTGCCCCACAGATTTACTCTTCCCTCCCCTGAAACCCAGGAGGTCTTTGGGACCCTCAGCACATCCCTATCCCCAGGGACAGATGCTAGGGGAAAGTTGGTAAGAAATAAGGTGACACTTCTTATGCTGAACCACTTCTTATCTTCAGCTTAACAACTTATTTAGCTGAGGCTTCACTGGCCATCCCATGTAACTGCCCTCAAGGGATTATTCCAGCCCCTCCAAACACATTTACGCTTTGGGTCTTGGCAGCCCGGAGATGGGGAGTTCCTAAACACAAGGAAACACAGAGGGAAGAGGATTCCCTTTGGTTTGCTCTCAGCCTGCTTATCAGAGAGGCTTGAGTGTTTGCCTCATTCTTCTGTTAGGGAAACAAGAAAATAACCATTTCCCTTCTTCTCCAGGTTGCTCACAATCTTTAGGGCTCCTCAAACACCCCTTAATGTCCCTGCACGCACATACCAGCCCATCCCACCCTCAGTGCCTCTCCTTCCTCAGCTCCCAGAGCAGGGGGGGACAGGCGTATCGAATATGGATTGACACAGGACTATAATGATGTGTTCTGATTTCTCCTCTGTTCCTCTCTTAATCATTGCTAACATCCAATTTGCCTTTTTGACTGCAGCTGAACATCGAGCTGACATTTCCAGAGAACTACCCACATTAACTCCAAGAGCTCTTCCCTGAGCAGTAATAGCTAATTTGGAGCCCATCGTGGTATATAGGAAGTTAGGGTTGTTTTCCTCATGTGCATGACTTTGCATTTATCAACATTGTATTTTATCTACCCTTTTATTGCCCAGTCTCCTCATGTCCTTAGAGCAAACTTTCCTGGTCAGTCTTTGTGTCAACTACCCTGAAAATTTCTGCTTCCCCACCAAGCCTTATGGCTTTATTTTCTGCTTTTTCCCAGATTATTTAAGAGCGTGTGGATCAGAGTGGGTCCCAGCACTGATCCCTGTGGACCCTACATGGAATTCCTCCATGGGAGTCACTCTCAGGCTGAAAAATGATATCCAGGCTCCTCCTGGCCACATTTTTGATTCCAGGTTCTCCAGGAGAAGCAAATCCATTTCAGGCCAGGGACACTGCATAAGAAGGGAGCTAATTTTGGAGAACATGGAAGTGAGCAGCAGCAGATCCCATAAGATAATCAGGAACGTTGTGGAAGGTCCATCACCCAGGCACAAGGCCCATGTAGGTGTCGTTTTCAAGCCCTAGTTGCTGTCCTGCATGGGCATGTCCGCCCTGAGGTCTGTCTATCCAGTTCATCCATTCCCCAGGCTAGGCTCCCACGTGAGCAACTCTGGCCTGGGAGCCTGCAGAGCAGGATTTTCTCCTGGGGTGTCTGCAGGGCCCTTGACTCTGGTGATATCCAGGAGCATGCGGAGGAAATGAAGCCCAGACCCAGGGGACTGGGTCAGCCAGGGAACAGCATAGGGCACCAACCCCAGCAAAGGTGCTTCTCAGAGACAGGCTCTCCTTGGGCAGGGGACTGAGAGCTGCCCTTTCATCTGTGACCCACCCCATCTTCCCTGGCACAAGTCTTCATCCTCTCCTTGCTACTCGGAGGTTTGTAACAGCAGCATGGAATAGCCAGGCCTGTGTTTTGTAGGCAAATCCTAATCCAGGCATCTTTTCCCCAAAGTGGGATCCGACTGGTCTCACAGGGTCTATATAAAGAGGAGAAGACCGGGATTTGTACCCCTACTCATCCCATGAATGAAGGCATCCCATTTAATCTCCACTCCTGACCAAGTCATGGAGATGCTGCATCACCTCCCCATGGCTTTCAGGCACGCCGCGTCCTGAAGGATGCAGCAGCCCCCACAGCCATACCATTTTGCCCAGTAACCTTTGCCATACAGCTCCCTGTGTGCCCCTTGTCATGGGGAGCAGGGGAATCCAGCTCGGAGCGCTTTGCTTTGTTTCTTCCTCAAACTCATTCTTGGTTTCATTCAAAACAGCTTGGAAAATAATAGCCAAAAATAAACCAGGCTGCCAGGGAAGGCTGGAGGGAGAGGACTGTGCCCACTACTATGGCAACTGCAATCACTTCCTGCCCTGCTGAAGGAGGCAGAGCTGCTGATTTGTCTTTATTTCCAAGAAGATTGGCTCGACCCCAGCCCAAGGCATGTACTGAGGCAGTCTCTCCTTGGGTGGGCAAACTGGCATCTCATCCATGGGCAGCACAGCAAGCCCTGGGCACCGCTGGCAGGGCAAGGGGCAGCCAGAAGCAAGTCAAATCTAGTGGCAACAAGCTTTTGGAGCTGGGTGGAAAGGCGCAGAGTTGTGGTTTCAGTGCTGGGTCTCCCCCTCTGTCCCTGCAAAGGCCTCATGTGCATGGTCACAACAAGACAGAGATCCCTGTGTGCCTGAAAATAAACCAAAGGCAGACAAGGAGTGCTCTTGATGTGAAGGCATGGGCTGGATGCAAGTAGATGAGGTGTTTGAAGGCAAACCTAAAACCAGGTCAAAAAGACAGCTACCGCATGGTGCAAAAACACCCCAGGCTTCTCCAGAACACTTCAGCTTCCTCAAGGAGATCATTGGTTGAGACCTAAGTAAATGAAATGGGTGGGATTTGGTCTGCCCAGTCACCCTGCCTGGCACGCATGCAGTCATCACCCCCTTGGGTCCTTGGCCAGCCCCAGCCCCAGCCCCTGGGGGAGCTCAGACCTCTCTCACAAGCTCCCTCCCAGAACTGGATAAGGAAGTTTTGTTGGTGCTGTTTGTGGGTTTCAAGCCATGGATGCCCTGGATCATCATGGACTTTTACCCAAACTCCTTCCTTTTGAGGTTATCTGAAATACCTCTGCAAAGTAGCACCTGTGCTTGAGGACTCTGTTGGCTTTTTCCAACCTGTCATTTATTGCTGAAGACATAATTTCAGTAGGTTTTAAGATCTGCCCCAAGGTATGCCACATTTTTGGGTGACACTCTGCTTCCATTAGGATTCTTTGGAGCAGACAAGCAAGGTTCAACCCTTCTGCTGAGGACCAGAGTCACCAGCCCAGAACAGCAGGGCTGAGCGGGAGCACCAAACCTCCATAGGCCTGGCCCAGAGTAATGAGAAAAATAATCATAGAATCATAGAATCGTTAAGGTTGGAAAAGACCCTTAAGATCATCGAGTCCAACCACTAACCTATCACTGCCAAGTCCACCACTAAACCATATCCTCAAGCACCACATCTACCCTTCTTTTAAATACCTCCAGGGATGGAGACGCCACCACCTCCCTGGGCAGCCCGTTCCAATGCCTGACAACCCTTTCGGTGAAGAAGTTTTTCCTAATATCCAGCCTAAACTTCCCCTGGCGCAGCTTGAGGCCATTTCCTCTCATCCTATCACTTGTTACTAGGGAAAAGAGACCAACCCCCGCCTCGCTACAACCTCCTTTCAGGTAGTTGTAGAGAGCGATAAGGCCTCCCCTCAGCCTCTTCCTCTCCAGACTAAACAACCCCAATTCCCTCAGCTGCTCCTCATAAGACTTGTTCTCTAGACCCTTCACCAACTTTGTTGCCCTTCTCTGGACACGCTCCAGTGCCTCGATGTCCTTCTTGTAGTGAGGGGCCCAAAACTGCACACAGTACTCGAGTTGTGGCCTCACCAGGGCCAAGTACAGGGGCACGATCACCTCCCTGCTCCTGCTGGCCACACTATACCTGATACAAGCTAGGATGCCTTTGGCCTTCTTGGCCACCTGGGCACACTGCTGGCTCGTGTTCAGCCGGCTGTCAACCAACACCCCCAGGTCCTTTTCCTCCAGGCAGCTCTCCAGCCACTCCTCCCCAAGCCTGTAGCGTTGCATGGGGTTGTTGTGACCCAAGGGCAGGACCTGGCACTTGGCCTTGTTGAATCTCATACCGTTGGCTCCGGCCCAACGATCCAGCCTGTCCAGGTCCCTCTGTAGGGCCTTCCTGCCCTCCAGCAGATCGACACTTCCACCCAGCTTGGTGTCATCTGCAAACTTACTGAGGGTGCACTCAATCCCCTCATCCAGATCATCAATGAAGATATTGAACAGGACTGGCCCCAACACTGAGCCCTGGGGAACACCACTCGTGACTGGCCACCAACTGGATTTGACTCCATTCACCACCACTCTCTGGGCTCGGCCGTCCAGCCAGTTTTTAACCCAGCGCAGAGTGCACTTGTCCAAGCTGTGAGCAGCCAGCTTCTCCAGGAGAATGCTGTGGGAGACAGCGTCAAAGGCCTTACTAAAGTCCAAGTAGACAACGCCCACAGCCTTTCCCTCATCCACTAAGTGGGTCACCTTATCATAGAAGGAGACCAGGTTAGTGAGGCAGGACCTCCCTTTCATAAACCCATGCTGGCTGAGCCCGATCCCCTGGGTGTCCTGCATGTGCTGCGTAATGGCATTCAAGATGATGTGCTCCATGACCTTTCCTGGCACCGAGGTCAGTCTGACAGGCCTGTAGTTCCCCGGATCCTCCTTCCGACCCTTCTTGTAGAGGGGTGTCACATTTGCTGGTTTCCAGTCATCTGGGACCTCCCCGGTTGACCAGAACTGCTGATAAATGATGGAGAGTGGCTTGGCGAGCTCCTCTGCCAGCTCCCTCAGTATCCTCGGGTGGATCCCATCCGGCCCCATGGACTTGTGAACATCCAGGTGAAGAAGCAGGTTGGTGACTGCCACCTCTTCAACAACTGGGACTTCATTCTGCATAAAGGCTGAATCTTCAGCCTTTAGATTTTTCTTCCAAAACTAGAACTTTTCAACATCTCATATGAAATAAAAGTGGGGAAGATACAATTAGACTAAAATCTAATAACTTCTAAACTTACTTAGAAACATTATAGGCATTTTAAACATGGAAATTAAGTACCACTTGAAACATCCTGTGTTGGCAGGTCAAAGTATTTAATTTCAGCTTTTAAATGGCATTTCCTTCTGGAGCTTTTCCCTGTACACTTCATTCAGCTGAAGTCAACACCATTCCTTGTATTTGTTTGACGGAGTCGTCACCACTGCACAGGTTCCCAAGTAATTTCTGCTCATCTTTTCTTTGATTTTCACATCAGCTTTTCTCAAACAGAGCAGCCAGGCTCCTGCCTCGCTAGCTATTTGAAGCACAAGGTCCTGTATGCCTGGCACAGTTCCCCAGCTGGGTTCCTCCTCAGCCTCTCACCCTGGGCCCTGATATTGCTTAAGCACTGAGGTGCTAATTAAGAGCCAAGCAGAACGCCACATGCTCCAAATTTGAGGACTGGAGACTAATTTAGAAGCAACAACCTAATTCAGAGGCAACACCCCAAACTCTGCAGCCTGAGGAAGGGATCAGGGCTGAATTGCAGAGCCAGGACTCAAATCTCCTTGATCTCCAGAATTTGCCCAGTGCAGCCCCGATATTCAGGCCGGTAGCAGCTCTGGGATCCCTTTGCTTTTGGAGGAGGGGGATTTTGAGGGCTCTGCACTGCGCTGTGATTCACTGGTGCCCCGCAGCCCTGCTGGCTGCAGACCCCCTTGGGCTGGCTGGGCCAGGTTATGGGAGGCTCAGAAAGAGGAAGCACTAGAAACAGAATTCATCTTTTTTAACAAAAGAGGAAGATCTCTAAAGGGAGGCTGGTGCCTCACGGCTCCTGGGGAAGAATTGATTTTTACTTGTCCCAAAATAGGCTCAGCAGAGCCCTGAAAACATTCCTCCTCCTCCTCCTCCTCGGGCTGGAGCCAAACAGCAGCATGGGGTTGGTGGGGGAGGCCAGTGCCTGGGTCTGATAGAGGGAGGCTGACCTGGGATTGGGTCTTGTGCCCTAGTGTCCCTCCATGGCCTTGTCTGGTCTCTGTAGCCATGCTGAGAATCCTCAGGGTCTCCAGCCATCTCCCCAGGGCTCAACCATACATCCCGGCCACCCTCCTCTATAGCGGGCTGTAGCCCTTCCCTGGCATCCCCTGTGCTGGCCTCAGGGGAACAACACCCTTGTGTCTTGGACCAGGATGTGGCTTGTGGTGCCTGGAGACCCAGTGGTTCCTGAGAACCCATCAGTAGCTGGTTTGACTGGAGGCGGGGGACATTTTAAAGACAGTGTAACTCACCTGGTCCACACAGTTGGAGACAAGAAGGTGTTTCTAGCCGTGACAAAGTTGGAGCTGCATCATGAGGCTCATTGTAGGATTGCCACCCATGTGGGCATAGAACCTTTTAAAATAATGGAATCATTTAGGTTGGAAAAGACCTTTAAGATTGAGTTCATCCTACATCTCTGCAGGCACGTCACTACCATCTGCCTTGGGCGCTGCAGGACAAGGATCTTCCCAAGGATAACCCAGGGAGGGCCGGTGCCTTCCTGGGACACCTCGCTATGGTGTCCCGTGCACAACTGTCCCATGTTCTCAGCACTACCAGGCCTGGGCAAGCACGTGTGGCACATCATGCCATGGGATGTGGGGCCCCAGGTGCCAGCAGGGAGTAGCGCGCCCACATTCTTCCTTGCAACTGCAATAGCAAAGTGACAGGGAGTTGGGGGGAGGGGAATGGGCTTTTTTGTCCTCTTTTTATCCTTGCACTGACATCCCCTGGGTCAAGACTGGCCCCTCCATGGGACCAATACCACCCCAGTCCTCCAGAGCCATGTTCTGGACCCAGACAAGGTCCCCACCACTGTCGCCTCCTCCCAGCTGTCGCCAGCTGCAGCAGAAAATCCCTGGTGTCCCCGCTTTGGCTGGGCTCTGCTGCCTTCCCTGGCTCTCGGTACAGTATCTCCCGGCCCCCTCCCTGCTCCTTGGGCTTTGTCAAAGCACATTTCCCAATTAGAGGATAAAAATATTCCATTCCTGACTCCGTGCGCTATCGATTTTGCCTGTAGCTGCGGAGGAGGCGAGGGTGGGTGCGCGCGGGGTAGGGAGAGGTGAAGGGCTGTAGGCACGAAGTGCAGCTGCCTCCCCCCCTACCCCTTTATTATTATTGTTATTATTCATCACTGTGAAAAGCACCTAGCAGGACTGGTTAGCTCAGCTGACCAGTGATAGAGAACAGGGGATCGATACTTAATTGACACAGGCTGGGCAGCCGGAGCAGGGATTGGAGATAGGGGAAGGTTTCTGGGAGGAGGGAGGGGAAGAGGGGAGAAGGAACAAAAGCCAGGGGAAGGGAGGAGAGGCAGGGAGAGGGTGGGAGGAGCAGAGAAATAATGAAGGAAGAGGCAGAGATGAGAGGACGGAAGGGGAGGTGGAAGGACAAAGCCCCGTGGAGCCCAGCTTGCCCAGTGGGAGCTCTGTGGGTGGGTGCTGTGCCGGCATGTGGCCCCGGAAGCCTTGTGTGCCACAAGGTCTGATGGGACGGGTGAGGCAACAGCGTGGCAGAGGCCTCCTTGTGCCTATGCGAATATCTAAATCCTCTTCTGAATGCAAGGTGTGGACTCCGTCACTGCTGCAGGTGTGTGTGCACTCTCGGCACCACAGCAACAGCAAAATGCCCTGGACCAAGCACTGCTAAATAGTCCCTCCTTGCTCACTGTGGCCAGGAGCATGCAAAGTAATGAACATTGCTCTCCTGTCAAAAATGCCCCAACAAGACCCAAGAGCAGGCAGGAAATAATCTGCTGACCTTAGATCTTCTCTTCCACCACCTCGTGGTATAACTCCACCTCCTGCTGCAGGAGCCTTCCCTCCCATAGCAGCACAGCCTGTCCCACACGGCTGGTGGTGTATCCATGTAAGTAGTAGGTATGGTCTAAACTCCCCAAACCTCAGTTTTCCTCCCTCTAGATAATACCTCCCAGAGCTGTTGGGAAAATGAGTAAATTTGAGCAAGGCTCGTCTTATGAGGACTTGTTTTCTCTCACATTGGTCATCTGGGTCCTCTCTCTGCCCAGTGACTCCCTGCTGTGGAGGCAAATTCAAGTACAGATGGTGGCAATGACAGGGACAAGCACAACTCACAGGGTCGGGTCTCACTAAGGACCGATGTGTCACCCAGTGGCCTTGGTCATTCCCGTCCCTCGAGATGAGGCACTAGTCCTGAGTGCTCCATGAAGCCTGCAATGCCCTGCTTTTTGGGGAAAAGCCCCGAGTGGGCAGGGGCCAGGTCAGGTGCCAGACCTGGCAGTCACGCTCTTGCTTGACTTGGCTCTAGCGAAGTCCCTGCTGGAGCAGCTCACTTGGGCTGGGTGCCAGATTTACAAGGAAAATGTAGACAAAATGGAGAGACATGGAGGGAAGGAACAAGAATAAGATGTATGGAAGATGTGGCCTTTTAGGATGAGTAGAAGGCAGTGAGTTCATGTACTCCAGAAGGGAGAAGACATCAGCAGCTAAGCCTGGGAGGGCAGCGACACTGGCTGATTTGTTCTCTGTCTCTGTTGAGGGGAGGACAGGAGAAACTGTTGGGTTTGTTGGGTTGTGTCAACCCAACTGTTGGGTTGACAGTTGGACTTGATGATCTTAGAGGTCTTTCACAACCTTAATGGTTCTGTGATGGTGGGCTCCCAGACTGGAGCCAATTTCTCTCTGAGGATTTTGGTGGCCAGTGGTGGCACCAAATGGTTGTTACAGAGCTCTGGGGGAGAACAAGGTGGATATTCCTGCAGAACTCCAAGAGACACTGCCTGTTGTATGGAGGTCTGGCAAAGGGAACTTTCACCAGAAGGACAGAAAATTGCTGAACTTCTCCGGGACTTGGCTGCTCCAGGGGACTGGGCAAGACACTCCTGGGGCTTCTTCCTGCACCTGGAAGGGAAAAGCCAAAACATGCCTTGACCTTCAAAGCCCTTTAGCCGCCAACAGCATGGGCTGCTCTTTACTCTGAGCTGACCTGGGGTCTTGGCCCTATAGAGAGACAGCAGGAATCCTTTCTTGAGCAGAGGGCTCTTCGCCCCTGTTTGTAGAATAAAAGGGATGACCTTTCCCAAGCTAGAAGTTCACTTTTCTTTCTCTTTCATTTTAATCTGAGCCCTTCCAGCTCTCTCACCTATGACCTTCAAGAGACACCCATGCACAGAAAGCCTTCTAGGCTCTTCCTTCTGCCAACCTTTGCCAGGAGCTCACGCAAACAACCCAACTGGGTGGGGAGAGGCCAGCTGGCCTTGAGCAGAGCCCAACAGAGCCTTTGGCTGCTTCTCAGTCAACAGGAAGAAGAAGGACCTTCAAGGCACCTTCCCTGCTCCAGAGTGTTCAACCTAAAGAGAACGTATCAACCTGGAGACACACATCTGCCGTTCGGTCTTGGGAACTGTCTGGATGGGAAGCACTCAGACCCTCTTCCCATCCACACAGCTGATCACCTGCAGATGGGAAAGGCAGATATATTTAGCTTCTCTTGGCACCAGCCAAAAAGAGCATTGAAGAGAGGGATGGGGTGGTGGGAAAACAGCACTTTGATTTTATTTGTTCTCTTTATGGACTCTTAAAGGTACAGGCTGGCATTTGATCCTTGTTAAGGCATGGGGCCCAGCAGGCCATGGCATGGGGAACTTCAACCCAGGGCCCATCCTATCACTCTTGATCTATAACGTCAGCCTTAAAAGGATCCTCTTCGTCTCCTTAAACAATATATTACCACTGTCCATCGTTCCCATTAACGCATAAAAAATCATTAGGTATTTCTATGGAGACCCATCACCATAAACACAGGCTTCCAATTGCACGCCAGCATTAAGCAGCCAAAGTAAACTGAAGATTATTTCTGTGGTAGTACCCTCTCATCACACATCCCCATCCCAGCCCTCCCCCGTCCCCCGCTGTCTCTCTTCCCTCGATCAATTTTATGGTGCTTGCCTGGGGTTCATTAATGTTTCCGGAATCTCTCTCTGCCCTGTTTAAAAATTCTTAATTAAGCAAGGTTTTTTTGTTTACACTTGAACTAATTACACTTTTAAACACGACAATAAAACATCAGCTCTGGGCCATTAGGGCCTGCTGCGGCCGGGCAATTCAGGAACTGCCATGCTTTGCAAGTAGATAGGAAGGCCGGAGACGCAGCCGTTCTGCCTAGCTTCAGTCAAGAGGACGCCAGGATCTTCACCTGGTACGTGGAGATGGGGGCCAAGGGTTCGAGCAGCCAGATGTCCTCTTTAGCTCTTCCTTGTTTCCTCCGGATGTGCATCCCCCAGATAAGGGCTGGCAGAGCAGATAGCTGTGGATGCATCCTCTCCCAGTGCTCATCATTGTTTGCCATGCATGGGTTCTCCATGCAACTGTCCCCATTTCTCCAGAGGTACATTGGCATAGTAGGACCCAAAGGTAATGAATGCTGGAGGTAATGGAGACCTGGACAATGGGTCTACATGGAGGATGTAGGCCTGGGGTGTCAGTGGTTGGGTCGTCTCCAACAGGCCAAGCTTAAGCGCTTGTCTGTACTGAAGGAGATGCTCTCCCAGGTGGCCAAGGAGCAGAAGAGATGGAGCAGAACCTCTGGGACACGTCTCTCTCCATCCGCAAGGGAATGTGCCACAGCCCAGTGGTGGGAGCACCATATCTCAGGAGCTTGGACTCAGCTTCTCATCACTGCAGGAAACTCTTTCTTCCTGGCCTTTGTCTGCCTGGGGCTTTTTGTGTCCATCCTTGGGGACAGGAGCTGCTGCTGTGGTGCTGAGTCCTTGGGGTGTTGGTACCAGGCTTCTGCTGGTGAAGACCTTTTAAGCAAGAGGTGTTGCAGCTGGTTCTGGACACAGTGTCACCAGTGATGGAGAGCTGCCCACCACCACCACGCAAATGCTCAAAAGTCCCTATGAGCACAGCAATAAGGGACACCCAGAAGCTGTTCTGCTCCATTCAGGACCAGGAGATGCTGGTCATTAGTTCATCTCCCACCATAGTGGTGGCTCTCCAGATACCAGCTCCAAACTGGTACTTCCTGCCTTATTTCTGTCCCATCTAGAAATAACCTCCCTTACATCAGGAAAGCACATGGGGCATGATGAAGATGGGACTGGGGCGAGTGTTGCTGAGAGCCTTTGGGTTGTGTCTGCAGTAGCAATATGGAGGGGAAGATGGCAGGACAAGGCAGGGTGCTGGTACCTGCACGTTGGCAGCTCCTGGGGGACTCAGGTTTCTGTGTGAGGCTCTTGATGCCCAATGGCAGAGGGGTGGCCATCCTACATATCCCACCCAGCCAGGCAGCCTCTCTCAGGCCCTCATGGGACCCACCAAGTGGAGAGGGGGGAAGCCAGGTCCTGATGGCCAACCTTTGCTCAGATGCTTTCCTGAAATCCTCACCAGAGGGGAAAACCAGAGCTCCAGTGCTCCCTCTGCAAAAGGGAGCATAGCATTTGAGCCCCATGGGACATTTTTTCTCTTGTGCATCCAGGTCTCACCAAGCCAGGACTGGAGAGGGCTTTTGCAATGCAGTAAACACCCTGAGCAAGACCAAACACTCCTGGCCAGTCCTACAACCTGGTCCCCACATTGCTTCACCCAAAATGCTGCCCAGTTCACGTCTGACTTTTGGAAACCCCTTTCCCTGGAGGTTACGAGCAGAGAGCTTGGGAAAAACATCTCTCCTTGCCCTGTTGTTTCTTCTTTGTAGCCTTCCCTGGTCAATCAGAGCAGCATTCAAGCCAGCTCCAAAGCCCTCCATCATCTTTTCCCCTCTGAGACAGGCGGGCAGTGGAGTGACCTCCTTGCTGGTGCAGTGTTTGCAGGCAGAAACACGTTCGTGCAGACCTGGGCTGTGTTCAGACTCATACGTGTCTCCTGGGAAGTGCTGGCACTGGGGCAAGGGTGTTGCAAAGACCCCTGCTGAGATCCCTGCCGGCTGACCTGCTTGATAAACTCACTCACATGATGAGAAATGAGGTGTCAGTCATAGAGGATTATTAAAAAAAAATCCATATACAAAGCTTTTGTGGGGAATGTTGCATTTTTAAACTTAAAATACCTCAGATGCACAAAGGTCTTTTGGAGTCTAATTCTTAAAGAAACCAGTGGATTTGCTAGGAAGGAAGGGAGGAAGACAGGACTGAAATTGTCTGTTCCAACATACTGCTCTTCCCTTTCTCCTCTCCTATTTCAAGCAGAAAATTTCCCACTTTGGAAGAAAACAGTTGATTCCTTTCCCACACTCACTGCTGCTCACATGAGCTCTCAGACCTCCTCATGGGCAGGAGCAGGCTAGCGAGGCGGCAGCGGTGAGGCGATCACCATCTTGCCCATAAATGCCTCTGACTTTTGTATTATTTTTTCATTCTGGACTCAACCTGCTTGGGGCTGGCTCCTGACATGTATAAAACCTGCCCAGACTTCACTGCAGCCATCCTGGCCAGCCCCCGCTGAAGCACTTTGACTCACAGGCACCAGCCCGGGAATCCCCTGGGAATATTCCTGGGAGGATTTTGTCCCTGCACAGCAGAGTCCCACCTTGCTCCCAATGCAAGCTATAAGGGAAGAAAGCGTGTTGTCCTCCTGGGCCATAAGGGAAACCGAGGCATGGAGCAGGAAAGCAGCTCCCTAGGATTCACAAAACCATGACACCAGCCTGGGGGTGCACCCACTCCTCATGGCCCACCTGCACACAGCAGTTGGAGCTGAGACCCAGCAGACTCAGTTCATGCAACAGCAGCTCAGGCGGTCACTGCTCTGTCGCACAACCAGAGCTGGCAACGGGGGATAAAGCCACCCCAGGCTGTCACCAAGCCCCACAGGAGGGATCAGGAGGGGAGCGTGAGGCTGCTGGGAGGAGGAGGAAGAGGAGGGACAAGTGGCAGGTTTCCAGCATGGGTTTCCAGCAGGGTCCCCCCCCGAGGTGACCGGCTAGGGTTGCATCGATCCCAGTGTTAGTGGGACACTGTATTTGCTGTGCAGGAGAGTGCAGAAGAGCTCGGGGAGGGGGGAAGAAAATAGCAAGAAGAGGGGAAATCTGTGGGTGGGTGTTTTCCTGTCCCTTCTGTCGCTCTAGAGGGAGGCAAAACCCCAGCCCCCACCCCCCCCACCCTTCCTGGCAGACCCACCCCAGTGCCAGCCTTGAGCATCCTGAAAATGCCAACCACAAGGCATGCAGAGGACCTGGGGCAAAGAGCACAGCTGAGAGGCATCAGTCCCAGCTACAGGGGTACCTAGGGCCCCAAATTCAAGCCCCGTTCATGTTCATGCCCTCCCTCAGCACCTTCTCTCTTCCTCCCAAACTGTCCCCCACAGACCCTTCCTGGAGGACTCAAACTGAGACCAGCCAAATCATCACATCTGTTACATGTGGGCATGGCGAGCTCCAGACTCAATGAAGCCACCGCGCTTGGCCAACAGCCTGGATAATGCTGCACGAGCAGCAGGAATAAACCATTGGGATGCCCTGTGTCCAGGGCCGTTTGGTTTTCCTTGAGTGCCTGCGGGCTTCCGCAGGGGCCAGGGAGCTGCAGGGAGGATGGAGGGGTGTTCGCCTCCTCCTGCTCCACCCTGCCCAGCCCCAGGGGTGCTGAGCAAGGCTCAGCCCTCCTGGGAGGGCTATTTGGGAGGGATAAATCTCCCTGACTGATTGGGAGTGATAAATGGGGGAGGATTTGCAGCAGGGAAAGTGCCAAAAGAGGTGGAGAAGGGAAAGATGCCCTGGCTCCATGTGGGGTTTGAAACAGGGAAGGCAGATGAGAAAGGGGGAGAGGGATGAATAAGCAAATCAGTGCAGGGGAACCCCATGGGGACCATGGACCTTCACGCCTCTCCTGGCCATGTCCCCGCGAGAGGGGCCACCCCGGGGTGTCCTTCTGGCTGGGAAAGGGGAAGGTGGACGCAAGGTTTTGGGGCACAGAGGAGCCAGCATCACTTTGCCTGTCTGGGTGCTGGCAGGCAGGGCAGGGACTTCTTCTACTCCTTGCCCCTGCACAGGCCCATCTCCCCCCTCTTTTTTTTCCCTAATTCTTCTCATAAATATCTTTCCACAGCAAGGTCTGGAGGAAAATTACAGCTCCTAGAAATGCTGGGCAGGGTTTCCCGTTGGGGGCCAGAGAGGCAGGAGGGACAGGACAGGGAGGCTGCCTTCCTGGCAGCCGCCCTGAGAGGGGAGCAGGGACAGCAGCTGCAGGTCCCCCTTCCCCGGGAGCAATAAGGGGGGAAAGGCACCTTCCCCGTGTCTGTCCCCCAGAAATAGGCCAGAAACTCACTGTGATGCTTGGGCTGGACCCAGAGCATTCTGACCCCCTGCAGCAGCCGTGTCTGGGGCACACGTGGCCAATGGGGGCTTGCAAAGGGCCGGGGGGGGGGGGCAGAATTCTGCTGAATTTAGCACCCAAAGCTCCCCCATGCACAGCCATGTCCCCCCATGCTCACCCCTGGCCCCCAGCCAGGACATCATTTGGTGCTTCCCTGCCCCGTGGGGTGCCTCTCTGTCCTGCAACCCATCCAGCACCAAATCTGAGCCCCTAAACAGCCCCTCAGGGTGAGCAGCTTCCACCACCTTCACACTGTCCATCCTGCCTTTCCCCTTCCTGTGGTCAGCATCACGGCTGGGCTGCAGCCTCCTTCCCGCGCTCTGCCCTTGTTTCAATTTTATGAGCTTTTTCTTGCTATAAATATGGTTTTGAGTGCCCATTTATCAGGTCCTGCAGCTCTGGAGTCAGCCTGCCGAGCTGCCCATGACAGGTCAAAATTGACTCATATGATATTAGAATTGCTATTGATCCCTTCGGCACCTCTCAACGCTCCCGGCTCCGTGACCCCGTGTCAGGCTGGGCAGCCCCCCCACCTCCAGCTGCCCCGCGCTTCCTCCTGCCTGCTCTCTGGCTCTTCCCTCCATCTGCAGCTGGGATAGGGTCCCTCGCTCCCTGCCTGACACCCTATGGGGACCCAGGCACCGTGTCCTCCCATGGCCATGGGCCCTTTAGCCTCCCATCGCCTCCCCCTCGCTGCTTCACCGGGTGATGCTGAGCGGGATATGGCCTCGGAGCTGCTCTATGCACAGCGCTGGGTGAATCCCAAAGGGAAATGCTGCTCCGGTCTGGGTGACTTTCAAGACTCTCAGCTTCTTGCTCAAGGACTTTGGTGGCTGGGATGGGTGCTGCACCCCAAAAAGGCCATCAAATACTCCATGCCTTGGTTTCTATGCCTGAAAAGTGAGCATCTTCCCCCCTTCCTTTTCCTGCAGGTTTCCACACTAGAGGCAACTGAAGACTAAGGCTCAAGCAGCTCTGGGTATTGCTTTTATCAAAACGGGCAAATACCTCCACCAATTCAAGCTCAATTAATCTGTTTTCTTCCATCCCTGTTTCCTGGGGGATCCATGTGGGTTCCTGCTGTGCTGGAAGCCCTTCAGCAGCTTCCCAAAAGACAGTGACTTTCACCCCCAGGTTTCGTTGACCTCCCACCAAATCTTCATCCTTTTTTTCCCTGTTTTCCCCTGGAGAAGGAGACAAGGGAATGGCCTCTTTCTGGCTCTTCTCATATAGAATGAAGGGCATCAAAGCAAAAGAGTGGGTAGCAGGATCAAACCACGTAGAAGAAGGTCCTTCTCCACTGATACATCACCCTGCAGTGGCAAGATGCTGTAGGCACTGGAAGGGTGGTCAGGGCCAAGAAGAACATTCATGGGAAGCAAACCATCCACAACTATGCATGGCCAAGACACCAACCCAACAAGGGAATCTCTGCAGCGGGGGGGGGGTGAGGGGATAGCTGGGGCAGGGTGGCTGCATGTGTGGTCATGTGTGGTCATTTCACAGCCACGCATGGTCATATGTGGTCATATACAGTCATGCATGGTCTTCCATGGTTGTGCATGGTCATGCAGGGTGGTGAGCGGTCACATGTGGTCAGCCACGGTTGTGCACAGTAATATATGGTTGTACATGGTCATGTGTGGTCACGGATGGTGGTGAATGGCCATGCATGGTCATACATGGCTGTGGTGGCATCCAGAGCCACATCTCTGTGCCCACAGCCTGGAGCAGGGCCGACCGCCAAGGACATGAGCTCACCAGCTCCTGGGTGCAACATCACGGGTGACCAAAAGTGAGACGTGGCTTTCCGAGGAGTTTATCTGGAGCCAGGGCTGGCAATTGATCAAGGGGAAACTCTGCATCCTCCAGAGCAACCCAGGATTAATTTATGTTTGTCTGAAGGATGCTAATTAAGTCTGTTTAAGAGAAAGTTAACTTTAATACCATGATCTAGTTGATATTAAGAAGCTACCAAGGAGAGCTGGAATCAGCTGATCCAATGTCCAGCCAAAGGCCCTGTTTCAGGATCTGCTCAGCATGGCCCCAGGGCAGGACGCGGCTGCCCCGGGGATGCTCCCTGGAAGAGGCCATCCCCCTCTTGTGCATCCCACCTGCTTTAACACCCAAAGGGTACAGAAGAAGGACCAAATCTGATCCAACCTTGGCTTATCAAACAGGACCAAAAATATTTTTTTTTCAGTTTATTGGCAATTTCCCATTCCCCGCCTCAAAAAAATTAAATAGAAGTAATTCGATTTGAAATGAAAACCAGTTCAAAATCATTAGTAAATCGAAAGTCAAGCAAAAACCAAGTGTTCTGGGTTGGGCAGCATGTTTGGGTTTGATTTCAGGCTTTGAGGCATGGCTTGAACATTTTAGGGTCAAACCAAAAGAAATTCTTCTGAACAAAGTTGCTCCGGTGGCAGAGCTGGAGCCACTTGTCATTGGAGCTGCTCCAGTGTGAGCTGGCGCAGCAGGCTATGCCGGAGCCCGGCATCCCCCCGGGGTGCTCCCATCGCCCCAGGGGCCTGATCCTGCTCCCCTGGGTGGTGCAGGGAGCTCTGAGCTCCCTCTTGTCCCCAGTTACACCCGCATTCACCACGGCAGCTCCCCTCACACCCCAGGGCTGCAGGATAGGCCACCGGCCCTGGGGATGAGAGGTGGCAGCAGCTCCTCATCCCACCGCAGCCCCATCACCCAGGGCAGGGCGACATCCATCGAGTCAACAAAAAAATCTCCTGGCAGCTCCATCTCTTTTTTCCCCCCTTAAAGCAAACATCTTCATTACAGCTCGGAGTTGTTTAAATAAATGAATTAATATTGACAAACCATCAACGAGGCTAATAAATGATTAGTTAAAGGCATACATACATCACATTACGGTTAGCATTAGCTGAGGCTTAATTACTTGTGGAGAGGATCCCATTAGAGTAGGTGCTACGTCGCCATCACCCTCCGCAGCCCGCCACCCCCACAGGGCTCCTGCTACACCCTCGGCCCTGTCGGGACCTCCCAGAGCTACCGCATCCCACTGCCACCGGGCCAGACCAGGCACCAGACGGCCTGGTGGGGCAGGGCATGGCAGGGGAAACTTCGCCCTGATTCCCACTCCAGGGCATGGCCCATCAGTGCAGCGCGTGGGCCAGGTCTCAGCAGGCAGAGGTGCCACCGGGGCACAGCCGACGGCTCTTGGCAGGGAAAGTTCAGACACTTGGTTGGCACGAGGTGGTCAAACACCCAGATCCATGCAGCCTGTGAAAAGAAACACTGACAAATAAAATAGGCAATAAATAATAATAACAATATCATAAAATTTCAAATTTATTGAAAACCGGTCCACTTGCAGAATAATGGATTTTTCTATTATTTACACAGCTGCTGATTTTCTGTAAATATTTAATGCCCGATGGATTTTTTTTCAAAGTACAAATCTGAACAATTTCTAAATTTAAAATCCATTGCACAGTGCAACCCAGCGAGGGCCTGATCCTGCCACCCTCCCTCAGTGGGAGCCACTCCTGGAGCCGAGGCGGGACCAATGCTGCACCCAGAGGTATCCACGGAGGCTCCTTCTGGCTGGTGACGTTTTGGGTTGACCTCTCAGTCCTCAGATATTGGTGGGGACAGATGGGCAAAGCCAAAACCATAAAACCTCCTAATATCTTTCCAGCGTGTCCGGCATACTGTGCCACCCATCCCCAGGGACCTGAGGCCGCCGCGCTAGTCACACACGCGGTGTCACTGGGATGGCCGTGCCCCGCTGTGGGAGCAAAGAGCCAAAGACCCCAAAAAGCGAAAATTGAGATGAAAGTCAGTGAGCGTGAGGCTCACGTCCATATGCATTTCAGCTTCTAGAGGTTTGTTAGGACTAAAGAGGCCCTTTCATCCCTTTCCAAGGTGTTGTAATGTATCCCCAGCTGGCTTTCATCTCCGCCTGATTGATACTCAGGGCTCTAATGAGCGTGACGGGAAAAGTGGCCGAGGCCGGAGGGGGGGTATGGTGGGGGGGTGGGCAGAGACCCCTCTGCAAAGGTTTCAAAACACTCTCCGTGTTGCAGCTAATGAGGGGATCAGCAGAGCAGAGCTGGAGTGTGGTGCCGAGGAGCGTGACAGGAGGATGGAGCTCCCTGAAGGCTGCTGGGTGCAGGTCTCAGCCCCCCAGCCTGGGAACACTGAATCCACGAGGCCATGAGTGACCCCCCAGGATGCCTCTGCCCCGCAGCCAAAATGGAGCATTTAAAGCCCCTTTTGCTATTTTCCCCCCAGCTGCATCTGTCCTCAAACCATTGAGTGTCAGGTGAGTGGCCTCGCTGGCCCTTCTCCCTGGGAGGTTAAGGGTTGTACCCCTCTCCCCAGGGTGGGCAAGTGAGAAAGGAGACCCTGGGACAGAGCACCCTGCTCCTGGGGAACGTTGGGTGCCCAGCACAGTCAACAGGCATCACCCCGCCTCCTCCACCATCCTCCTCCTCTCCAACTGCTCCCAGGCTGAAAACCCATACAAACACTACCGGGGCACCCCTGCACCCCCACTTCACCTCCCTCCTCCCAGTCCCTTCCCATTTATGCCACCAAGGTCAGCTCGATGGTGGCCTCAGCACTGCTCCATGCGCTGCTGTGGGGAGCTGGGAGGACCGTCACCTCCCTCCTGTCCTGGCACCGGGGACACAGCCCAGCTGGGGCCGCTGCGGGTTCCCCAGCTGCCTCCCAGCATCAGCACCTCCAGTGCCGGTGCCTCCAGCTCTGGGTGCTGGGGTGGGGGGGAAATGCTGCCTTCCTGGGCTGGGGCTGCATCCTGTGCACCATCACTGCGGGAACGCTCTCACTTCAAACCTCCTCAGCCCAGAAGGTCCCTAGCCAGGGCCTGTGTCGGTCCTTGTGTCTCAGCGGCCCTTTGAGACATGGGACGAATGGACAGAGGCTGCTCCAGTGTGGTGGCACTGCTGGGTTTGGTGAGCAAGGGGGTGTCCTTGAGACCCCCTGGCACATGATTCTACCTCCACAGGGGACAGATCGTGCCCTCCTTGCAGGCAGCTCAGCCCTGCACTGATGCCACAGGGGATGCCCCTGAGCAACCCTTACCTCTCCTTCCCCCTCCTCTTCCCCACTCCCTCTCCCCCCTGCTGGCATTCATCTGTTTCTGTTCCCAGGTCTAATGGGCTGCTGAGGAATGGGCCACATGCCAATATGGATCTTGACAAATGCAGCCTGAGCAGGGCTTCTCCCTCTTCACTCTGGCCCGTTTGTTCCCCCTAACACCCCTCTGGGTCTGGAGCTGCTAGCTCCTCTCAACAGGACAAAAAAGGAAAAATAAAAAAATAAAAAAGAAAAAGAGAGGCAGCTTTTCCAGAAATCCCTGAAGCCAGGTGTTTTTGGAGCCTCCTTGTCTGCCTGCACCCGCTGCCCAGCCGGGGCCAGATCCAGAGCTGCCCCTCGCCACCACCATCCCTGAGACCACTGCATTCGTTGCACCACTGGCCAAAGTGGGGTCTATGTCTGTGCCCTGGCAGTCATTGCTGGCTGCCCCCAGGCTCCTCTCCCAGTGGGTGTCAGGTCTTGGCCACCTCTCCCATGGAGAGGATCACCAGAAGGACCCCATCTGTCCCTACCAGTGGGTCCCATCAGCCAAAGTGGGTCCTCCCCGCTCTCAGAGCTGCAACCGTGGCAAGCACATGGCAGCCGGGCTGGACCAACCCTCAGCAGCAACTCCATGCCCACAGGGCACCCGAGCAGCGATACTCTCCTGGTGTTTGGGGACTGGGGCTAAAGGACGACGTGGCAGTTGTCATTGGCCCAGGAGGGATCAAGCAGGGCTGCGCCCCTGGGGACATCAGGGAAAGGCTGGCACATTCCCATGGCAGAGGGAAGGGGGGCTGACCCCGGTGGGGAGCCCTCCCCCCCACTCCACTGGTAACTCCCAGGAGAGGGGGAGCGAGGGGCAGGGGAGTGGAGGGGGGTTATTAGCAGCTTCTCCCTTTCAGGGCCAGGCAGCCAGACTCTTTAAGTAGATCTGAAGGAGTCTGAGCGTGTTGCCTTAATTGATTGGCAAGCGCTCCAAGCTGAATATCGGAGATGTGCCGGGGAGCCAAGCACTATCGCCTTCCTCCATCCATCAACCCGGCACGGTCCTCTCCTCTCCCCCAGCCCAAGCAATACCTGCTGCCCACAGAGGAGATCTGGAACTGCCAGGCCCTCTCCTGGCTCTGGCACCGGGCACCCTTCCCTGCGGCACCTCAAGCCAGCTGGAAGGGGAAAAAAACCAACAAAACCAAAAAACCCAAACCACACAGCGTTTCCCAGGACCCGTGAGGATTTGTGACAGAGCATCTGCGTGCACCCACAGATGTTTGCATATTATCCAAGGGAAACGGGTAGGTTTTTTCTCATTGTGTTTCACTTTTTAGTTTGTTTTAATTCTCATCCAGCCCTCAGAGCTGGCCGGGATGCAGGAATGTGAATTAACACAAGGAAGAATAAAAAGGAAGAATAAAAAGAAAGAAAAGAGAAAAAAATAAAAGGAAAAAAAAGGGGGACAAGCAGGGATCACCACTTCGTACAAGTGTTTGGAGTTCAGAGAGACTCACCCAGAGCCTTCGGAGCCACCAGCCCAGTAAGGAGCAGGAACTGGGAACTGGGGGTTTCACACACCCTGGCACTGCTGTGGTTCTTGTACCCAGGACCCCCACCCCAGCTCTCTGAGCTCACAAAACCCGTGGAGGGGCTTGCCCAGGGTTTCCAGCCCTTCAGGCAACTACTTGCTCAACTCCCTGTGCATGGGAAAGCCAGAAATGCACTTAAAACCCTCCCAAAATGCAGGACCTGAGGCTTTATAAACCAAACCCCAACCTGGCCATAGGCAAACTCTTTCCAAGCAACTTCACCTTCCAAAGCAGCTCGACTCCCCACGACCTCGGCACCAGCCTGGAGCTCGAAGACCAGCAGCTCCCAAGCCAGCCCTGTGGTTGCAGGGCCAACATTCCAGGCTTGGTGGGTCTGACTCAAGCCCGAGTTGGCAAGCCCATCCCCGCCTGTCCCGCAGAGAGCTGGGAGATGCCGTTGGGTGCGCAGGATGGAGGCAACGCGGGTGCTTCAGCTGCTGGCGTTTCAGGCAGCTCCATGGCTGGATCCATCCCCTCCCATCGCACGCACGCTCAGAGCGGCCGGCTGAGTGATTGATAGGTTTTTATGTTACACTGGGAGGAAAAGGAAAAAAATAAAAGGAAGGTGAGGGAGGAGAAGATGGTGTATTTAACACTGGAGCAGTTGCTGATAATTGCCTGGAGTGAAACATCTCAGTACCTGGTGGCTGCTGGACCCAGACATCCCCGTCTCACTGCTGAATCGCCAGCTCTGAGCACTGGTGTCAGATTCAAAAGGCAGCCCTGCAAGATGCAAGAAATAGCCTTGTTTCCCCACTCCAAATTCCCTTGCCCCATCTCTAGCCAGTCTCCCACTACCCCAGCACCAGGCACGAACACCACCTCCTGCCCTGAGGGTCCTGCCCCCTTCTCTTTGCCCACTGTCCCCATTGCACCCCTGACCCTGCCTGGGTTTGCTGGCCTGACCCCAGACACAGCATCTGTTGGTCACAGAATGGTGGTGGGGGTGGTCAGGGACCCCTATGCTGGCAGGTCCCCTCGTGGGGCTGCTCCTACCCCGGGTCTGGCAGTTGGAGTGGCCCCAGGGCAAACGGGTGTCTCCAGGGCAGGTAGGATGGAAAAAGAAGGGAGCAGGCATAGTTCCCACCTAAGAACCAAGGCTACCCTGAAGTACATCCTACCCCCTGGCAGCTCTTGTGACCCTCCCCTGGGCTGATCCCTCCTTCCCTCAGCTCCTCCAGCAGCTGCCTCTCCCCATTGCCTTCCCCTCCCTCCCTGCTTTTAAACGATTGCAAAGACTCTCATTTTCTAAGCCCAATTACTCCGGCACAATACCCCCAACTGTGCTCTAAGCACAGCAGCACGGTCCGTTGCCTCCCCAAACTGCCCCGTGGCTGGCCACGGCTAGCACTGAAAGGTGACGGCGAGAGGCCGGGATCAATATGGCACCTCCATCTCCCAGCCCCGATGTGCATCGGGGTCCTCACACCTCCGGGCTCTCCTCCTGGAGAGAACCATCCAGCAGGAGCAGGATAATCCATGTCCTGTCTGGCCAACTTGCCAGCAAAGGAATGGACATGAGGGCTTTTGCTGGGATTTGGGAGCTTTATCTGCCCAAACAGGAGCTGCTCCCTCTCGGCACACCCAGGGGAGGGGCATGGGTTGAACCTCAGCCCCTCGTATTTGGGTTTGCCCAAACTCATGGGGTGGGCCTGGAAGGAGCCTCCCCTGCAAGCTAAGAGCACATCTCAGACATGGAGCTGCAGGGCTCGGAGTGACCCGGACTGCAAACAGCAAAGGAAGATTTTTTGTAAACCCGCCTCCCTCCAAGCCCACTTGCCCCCTCAGTGCCACGGCAATAGGAAAAAAAATTGTGTTTTGCTATCTCATGCAAATAAACCAAAGCCAAAGCCCTGGCAGATGGGCCAGGGTGAACCCAGACGTTTTACCCGGACAGTTTCAGCGGGGCTGGGTCCTTCCCCAGGCGTTTCATCTTTTCCAAGGAAGATGGGAGGTGGGAGTAGCTGGCAGCTGGTTTGGAAGGAGAGGGGCCGGCTGCGGGGTTTTCCCACTTTTGACCAATGCCACAGGTATTCCCATCCATCTGATAACTCCCTTTGGGACACAAACCCTTCAGCATCCATCCCTTTGACCCAAAGATGCCCCCAGCCATGCCCCAGAGCACCGGATCCCACAGTCTCACACGTGCATCGAGCGCTGCCTGTCCTCAGCTCTGATTGAGCTGATGCGCTGCAGACCCTTCACAACCCAAACCCTCTGCAGGGAGCTGGTTTACAAGAAGAGTGCTGGCTTCCCAAACAAGCCTCCCAGTCCACAACACATTTCCAGCCATACATAATCTAATATACGTTACCATAGTGCCAATCAATAACTCAGTAGGCCAGCTCCGAAATTATTCTCTTAAAGGGCCATCACACCTCTTCCTCCCCCTCCCCTGGTCCAACTGCCTCGAGGTCGCCAGTGCAGGGCCTGGAGGAGCTGCTTGCCCTCAGGTCTTGTGCACCAGGCGTTGCCATGCAGGACACGAAGCTGGGCTGGTGGTGACACCCTTCTTCACCCATCACGCCCATCTTTGTGCTGCGTCCTTGTTGCGTAGCTTGTGATGGACACGTGGGCGCTCACCTCCAGGCCACGGCTTCTGCCTTCGCTGCTCAGCAGCATCTTCCCTGCTCTGCAGCTCCACCATGGACACAGCTTTCCCCTCCTCAACACGACCCTCGCATCCCCGAGGGCGGCCTCCCCATGTGCGCACACACGCTCACACCAGCAGGGGGCAAAGCATGTAAAAAGCAGGTCCTGCTCTGTCGACCCACTCCCTCACCAGGATTTTCCGTTCCTGGGAGTTGATGGTGTCCGGGCTGCAACTGGAGCACAGGACCAGGCAGCACCTGCAGCCGCTCCAGCCCCCGCCCAGAGGCTCCCCACACTGTCACCATGAGCTTGGGGACAGGCGTGGGGGGACCTCAGCACCCTGCCAGCCTTCAGCAGCCCCCTGGGGAGCTGCCCCTCCTGTGCCAAAGCACCCGGGACCCCCAGGTGCCACAGAAAACCCCAGGGTGCGTTTCCAGTCCAGCTCCCAAAGTGTCGCTAGCGCTAGCTTTTCCTTCTGCCTCAGCACTAAGGGGGGGAAGCTCTAAAAGCCCCGGAGATGGCAATTGCCTCCCCGCAGCCCTCACTGGCTTCAATCCCCTCCCTGGGGAAAAGCCTCCTGAGACCAGCCTTGCCCAGGACCGCACATGCGGGCATCGCCGTAACAAATCCCATCCTGCTTCGTGACTTACCAGACTCAATGCCATGCTCTCAAGGCACTGTCCCTTTCCTCAAGCACCCATGGTCCCAGCCAGAGCAAGTTTACACACAGGCCCTGCTGATGCTCCCCTGAGCCCAACTCATCCACTTTGCTCCTGTTATAAAAGGGAAAAGGAAGTGGCAGGACCTGGAGCCACTTTCCCAGGTGGCTGTGGTACCTCCCCAAGCCCCTCACTGTGCAGCCTGAGCAAAATGAGCCAGACAACCCCTACCTGAGTCTGTATTGGTGGGAATTCTTCCACTCCCTAAGTGCGTTAACACTGAAACCTGATGATGCCAGCCAAGGTTGCCTCCTCTGTATCTCAATCCCAGCAAAGACTTGCCAGAAAGAGGAAGAGTAATTGTGCTCTAAGACCCCCAACAAGCCTCAGCCAGTGGCAGGGGCTGCATATTGTCTCATCTTGGGTGGAGTTTGGGAGATTTCTGCACTAACCATGTGCTCGGCCTGTGGTTCTGTTTAACTTCCACCACCAGTAACAAAAATCACCCACCTGCACCCAAGACCTATGAAAGAGAAATGCCGGCACTAGCAGCTGCTGCTCCTGGCCCCTCGGTGCCAAGGGAAGCGTTTTAGTGGTGGGGGGGATTTTTGAGGCTTGGCTTTTTTTTTTGAGCTCACCACCAAATGCTCTGCAAAGGCAAATGAGATGTCGGAAACTGTTGTGCTTGCTCCAGGCTGGTTTGGGGCAGGGTCCTGGTTACACCTGGCTACTCTGGGTATGGGGAGCCCTCTTGAAAGAAAAGACAACAGATTTTAATCAGAAGCTGAGGATTTTTCTCTCCTGCTTTTATTTTCTGCACGCCCCACCAAATGTTTTCTTGAAAACCCTGACCAAACAACCTCCCTGAAAGCTTTTTCTTTGCCACGATATAATTTTTTTAAAAACCTAAGAAGTCTGGCTACAGATGCTCTTGCAGAGCTGGGCACCCTATGGTGCCCCTGGCACGGTGCTGCGCTGGCAGAGCTAGGGCTCAGGTGCACGGGGCCATGTCAGGAACCGGAGGGTCCCAAATCTCTTGTCAGGGAGAAGCTCTGAAGCCACAAGGTCCCCACATCTGTCCCCTGCCCCACTGGTGTCCCCCGGCCCCCAGGCAGTATCAGAGCCTGGGTCCCCAGGGACCCCTCGGGGCATCACCAGCTGCCTTCAAGCAGCCCCCGAAGGGCAGCCCGGCCTCTATGTCTTCCATTAATTCACTTCACACTGTCCATATTGATCGGCTCTGCTCTCTCCCCAGCTCCCCCTCCCTTGCACGCCCTCCCCCCTGCCGGCTGCTGCACCATTGGGCAGCCTGGGCTGCATGCTGCATGATCCATACAAACTCACTTACTCAGGGAAATCAATGGGCTCGAAAGAGCACATACAGCAAGGCGAGGAGTCTGTCTGGGGATCGACCGCACAACAAGGAGACACAGAGAGCAGCAGCCTGCACCCCGCCTGCACCCAGCGCCCCGCAGGGTGGCCAAGGGACCCGGCGGCCCCCGCTGCCACCCCCGCCGCAGCCCCTCGGTGCCCTGGTCCCCTGTGGGATGGGGTAATGGTGCTCTGGAGCTGGGTGCAGCTGTTCTGGAGGGGGGGTTCCCCTTTTTCCAACAAAGCAGGGGGACTGGGAGGCAGTGTGTCTCCTTGGGTAGGAGCAGGGGGTCTGGCATGTGTGGGGGGGTCCCTACCAGGACACCCTCCTCCTCCCAAATCTAAGAGAAAGCACATCCCCCTTTTAGACTCCAGCCAGCACAGGCTCCCGCATCCTCCCTTTGGTTCTCTTTGGCTTCAGAGAAGTCACACTGCACCTGTACCTCAGTTTCCCCATGTTTAACTAGGGGAATGCCTCTCTCGCAGTGATTTCAGGGTTAGGGGAGGCTCTGCTCTGCCAAGCTGACCTGGTTTGTGGCCAGCCCTGTTCACAACAGCAATGAATGGTACTGGGCTGAGGAGAGAGCTAAGATTCAGGATTTTTTGCCCCTTCTCAGGGCACCGCCAGCCCTATTCACCCAGGGAAATAGTTGCTGCTGCACAAGCAGTGCACTGGGGTGATTAATAAATCCTGCCAGAAGAGCTGCTACTGTGCTGAGTTCGCCCATCAAGGAAGGAAATTTTTATTTATATATGTTCTATAAACTAATTTTTGCATCATTGCAATAAATCCATCTTCCAGCCATCAGCTACAATCTGCCTTCATTGCCATTCTCGTGCGGCTCCAGGTGGGATGCTGGGCCGGGGGAGGGAGCAGGCACAGGAGCATCCTGGCACCACCGACCCCAAGGGAGGTCCCCAGGGTCCCCATTGGGGCTGGAGCCAAACTGGGAACTTGGGGCAATGTTAAGGAGGGAAGAAGCAAGCACTGGCACCCAGCTCTCACCCTGCTGGTCCATCATGCCTGGGTGGAGGGACAGAGGGGCCCCCAGGGGCATGAAGTTACAGGGATGTCACTGCACCTAGGGCACGGAACCCCCAATGGGTTCAGACCCGCTGCCTCCCTGGGGGGGCCCCAGAGGAACTGGGAAGGCCCCGAGACAGTGCTGTCAGCCCAGTACCGGTAAATCCTGGCAATACCCCTGCCTGCGGGCAACCTGGCAGAGGCGGGAGGAGCCTTTTCCCAGCAGCCCCCCTCTCCGAGGTGAGTATGGTTGTGTGCTGAAGACGCCATGTCTGTCCTCCACAGGCTCCAGCCCCAGCTCAGAGCAGCGGGGAGCTGGGCAGGGGCACAGTGGGCAGCAACAAAGCTCCGAGGATGGCCATTGCCCCCTCCCCAAAGCCACCTTCCCCCCGCCCAGGCTCTGGCCTGTCCCTTGGGGGTTCAGTTTGGGGGTCAGGAGGTGGCAGTACAGGGCCCGGCTGCTCTGAGCAGCCTCTGCTGGGACCTGGTGGCTTTTTTGGCTGAGACCTCGTCCAGGGGCAGCTGCATCCCTGCACCATGGAGCATCTCGGGAGGGGAGGCTGCACAAGAATTCGGGGTTCCCACCCGGTTGCCCTCCCTGAAAGCCTTCAGGGACGCCCCCGTCTGCTCAGCCAGGCTGGGGAGCTCCTGAGGAGCAGGACCCCATTTTGGGGAAGATTTTGGTGCCCTATCCCCATCCCCCAGCCTGGGAGAGGGCTCTGCTGCCCAGACTCATCCCGGCACAGCCGGGAGCTGGGGCCAGCCGGCACAGCCGATCGAACCCGGCCGAGTGCCCGGGCAGAGCAGGCAGGAGGGATCCCACGGGGGAAATGAGTCTGCTGGGCCTCAGCCAGGCCAGGAGGCCCCGCAGCCATGGCTCCTGGCCCAGGGCTGGACCTGAATGCCAGGAAGATGAGGATGGCTCAGAGCAACGGGGGAGTGGAGAAAGGCTGCCATCAGCTTGCCCCTTCAGCAAGCAGGGACCCCTGAGCCCTTGTGAGGGTGGTTGCTCCATTGCTGGGGGGCACACGGCTGCCTGCCCCCTCCCCCTCTGAGATGGGGCAGGAGGAGGCTGGTGGGGTGCAGCAAAGCCCCCGCTCTCTCCTGCCCCTTCCCGCAGCTGCCTGCTGACGCTCTCTGGCAGGATGCGGTAACGCCAGTAGGAGTGGGCTCACCCACGTGGGCAGGGGGTTTCAGGAACTGGCAGCCCCCAGACGCCGGTGTACCAGGCAGCATGGCTGCCCCACCACCTCGGCCTGACCCTGGGCATCCAGACCCCGACCCTGCCCAGGGACACCCACCCAGGCACGTCCCTGCCCGGCCCCAAGACCCCTGCAGCCCCTCTGCCCCAAGGTCCCTGCAGAGCTCTGGAGGAACCCATCTCAGGGGTCCCCTAATGGGGCAGGAGCTGGGGGGAGACTGGGGCAGGCTTTTGAAACAAAATTCTTAGAGTTGCTTTTATATAATTTTCCCCCCCGTTTTGTCCCTTTTTCTCTCCCTCTCCTGTGCTTTGCCAGCCCTGGCACTCGTTACCAGCGTTGGCGGTAATGAAGGGCTCTGTGCATAGCAATGAGATTGATTGACCCCGGTGACCCCGGCCAGGGCCAGGGCACCCTCCAGGGTGCCCAGGTCACCGGCTGCTGACCATCACTCGTTGCCACGGTGACACCAGTGGTCCCCAGGGATGGACAGGAGGCTCCGGGATGCAGGGGGGGTGCAGGGGCAGGTCAGTGTGTCAAGGCTGCTGTGTTAGTGGGATGCTACTGGTTTGGGGAGGGCAAGGGTTAAATTCCCGACCCGGGTGGCACCCCAAAGGGCAGATCCCTTCCAAGGGGAGCAGGACAGGGGGTGCCAGGGGGTGCCAGAAGTCACCTGTGAGGGTTGGTGGGGTGTGTTCCCTGGGGAAACTGAGGCACGGAGGGATGCCTGGGTGGCATAGCAAGAACCTGGGAGGCGGGGAGTGGGTAAGGGGTGGAAGGGGAAGGGGGGGGAGGTGTGTGTGGGAGGTTTGGGTGGACAGGTGTGAGGGGTGCAGGATGGAAGGGTGCAGGGCAGGATGGAGGGTGGAGTGGTGCAGGGCAGGGTGCTGGACGGAGGGATGCAGGATGAAGGATGGGGGTGTGCAGGGCCGGGTGGTGGATGGAGGGGTGCAGGATGTGGGTCCCTCCCGGGGACCCCAATTCCTAGGCTCCCGTTGCCCTCTAGCGGGTATGTCCGGCCCCTCCCGCCCCCCCGCCCAGGGCACCGCGCTGGCCCCGCGTCCCGTCCCGCTGCCGCCGTGGGGGGGGTCCCGCCTGCCGGGGGGGGTGGTGTGTGTCGCAGCCCAGGGGACGCGTGGCGGGACAGGGGGTCCCGCGGGTCGTGGCGCAGCCACCCGAGGGGAGGAGCGAGGCGCGGGGGGGATGGGGGCCGGCCCAGGCACCCCCGCACCCCGCGGGGCGGCGGTGGGTCTCGCGTGGGGCCCCCGTCACCCACACACACCACCCCCCCTCCCCGGGGGGGACGACGGGACACACGTCGGGGACACGTCCCCGTGGTGAAGGGGACGTGGGGGGGGGGGGGGGGCAGGAGCTGCGGGTGGGGCCTGGGGTTAAAACCACCCAACCCGCCTTCGGGGGGAGCCCCCGGGGGGCCCCCGCTCCCGCCGGAGCCGTCCCGGGGGCGCGGGGGCGCGGGGGGCACCCACCGGGGTCCTGCCCCACGCACCCAGGGGCCACAGCCTAGAGTCCCACTGCCCCCCCTTCTCCTCCCAGGGTCCCCTTCCCTGCATCCAGCGGGTCCCAATGCTCCCTCCCACCCCCCCCGAGTCCCCCCTTGGCACCCAAGGGGTCCCACCGCCCCGGCAGTGCGGCTGCCGGCCGCCAGGTGGCGCCAGGAGCCCGCCCCCGCCCCGGCCCTATCCCCATCCCTGTCCCCCTGACCTGCCCACCCCCCCGCCTCATGCTGGGGCGATGCTCAGCATCCCGCAGGTGTGTAACACCCCCAGGCTCTCCCCGCGCCCAGCCCTTGGTGGCATCCCGCAGGCTGAGTCACCCTGGGCAGCCGCGTGTTGGTGGCACCTGGGCCAGCCTGCCCTCAGGGACACGGAGGCACCCCACACGCTTTGGCTGGGGGACGGGAAGCCCTCGGTTCTGCTTTTGCTCCTCTGGCGTGGGGTGAGAGGTGGAAAGGGAACAGAGACCAACCCCAGACTGGACTCAGGGCACATTTGGGGACCAGGCAGTGGGACTTGCTTGGGCTTTGGCTGCATCCTGGCAGCCCTGAACACCATCCTGGGACAGTGACACACAGGGTGGAGTTCGCTGCCACCAGAGAAACTGGACCGGGGCAAAGCACCTCCAACCTGGCAGCAGGCGGGCAGTGCCCAGCCCTGCCTGATACCCCAGGGCTGCGCTGCCTGCAGGGTGGCAAGGAGGCAGAAGAGGGGGGCTCAGCCATCCCTCCCATCCCCTGCGTCCCTCCTCTTCCCCTTGGTTATTTCAGGAGGTGGCACCTCTATACCCAGGCTGGTGCCGTGCCCTGTCCTGGGGTGCCAGTGGGAGGAGAGGTGCGCAAGAGCCAGCGAGCGGCCGAGGCTGGAGGGGACTAAGGGGGGTGAGCCCCCCTACTCCTTCCCAGCCTGTTGCGGTTGGAGCCGTGGAGTGGAAGTAACATGTGGTGACACCACTGCCCAAAAAGCTGCCGCCAACACTCACCAAGGAGCCAGGCGCATCCCTGGGACACCCCACAAGGACACCCAGCCTGGGGCGTTCCACGGCATGGGGTGCCCCACGTGGCTGACGAGGGCACCATGCCAATAATGATGGCCTGATGTTTGTGAGGGTGGCACTGGGACAAAGCTGCGCTGTTGTGCTGGGGTCAGGACCAAAGAGGCACCCGATGAGCTCCAGCCCTAACGGGGAGAAAGCAAGGGGAGAAGAAAATGGCAGACGAGACAACAGGAGCGGGGTTGCTTTGTCTTTAAAATAATAAAGCAAAATTAGCAGCTCTGCAGTCATTAATATGCAAAAATGCAAATCAGGAGGTAATTAAGCTGCAGTCCTCTGGAGGATATTTCCATCATAATGAATTCCATTGTCAGGGAAAGAGCAGCCAGGCGGATTTATGTTGCTTACATGAATATAAAATATGAGTATCAGAGAGCTGTCCTTGCCTGCTGGAGTCCCCTGCCCCAGACAGAGGAGGGCAGAGGGCACACCGGCCCCGGCCCTTGCACCAGCCCTGCTGGTGCTGCCCATCGCCAAGGCAAGGTGGCAGCCAGGGGACTTGGGTACCTGCAATGATGGCGAAAGAAAAATAGCCTCTCCTTTCGCCCTCTCTCTGTGCCACATCCCCGGCAAACCCCCAACCAGTTGGCGGCGCATTGGTGCCGTCCCCTGTGGTGCCCACTGGCACTGAGCCAGGGCTATGCTGGATCTCCATCTCCCCAGGGGCCAAAGAGGGACTGAGGACACTCAAGCAAGGGGCTGACTCTTCTTCGCATGGTCCTGCATGGTTGGGCTCCCCCAGGGGCACCATGGAGACCCAGTGTCTGAACCCATCACAATTCCCCCATCCCGCTCCTGGCTGAACTCCCAGGAGAGCTGGATGCTGAATAACACTTTGTCCGTCGTGTCTTCCCACCCCGTGAGTGTGCCAGGGGCCAGGACCCAGCTGAGGCTGGCACTGGGGCGCATGCAGGGACCCTCGGACACCAGGATGGCAGGGAACACAAACTGGGGGTGTGACATGTGGGTATCCCTGGGGTTTGGGGTGATGGGGGCAGCCGGACCACTGAGCTGTGAGAGTGAAGCACCAGCTGGAGGGGCACCAGCCCTTGGGCACGGGGTCAGTCCCCGTCAGCTGGATCAAACCCCACCACTGACCTGCCCGGTGGGTGCCACATCCTCCCTGCAGCCCCCACCACAGCCCCCAAACCTGGAGGGTGAGAGCTGGGGCGCAGCCTTCCCTTTTCATTCCCGCCAGTGATGTCCGCCACAGAAAACAAACTGAAACACACCCAAAATGAAATAGTTGGCCGTGTGCCACCCTGAAGCTGCTGTCTCCCGGCTCAGCCTGGCATTTTTCAAATGTCAAGGCAAAAGGTTGCAGGGCCACCAGGCAGCCCAGCTCAGGGGCCTTGACACTGGGGCAGCAGGAGGAGGGGTTCTGGGGATGAGGAGGGGGATGGGGACGGGAAGGGGTGCGAAGGAGGGGGAAGGGATGCCCGCAACCCCTGCAGCTGTCATTGTCATCCTTGCGGTGGAGGTGGTAGGTTGGGGGAGGTGGAGGGAGTCGGTTATGGGTTAGATGGGAGGGAACCGGCTCCATCTTAGCGTCGCTGTGGTCGAGGCGGGAGAAGATGATGATTAAAAAAAAAAAGAAAAAAAAAAAACAGGAAAGGAGATGGGCAAACAGGAGCAGCTGGTCCCCGGAGATGTGGGGCTTTTTTCTTTCTTTCAAAGCCACAGAAGTTCTTGCTCTCAGGTTCGGGAGCCCCCTCCCGCAGCCCCTCCTGCCTGTGGGTGCGGGGAGGCCCCTCCTGCCCCACACTGCAGTGGCAAGGGTGGCCGGGTGGCGGGTGGCCACAGGTTCAAGCCACACTTGCCTTCCGAGGGCCAAGGGAGCCGGTGCTGAGCTTGTCCCCATCCCAGGGCATCCCTTTGGCTCACCCAGAAGGAAGGGTCCTCCCTGCCCGGGGGACCGTGGGGTTCGGAGCTGGCAGGGGACACCCACTGTCCCCAGCAGGACTACCCTCACCATCACAGCCGAGGGCTGGGTGCCCCTGCCCGTGCTCAGGGTGGCACATGGGTGCCTAACAGCCATGCTGAGCTGGCAGACACAACCCTGCGGTCCCCCCCGGCCCCCACCCGCCGCAGCCCCCCGGCCTCCCCACCGCCGCGCTCAGCCCCACCATGCACCTGCAAAGCTGGAAACCTTCATCTCCCCGGTGGAGCCCAGAGCTGGGGCGCGGGGGGGCCGGGGAGGGGGTGCAGGGGGAGAGTTGCCTCCATTTCTCCCCTCCCCGTGCTCACCCTCGCACCATCGGGCAGCTGGGAAATCTCTGCCTTCTCCCAGGGGAGGCTCATAGCCCCAATGCCCCATCCCTGGGGGGGGGCACCTCGTGGGTCCCTGCACTCATGGGTGCTGTGGGTGCTTTGTGGGTGCACGCACAGGCGGGTGCTTTGGGTGCTCTGTGGGTGCGAGCACACATGGGTGCTCTCCCCGCGTGACATCTCCACAGCATCGGCGTTGTGGGGCTGGGGTGGGCACTGCCATACCTGGGTGTCCCCCTCCCCTGCGCCCTCCTGAGCCCCATTAGGGCCGGTGGGTGCCAGCAACGCTCTGGGCAGCACGGGTTGTTTTAGGAACGATGTGGAGCCCCCTCCTTGCAGTGTCCCAGCCCCACATCCAGGCTCGCAGAGCCTGATGTGGTTGGGGGTCCTGGGTTTCCTGGCTTTTTGTGCCCCAGGAGGGCTGTGGGGGGATTCAGAGTGTTACATGGATGATGGATGAGCAAAAGGGGCTTGCAGTGGTGATGGCTGACAAGCTGAAATCAAACCAGCTCTTGCAGAGCCCAGAAATGGAGTGGGCTGAGAGCAGAGTGCCAGGTTTACTCCCCCGGCCCTGAGAACAGATCCCCCCTCCCCCATGAGCTTGGGGGGTCTCAGGGTCCCCAACCATTGCCCCAAAGCTACCAAATCCACCCCATGGCGGGTGGCAGGGGTCAGGGGGTCAGGTTGCTATGCTGACCCTGAAAGAAGGGGACACCCTCGTGCCACCGCCCTGAGAAGGACCCCTGAGGGCATCAGGGCATTTTCTTCAGTCATTGTCATGGCGGGGTCCCAATACGGCCCCAGCAAAGGTCTGTGTCCCTACTCTCCCAGGAGCTCAGGGTGCACAGAGGCCATTCCCCATCCCTGGGGGAACACGAGAACTGCATGGCCCCCGGCAAGGCTGGGAGGCTGTGGAAGAAGACAGCTGGGAAAGGAGCACCCATGTTTACATACAGTGCCTTGCAACCCCCCTCACCCCCCACCCTGCCTTGGCATCCCAGCCACCCTCCCCCTCGGTGGCAGCTCCTCTTGAGGTTTGAGGTGACATCCTGCCTTCTGCATCTCGCTGTCACCCTGGCCCGGGGGCCCCCTGGAGCAGGTAGGGAAACCACAGAGACAGCAGAGGCAGGGTTGGCGGGGGGGGGATGTCCCCCTGTCCAGCTCTGGCTGCACCCAAAAACTAGCAACTATCTACACCAAAGATGAGCCAAGTCCAATGACTCCCCATCCTCCTTGCACAGCTTGTGGGGGGCACACTGTGGGGCAAGGAGCTTGCAGGTTTTTTTCCTGAGCTCCCCATCCCTGTCTCCTTCCCCTATTCTGGGAAAAAAACTACCAATATTTGGGTTTATAAGCTACCAGGAAAGGAAATCAGCAAGCTATAAATGAGGGTGACTTCCTCCTTGCTGAGCAGCAGGTTGGAGCAGGTAAAGCCTTTTGCATTGGTGCTTTCACAGGGCTCTGCCCCACAGCCCATCACCCAGCCTTGAGCATCCCGGCTGCCCACACCACGTACCTGCATGCTCTGGGCACTTCTGGACCTAGCATGCAGCCAGGTTTAGCTTCACCACGAATGAATATAGAGACAAGGATGATACCTGACATCTCAAACTCCCCTTCCAGGGGTGCTGCGTGATGGAAGAGGGCTGTGGGGATGGGACCACTCCTCGATGCCCTGAATTAACCTGGGGGAAAGCTGCAGTGACAGCTCCGAGCACGGCGCTGGAGCAGCCAGTCCCCCCAGTGATGAGCACATGGGTGCTGTGCCTGCACAATGTGGGTGCCCCAGCAGGCAGGGGAAGCCAAGGCACTTGGCACTTGTTTAGCTGTGAGAGTGCAGTGAGATGCAGATAAGCTAAGGCATCTGATGGCTGCCAAGTTAAACTGAGGTCACTGCAAACCCAGGCGGGTGAACGTGCCCCTGCAGATCCAGGTTACATACACAGGCATCCAGATGTATATTTTCATTTCAGGCAGATTCACCTCCTTCCACCCAGCTCTCCCTGCCCAGTTGGATAAAAAGCCACCGTTTCACACAGCACCAAGTGTCAAGCAGAGCTGATGGCAGGACTGGGGGCTTCCAAGCCACTTTTTGCCTGGCTTTGCTCAGAATCTGAGCATGACGCTCTGTGGGAGAGGGGCAGCTTCTTGGGCAGCCAGGTTTTTCCTGTCTCAAAGTTCAAGCAAGGTGTCGGGGGCTTCCCCGCCTGGCATGAATGCGGGGCTTGGCTGTCAGGGCACAATGCTGCCAGCTCCTGGTCTCCTCTTGCTGCCCCGGTTTCCCCGTGAGTCCTGCGGCAGCATCCCTGGCACCTCCTGTGGCTGGTAAAGCTGGCACCCTGCGCCCCCTTCTCGGTGGCTCCTGGGGCAGCTCCAACACCGCCAGTCACTGAAAGCTTTGAAAGCAGCTTCAAAAGCCCGGCTGTCCAGGAACTGCAGAGCCAGAGCTTGGCTGTGTGCGTGGGTGGTTTGGAGCCTTTGGCACAGCCAGAACTACCTTTCTGCCCTTTCCTCTCCCCTCTCCAAATGTGCTTTTTTTTTCCCTCTGAAGCTCCTGATTTTAAACAAAACTCTCATGAATCCCCTCTGACTCCCTGACCTGGAGCTTTCTGGAGACCTCAAAAGAAGAGAAAGCCCCTGGGTGTCTGAAAACTGGGTTGAAGGAGAGACGGGAGCCCAGGCCAGGGGCTGCCCGTGGGAACAAAAGGCACATGCAGAGTTTAATAAGGGTAAAAAGCCCCTTTGCCACCCCAAGGCCTCCACTCTCCCCGCCAAGGACACTCCCCGCAGCCCCCCAGATGCAGGTTTGCAGGGAGCAGGGTGGGGAGGAGTTGCAGGAGGTGGGGGTGATGCGGGGGGAGGCATCGCAGCCAGATTCAAATGGGAGATGCCTGACAGATGGGTCTGCCCTATATTTCATGACTGGCTGCCATTAATCTGGCTTCCTGCACCCTCCCCCCACCAGCCCACCCTTCCGTGGCTTGGGGCTGCACCTGGGCTCCCCACTGCCAGGACAGGGGGTGGCGGGGCTCTGTGGGGACATGGTGTAGGGACCATGGCACAGCAGGGGTCATTAGGTGTCCCCAGCCCTTGGCAGGGCTGCTGGGAACCCACCAGCCCACAGCCAGAGCCACAGCACGCCACTCTGTCCTAAGTGACCCCTGCCACTTGGGCACGGCCTGAAAGCCAGCCCCAGGGTGCCCGTGTCCCCTCTTGTCACCCATGCTGGAAAACCCCTCTGCAGCCTGCTGGCCACAGTCAGGGGGAGATGGGTTTTGCTAGCGTGCCCTTTCACATGCCCAGGGCTGAACACCTCTTTGGCCTCCTCCTCCTCCAGGCTCCCTTAACCCGCCTTTGGATTTCGTCCTTTCTCCCCTCTGCATACCACTGCCCCCCAAAGACCCTGCAGAACTGGGGGTGTCGGGGAGGGGGAGCACCCTGCAAAACACCAAGGAGGGACCCAACAGCTTCAGCTGCACAAGAGGCACCCACAGCTGGGCTGCAGGATTTTTGGCTGCTCCCCACATGGGGACGTTGCCCGGTGATGCCCCCCCAGCAGCAGTTTCTGCCCCAGCCATACAGGTGGGGACAGGGCACAGCACAGGGAAGGATGCGCTGCTCCCGTCGGCTGCCCTTTGCCACATCCCCAGGCCACTGAAGTGTGGTCCCCCTGGACCCCCCACCGGTGGCTCAGCCCTCCTGGGAGTTTCTGTTTCTCCTTCCTCTCAGCTGAAGTGACGTGAGCTCCCGGGGTTGCTGGCATCTAATTATATCACTGTGCCGGTGTGGTTGGCTCCCCCACCCACGCACCGCGTCGGCCCGGGGAAGCGAAAGAGAAGTGGTGCCGTGGGCCAGGCCGGGTGGGAGGACACAGCGGAGACGCACCTGTGGCCGCAGCAAAGGATGAGCAAAAGCCGGCAGAGCTATGGCATCTCCATGCCCGGCCCTTTCCAGGCGAGAGGGCTGGATTTGGGGGGTGTCAGTTGCCTTTGGCCCCCAGCACCCTCTGGGACAAGGCGATCTGGGCTCATGTGTCCTTCCAGGAGAAGCACATCCAGATCTCAGCGCCTTGCTGGGGAGCCGATCTATAAATTTAGGTCACTCAGGGCCAGTTTCTCTGGGGCACCAGGTCAGTTTTTAGGTGCCTGCTCATGGTCAGGTTGGTCATGATCAGGCTCCTGTGCCCAAGCCCAAGTTTTGGGGGAGTTTTCAGCATCTTCTGCACATGTCAGAGCCACGTGCAGTGGGACGAGGACACGGTGCAGACACAGAGGTCGCAATCGCAGGCCCTGGTTCTCATGGGGGACTTCAACCACCCTGATACTTGCTGGAAAAGCAACACGTCGAGGCACGTGCAATCCAGAAGGTTCCTGCAGAGTGTCGAGGAAAACTTTTTGACATATTGGTGGAGGAGCCAAGATGTGCTGCTGGACCTTATACTAATAAACAAGGAAGGGCTGGTTGAGGATGTGAGGGTTGGGGGCAGCCTTGGCTGCAGTGACCATGAGATGGTGGAGTTCAGGATCCTGTGCAGTAGAAGCAGGGCAACAAGCAGGATTACAGCCCTGAACTTCAGGAGAGCTAACGGTGGCCTCTTCAAAGACCTGCTTGGAGGCATCCCATGGGGCTCTAGAAGGTAGAGGGGTCCAAGAGAGCTGGTCAATATTCAAGGACCACTTCCTCCAAGCTCAAGATTGGTGCATCCCTGTGAGGAAGAAGTCAGGCAGAGGAGCCAGGAGACCTGCATGGATGAACAAAGAGCTTTTAGAAAAACTCAAATGGAAGAGGGAGGTTTACAGTATGTGGAAAAAGGGACCGGCCGCTTGGGAGGAATATGGGAACGCTGTCAGGCTCTGCAGAAATGCAATGAGGAAGGCCAAGGCCCACTTGGAACTAAAGCTGGCAAGGGATGTCCAGGATAACAATAAGGGCTTCTTCAAATACATCAGTAGTAAAAGGAAGACTGGGGAAAGCGTGGGCCTGCTGCTGAATGAGGTGGGTGCCCTGGTGATGCAGGGTGCAGAGCAATGCTTATAAATATCTGAAGGGTGGGTGTCAGGAGGATGGGGCCAGACTCTTTTCAGTGGTGCCCAGCGACAGGCCAAGGGGCAACGGGCACAAGCTGGAACATGGGAAGTTCCACCTGAACATGAGGACAAACCCCTTCCCTGTGTGGGTGCCAGAGCCGTGGCACAGGCTGCCCAGAGAGGCTGTGGGGTCCCTTCCCTGGAGACATTCACACCCCGCCTGGATGCGGCCCTGTGCCCCTGCTCTGGGTGTGCCTGCTCAAGCAGGGGGTGGGACGGGATGATCTCCAGAGGTCCCTTCCAGCCCCCACCAGTCTGGGATTCTGTGATTCTGCGATTCTGTGATTCTGTGATTCTGTGATTCTGTGACTGGAAGAGGATGGAGCCAAACTGGATCTTACCCATGCCAGCAGGGCTGGACCTGGCAGTGGAGAGGCAGCTGGGGGGGGAGAGGATGCCCAAAGCGCCCCCTGGGCTGAGACTGCAAGGAGGAAGGATGGAAAATGGGGCTGGGATGGGACCTGCTGCAAACCCTGACTTTGCTGGACAGGAGGCTGGAGCCCACTCATGCTGCAGCGAGAGCTATTGCCAGGATCTGGCCATCCTCTCCCATGGCCGTGCCCCACACGGGGGAAGGAGCCTGAAACAGGACTCACCTCACTGGGGCAGTTTCTATTACTCCCCAAATGATGCTGAAACTTGACATTATATCATGAAACCGGCTAAAGTAAGAAATCTGGGTAGGGAAGGGAAAACCCCCAGCCGGTCCCAAAGAGGCACCGTCCATGTGCTCTCCTTCCCCCACAGCAAAGGCACAGGGGCCACCCTGTCCCTGGCGTCCTGGTGCTTGGAGCAGCTCCACTTTGGGGCACATTTGCAAATTGAAACTTTCTGAGCCTCACCCACTGCGATGATGCATTTATTTTGCTGTTTAACTTGAAGAAGCTGGAAAGGTGCCCTGTTCATGACGTTTACATCTCAGTGGCATTCAAACCCCCAGACCCAGGCAAAAACCTGCCACCTCCTCCTGCCCCTTCCTCACTGGGACTTTTGGGGTCAGTGGAGGGGACTTTTCCAGCTGGCAGGGGGTATACTGGCAGTCCTTTAGACGGGTGCTGCCACCTTCCTTGTTCATTGGGAATATTTACCCTCAGTTTTGACACCTTCCTTCAGATCCTGCTGTTTTCACCATGAAGAGGTGCTGTAAGGGGCATTTGTCTCCCAGCCAGCACCCACAGGAAAGGTTTCTGCCCCTGTCCCCTGCTCTGCACCCAACTCCCATGACACCTATTTCCTTTCGTCCATCTCTTCCTTTCCTTGCTCCTTCCCTCCTCTCCCGCCCCCTGTTCCCGTCCCCCTTCCCCAGAGCCTCCTGCCTGTGCCTCTGCCCAAGCTGGGGCTGCCTGCAGGGCCAGGGACCAGGCTCCCTTCAGCCTTCTCCCAGCAGGACCCCCCTCCACATACATTAACCTTCTCCCACCCACAAGCTGTCTCAGCCAGCAGCAACCTTCACCCCTGCATCCTGGCAGGGGCAGACGGTCCCTGCTGGCCCCCCAGGGCACCCCAACAAGGGCACCCCCGGAGATCCCCTCCTACCTCGGAGGAGGCGCTGAGATGGTCTCTGAGTGTGTGGGTGCTTTTTCTTTCCATTCAGAGGAGATTCCCAGGGCCCCCCACCCCAGCAAACACGTACAGAGGGTTTCCTGTTCGTAGGCGGATGCTATCCTGGGCCGCAGCTGCAGCAGCGCAGGGTGGGGGGACTCCACCTGGGGCTGGGGACACCGCATTGCCTCCTCCGGCACACCATGCTGAAGGTTCTCTCATGACCCTGGGTTTATTTTTGGTGGATTTTAAGGCAGCTTTTCCAAGCCCCCAGGTGGGATCGCACCCCCCAGGTAGACACAAGCATCCCTAGGCTCTGCTGTGCCGCAGGGACTGTGTCCTGCTGTCAGGGGGATTAAAGGAGTCGGGGGTGCCCAGGGTGGGATTTCTTGACTCATTCAAACATTACCATTTGGGGACCACTTTCCCCTGGGCCCCGGGAGAGCCCGTGGGGCCGGGGCACGCTGCATCGTAGCACGACCTCGCGTTTCCCAGGGGTCCCACCAGCACCCAGTGGTCTGCGGACAATGGGCTGGAAAATGTTATTCTGGGTGTAATTAGGGGAAGAAGCGGCATGGCAGCGGCAGGAGGCAGCCGGAGCATTTGTCATTGCCAATGCACCGGGGCAACATTTTAATGGAGCATTTTTGCATTTTTCAACACTTGCACAAAGTGAGGGGTTTTGTGCACAAGAAGAATTCCCCCTGAATTTTCCAATGAGCTGCCCTGAAGCTTTTCAACATGTGGTTGAGAAGTTTCCATCCCAGCTCTGCCTGGGCTGGGAGGTGAGTGGAGGTGGATGCTACAGCCATGCTCTCCAGTGGTCCCGAGCAAGGTCTGTGCCATGCCATGTTCTCTCTAGCACCTCATCCCAGCATCGCTGCCTCCCCTCCATCCTGCTGCTGCTCTGATGGGAATGTGGCCCTGCCCAGCAGGTGCCTGTGGAGTTGTTCGATGGCCACCCCACACTGTTGAGGTCTGTGCTCCAGCAGAAATCCCACCGCCCTTTCCTTTACTCCAGTTTCCCCACCTGCAAATGGGGCCCCTGCGCTGGGGTCTGGAGGAGCAGCCAGGCAGGTCATGGCAGGGCTCTGCCTGCCCATGGCTTCCTGGGTACACACATGGCCCTGGCACGGGCCCCCTCCCCAACTGGCCACACGCAGCCATCAATCGCACCCAGCCAGGAGCGGAGCCCAGCGGAGGGGGTGTCCTCCCCACAGCGCTGGCAGTGGGGACCCCTGGGGTGCTGGCAGCTGGAGGGGGGGTGGTCAGGGCCACTGATGTCCCTGCTCCATGCTGTCCTTGAAAGAGAGTGTGAAGGAAGAGAGGAAGAAGAGGGCACCTGGTGCCCCCACGTGAAGGCAGGGAGGACAATCACGCTCTCTGCATCACTTCTGTCCGCACAGCTGGAAGAAAAGGAGCAAAATAGGTTGAAGAAGGGGACTTGTCACCGTCGCCAATGTCCCCCATGGCTGTGCCAAGGGCTGGTCCCCGTGAGGCATGTGGGCAGGCCACACTGATGGGCAGCCCCAGCAGGCAGGGATGGACTTGGATCTATCATGTGACTCCAGACTGTCCTGTGGGAGATATTCACCGTCGTAACTCAGCTGATAGAGCTATAAGAGCAGTGCGTCTCGCAGGGGCTGCCAGGGGCCGTCACTGATAACGGACGGCACCCGAGGAGAAGACAGTGAGTGAAGATAACAATGCTTTTGGGGAGCTGCCGGTGGCACATGCTGACCCTTTGGCAGAGGGAGCACCCATGCACAGGGACGAGCAGCATCCCTGCGGGGCGGCCGGGAGCCAGAGGGTGCTCCACTCTACTGCAAGTGCTGCAGGGGTAGCCAGCAAGGAGCAAGCACCCTTGGAGGAGAGGGGGATGGTGTGGCCAAAGAGTCTGGAACTGCTGGCCAAACTGCCAGGAGAGCACAAGCCAAGCTTGAAGCCTGCCCTCACCGAGAGCCCATCCCTGTGGCAGCCCAGCTGCTGCACCATCACGCAGGCTGGGAGGGAGCTGGGGACAAAGTCGCTGTAATGTGAGAGGTGGGCAGGTTTTAAAAAAAGGAAAAAAGCATTTTCAGGCCTTTCTTCTCACTCCCTGTTGTTGTCCATAAATAATAATTAAACCACCATTTCCAGCTGAGGCCACTTGTTTTAAATTTCCTGGCTAAAGTGATGTAACAGCTGTGCGTGATGCAACGCCATGTGGAATTCATCATTCAGGAAACCAAAACCAAAACTGCCTCTGTCCAAATACTCAGCATATCTCCTTCCCCCAGCCCCTGGCTCAGCAGCTCCCAGGTCTGGGCTGGGCATCCCCGACGCTCCCCGGGGACCCAGCTCTGGGTGCCCGGTGCTTGCAGGAGGACAGCAAGGGGCAGCTGGGGGGGCATGGGGGGAGGCAGCACCCTGCTCCGTGCTGGCTGAGCTCCAGGTCTTTTTTTAATTAAAAACATTACAAATCAAGTACTGGTGCTTTGCTGAGGGCAAATAAACCTGCACAAGACTGGCACATACCCTGCCACGGAATGGATCGTCTGGTGGGCTTTTCCTGGGGGGTTCCCCCATTTTCTCCCCCTCTCCCCCCCCAGTTTTGCCCTGCCCTAGGGCCTCGCTGCGATGGCTGGGGTAGCCAAAAGCTGCCGGTGGCTTCAGTAGGGATCCTGCCACCCCCACGCTCCCCTCACCATTGCAGGAAGGATGTGGGGGGCTCCCTCGCTCAACCCCCTCCATGGCTGGACTGTCTGGTGGGGTTTAATCCCCCTTGGCTCCCAACTGCTAAAGGGAAAAATAAACTCTCCAGGATGCCCACAGCAGTCCCTCTGCCCCGTCCCCCCACAACATCATGACTGTCCCATGCCCAGAGCTGACTCCAGTCCTGTGGGAGCCTGACCTGCCTTCGGAACGGGGCTGGCCGGAAAGGACAGGTAAGAAAGGGAAGAAAAAGAGGAGAAAGGGAAAAGGGGGGGGGGGAGAGAGAGAAGAAAAAAAAAAACCCCGAGGTTGCAGTGGGAAATCAGAAGTCAGAGCTGAGGCATTTCGGCAGCCGGGGCTGGAATGTCTGACTCACACTGTGACTAAATGCAAATATGAACTCCAACTTGCTCCTTAAAGTCACCAGGATCCAGCACGAAGCCCAAAGCTCCCACCGCCTCCCTCACCCTGGGGCTCCTGGCAAGGTGGCCCAAGCCCGGCCACGTGCTGGCCCATGTCTCGGTGGCTCCGGGGATGGGCACCTGCAGGAGCATCCTCCATGGTGGCAGTGATGAGCAATGCTCCGCACCTCCCAGTCTGTTTTACCTCCCTGAAACTGGAATGAAGTGGGAGCCCAGGGGGCAGGATGGCACCGCCAGACCCCAGCTCCAGGTGGGAGATGTTTGCCTGGTCCTGCCCCTTGCTGTCCCCCATGCTGAGGGGACCTCCTCGGGCTGCCCTGATTTTTAGGGGCAGGGGGGCTTCGTGCAGGGACTTTCTGCAGCCACTGGCCTTGCTGGGTGGTCCCGGCCCATCCATCTCCTCTGCGCCAGACACCAGATCCCTCGCGGTGCGGGTGGCTGTCATGCAGTGTCCCCAGCCAGTAATAGATGGGGCAAGAGTCTGGGTCCCAAACAGGGGGCAGGTCCCAGCAAGCAGCGCTGTACCCTGGGAATCACCTCACACCCTGGAAAAACAGCTCTGCTCAAAGGAAATTGCAGGGAAATGGGGATTTTGATCCAGTATCTTTTTTTTTAAGCCTGTTTTTTTGCCCAGCACAGACCTGAACTTTCATTCATTTTCAGTTTTGTAGGGGGTGGGTGGGAGGCTCCAAGGGAAGCGACAGCAGCCGCCGTCCCACAGCTCCCACCTGGGTTGGAGCCTCCCCCGACATTGCCGCAATACTTGGGCTGGACCAGCCCAGCACTCCCAGACTCTCCTGGCCAAGGACCACAGCAAGACTTTCCCAGACCCTCCTGAACTGCCAGGAGGGACGTGGGGACAGTGACAGGCCAGGGTGGGGACTCAGAGGCAGAACAACCTTCCCCAAAGTCGCATTTGAGCAAGTCTCCATCCATCCCACTTCATCCTTCAGTCTTTTCTTCTGCGCCAGCAGCCCTTTCCCTGCAGCCAGCAATGGGTCCTGTACCTCCTTGGCGAGAAATTAAATGGCTGAGGTGGTTTTTGGCTCTGGGGATGAGGCCAGGACACATGACAGCCCCTCTGCCTCGGGCAGGTTTCTGCTGCAAGGTCCAGGGCTCCCCTGCCCAGGGACACTGGTGCAGGCTGCTGTATCCCCAATAGCACCTGCGAAGATCACTGAGGGTCCCACGTGGGCAGGGTTTGTCCCTGCCACCATCTTATGGAGGGGAAACTGAGGCATGGAGACCGGGGCCTCAGATAAAGACTCGACCAGAGCAACTGCTCGTCTTCTTGCAGAGACGGTGCGTGGCTCTGCCGGCTGTTGGAGCTCGTGGCCTCCATCTGCTTTCTGCCTTATTGCATGTAACAAACTGCCCAGGCCTCAGCAGCAAGGAGGAGGTGGCTGCACTGGGAGCTGCACACCTGTGGCCGGCCGCCACAACAGCTCCGCTTTGCATGTGGGGAGCAAGACCCAGGGCAGGGAGTTCGTCATGGCTGGAGCTCCAGAGGTGGCTGGAGCCCCTGGACCTCAGTCAAGGGCTATGGAGGCATGTTGTTTCTCTGGAAAACTTTTGACGTGGGGAAATCCCCAGAGTGGGAAACAGAAAAGCTGGCGCTGTGCAGGCTGGCAAGGGCACCGCCACTCCACCACCCCCTCCAGCTGCTGGCAGCACTGTTGCTTATTGACATTTTATTGCTTTTTGTTTCTCCCAACACAGCGCTGCAAACACAGCGTTGCACTGGGGGGAGGCAATTGAGGAACCTGCGTTTGGCTCCAGTGGGATTTGTTTGATTCCTGCAGAACTATTGATCCACCTGCGCTTTCCAGGGCTGTCAGTGCCCTGCCCTGTGTTACAGCCAGCAGGTACCACGCTGCAGGGACCCGGGCCTGGAGCTGCTGGGGCTCACAGCCAGGGGATGGGAAGGGACGCTGGGAAGGGGACAGCCAGCAGCCCCGGAATCAAAGCTCAGGGACATCGGCTGCATTATATGCAGCAACCAAGGGACCCACTTCCACAGGAGCTGGTGGGATGATGGCAAACTCAGCGTGGGTAGAGCTGGAGGCTCTTTGCCAGGGGTCTGTGCTGGATGACTGGAGAGTGGCTGGGCTGCTCTGGCCCCGCCAGCACTGCTGGGTTCACCACAGGCTTCCAGGGCTGCAAAGCCCTTCTCAAAGGTTGCAAATGCTTTTGCAACAGCAGCCGCTGTTCCTCCAAAGAGGGAGCATTGCATGAATGGGCTCTTCTCTTCCCAGCGAGGCTCAGTCAGGAGCTGAGCCCCAGGGGGTAACCTGCCCATGGGGGAAGGTCTCCGAGCCCTCCTTCGGCCAGCACCTGCCCTGGAGCCTCTGCTACGCAATGGTTTTTTCCCCTGGCATTGCCAGCTCTGAGTATTGCAAGAGTCATTGTGAAACTTTTATTTAAGCCACAGCTCTTGGTGTTGTAGGACTATGATACAATCTCAGCTCCATTTACTTATTAGCTGTATGTTACTAGCACTAACAGTTGTGAAGATGATGAAAACTGCTATCCCCACCCCAAAGGTTCGGGGGATGGAAATAAGAAGAACTTGAGGTGTTGCCCACGCAACGCTGCTGTGTTTTATGCCGTTACGCAGGGGTGAGGGGCTGGGGGCGGCCTGTATCTCACATCATGAGGCGCTCAGGGGATGTCAAGTTTGCTCCTGAGCCCGCAGGCTCCAGCGCATCTCCAGGCAGGGAATGTCACTGGAGCTCCTCCAGTGTCCTAGGTGGAGGCATCTGCATGGCGTCCCTGTGGTACCCCTTTGCGTGTCCCCCCCATCCCTTCTGCTTCCTCCTGCCCTACGCCAAAATAGCTTGAAATAGGAAACTGAGGGGGCCGCGCCGTGAACTGGAAGGGGGAATTTCTCAGCTTCAAGAAAAAAAAACCACAATGCCGGTGGAATTTTAAGCCTCCCCAGTTCCCCACGGGCAGGCCTGGGGACATGCTTCTCGCTATGACGCTGCCACCAGGAAAGAGGAGCCTTCAAAGGCAAATTCTATTTTCAACATATGCAAAGACGCACAGTGACCAGAACAGCTCGGATCAAGAAAACCTCCCCACTGCTCTCACCCCACCGTGTCCTGGCAGCGGATGCCCAGGGAAAGCTGGCAAGGCTCATGCTGACTCCTGCCCGCTCTCCATCTTTGCACAGCCACCAGCGGCAGGATAGCTAGGCTCTGAGGTTTAATTACAATTGTTGACAGGGAAATTATGGCCACACGCGCAAAATTAGAACATAATTGTGTTAGGGAAATGTTTCATCTTTTCCTTGTCATGCCCAAGAGCGGAAGGCAGAGGGGGAGAGGAGGAAGAGGAGCGATGCTAGCAGGAGGCGCTGGCCCTGTGCCTCGCAGCGGGGGAGAGCAGCCAGGCTCAGGGTGCTGTGGGGCAACAGCAGCCTGAGGGGCCATTGGGCACGGAGAAAAGGTGAATGGTCTCCTTTTAGAGTGGCCACACACAAGGCAGCGCTCCCCTTCCTTTGGGAGCAGGGGGAGTGGGCAGGGGGTCGTACCTCTGCCATCTTGTTAGCCCAGGGCTCAGCCCCATGCTGATTCCCAAAAGCAGTCGCACGCCACGGCCAGCCCCGTCCGTGCTCTGCTCACCTTTCCACCCCGAGTCCAGGCTGCGTTTGCCCAGCTGGACTCTTTGTCCAGGGCTGGCTGCCTTCGGGGGAGCAGCAGGGCCCAAGGCAACACTCAGGCCACCGTGTGGGATCTGTGCGGGATGCGCCTGGGGCAGCTGAATCCTACCTCCCAGGGGAGAACGCTCCTCTTGGAGGGGCGCCGATGGCTGCATGCGAGCGCAGCGGCTGGCGGTTCCCCCTTCATGCACCTCGGACCCCCACTGCGACCAGCACCTCGCTGCCAGCCCAGATACATCCCCATCCCTGCCGAATTGGGATGGGGGCCATTCTCACCCCTGGGCAGATCCATCCCCGATGACAGGAGATGACTTTGGTCACTGACCCCATTTAAATGCAGGCAATTCTTTCCGGTTTAAAAAAGCCAAATGGTCCGAAGGTCCAGGTGACAGCTGGCCCAGGACCCCAGCTGCAGAAGGGGGTCAGGCAAAACAAAAACAAAACAACCCTGCTGACCTATGGCTTTGAGGCCGACTAGGCAGGGCCGGAACAGGTGGCCTTCGCCATGCAGAGCAACCGCTCCAGGGCAGGCAGTAGCCCAGCTCCTCCTCGATTCCTCCGTTAGGTGCCGGTGGGGGCTTGATGAGATGCAGTAACCCCCCTGCCCGCACCTGAAGCAGCCACATGCTTCTGCCTCTGCTTTTGCACCTGCCTGGTTGGATTGAACTGGGGGTAAAGCGCTCACCACGGCGGTGTGACCGGAGCGGGAAGTGACGTCGGGCTAAGCAGAGCCCCCGCTCCCCCGAACCTGCCTGCCTTCTCCCCAGGTGGCCTTTTAAAAAGCGAGCAGCCCTCATGGGGCAGGGAACTCCCTGGGCACCGGGGAAAGATCCCGCCAGGCAGCAGCCTCCCTCACCCCTGGTGACCCAGGCGGACACACGGCATGTTACACAGGGTGCTGGTGCCGGCCTGGCAGCACCTTTGATACAAAGCACCCACTGACTGGCTTCTAAGTGCCGGCACCCAGCCGCGGAGTTAAACCAGGCGGGAAGATGTAAAGATGTGGATATAAAATATGGACTTTACATCACAATGTCCGCTGCGCTGCTGGGGATGGGCTGAGATTGCTGGCGGGCAGGAGTGCGGCCAGGAGTGCAGCCAGCACGGGCAGGAGTGTGGGCAGCGCAGGCAGGAGCGTGGACAGGATTGTGGGTAGCACAGGCAGGAGTGCGGGCAGGCCTCACCATGCTCCCGTGACCCCACGCTGGCGGGCCCGGCCCGAGGGCAGTGGTGCTGCTCCGCGGTGGGGCACCCGACGTCCCCGGGCCGGCGGAGGCTGCCCGCCGGGCCCCTCCAGCCCCACGCATAGGGCTGCCCCGGGCGAAGATGCCCCGCGGCAGAGAGCCGAGGGAATGCCTAAGCGAGAGGCGGTGGCTGCTGCCGGACGGGGGTCCCGTATCGCCACGGCTCCGCGGCAGGACCTCCACCCCGAAACCCTCCCCGGGGCGGCCCCGCTCGCCCGACCCCACCGCAAAGCCGCGGGCGGCAACGTGAACCACCGGCCCCCGCCCCCAGCTCCCACCACGCCCCGCCCCCAGCTCCCACCACGCCCCGCCCCCAGCTCCCACCACGCCCCGCCCCTCAGCTCCCACCACGCCCCGCCCCTCAGCTCCCACCACGCCCCGCCCCTCAGCTCCCACCACGCCCCGCCCCCAGCTCCCACCACGCCCCGCCTCGCCCCCCCGCGCTCCGTATACGGCGGCGGGGGGGAAACCGGGGCATGGCGCACTCTGATTGGCTGCGCCGTCTGCCACTCGGAGCTGCGGCTCCCTCCTGTTGGACGGCGCCCCGAGGCTTTATCAGTCCATCTTCGGAAGCTTTCATGTCGTCACGGTCCTCTCGTCCTCCTCCGCCAGAAAACATAGTTCCCCGTTGCGGGGGGAGGCGGAGCGGAGGCGCCCCCCCCTCCCGCGCTGCCTCCGGGGCCGCGAGAGGCGCCGCCCCCATTGCCCCCACGGCAGCACGGGGTGCGTGTGTGCGTGCGCGTGTGTGTGTGTGGGCGGTGCTCCCGTCATCACCTGCTGCCCGTGCGGGAGGCGGAGGGATACGGCAGGGAGGGGGAGGGGGAGGCACCCCGGAGGCGCGGGGGCGGGGCGGGGAGGCGGGGGGTGGGTACGGGAAGAGGGGGGCGCCGCCGCCACCGCGGGGGGACCATGCGGAGCAGCGGGGCCGGTGGGCGCAGCAGCAGCAGTGTCAGCAGCAGCGTCAGGACCCGGGGCTGAGGGGCGGGGCGATCGCGCCGCTTCGTTACATTGTATCCGCCGGCGGCGCGAGAACAATAGCCGCCGCCCGCCGGCCCTGGGCGCCGCGGCCCCAGCCCGCCGCGCCCCGCCCCGCGGGACCTTCATGCGTTTCCCCTACCCCGCGCACGCACGGGGGGTGCGCGCCTGCCCCGGAACAGGTAAAAATAAAAAACCAAATAAAATTATAAAATATGCACGAGTTTTCCCCGGTGCTGGAGGTCCCGGTCCAGCCCGTACCCCTCGCGCAGCCGCTGCGAGGCTTGGGGTGCCGGCCCCCTCCTTCCTTCCCTGCGGTGGGACAGGACGGGGCTCGGCTCGGCTCGGCTCTGTTGTCCCCGGTGCCGCCGGTTCTCAGCGAAGTTTGCTGGGGCGCGGGGAAGGGGGGGCGGGCAGCGGAGGGGGGGGGTGCGTTAGGGGGGTCCCCACGTGTGCGGGGGTATCTGGAAGGGGGAAGGGTCCCCCATCCCCGCTGGGGGGGGGAAGGGGGCCGGACCCCCGTCTTGCTGTGGACTTGAGCCAGGCACCACCCGCTCCTCCCCGGGATCCCTGCCCGGGCACGGCTCCGGCTCGGGGCGCTGCCAAAATTGAGGACCTAACGGGAAGGGGCTCCTTCGGCCGACCCTGCGGCGTGGGGGGCTCCCCCCACGGCAGGGAGGGCCCCGCTCCGTCCCCCTGCCTCAGCGACCCCCGCCCCACGGCACGGAGGACGCGGGGGGAGGGCAGTGAGCCCCGCCGCCCCCCCTCTATGCGGTGTGTGTGGGAGCAGCCCGCTCCTACCCCGCCCCCCACGGCGGGACCCCCGGCCTGGCACGGGGCGAGCGAGGCCCGGGCCGGCCTAGCTGGGCCCGCGCCTGTCCCGGAGCAGCCGGGACTGCACAGGCCGCGCCTGGAGTTGAGTGAGACGGAGGAGCCGAGCCTTTGTCCGGGCGAGGGGGTGCTGCTGGGCCGGGGCAGGGCAGGGCGGCCATCTGCTGCGCGTTAGCCCGCACCGGCGGGGCCTCCGGCCGCACTGTGTTTGGCCTTTGTGGGGCCGGGCCGGGTAAAGCCTTTCCCGGGGCCGGGCGCCGGCTTCCCGGGGGCTGGGGGGGTGCAAGTGGGAGGTGGGGGCATATACATATATATAAAAAAAACCAAAATCCCATCCTGAATTGAGTGTATTGTCCAAGCTGCCCGCGGGCTTGGCGAGAGCTGCCGGTCGCCGCCGGTGGATGTGGGGTTTGGGGGGGCTGCTTAAGTGGTGCGTCTGTTACCCCTTCCCCGGGGGCACGGGGGGTTCCTCCGGGGTCTGACGGGACAAGCTTCCCCCCCTCCCCCGACGGCACCGGGTTGGTAAAGTTGCTTTAAAAATCCTGCCCAGATGCATTGATGACACTTAAAGAAAAAAAATCCCTTGGCTGTTTTTTTTTTTTTTTTTAATAGTGGCGAAGGGTTTTTACATGTTTGAAATAAAACTTCATTGAAATGTGGTGGCTGAGCCGGCACAGCCTACAAACGCTTTGGATTGCATGGAGTTTTCTTTTTTTTAAAAAAACCCCTTATAATTAATGAGTTAAATTTATTGGCCAGTTGCCCTTTGTAACCATGAATGAGTTCCTAAAAAAAAAAAAAACCCAAAACCAAACTAAAAAAGGAATCTTTTCTGTCATCCCAGGCCTCTCTTCCTCCCTCCCAAAGAAATATTTTTCCATCATAGTGAGCTGGCCAAAAAGCTCAATCTCCCTTTAAAATAAAAAAATCTGTAAAATTAGGAAGAATAGTATTTACCTATCTCGCAAGGTTGCCTGGAGGGCTTTATTTTTGCAAAATTCTCCAAAAACAAAATTTTTTTTTTTCAGTCCCTTTTGAGATCCAAGAGGTTCACTTCTCACCCGGTATGGCCTGGCTGGGCACCCCCAGATTTCAGCCCCTGAAAAAAAGCAGCTGTAGGTGCTCAGCGACCTGATGGAAAGAGGCATAAGATCAGACCCCCGCCTTTTAAAAGTTTTTTTATTTTAAGACAAAACTAGGCAAGGACAAGAGAGCCTCCCGCAGGGAGTGAGCATGGGGGAATGAGAGGGGGGTGAGTCGAGTCAGACAAGTACCTGAGTGATAACTTGCCTGAATCCTTTGATAAATGTGTTGACTCTATTTTTTCCTTCCCCCCCCCCATTTGCCACACACCAGGAACAGAATTGGCCTGAACTAGTGGAATTGGCAGCAAAAGACTAACATACAAGTGTGCCTGGTCAATAGACTACTTGTTTCTGCCTCTGGGTGCTACATGAGGACTCCGACTGTGTTCTCGGCAGAGGATTTGGATGCTGGAGACGCGCAAAGGATTTTTCTTTTCTTGCCCCTTTCTCTCTGTCTTTTTAAAATATTCATCACTGGGGTGGGTAGTTTGTTCTAGTCATTAAAATATCTCTTTCCCCTCTCCCTCACTTTCTCTAGGACTGCCACTGTTGAGTCTGTGGGAGTATGAATCAGCAGCAGCAGAGAATGGCTGCAGTTGGGACAGACAAAGAGCTCAGTGACCTGCTGGACTTCAGTATGGTAAGCGAGCGTGGCTGGGGGGCTTTAAAGGCCCCAGGGCTTTGCCTGTGTGCAGTGTTTTGGAGCTGCAGAAGGGAGGAAATGTGAGCCTGTAAATTGGACGTGATGGGTTTCAGATGTGCCATGTTTGTGTGCATGCACATGTGCCTGCAGCTTGTTTATTTTAAAGTTAAAGCAAAGCCCCTTCCCCATGTATTGTTTCCTTGTAGGGAGCACAGAGAGGTGGGTTGGGTTTTTGTTTTGATGGGAAATTCTGGGGAAATGTAGCAGAGTTGTGTGTTCTCTGTTTAAATGTTCACTGTGAAATGGCCCGGGTGGCTGTTTCTGAAGCCGTGCAAAGATGTAACTTCAGTAGCCAATTAATCAGGCTTTTCTCCTCTCCCCAGATCCAGACTATTAAACTTTTGCTCCTACAGGTTATTTTGTCACAGTTTGAAGCTTGTCCAAGCTCTCCAGCGCGTTATTTTTGCAGGAGTTGGACGCTTGTGTTCCCCACGCTCTGCTCTCCTGTACCCTGGAAACCTTTAGCTGCATTTAGGAGCTGTTTATTTGCAAAGAAACAGGACGTAAGAGTTCCCCCAGAAGGGTGTTGTGTGCAGCTCAGAGGGAGAAGTCCCCTCTAGTTGTAGCAGAGAGAGGGTTAGTCCCTGGCACGTCCATCTGTGCTGCTGTCCAGGGTCGGTGACGCGCTGTGCAGTGCAGGCTGTGCGCTTGCCACGCTGGCTGTCATTGGCAGGTGACTTGTGAAGGGGAGAGCTCATGTTCAAAAGAAAATAACTTTCTGTTGGGTTCTTCTGTTGTGTGCTGCACTCTCATGGCACTCAGAGCGTGTGTATTGCTTTTTAGATAAGCAAATGTGCTGTTAAGATAGAAAAAACAACAGCTCCTTGAGGAGGAATAACCATGAGTGTCGCTACTGTGGCTCTGGGCTGTGTGGGGTCACCCAGCCCGTGGCTCTGCTGGGCTGATTTTCTTGAAGGGAGTAAAGGGGGAGAAAAGTGGTGGCAGAACTTGGGGCACCTGCTGTCCTGGTACCTGTTACACCTGTGGGAAGTATGGCGACTCTGCTGCTTTTCTGCACCTGAGCGCTGAGGTTTAGCAATGGGAAATAAAACTCCTACAGCTGGGGCTTGTACTTGCCCAGACAGGGCTCTGTGCCATAGCGGGGTCAGTGGTGAGGTCTCTCGCTCCCCCAAAGAGCAATCTTCCTGCAGGAGGAGAGACTCAGTTCTCCCAGTTTCATGGTCCTGTTGGGAGGCTGGTTCCATTAAATTACCAGCAATGTATTTTTATGGCAGCATGTTTCACAGTTGGTAGGGGGACCGCAGCGATGGTACGCGTTTAAAAACAGGAATACGTTCAGGGCTTGTGGGAGAGCAGTGCGTGGTTATTTGTCCCTCTCTCATCTCAGAGGTCCTGGGGGGTTGGCAGGAGCCCTGGAGTCTTCAGCCTCCCGCGCTGGAGAGTGTCACATTCTGAACTGCACTGGCTCTCACTTTGCTTTTTCTCAAAACCCAAGGCCTAATTTTCAAATTGAGCGAACCATCCTCATTTGCATGCTCGGAGCTGCGTTCTCTGGAGGGGTCCTGACCTGTTCCCTCTGTACATGGACATTTCTGTCCTTGGAGATTAATCTACACCTAACGGTTGGATTTGGGTTCAGTTCCAACGCTCTTACACTGGTGTAAACCCGGCCATGACCAGAAGTCGTTCTGTGTTCCTGTAAGGCTTTTGTGTTCCGCAGTGGCACCGGGGGTGGCTGCTTGCAGGATCAGGGCCTGCAAATGTCATTTGCCAGCAAACGATTCAAAGACATTCCCTCCAGGATAAGTTGGCTGATGGGCTCCAATGCAGTCTGGATTTGAGCCAGATCTGTTTCACAAACCCTCATCTCCGCACATGCGCATCCTTCTCCTGAGTTTGCATAAAGGGAATATTAACATCTCTCCTGAAGTATGAGTAGCTAAAACAGAAAGCTTCCTCTCTGGTAGAGGGTCTTCACCCTGGCATTGCGAGCTTGTTGTGCCTGGTGTGGGTCTGTTGAGGGGGCTGCTCTGAGGGTTGCTCTCCCTGTGTTGTTGGGTTGCAGGCTTTTTGACCACAAAGCTCCCTCTTTAAGTATATTTATATTTTTCCTTCGAATATATAAGGGGGAGTGGGGCATCGATTTGCTAATCTTTTCCAGGAGAGGACATGGGTGGGAAGACTAGAGAGAGATTCAGAGCAGCTGGAAGCATTTGCTTCAGATCAGTATTTCAATTCCTGTTTTTCTAGGGAAAATGTGTTCAACCCCAGTAGCCTGTGGTCCAGCTCTGCTGTGTTTTGCTGCGCAGCGGGTGAATGGGAAGGTCCATCCCTAGCGGGGTTGTGTGGTCAGATGTGAGTTTGTGGGGTCAGTAAATGGCAGGGTTGTACAAGATGCTGCAAACGGGGCTTAGAGCCCTGAAAAGAAAGACTTGTGCCTTATTTAATAAATAAATACATCCGGTAGTTATTGAGTGGCAAAGTGCTTGCCCAAAGCTTTCTGCCAGTGTAATTTGCCAATAAGGGCGAAAATCGAAAGAATCTGTAATGTGCATCTGAGCGAGCTGGAGCCAAACACCCAGCTGTGCAGCCTGATTGCCGCTTTGGGCTGTGCGCGGCGGCGTGCTTACCTCTACCTCCGAACAAATTGCCTCCTATAATTGCCCCAAAGTACAGGTAATTTGCAAGCTTTCTTTCACCACCACTCCCTGGCAGTAGTCCAGGACGGGCTTGCAAATCTGGAGGAGAGCTTTCGAGAAAGCATCCTGCCCATAGATTCAAGGCTTAACCTATTTATTAGGCTTGGGTTTTGGTGTGTTGTCTTTTGGACTGTGGTTGCCAGGCTTTGCAGCTTGGCCTGACAGGCACGGGCTGTGTTCGACAGGAGCTCTGCCCTCGGTCTGCGCTGTCAGGAGATGCTTGGCCATGAGGACTCGCTGTGGTTATCCCGCCGTGCCGTGCTGCCAGCGTTGGTGCGTTGTGGGAGGGTGTGGGCGGGTATCCCAGCCCAGCTGGGGTGCTCAGAGGGCAGGGGCACCCCACGGCACGGCAGGAGCCAGGACCGAGCAGCCCAGGCAGGTGTGCAGATGGGGTTGGGGGCCTGTCTGTGCCGCAGAGCGCGCCTGCCAAGCTAGATAGAGGCAGGTGGCTGCGTGCCAGCCTAGGTCTCTGGCAGAAGTGAAATGCTGTTAACAGCCATGATTATTAGCAGAGTATTAACCATATGCTGCGGGGATGCTAGTTGTCAGGGTGGGTTTCTAGCTCGATGAGATGTTGCAGGGTGGGCAGGGGCTTGAGCAGTCACATAGGACGTGCTGTCTGATTTCTCCATTCTCACTGTGTGCCAGCCCTCCTGGCTCCAGCCATCGAACTGGGGGTGAAAGCCAAACTGTTGCCAGCAAGCAGGGCTCAAACAAGCTCCTTCTGCCCTTGCCGCTTCTGACATGCTGGAGAATGCCGAAGCCATGCCCTGCACCCTGCTCCGGCCAAGGTGTAGTGCCTGCATTTCCATGATAAAACTCTCACTTTTCTTCAGAGTGAAGCAGTCATAAAGTTTGACTTTATGCCACAGTGGACGCTTGGGGCTGTAGTCAGGAAGGTCTGACTTAAATGAACACGTATAAAATATCCTGCTGGCAATGTTTATTGAGTCGAATTCCCTCTTCTCCCTGAATTAACAGCTGGATACTTTCCATGCTGCAAAATAGATTTCAGGTTTTGAGTTCAGGCCTGAGGTTGGCTCAGCCTGGGGTTCATGAGGTGGAAGAGCGGAAGAAGTGAAAACAGCAATTTAATTTGAAAACACTGGTGCAGTGGTAGAAGTACACAATAAATGAAATGCTGCTGGATATTGTTACTTGTATCTGGCAAATTCCCGTTCTTGCTCAGGTGGTCTCTGTTGAGCGCGTGAGGTCCCTTAGCTGTAACCTCCCTGGCGGTGGGTGTGAGCCAGATTTGCACCTCTTAACCTGGGAGAAACAGAGGGAGAATAAATTCTTTGGGAGGGGTGGAAATTGAGCTACGAGGGTAGGCAGAAGTTGTTGTCAGCTGTCAGGGAGACTTGGAGATAGGAGCTGAGAAACCAAATGCAGCGACTTAAGATGGGGGATTTTATATAACCATTTAAATCTACATTATTCGAATCCAACAAAGGCCAAGTAATGACCCAATTACAGTTTCTCAGCTGCTCGTGCCCAGGTCTGTCCTCCATGCCTGGCTCCCTCCGGTATGTGCCAGCTCTGGTTCATCTCTTCCCCCCCCCCCCCCCCCCCCCCCGTTTATTTTTAAAGCAGTATTTAAAAGCAGAAAGGAAATTTGCAGTGGGTGGGTGAACTTTGCCTATGAGTGACATTCGTCAGCGAAGGCAGCTGGCACTTCATGTATGACTTGTGCCGGGCTCCTCGAGGCAGCATACCTGGTTGGCTTCAGCCCACACCATGGTGGAAAAACAAGCTGGCAGCAAGAAAAAGAAACCCAGAACACTTCCTGGAGTCGGCAAGTGATAAGTGTCTTTGGAGCCTGTATTGAGGTGAGGGGTAACCCGGGGTTCCCTGCCCCAGCTCTCCAGCATCGCCCTGCTTTAGCATCCCCGCTTGCCTCAGTGTGGAAGGGGGCCTGTGACTCCCCAATGCCATGGGGAGCAGGAAGGTGTTGCATCAGTCTTGAAATACCTCTCGCGGTGGGGAGGGCATCCCCCGGTGGGGCCGGGTGTGGGGGCGTGCTGGGGATTGCCGAGCGTGGTGCCGGGCTGGGGGGGCAAGGATGGGACACCCCACTTCCTTTGCAGAAGTAGAAAGCGCTTGTTGCACAATGGAACAAGGCTGTTCATTTTCTCCACTCGTGTTTGCTGTTCAAACCTTGGGTTTTTCAGCATCAGTGAGTATTAAGCAGAAATGCTTGTGGAAAACAGCCAGCAGTGTGGTTTTTTTAGTGTTGGGTTTTTTTTTTTGTTGCTCTTTGCTGCTCAGTACCATTATATTCGTGGATCCCATCCCCCCCCCTTGCTTGCACATGCAGAACTGCCTCTTGCCACTTGGAAAGGGGGGTTTCTAACCACTTAATCTTCTTCCCTACCTTAGGAGGGAGTGAGCACAGGCTGGGTGGGATCAGCCACGTAAATACCATTTTTAATCATTTTGGAGATCTTTGCAGAAAACAACACTGCCCTGCAAGGGGAGAGGGGCAGGAAAGACCTGTAGCATTGCAGAGGAAGGTAGGCTGCAAGTCTTTGGTGTCATCAGGGTTTGTTTTTGTTTTCTAGCCTGACTTCCTGAGGAAATAAGGCGTATTTGATGGTGGGGCTGCCGGACCACCCCGGGTGGGCAGCCCTCACCTGGGGGGTTGCAGCAGGAGCCCCCCCAGCGGCATACATCCAGCGGCTCTGGAGGAGGGTGTAGGGGGGGTAGCAGGATTATGGCCGGGGGTGAAGCCGTAGGAAGGCAGGTGTCTGCAGGCTGGCTGCTGGTGGGAATGGTTGTCCGCACGTGGGCTGCATACTTAAACGCTGTTTTTACCTTTATTTAAATACATATATAAAACATATAGATGATGCATGCATGCATACATATATATGATCCCAAATTTGTGTGCTTTTTTTGAATGGCAGTTGGTTTTTTAACTGCTCTGTTTGCATCTCTACCACATTTAACTGTGGAGGTTTTTTTTCTCTATTTTTTTTTTTCCCCTCCCCAGCATTTGTAAAAACAAAGCTGGGCAGATGGTTTTGTACAAAGGAATGTTTCTGACCACAGCCAGACATCAGCTATGTCAGGGCATGAAATGCTGCATTTCTGTAGGCTCTTGTGCCATTACATTGTTTAATCTTCAAAGCATCAAACTTTTGAGTTACTGAGACATTGCAAAGGTAAAAATAATAAAAATTCAAATGACTTGGTGGTGAAAGTATCTTGAGTTGAGTAGTAAAAGGATATTAAAATGTTAATTCACTAAGCGTTTTCCCACCAGTTGTTTTATTGGCTGGAGCGCCACTTGTGTGGAGAAGAATGTTTTCTGCTGCACACAGGTGCATATAAATTTTTAAATAACAGCTTCTGAAAGCCTCCTAACTTATATTAAAAATATTTATACAGGTTGGCTGATGAGGTATGCAGTATTTTTGAGGAAGCTCCCTGGCAGGAGAAGATTAGCTGTGATACCGAAGCTGCAGTATAGCAAACAAGTAGCCGCAGTGACTGATACCGTACAATACGTTAAGGTTTCTGATTGTGAGTTAAATACCTTTGCCCCTGGCGCAGCTTCTCCCACCGGACCCCAGGGCTGTGTTAGTTCACGGCACTGCTGAAGCCCCCAAAGGACGAGGGGTGGAAGCTGCTCCTTGAGGCTGGAGGGTTCGTCCCTCTGAGAGCTGATGAGAGGATTCCTGCACTGAGATCAAGTATCGCTGGAGAGCGTGGCTTCGTCATCTCTGCCCACGGGTGGCCTGTGTCCTCCCCAGGCACTGAGCGTTGTTGGGGATGGACCTGGGAGTGCGGGAGACGCGGGATGAGACCTGGACCACTGCAGGTGCTGGGGTGTTGAGGGATAAAACGAGCTTTGCTGGGTGCTGTGCTCTCAGTGGGGTGCTGTCCTTTTCCTGCTAGCTTTTTATGAATGGAGTCAGCCTTTCTCCATGGCCTCCTCTCGTCTGGGCCTTGGTGAATAAGTTAAGAAAGAAACTGTTGGTTTTGACCACAGCAATGATGCTTCTTGGATGGGTTTCAGTTGCACCTAAGGAACCAGACACGCTGCGTACACAGGAGAAGTTTATGCACGTAGGAATGTGTGTGTATATTCGCACACAGCTGCGCTGCTCTCCTGTCCCTCCTGCAGCTGATCTATGTAGCAGGGACACGAGGAGAGGAAAGTTTTTTGCATCAATAAAGTGCTTCTCCTCCCCCTTTCCTCCCCCCCGCCTGCCCAATCTTGACCCCCTTTGCAGCAGCACAGTAAAACTAACATACTGAAATCTCTTTTCTCTTCCCTTCTCTCTCATCTTGTTTTTCTAGATGTTTCCCCTGCCAGTGGCTAATGGAAAAAACAGACCCACGACCCTAGCGAGCACTCAGTTTGGAGGATCAGGTACTGTCATCTTAATTTTTTTTTCTTAACACTGTAATGTTTCTTGCAATAAATTTGTGTTTGCTTCTAGAGACCCAAAAGGACAGGTTTCTGTAGTTTTGTGTTATGTATTTTTTTCTGGTGGTCTGCTACTATTTCTCTGGCTGATTTTCTTGTTGCTCCACATGTCTCTGGGCAGTCAAAGCTGCTCTTGCTGATCTGTCTCCAATTAAGAAGTCACTATCTGAGCTGAAGGTTGTTGTCTTGCTGTTCCAATTGAAGCAGCCTGAGAGCAGACAGTCGATGCTGTTCTCTTAAGCTGCTTAGGCGAACGCATGTCTGCGGACGTACACCCTGGAAGACTTCTGCTGTATGTCACTGAGAAGGCACGGTGGTGGTGGTGAATTCCTGGGGCTCAGCTGCCCAAAGGGAGACTGGTGCAGTTTGGGTGTCTGCTCCGTTCAGTCCCTCCAGCAGCTCCCTGCTGTTGGGTGGGATCTCAGCATTCCCAAAGGGACCTTTGCAAAGCACTCCCGGCCAGATGCCTCCAAGGCAGCTCAGCCACCCCCGGGGAGGCGGGCAGCAAGGGTGGCTGGAGCCATTTCACCAGCCTCCAAGCTGGACCCTGCTGCTGTTTTGGGGTGCTATTGAGCAGAGTCTTGCCAGTCTGCCTTGCCACAGTGCCCCTGAAGCCAGGAGCTGGCCCCGCTCCCCAGAAGCACTGAGTGGCCACCTCTCTGCTGGCCTGGCTGCCGAGGAGGGGCCGGGGTGCCAACGTCAAGGGGCTTTGGGAGCAGGGCATCTGCGGGGAGGAGTGGGCTGGCGATCGGCTGTGATAGACCCTCTGAAGGGCGCCTAGCTTTAGATGTCTGATAGGGATATGCGGCGCTGGTTAATTTGAGGCTCAGGTGGAGAATTCTGTGGCCAGGAGGACGGTGTGGTGCTGTGCCAGGCTTTTGATGCCTGGGGAAGCTGCTGTGTGCAGGGCTCGCTGCAGCCCCTGGTATGTAGGAAGTTCAGTTAATTTGCCCTTCTTGCTGAAACATGCTGACGCTTTGTGGATGGTTAAAACTTGACCTTCTCTACCTTGGGCCAACTCAAGCTGTCCAGGCAAACTCCTGGCCACATGGAATGGCTGTGCCCTGACATCAGGAGGCATCGGGGAGACCAGGGTGAGATTTCTGGATAGCGGCTTTGATGCCACAGCGTGCTGTGGGGCAGCTCTTGGGGAGACCTGCAGAAGCAGGGTGGGAGGGGTGAGCTCTGCCCTGCTCCTGCCCTTTTTGGCCAAGGAAATTTGATTTGCTCAGATTGGGCTGTTTAGCTGCATGTCAAGATGGTTTTGAGCAAACATTTTTCCAGGGAAGGAAGCTGTTGAGTGGCGCTGGAGGAAATTCGAGGGGAGAAAACTTTTGGGTTAACCCAGATGGAAGCTGATCTCTCTAGCAAGTGTTCCTGTGCATGACTTTTGCCGTTAAAATAATCCACAAAAGATGCACTACGCACTAGTGAGAAAATAGTAATGGAGCAATCTCACATTAATTCATTTCCTGCTTGGAGGCTGGCTTGGCTGCTGGGTTTATGGTGCTGGCCAGCGAGGAGAAGCTCTGTGGTGCAGCCGGTGCAGCGACTGGAACCCCCCTCCGCTTGGCTGTGCAGCAGCTGAAATAACACAAAATCTTCTATTCCCCCCCCCTTCTTTTGGGTGAGTGAAAGGTAATGTTGACACCACCCTTCCTCTGGGCTGCTGCTTTTTGCGTCTGGCTGTGAGCAGTTCATAAAAATAGAGGACTGATGTTATACAACTGCACTGGAGGCAGTTGCACAATCACTGCTGTCCCAGTCTCAGGGCTCTGCAGCGGCTCTTTCATCCTGTTGCGGGCATCCCAGGTTTGAAACGCAGTTCGGGGCTTGGTTTAGGGAAAGCCTTTTGCTCCAGCAGCGGAGTTACCCCTCAGCCAGTCATCCTCGGCCCCACCTTTGGAGAGCGGGGGGCATGTTTCATTTGCGTGTCAGCTTTGTGCCTCCTCTCTGGCCTGGAGTATTTGATGATTGATTTTTGCTGGTGGGGTGAAAACTGCAGTAAGACATTGAGATGTGCCTTGCGCAGGGGTGCACCGCTTCTGTTAGAAGGATCCAAGGTGTCTAAACTAGGTCCCAGATAGTGGCGAATGGTTATTTTCATAGTTCTGTTGATGCTGGTTTAGCTTAATTGATTGACAGAAAGGTACAAACAGATACTAGTTCATCTACAAAAGCATAGCCAGCCATCCGGCTCAAAATTTGATCTGAAATCGAATCGTCACCAACCCTGTGATGTTGTCAGAGGGTGAAGAGCAGATGGTCCTTGGATTTGGGGACCTGGACTTGCTGAGGGAGCAGAGTGCCTTGCAGCCACGCCATAATCTGGACCTGGAGATTAGCTCCCTAAATCTTCTTGCCTTGCAGGAAGGCCTAGGCTTTATCTTTTTTTTCAAACACTCCTGTTCAGTCGATATCTCGTACCCCTAAATATAAAGATAGCGCAGCGTTTCCCCTCCGCTGCTGTCCTTCTGCCTGGAAGGAGAAGCAAACACCAATTTGCTTAAGTCTTAGCTGAGTAATGTGCACCATAGTGCCAGTATCTTGTTATTTGGGGTTATTGTAGTAACTCCAAGATAATATACTGGTGCCATATTATGTGCCAGAGAAATTGGGCTTCTACCCAATTCATGCTTCTGCCCACCCTTGGACATGTGAATTTGTGGTCTCCTACTTTTAATCTCCCTCCTCCTTGGGGACATCCTGGGGCTGTATGTAGCTTTTATTTTGCAGTATGTAGCTTTTATTTTTTTTCCCCTCCAGAGGAGCTATTAACTTGAGGCTCTTTCCTCCCCAGGAAAAGTTAGGAGTTAAGGGAGCAAGGCAGTGACTCTGACTCCTGGCCAAAATGCCCCACTTGCCAAGATGAGATTCTTGCTTCCAAAGTCCAGCTGGTAAAGAAGATAGTGCAGTCATTTGAAACAGCACTACTGAAAAAATGACAGTGATAGAATTGCCCCAAATTAAAATCCTTTTCAAATACCAATTAAGAATTGCCCGGGCCAAGCTGCTGGCGCTCGTGCGGGTGGCCCCTTTGTGAAGAAGCACCTGTTTCTCTCTCCCAGGCCAGAAAAATTCAAAGTCTTAATGCAAGCCCTTGAGCTTTGCAGTCCCTTTGCTTTTATATTTGTCTCCTGGTGTTATTTTAAGCTCTGCCACTGTTTCCCTCATTTCTGTCCTTAAATGCACCAGGGAGGAACTGGTTTAGCTACCCCGCTGCACGGACAATTCAGCACCTCCACTTTGCGTTTTCTTGGCAAGACGAAACCCAGCAATTGCCACTAGGATGGAGCTTACATCACGCAGACCGTGTCTGCAGCATTTATAGCACATATAGGTCACCGCGGGGAAGTTGGTCTTCCTGGGGCTTTGAGCTGCAACTAGTGTTTTCCAGCTTAAGCTGTGTCATTTGCTGCTGGTATTTTATTTTAGCTGGGACGCTCAGTATATGCCTATTGTCCTGGTAGGCTGCGGTTTTGTCATCCCCTCTCCAAACTGTTTGTTTATTATTTACAGTAGCAAAACATCTAAAACCATGTCCTCCGTCCCCCCTCATGTCATAGTTCATAAATGACTAATCTGATCAGAAACAAGCTCCCTCCCAGCGCGCTTAATTAAACTGCACCTCTAGCAGGAAATGGCGCATGCTAAATTTTGCATGGAAATAACCATTTTTAATTGACACTAAGACAGTAGGAGTGGCAGGAGGCAAAGAAGTTTCATTGTCTCTTCCCAGCCGGAGCTGTGGCATTGCCGTGGCGGCGTGGGGCCATGCCAGGGCTGTCGCCTCGTGGCTGCTGGGTTTTCAGCAGTGTCAGTGCACGCCAGCTGTGCCTTTGCTTCAGCAAGTTGGGCTCTGCGGAGCAGGGAAATAACGCTGAGGCAAACGGTTGTGCGAGGCAACGCATCTCCTGGAACAGCTCCTGCGCAGCGCTTTCCATCTGTGGTTAATACGGAGAGTGTGCAACCATCTCCCCTTTGCATCGGAAAAGGTGTGCGAGGCCACGTTTGTGCCCTGCTGAAACGGGAGCGCAGGCAGTCTCCTGCTGACAGATGATTCTGTTTGCAACAAGTAAAAGCTGCCTAAAAAAATAGCTTCCCCCCCTTTCCCTTTTGAGGGGGTGAATTCACCATTAAATGTCTTTTCCTTCTTGCTTTGTGCTGAAGGGAGCTCCCTTGCTTGGGATCTCTTAGGTGGGTTTGGAAGGGAGAGTCCCCTCCCAGTCTGTGCCGTGATTTCCACCCCTAAAATTTGTTCGGTGCTTTTTTGCTAGTGAGATGAGGCTCATTGTTTAGGGAATTGCTTTGATCAGGGCAAGTTCATAGAATACATTTGAAGCTGGCTAACCGGGGAGTTTTTCAAAGAGTTACAAGCTGGTGCATGTAAAAAATTTTAAGTTATAGTCTACTGAACAAAGTAAATGCATTCTCCCTGGAGGTAGCCTGCTTTAAACAATGTTCAGACTTGGATACCTGTGGCAACAGCACTGAAAGTAATAAATTCCATGAAAGATGAGGTTGTCGCTTTAATTGGTGCTATGGGTGAGCTGTTTGAAGATTTAATTATTTTGTGTGTACATGCAGCCCTGTGTTAGGAGGCTCCAAGGTGGGGAGGGTTGGGTCCGGTGCACCGGCTGGGAGCGCGGTGCCTGCCCTGGCCACTCGGCAGACGCAGGAGCGGCTCTGGGCTCCGCTTCGCTTGCTGGGTAGTTTTGCAGTAAAAGCATCTGAGGTAGAGAGTTGTGAAGAGCTAAACGCGGCGTTTCTGTTGCCACGCTGTCAACATTTGAGTTTCAGGCTGCAGAATAGCATTCGCAACTATTTACCATAGCGAGGAAAACAGGAGCTTTTATTAGTAGGGATGTATCACGTTTTCCTACTAACTGCCTCTAGGTCCCACGTTTTGCTTATGCTGAAGTGGGAGTGATAGGACTTTGCTTGCTATTTTGATAGATGATGAAAGGCAGACATGAGGTGCGCAATATGTGACTTGGTATTTAAAACTGGCACTTTCCATTGAAGTATGTACTTCAGGCTGCTTGTTTATGTTGCGGTTGCGTGCGTGCCCGTGCAGGCTTGCAAAACTGTCGCTAAGCACAAAGCCACCACAACAAAAAAGTCAAAGCAGAAAAATTTACTTGCCTGATTATTGGCGTGACTGTTCCTTTCAAAGTAAAAATGACTTTTTAGCCATTATCAAAGGGGGGGGAAGCATTGCCATGGACAAGTCAAGCTTGCAAAGCTGTGAAGTCTCGCTGGCCTGGAAAGAGACAGTCCCTGCAGCCCTTTGCCGCTCTCTGCACCCCGGAGCGGTTCCACTCCTGCCGCCAGCCCACTCGCAGGTGTAGGAGGATGCTGCCGGCGTGCTGAGGGTATTGCAGGGAAACACCCAGGGTGCCGCAGTCCCAACCTTTCCAGTAACAAAGCCTGGAGGACTTTCAGCAGAGTTCATCTCCCACGTGCTAGTCAGGTGCGTTAAATGCCTCTCTGCTTTCGGGAAGCTCCTCTTCTTCCTCTCCCCTTTTTGCTCCCTGTTTTTCCCGTGGGGTGGGTCCTGTTGACCAGGATACAGAAAGCCAGGTTTGGAAGAAAAGGCCCAAAAGCTGGGGGCAGGGAATGCAGGTCAGCGGGAAGTAGCAAGCGTGGGTGAACAAATGGCAGGGGAAGATCTTCACGCCTGTCTCCCTTAATTCAGCATCACAGCCCAGTTGCATCTCTGATCCTTGTGTCCTGGGGGGCGCGTTCCTGCTCCCAGGGCTTCTCCACTTGGGCAGCTGGTTTCTCCTGCGCCTTTGCAGTGAGGTTGAAACACGGAGGCCTTCCTCCGTCTCTCTCTCTGTCTGTTACCTCTCTTCAAATTTATATATTTTTCCCCTCGAATTTTCAGGAGAGGCTGAGTGCAAGGGTGTCCTGCCAGAGGCGCAGCCTATTTCTAACAGGCATGTGAGGAGTGAGCCTAGGACGAGTGGGAAAGGGTGCCCATGCTGTTGGGGCAGTGGGGATGCTCCGACAGCAGCTCAGTGCTTCTCCAGCAGTTTGGGAGAGGCAAATATAACCCGGTCATGCCGGTGGCTCTGTAGTTATGGTGGAGAACTCTCACTTATTGCCTGTCTTGGTGTGTGTTTAACTTCAGGGGGTGGAAGGGTGCATATTTTCAGAGGAGGGGTGTTTTTTCCTCTTCTCCCACCCCAAGGAGTAGTTGTCCTGGCTGGATTTGAGATTTTGAACTAGGAGAGAGCACAGAGAATGTTGGGAGTGCCAGAGAGCCAAAGCTGTACTGAGATAATTGACAACTTTTGTTTAGAAACTGCAAATTTGATGCAGACCTTGTTTAAGCACACAGTTTTAACTTTGCCAGAAGAGCTAAAACAGTACAGCCATCTCCTGCCGGCAGAGCTTTTTTCTACCCTAGATGAGGCAATTCAGTACTAGTGTAACTGTGCCTGCTCGAGGGGTTATGATGAGTGTATCTTATGTAAAAATCATGTGCCTTGCCTGGATTCAGGCTGATGTGAAGCTGGGCTAGAAGCGAACCTGTGTTTCAAAAGAATGTGTACAAGCTCAAGCACCTGCTTTCCTTCTAATAAGAGGAGCTGGTTCTGTATTAATCGCATACCTAATGCCGTTGCCTTGTTCACACTGCTGTCTTCTCAGTCGCAAGGGCCAGGGTCTCATTAGAAATGGTCTTCTGGAGGGCAGCACACTTGGGGTTTGGCGCTGGGACGTAGCAGCTCTGCCTCAGCCCACCCACCTCAAATCCTGCTCACACAGGACTTCCCTAGCGGCATGCGGTGGTGCGGGGCTGAGCCTTTGGCTCAGCATCCCAGCTCGAGTCCTTGCACACTTGTTGTGCCCTTTCCAAAGGAGAGAGGTGGCTTTGGAAGGGGCCCAGCAGGTCTGGCAAGCGTTTCTGCTCGACCTCGCTGCTGCTAATTTCAAATTCGGCATGCTCTGTAGGGTGCCCTATTCCAGCACGTGTCCCACATGTGACCAGTTACTCTGCCTATTGCATCTCCATTGTTAATGTTTATATGCAGTGAAACTCAAATTGGAATTATTTTTTTTTTTTTTAGTTTGAGACAGCAAATGGTTGTCTTAAGGGGATGGATTTAATGCATAGTGCTATTTTGTTACTCTGGATGGCCTCATCTAACCTGGCACTATGTTCTCCAGTGTTAACGTGGCTGAAGGATGCCATAAATGCATCTTCTGCTCACTGGTTCCCAAAATAGCTGGTAAAGGTGATATTTTCAATGCTCTTCTAACACAAGAGCAGACTCTGAACCCAACCAGATAACGATGTTATTCGCAAGCAGCGTTTTCACAACTAGGAAGATGACGGTGACCTACCACTTTAGCTGGAAGAGGGAAATGTTGACACAAGCTTCCCTGTGGTCGTTGGAGTGAAGTCGTGAGCATCTCTGTTTCCTGAGTGCTTTGAGCCGCAGACCCAAGAGCACGAGAAGAGTCCATTGACTAAACTCGACGGTTTAGGTGAAGGGCAGGTGAAGCCCTCTCGGGAAACACCACGTCCCCTCATAGGTGAGGCTGATGTGAGATGATTCTCTAAGCTGGGCCGATCTGCCCAACGTGGCAGCAGCGCGGCACGATTAGCTGACTGGGAGCAGGGGTGATTTGGCTGCATCAGCTGGAAACGTGCCCCAGGAGCGGCGTGAGCCAGGCAGTACCTGAAAAACACGCTGTGCTCCTAGGAGCGGGTTTGGTCCCTCTCCCATGTGGTGCTGGGATCATGGTGCAGGTAAACCCCGGGTTGCTGATTGCTGGCTGTTGTTTCTCTTTTGTCTTGGCGCTCGGCTCCCCAGCCAGGCCCTTGCTGCTTCTGCTCAGCCTGTTTTACCTGCTCTGGGCACAGGAGCGGAAGGGTTCGCCTGCCTGCGTGCTGGCGGCTGCCCAGTGCCCTCTCCATCACGTGGAGGGCTGCTGAGCAGTGGGCCAGTGGTGGACGTGCAGCCGACGCAGCTATCTCAGTTATGCCAAAAAGTTTGCCTGCATCTGCCTCTTGGATTCCCAGCCGTGTGGGTTGGGATTATCCTGCCCTCTCCCAGCGCCTCCAAATAGCTGAGAAATCCCTGCAGCACGGCAAGGGGGTGGCAGCCCGCAGGCTCTGAGGAGGAGCACCGGCTCGCCCACTTGTCCAGCGTGGCAAGGACAAGGGACCTGGGCAGCACTGGGTTTCCCTGGCACATCTCTAGGCCACCAGCCCCGCTGGATACATGCAGGTGCCTGAAGCTAATCAACTTGGGAGGCAAGGATGGGCAGTGACCTGCTTGGTGTCACACTTCCCAGCTAGCAGGCAGCTTGGAGGCTGCAAAAAACCCTGAAATGATGTGGTGGCCTGAATGCAGGTACCTGCTGGTGACCGGCGCTGGTGGGGGAGCGAGTGCATTTTAAGAAAGTGGGGCTTTTCCACAGGGTGGCTGCAGACAGCCTGTCGTCAGTGGGTTGATGCTTGTGCCCCTGCTGAATGTCTGAGCGGAGAGCGTCTTGCTGCGTGCTTCGGAGTCCCTTCTGCCAAAAGGTTCCCCAAAACTTTGCAAGTCTTGATTAGCACGTTAGCGTAAACAAATTGAGTTATATATGCCGCGGAGGGAAGAAAGGTACTGCACTCCTTCAGTGTTGACTTAAAGTTTAATTAATTTTGTTGCCAAATGAGGCATGAAATACAGTGTGAAATATATTGTGGTGCTGAATGTGTAATTGTACAGGGACTGGGAGCACAGCGAGTGCTGAGCATAGGAGATCACCTGAGGCAAGCTGGGGCACAGAGCTCTTGTGGCACAGCCAGGCTGATTTGGGGGGACGCGTGCCCCAGCAGCGCTCCCCAAGGGAGTTAGGATGGGGCCAACCTCCCTGCCCAAAGTGGGAGCAGTGTCCAAGGACACTGTTGTGGTGCCCAAGGGTTTCTCGCTGCTTTTTCGCTGGAGGATCCAACCACCGGAGCCAAACAGTCGGACATGGCTCGCACCTCCGTCTCCCTGGGGTCTGTTCTCTCCGGGATGTGGCAGGAGCAGCCGCTGTGGTCTTTGTGTCTTTGCTGTCTTGAAACCGATTCGACCAGGGTTTGGGGTAGGATGGGGAGTTTTGCCATCCGGTTATAGAGATTCTGGGTTTATCTGTCCTGGGTGGCCTTGCAGGGTGGAAATAGGTATGAAGAAACATCAGAAGAGGGAAAAATCTGAACTGTGAGTGAAGATTTCTTATTTCAGCCTCTGAGAATCGTTGTAGCAGCTGTTTTGATGCTCTTCTCGCTGCCGTGATTAATATTTCTGGAAGGAAGATGTCTTCACAGCATCTTGCTCCTCCCCCACTAAAGGAGGGAAAGAGGCAGTCCAGGATACCTGCCCCCTTTATTTTTTATCTTGAATTTTTCAGTTAACTCTCCAGGTAGCCCAGCTCCAAAGCCAGTGGGGAGAAAAATTTTTTAAAAATACTGTCCAACTGCCTGTTAACCCTGAGAAGCACATCCCCACCTCCCAAGTGACCTAAGGCAACATCTCCCTCTAAATTTAGCTGGAGATTGCATCACGAGCGAGAGGGAGGTAAAGTTAATGTGGCATAAGCTTTTTCTAGCAGGGGAGTCTTCATGGTTAGACAGGGACTGAAAATAAATAAACGGGCCTCGTTTCAGAGCTTCTGGGGATGAGGCTGGGAGGAAGGGCAGCCTGCAGCAGCCTGGTATGTGTGTGGAGGTGGGGTTTTTTCATACCACATGGGGCAAAGGACAGTTGTCTACCAACCCTTGGCCTGTCCTCAATGGGAAGAACCTTCCAGGAAAGTGGGCGATGCTCCCTATGTCCTGCCTGCAGGGTGCTGGGCACTGCCAACGAGCCGTGGGGTGTCCTTTGGTGCCAGCACTTGCCTCTCCTGGGAACCGGTGGGCAGCAGATGTGGTGGTGGGTGCCCAGAGCTTGCTGGCCACCACTTGAGGCAGAGCTGTCCCTTTCCTCAAAGAGTTTTGAAGCCTCTTCTGTCCATCCATTATCCCTGGCCCCTGGAGAGGAGGAATCAGCGAGGTTTTTCCCCCTCCAAAAGCCCTCCTGGCTCTCTGTCGTGGTGCTCTGTGGTTGCAGACGTGGTGGCATCCAGGAGTGCCCCAGGGGACAACCCGCTGTGGCCCTGGCCTGGGAGAAGATGCAGCCAAATTCCTGCAGGACAAGCCTCGTAGGACACTAGTGTTACCTCTCTTACCCTTCTGCCTTGTCCTGCACGACCAGGGGGGACAGGAGGCTTGGTTGTGACAAGTGACGAAAGCCATCTTGCCATCTTTGCGGTGGTGGGTGTGTGACCACTGCTCAGAGAGTGGGGAGGCCCTGGGCCCCTTCTGCTTTCTGGGGCATTTTTTTGTTTTTTTAAAGTGAGGTGATCTCTCTTCCAAAGGCTTCTTAATGCCCCATTAACATTGTTATACAAAGCAGTATGCCATTTAATTAGGAAAAATAAGTACTAACCTCTACCATATGTTGCTCTTCTCCCTGTATTTGCATTTGAAAGTCCAGCTGAATTTCAATGTGAAACTGGATTTTTATCCAAATGATGAATGGCCTGAGAGGCTGTGGGAAGGTGGATATGCCTCCCTATCGCATGTGGCTGTTTTTTTGGCTTGGGTTTTTTTTTTCTTCCTTTTTAAAGAAAAAAATTTAAAGCAAGGTTCTTTTATTTCTTGTACCATGGTTCAAACTGTTTGCACCTTTCCTCTAAAACCTTAAGTGAACTTGCTTGGCTGGGTGGTCATTCCTGCATCCTTGGAAGCACAGAGGCTCCAGCCCCCCGAAGGAGAGGGATTAGATATACTCTTAAGCAACACATTTTCAGTGGCAGCTCCGCTCATGGCTGAGGAGATAAGCCTTCTGCTGAGCCTCCCCACACTTCTGAGTTTCAGCCGTGGCTGCTCCATCCTCATAGGTTTGTTATCTCCTTTGCTGAATTAAAAAAGACTTTGGTATCGATAGACGCCTTTTCTTTCCAAAGGTGAGTTGACAGCCTGGCCGTGCAGGCCCCAAGTGGCCTTTGCCTCTGCGGCAGGAGTGTGGTGAGGGTTCTTTGCTCCGTTTTCCCAGCCTGCCGTTGGATGGGGTCTGTGCACGTGCACCTCGTCTTGTCTCTTGGCATGCAGGGCTTTGCTAGAAGTGCATCAGCCACAGCTTCCTAGCCGGGGGCTGAAGCTTTTTGGCTTTTTATTTTTAGTTTGTTGGGAGTGGTGGCAGCTCCAAGCCCCTTCCCAGACAGGGCCATGGTTTGTCTGTGTTCGGTGCTTCTCTGGCAGCGCAGGGCAGCGTTCCCCGTCTGCATAAAACAGGAGCGGTGACATTTCACTGGGGCTTGGACTGCTGGAAGAGCTGTTTTAGGAGCCATATGGTGGCTGGGTCCATGGCACTTCATTCCCACAGTCTCCTAGAGCTGCCTGAGCTTTCCACTTGGTTGGAGGCTGGGTTTTTCTCCCCATCTGAGGTACATTTAAACTGAGTTAAGCTCTAACAAGCTCAGCGTTATGTTGCTGAGCCTGGGCGTGCTCACATGGCTCCTAGTGACCTTTTACCTCACCTACCTGGCAAAAAAAAAAAAACCCTTAAAAATCAGTTCATATCCTGATTATTTCACATCCTCTGCCTCTGCAAATCTGTCTTCGGAGGATCGCTTGGGTGCTGGGCTGGCTGTGGTGCTCGCAGGGGGAGCTGGTTGCCACAGGTTTCTGACTTTTGTTCTCCTTTCTCTTGGCCCCTTGGAGATCAGTTCAATCTTTAAGACAGTTTTTGTTGGGGCTTTTTGTTGTGTTAATGCAGCTGAACTAATATGATTACATTTCCAGATTTGGGTAATGGAATAACAAGTCAGGAAGCACTTTTTTCCTTTTTTTTTTTTTTTTTTTCTTCCAAAAAAAAGGAGAATTTATGTCAGTTCCAAATTATCCAAGTCTCCAGTTGGGAAGATCTTTCCCTTTCTCAGTTACTCTTGGCATGAGGGTTCCTTGCTACCGTGGCCATGTGCATGGCACCCCAGTCCTGGCGTGAGGGCTGCTGCACTTCTTGCTCTGTGTTGTGGTCAGCAACGGACTTGGAGCAACCATGAGGTTGTCCTGGGTGCCCAAAAAGATGTCTCTTCCCTTCCCCATAGAGCTGCCAGGCCAAAGGGGCCACGTACGTTCCCCAGTGCCGCGTTTGGGGCAGAGACCCTTGCACGCACGTTCTTCCCTGGGGCAGTTTCACCAGCATCTCGAGGTGTGTTGGCTTTGCTCATCTCTGTGCTCACTCTCAGATTTCAGAGGAGCGATCTGGAAAACAGCTCAGCCAAATCATCTCGCAATGTCAACTTCCCTTCTAAAAAGAGAAGGATGTTGCGGGGTTAGTGGCTTCCCATTATTTTCCCCAATTTGAGTGCTTTGTTGCCATCGGTCCCTCAGTGTCAGGCTGTGCGGTCTGCTTTGGTTTGGAGACAGCCTTGCCGCTGCAGAAGCACACCATGGCGCAGGGCACCTGTGTCTCGGAGCTGTGCAGGCTTTGGCTTCCTGAAGCACTGAGCTGCTCCTCCCTTCCCAGGACAAGAGGTACCGGCCGGCGGAGCCCCCGCACTGGCGCAGCCCCACCGAGTGGGAGCGGGGCCGTGGCATTTGCCCTTCTTTGGGTATGCTGTAAGAAGGTAGTGAGTCACTTTCCATCGAGCCGATAGTTACCCTGCTCCTGTCTTGTATTTGTGTTGTGTAGCCAGCAGGATTATTTATAACTTAGCCAGCATCCCGAGTCTATTGTTTCAGCAAAGAGCAGGAATGACTAGATGACTTCCTGAGATTTTTTTTTTTACCACCCCCTCATTTTTTATTTTTTTTTTAAATCTGCTTTTCCTTCCAAGTATTATATTCGCCAGTTGGATGCTTTCCTCCCACATCTTCCCCTATTGATTGTGTATTTGTGCTGCTGACAATCCTACTACCGGTGTTTGCTTTAACTCTAAAAACTCTCCCAGGAAAAGCCAGGGTCTGTGCTCTGGGCGGGCTGGGGCACCTTTGAATGGCATGAGTGGCTCTCACCGGGCCTGGAGCCAGCCTCGTAGGTGCTGAGGACCAAGGCACAAGGCTCCGGCAGTGCCGTTAATGGGAGGGCGAGCGCCTGTGCGCTTGCAGGAGTTATCTTGTGCCATGGACGCCTCGGGATGCTGTGTGGGGTTGGTCTGGTCCAGGTCGCCAGCACAGGATTGCACCTTTGTGCTCTGGTTCAGCTTTTTAGTCGCTGCACCTCTGAAGGTGTCAACTGGGGCAATCCAAAGGTCTCACCTGAGCCTGGGGCTGCACAGGGCAAAAGCCATTTCCATGCTGGCAGAAGCGCTGCATCCAGCCACAGGGATGTGGCAGTGGTGGGCATGGTCCCATCTGGGCAGTGTTAGCCCTGAATCCTGGAGCTCTCCTGGTTCTTGCCCTCCTCTTTGTCCATCTGTCTGCAGTTTATTCACTGTTATTGCAAGGCCCAGCAGTCATCACAGTTTTAATTAAGCCCTTCCCTGGAAATCATTGGATAGTAAAGGTGTGCAAAATGGAGAGAAGGGGCAGGGTGGGTGGTTTGGTGAACTCTGCTGATCTGAACCTTTGGGAGGGAGCTGCAAGTTGAACTTCCTTGGGGAGCAACACCCAGGGCCCCAACAGCTGCTGTGCACCAGTCCTTCTTGCCCAAAAGCCCAGGTCCGCTTTGGATCTTCTTGCTTGAAATTGGGGCATAAGACTTCTCCTTTGGGTTTGGTTTAGTTGAATTCTTCTGGCTGAGTGGGATGCTCTGAGATGGAGCCTTGGTGGTGCCTGTCCTGGCTGTTTCCTTCATTAGCTTCTTCTCCATGATATAACGAGCAGCCTCTGAGGTTAAAGCAGCTGCAGCCACGACCTGCAAAAGCGACTGGGGGTGAAACAGCTGAAGAGGAAGGAGTCTTTGCTGCCTTGTGGTCAGCGGAGATCCTGCAGAAGCTCTCTCAGTTTCTGTTAGTTCAGAACTCAAAACTTAGTGCTCATTTATTTTTAAGTTGCTGTTTCTAGCCGAGGTGCCTGCAAGCCCTTGCTTGTCCCCTCCCCGTTGGTAAAAGCTGTCTCCTGGCCACCCTGGCTCTGGACCCTTCCCAAGCGGGGCTGTGGGGAAGCAGTGGAAGGGGCTGACCATCGCCCAGCCTGTCTCCAGTTCTCCCCCTTTTCAGGGCTAGTGGCACAGAGGTGTTGCTCTCCCTGCACTGACTTTCCAGGAACTGCCCGGCTCTGCAGGGAAGCGTGAAGTTGATCCAAATGGAGCTCTGCCACTCTGGAAATGCCACTCGGATGTGAGCAGCTCAGTGTGAAAAACGAGTCTGGAATTCTGTCCTGTGGGGTTTTTACATACTCTTTGTAGCCGGTTTTGCTTTTCCAGGTTACTCGTGGTGCAGAGCACTAGGTATGGGTCAGAAACCAGAGGAGTGTTACATGAGAATCCCAGGCTTGGGGAAAAAAGGATGTTCTGAGAAGGGCCTGGGAATTGAGGCATCTCAGGGAATCGATGTCTGGAGCTCACAGCAAACTTCTCGGGTCTTCTCTGGATTGCTTGTTGCAGTCAAAATTGGAGGCCCTTTGGGCCAGGCACTGAACTCACCTCTTGGTAAGAGCTGGTCCCAAAGCCGTTAGAGCCCAAGCAGAGCGGTGTCAGGTCGTGCAGGAGCTCGTGCATCCAAGAGGATGTTTGTGCTGGCTGCTAGGCTGCCTCCCATTGCTGCTTGTTCTCGTTCCTGTGAGGTTTTCAAGCTGCTGTTCCCCTAGCTAGGGCACCCTTGTGCTGGCTCCTTCCCATCCCAGACGCTCGGTTATTTTGGTTTTCTCCCCTAGCTGGAGTCCACAGGCAGTGACCTCCCAAGTAAAGCGCTGCAATGGTTCCCGTACCATCTGGCTCACCGCAGCATTTCCCTGGGGTGGTGGGAAAAGCCGAGCCTGGATGGCACTGAATTCCTGCTTCCTGCCACTCCTCATGTTCCTTTCACCTGAAGTGCATGGAAAATAAAGCCGAGTAAAAAGATGGAGAGCTGCAACTTACGCTCCCCACTGTGAAACCGCTGCAGCTTAGGACCTCTGACAGCAGATGCGCCACATGGCAAGGAGAGCCAGGCACGAGCACCTCCTATGGCACGCTGCCTCTTCCAGCCCTTCTGGGTCAGCTCAAAAATAGAGAACAGCACTTCTCCACCAGCTCGCTTTGCATTTTTTAAAGCATTGTGGGTTTTTTTTGTTCTGTTTTCTTTAAATAATTTTCTAAAAAGTTGAAACTGTAGGACTGGTGCTTTTTTACCCCAAGAAGAAAATGGAAAGATTAGTGAGACATTGTGGTTTGAATTGCCAGTTGTCAAGATTTTTGCGTGCTCCAGCGTGCAAGGCTTTCAGACCTGATGAGCGCAAGTGCTTGTTCCAAGAGGTGGCTCAGCAACATGTGGGTTAATAGCTGGAGGTGTGTCTGTCCACGCAGGTATTTAAGGGATAATCTGTGTCGCTTTATATTGTGCAAAAAGAGGCTGTCTCAGCTCTGGTCTCTGCTGCTGCGTTTCCAGCTCTGCCCTAATTTTTGGGCAAGTCTCTCCATACATACAATAGCTAGAAACAGTTTTGTTCCCTAGAGAGGCTTTGAGGTTTAACATTTATAAAATGCTTTGAGATCTGCAGATAAGGGAAAGCAAGACAATAAACAACAACCAGGGCTGTGCCAAAGAAATACCCTATATCACCACCACAGGGCCACGCAGGGTTTGGGTGGAGATGGCTTTTGTTAGTGGGCAAACAACCACTCCAGAAGCCGCTGTTGCGGACTCAGTTGGGAGCCCTGCTAGCAGGAGTGGTGCAGCTAAGCCCTGACCCTGGTCTTTAGAGGGCTTGTGTTAAGGAGATAACATCTGTGGATAAGAGCATGACTGAGGCGTGTAGGTGAGTTTTTCCCTGCACTTCCCATTGCCCTGGGGTGATCTCGGGCTGCCCAAGGGCTCGCTGGGAGTGAACCTAGGCTGGAAGAGATGCTGTTGAGTTGCTCTTTGCTCTCCAGGCAGTGCATCATAAAATCCCTTGGTAAACTTAATCCACTCCATAAACCTCATTAACTTTCTTTTAACTGCCTTTGCCTGTCCTCAGAGTGAACTCCTTTATAGTCCCCAAACAAAGGCAGGCAGGAGTGGGCAGGGACAGAGGAACTGGGAGCCACGCTCCTCCCCGGCACTCCCGGGCAGGTGGGAGGAGCGCGCTGGGGCTCGGACCGTTTGACACAGGGGTGCTGGGCTCCTCGGCTGCCAGCTACTCAGTGGACATGGCATCCCAGAACAAGCTGTTTTGGGGTAGGTCTTCCTGCCAGACATCTGGTGACGCTGGGATTTTTTGGCAGAGGGTGGGGGGATGGAGTGTGAAGGAATAATTTTTAGTGGATCACTTGGGAATTCTGCTCTTGAGGGATTTGGAGGCAGGTGGGCTGGAGTGTCAGGCTGGAAGTCTTCAGGGATCCTTCTCTCCTCCTCCCCACACTCTGAGTACCTGCCTTTCAGTACCATTCCGCTTTTGGGCAGGAGCGGAGGGTATTAATGCTGCTTGAGGACACGCGATCCTGTTTCAGGAGCAAGATGCCTGGATCTGCAAGAACAGCTCATCTCTTTCTGCTGCTTCCCTGCCTTCCCCCATAACGTATATGTAAGTCCCTTAAAAGCTATTAAAGCAAGCTGCAAAGTGGCATGGCAAGAAGAGGAGAAGGGTACGCAGCTGGAGGCTGGCTCCAGCACACAGTGAAATTAATTGCCAGCCGAGGGGTTCCTGAGTGAGGTGGTGACCCGTGGTCCCCATGCTGGGAGCTGGCATGGCTAACTGCCGCAGCCAGGTGGGTAATGCGACCTGGTTGCAGGGTTTCCTTCCCCTACAAGGGCCTTGTGGGATGTTTTTCATTTCACTTGGTTTTAGAAACGAATCGAACCGATACCCAGCTCTCTGGAGATGGTCTTGCTTTAATTCGAGTGGCTTGTGCATATCTAGTTTTAACCTGAGAGAAACCAGTTTATCTGAATCACCACAAACGGTGCCTGCTTTGGAATGAGGTGGGCTACAGGGGCTCTTTCTCTGCTTGGGAAATGTACACCTTAGTTTTCAATAAATGTGGGCTGGTGTTTGAGTGAGGCAGTATGCTCTGTGCTTTGTATTAGTCAGGGTTCCCCCTGGGATGCCGGGGAGCAACTGAGGCTTTGGGGTGCTGCTGAGATCAGGGGGAATGGGCAGGATGGACAGAACTGTGCGAGCTCAGAATTAGCTTCCCATGAGAGAGTTAAACCTCTGTGCTAGAGGTCACCCGAGGTGGATGTGTGCTCCTTGTCCTGATCAGAACAGCATTGGCAGGAGCTGGACAGCCAAACTCTCGAGTGTGATGGATCCTGGGCACCAGAGAGGTTTACAACTGGTTTGTTTTCCCCTCGATCCTGCTTGGGGTTGAGGGGGTCCAGGGGAGCAGCTGAGGCAGCTTGCACAGAGGCAGTTGTCCCCTCCAGCCTCTGACCTGCTCCCTCTGCCGCAGTTGCAGAAGCAAATGGGGTTCTTGTGTTGCCCAAAGGCGAGAGGTGTGGAGCTGTGGTTTTGCAAACAGCTGAGCTGATGGTCGCTTGCTGTCGGCTGAGGTCTTCCTCTTCCCGTCCGTCCTGCCCCGTCTTGGGGGCTTCTGGGGCATGTTGTGCTCCAAATGGGGAACTGATTTTCGTTGGGTTTCCTGCTCTCTTGCACATTCAGCAGCCCCTGGAAAGTCTGGTGAGCCCCAGAACTTGCTTGAGATAAATGTGGGGCGAGAAGGGCCCTTTCCTTTCAGAGCAGCGAGTGCTGCAAAGCCTTGAACTGCCTCGTGAACCCAGCGCAGTGAGGAACTGGAGGGAGCTTGGTCCATGGCCAGGGTGGCCCTGGGCCCCCCAGGAGCTGAGGTGGGAGCTGCCGGCAGAGCTCGCATGCCGGAGGCAGTCCAGTTGTTCGGTGATGGCTTTGGTCCTTCACGCTTTCCTTGCAGCACTGAGGCTGGGAGTGGCTTCCCCCCCTTTTTATACATATATATTCTTTCCAAAATTACATTTGAAAATGCAGCCACTTCTCTGCGGGGCAGCGGCTTCTCATCCTGAGCACACGCAGCATTTCACCCAGGCCTGCCGGGAGCCGTGTGGCTCAGCTCTCACCATCCCAACAAACGAGGGAGCTCTATGTTTTTAACCCTCTTCAGACAACCAGAGCTTCTTCACTTGCAGGTTGGGCACTGATGCAGCTCTTTTTGTTCATGGAGGAAAAAATTCATTAGAGCTTCTTGTAGTTAAGAGAAAGCAAGCTTTAAGCAAAATATCAGAGAAACTTCTTAATGGTCAATTTTGCTAGACAGTTACATTGGCATTCCTGATAAGGTGTTACTGCTTGTCTAGACAAAGGCACTAGAAAATGAAACATCATGTAGAGGAGACACAGACAAGATAATCTAATAAGTCTCTTTTTGTCTCCAACTTGTTCCTCTGAATAGCAGACAGCACTGATGTGAAGAGCATTTAAAGGGCTCCGATGCAATGCATGAAGCCAGGCTGGATGCTCACGTGGGTTCACCACGCTGGCTGCAGAGCAGGGGGAGAAAAACGACTCCTCCCCTTCCCAGCAGTGCTGCATCACCCGTCTGCAACCCGAATGATGGGTCAGTGTGTGCCCAGGGTAATGTGAAAGATGTAAATTAGCTGAAGTGTTGCTCCTTAGTGTTGTGATAGACAGAAGAACAAAACCTGCTCACGTGAGATCTTTGTGGGGCTTCCTCAGAACGGTGTGGTGGGTTTTTCCCAGGGCTTTTTTTTGTCATTCAGCATGAGGGATCAGACCAAGGAGGACCAGCTCCTGCCAGGTGATGCTGAAGTTGCACCCAGGAAATGGTTTGAAATGCACATACAGGAGAAAAATTTTGGTTAGTCTTAGAAAACAGTGGAGCCGTGCTACATGTTGAGTGCCATCTACTGGCATGTCATTCATGGTATTGACATGTTTGCTGGGGGACAGGGAGAGCTGTCGCGAAGGTGAGCAACACAGGACCCACCGTGGGGCTCACAGAGGGATGCTCAGTGTGCCCAGCCTGCTGACAAAGGGGCAGTGAGGATGGCCTTCCCCTCCGCTCGTTCGGCGATGTCCTCGTCGTCCAAGCAAGTTGTAGTCCCACCCAGTGCAGAAGAAGCCCAGAAGTAGGTATCTGCTGAGGCTGACACATCCCAGCCTGAGCTGGATGCTTCATACCATACCTCCATGTCCAGTTTAACACGGGATGCATCCATGCCACTGTTTGCAGAAGTCGTGCCGCCCTCCATTGCTGTCCTCTCCCTTGAGCTGGCCCAGACACTTGTCTACGTACTGAAACACGAGGTGACAGATCTAGATTTTTCAAAAAACCAACCCACCACCACCAGCTCAGTCCCTTAATCCCTTTGCCAGCGTTTGGGCTAACGCGCTGCTTGGAGACGGGTGTCGTGAGCTGGTTTTTACAGACAAGGGGAACCAGGACACAAGGGGCTGGAGCAACTTTTTGGTGTCCCCTGGCCAACGTGTGATTAGAAGCAGGGTTTCAGAGGCTGACTGACAGCCTAAACCCGCAGTGCAATGCATCATTGATTTCTGCTGAGGCCAAGAGCCTGACTGAGACCTTGCCCGATGGGCTCTGTGCTATCTGTCTACACCATAAGCCTCTGTAGACCTTAAAACAAAGCTGATGGTTTTGGGTGTTTTGGTTTTTTTGTCCTGTCCCTGTCTGTCCCCGTCCCGTCCCGTGTCGTGTGTCGTCCTGTCCTGTCCGTGTCCGTCCCCCCCCCTGGTATTTTTCCTGTGGGTTGTCCTTTTGGCTTTAGGGGTTCAAGGGGAAGTTGGGACATGGAGTACGGTTATGCAAAGACGTCGATTCTTCACAGGGGAAGGGACAAGTGAACATCTTGAAGTGTTTAAAGAGGGGAAAAAAAGAGCTGTGGTTCTTGGAAATTGTGCTTCTTAGTAGCAAGTAGATCGAATACAGCCCTTTTTAATGCAATTTAAATAATTGATAGTATATTCAATTACAGAAATATTTGGCAGAGCTCTTAAATAGGTTACATCTGTCCTTAAACTGTTCTTAAGGTAAATATCTCGCTGTGCTGTGTCATGTTGACCAAATTCTGTAAGAAATGGTGCCTGGGAGGGAAAATTCCTTGGCTGTACATACAGTTATCCCCAAAACTCTGTACCTTGTATACTACTGGCACTTGGCTTTGCTTTAGGGATGCCTTAGTAAGCCTGAATTGTATATTTCAGGCATATTCAGCTATTGAGGTTTGCAACCCTGCAGTTACAGCACTGTAACTGAGCCAGGCTGGGAGTTTCGGTGACAGGTTTTGGTAGCGTCTGTGTTGCCACCAGCTCGCTCTCAGGGGACAGGATGGCAGCCGTGAGCCCGCTGTGCGCTCAGCGATGCTCTCCTTGGGAAAGGAGGTGGCAAAAAGACTAACCTTTGTTGTGGTGACCATAGTCTTGAGGTTATACGCAAACAAAAGCTGGTGTTGAGGGCTTGCCCCAGCCCCGTGGAGGGAGGCAGGCAGGTGGTGTTGAGAACACTTTGTTTGGGAGAGTTTTTCTCATTGTGTTGAACAAATCTTCTTAGATGATCCTTCCTGTGGGCTGAATCATCATCTCGGGGAACACGTTAGCTATCCTAGCCAGCTCTGTGGCCGCATCCTGTGCGGTGTGGGGCATCCTGCGGAGCCGGAGGGGGCTGGGCTGCCCAGCACCCCGCAGGATTGCAGCCCCTGCATTTTGGATTAGAATAAACACTCCTGGATGCGCATTTGCTTCAGCCTTCCTCTCCCCCTTGGGTTCTGTTTCTTCCCCTTGCTCCAGGGAAGTTTGCAGAGTAAGTGCTGGCGAGCATACAAGTCATTAACCACTATCCCTCTCCCGGTAAGAGAAGACTTACAGATGAACTACCAAGGCCACTGTGATTGTGTGTACGTGCGTTTGGCCGTTTCCCCATGTAATTTCCACATTATTTGGAAACAGTCTTTAATTTGTCTAATTTTTAACTGCCTCTGGTCTCCCTACCTGCTGGCTCCAGAGTGTGGTGGTGGGCTGGGAGGGCTCACGTACGCGTGGCTGGCACTGCTCAATGGATGTGGCCCGGGGAAGCCGCCAAGGAAAGCCTTTTTGTTTGATCTGAAATGTTTCTCTTGCAAACTTTTGGGTTTTTTTTGGCCAGGTCTAAGTTAACAGGCTTTTGTCCCTTAATTTCTTGCTTGGTGAGTAATGGAAACCAAGTGGGAAAAGGTTTCTATTCCCCAGCAAAAGGACAGTGTCCTGGTTGCATCTCTGATACCATAATTTTATTTTACATAGCAAATTAAATAACACTTGGAAATATGCAAATCAGAGTGGAAACAGAGGTATATACTTCTAAGTAAACTAGCGGGGGTGTATGTGCCTATTCTGTGTGTCTGCATGTATGTGCAAAATACACAATCGCCTGCAAAATAGGAAAGGTCAATACGTAGCGTCTTGGGACCCGCAGCCGTTGTATTTCATTCCTCGCTGGCATCGGGCCGCTGTGCGCCCTCAGCAAAATGAATTCTTTCTTTGGATAACAATACGTGCATTAGTGTCGAGTGTCTGCATCTTTCATGAATGTGCGACTTTGTGGTAAAGTAAATGAGCTGGAAAAAACAGGATGTGGATTTACTCTCGCTCTTCTCCCCAAAGCTTTCTGTTTAATGGAATATAACCCCTTGCTTTGTGAATAAGCCTGTATCTACTAAATTTAAATTGTTTTGTGGTAGCAAACATGTTGATGTTGTTGAATGCATGTGATGCAGAACACGAGTAAAAGCTCTCTGCAGGGATCTCTTCGTGTTTCAGTTTGCTTGCAGGATTGCAGTTCCCCGGAGCCCTCGCATAGACACACGTACGGCCTTCGAGCTGGGGGCTCCTGGGGGGCACGGGTCTGGTCTTCAGGCCAAGGATGTAACTCCTCGTAGCTCCATGGATTTTAATATTTAATTAATAGAATTAAACATTTTCACGTTTGCCTGCCTGGAAATAGTGAGGAGCAGCATGTTAGCAGTGTCCAGTAAGCTTGGGTTGAAGGGCTGCTGGGGAGGTGATGGGGTGGCACCGCTGACATCCAGTGCTGTGTTTCTTTATGCTGGGATTTAGCAGCCCTGAGTCAGAGCCCATTCTCAGTGTGTGGGTGTTCCCCAGCCTCCTGTTGAAAAGCAGTTTGGGGAGGGCTGAGGTGCTTTGTGGCACCTTCCTGGTGAGGGGGTTCGGTGGGGTCAGCTCTGAGCCACCTCCTTGCTCTTCTGCAGGGTTGGTTTTATCATGAGCTTCTACCAGCAGCTGTGGGTGGCTCCTCTCCAGACATGGGGTCATCCCCAGGGCGTGGAGCAGCCTCTCTTGCTTCTCCCACCCTCCGCAGTCCATATCATGGTGCAATGGGTCCGCAGGGCTGGCTGGCTGGTGGCAGTGGGGTTCTCGCTGTTGCCTCGCGTTGGGTCTCTGTTTCCATCTGCGAGGAGGGTAGCAGAGCTGCTCCTCTGAAATGTGTTGACTGACCCAAGGTGCTAGCAAAGAAAAAGCGAGTTCTCTGACACCTGTTACTGCTCTGACTCAGGCCAGTGTTATTCTTGGCCCGCTTCACTGTGCTTTTGTCCCTTAGACCCTCCTTGATATCCCCCTTCTTGCAGGTCATGGATGGCCTGTTGGGCTTGGGTGGAGGCTGGGGACAAGGGACATGGGTAGGTTTGTCCCGCAGGCTGCTGACCTTTCTGAAAGCACTGACAGTCAGCACGGGGCTCCGTGTTATCCTTCGTCCCCTTTTCATGCTGCTCCTTTGTGCTCTTGTTTGGTCATTGCTGTGCCTCTGTTTTTACAGCTGGGGGAAGTGTTTTGAGCTTTAAAGTTTATTTTCCTCCCTCTGGTTGTCACGGGTTTCTTTTCTTTCTCCCTGTGGCATCTTGCTGCCTTTCCTAGGGGCTGGGAGGTAGGACCGTCTCTGTTCTCCATGCCTTTCTGCTGGAGGGAGTGGGCTTCTTCCCTATGCTCGGGAGGCCTGATGGCCTTGCTGCCTTCACTTGGTCTCACTGGCTTTTTGTTAGTTTAATAAATTCTGTCCAGTTTGGCCTATTTTCCAGGGAGAGGGTAGCCCAGCAATTCGGCACCAGCATGAACCAGGGGACTCTGGGTCCCATCCTTGGCCATGCTGCGGCTGCTGATGGTGGTGGCCATGCCATGGTGCAGCCTTGTCCCACCACTGGCACAAGGGCTTGATGACATTTGGGCTGGTCCAGGTGATTTATTTCCTTAATTATGACTTTAAGCAGGCAAAGTCTCATTAACGCCACCCCCCCCAAAATGTAGTGGGGACCTTCCTGTAGGGTCTGCAAATAACACTTGTTTTCAAAGTGAAAGGTGGTTGAATTTTCTTGTTGGGCTTGTTGGGTTTTGGTTTGGTTGGTTTGGGTTTTTGTTGGTTCCTGGAGCCTGTGCCATCCTTTGAGAGCAGTTGCAGCTGCCCAGGGCTGTGACATTTGAGCGAAGTGGTGTCCTGACCCACAGCAGAAGCTGTTAATGCAGCTTTGGTTTGCAACACCGTGTGGATCATCTCCCAGGCCATCTTCCAAAAGACCAGGAGTACCTAAAGTACTACTTTGGCTCTTCCCCCCCCCCCTTTTCTGGCTTTTTTTTTTTTTTTTTGGGTGTTGGCTGTAAATTTAATTCCTCTATACTCATCCCTCATCCAAAGCTAATGGGGAATGGATCATTTTTCCCCACTCTCTGCCTGGTACCACTCCCATCTTTCCCCATCCCCAACATTTCCTAAAACCCAGCTCCGAGTGTGGACTGTGCAGAAACTGCTGAACCAGAATATGGCGCAGGAGATGCCAGAGCAGATGCTAAGTGGAGGAATTAATGATCACCAAAGTGGTGGCATCAGCTTTTTTTAAGTAAAAAATTATCCCTGAGTGTGCATTTGGGGGGGGCAGCAGCGGGTGCTTCCCTGGGGACAGGGGTGCAGGGACCCATGTGGGGTAGATGTGCGTGCCTTGGCTTTGACTTCTCGGTACATTCATCATCACAAAGATAAATGGGCAGAGTCTGCCCCATAAATCTTGCAGGGATCTGTGTTAGCGGGCTCTGAGATGACCTGTTTGTTTAACGTGTTGGTGCAGTTGTCCACGTCCCTGCTTCAGGTGCCTGATCTGGAGGACAGCATCGCTGCCCTCCGCTTCACTGAGCTGTCATGGTCCAGAGCATCTGCTTGTGCCGCCTGGCCTGCTTGCTCCTCCTGGACGGCTCAGGAAGCAGCAGCACGGAGGGGCTGGGGACACGACCGCACTAGATCCTGGGGAGCTGTGAGCTTCTTGGGCACTGTGACTCCATCCCCTCCTTGCGCATGACATGGCACTTGGGGTCGCTCTGGTCAGGGCTGGCACCTCGCTCTCAGGGGTCACCCCTATGCTCCTCCAATTGTGGGATTGGGGGAGCACAGCCCGGCAAGTGGCTGCCTTCATTCGAGCCATCCCATCCTGCGTCCAGCCATGCCGTATCCCTCCCCCAGGCCTGGCTGGGCTGTGGCTACCAGCAGCGCAGCATGGACTGTGCGGTCAAGGCATAAAACCACCCACTCTCGAGCAAGAGCCACTGAAATTCTTTCTCCCCAGGCAGCAGAAAAGCTGAGCCCTGCTGTCTCGGCCAGCCAGATTTGGTCCAACCTCAAATTTCGAGGCAGTGGAGGGGATGAAACAGAGCTCCCCTACCTGGGGTGAGGACTCCCAGTCTGCCACAGGAGCTGGGGCCACCGAGGTGGCAATGCCGGGTACCCCTCCAGGTGTTTGGCACTACTTGCTTTGGGGGGATTCCCCCCCCCCCCTTTTTTTTTTTTTTTAAATTTTGTCGTGTGCCGGGAAAAGGAAGTGAGCAAATTGTATAGTCTCATCCACAATCGACGTCCTGTAAACAGCTACCGGCTGCCTTCCATTCACAGCTGTTTTTTCCTATTCGGGGGTGGACAGGGCTGGTAAATAAACAGGCGGAGCTGGCAGCCGCTCCCAGCACCTGCTTTTCCCCTTGCAGGGGCTCTGCCTGCACCCAGGGCCCTTTCCCAGGGGACGCCTGGGTGCTGAGATGCATTGGTGGGTTTTTCCTTGCTAAGCGGCGGTGCGTAGGTCTGGGGAGCCACCTCTCGCCAGGAAAAACAACTTTGCTAGTTTGACTGGGACTAAAGCTAATTACTAGTCAACTAATTTTATTGATTTCAAATCCCTTTTAGCAGAGATTTTGCTGTGAGGCTGATTGCCAGAGCGATTAGGACACAAAGCCGCTTAATTTGGAAGTGTTTATCAAGCAGCCTTCTGTCACCTCTGTTTCAAATCAAATTACGGTGGCACCAGTGTCTCTAATCGTGGTGGCTTGTGCCATCCCACCTCCGACAGAGGCAGGTGGGGAGCAGGGTCCCCCACGCTTCTCCCAGGGCGGCTTAGGGGCTAACAGAGGTTAAATGGAGTCATGCCATAAGCATGGTGGGCTGCTGGCTGCGGGGTTCTTATTCCCAGCTACCACCACATCTCTGTCCTGCTCCGGCCTGTGGGCACTGCTCCGGCTGCAGAGCTGAATTTGCCGCTCGGCTTTCAAAGCCTCGCTGCGGGCACCTTGTGGTCGGTAGACCCTTGAAGATGGAAGATGCCATCTTCATGGCAGCTGCAGCTGCTCCTGAACCTTGTCCAGCCATATGAAGGGCTTGGCCTAAATATTTTTAATATTTTTAATAGACTTTTTTTAAATAAAAAAAAAGCCTAGCCTAGTCGTTCTGATGGGAATCAGATTAGGGAGGGTGCTTTGCTGGCAGATTGCAGAGGCAGGGGCGGCCTTGGGGAGGGGAGTGCTCAGCCCTGCTCAGCTGCAACTCGAGCAGTGCGGCATCCCCGGTAGTGTCCCCCACTGTCACCTGTGGGGCCGGAGTGACAGTCCCCTCACTGCATCCTCCTCCTGACACCGAACACTAGGCGCCTTCGAGTCATTTGAGCCTGCTGGAACACAGCTTTGCAGCAGTGTGTGTTCTCCTCTGGGTATCCCTTGGTGCAGGATTTAAGAGCGAAAACTTGCTGCACAAATGGTGTCCGAGAGGGCTCAGGAGCAAAATGTCCTGCTCAGCATCCCTGCATGTCCTCTGGGTCCAGAGGGATGGCTGCCCACCCCTTGAGCTTTGCTCGCAAAGGAATCGTTGGGGATTGAGCTTGTTTTGAAAGACCTTGGCCTGAATGCAAGGGCCACACGCTGGGGTGTCCTTCTAGAGCAGGGGCTGGCACCGAAGCCATGTTCCCTCCCAAGCCGCGCTCAGATCCGGGGGTTTTGGAGCTACAGAACACCTCAGGGTTCATGCTGGCTCAAGGGCTGGCATGTGTGCCCAGGTAGCTTTCAAGGATCAGGTTATTGAAAGCAGAGCAGTATCTCTTGGTGCGGCATTTTCGGCTCTGGGGACCCCGTGGGTTGAGGGCTGGAAGTCACAGACCAGGAACTGAGCAGGAGGGACTGTCAGTGGATGTGGGGATGGGGCAGAAAACCCTACACCCACCTTAATGCCTTTTCTTGTTTGAGAGTTGTGTTTTTAAAGTGATTTTGTTCCTCCTGGGTGGGGAATGGCTCCTGGGGCCCTGTGTCACCGGTCACTTGTGCATAGCCTTTTGCTATGGCTCGTTATCGGGTGAAGGGCTTTTTTGCTGAGACTAAATGTGGGCATTATTTTTATCCATGCTGAGAGCTTAGGATGGTTCTTGTCTTTCCCCTTGCCTTAGCTGTGGCACAAAAATCGTAAGGGAAAAATTTACTGTCTGACAGCTACATCTTATTCTATTAGTGTGTTTTAATTAGAACATGAGCAAGAAATGTGTTATGAATATTCATGATCAGGGTTATTAAAATACACAATTAATCTGTATGCTTTTTAATAACTGTATTAATGGAGAGAGGAGGTAGCTCCTATTTTTGTCTTTTCTGAATTGGAAAGTGTGCCTTAACTTGGTTAGTTGGAAAATGGGTTTATTTTAAAATAAAGTTGGCTCCCGACAGCTGCGTGCACATGTGGGCATCACTAGAACTGCACACATGCCCTGCACTGGAGGAGCATTGTAAACATTGCAAAGCCAAGCACTCAGAAGCTGGGATATGCCAGAATTAAGCTTACTTGTGCAAATGTAATTCAGCTCGGTGCCACGTGAATTTTGACACAATCTTGGTTGGTGACTTGGATTTATGAGGTGGTTTTTGCCCAGGACTGTGCGCTTTAAGGCAGGAAACCTGTGCCTGGGGGTGAGGCGGAGTTGGGGGGGGGCGGCGGCGAGGGTGAGGGAGATGTCTGTGGGATCTCCATCTCACCCAGGGGAGCCTGGCAGCGTGTGAGCAATGCCTGTAGGTGGGAAACACATTGCCAGGTGCCCCGAGGTGGTTCTGACCATCCCCTGGGTGCCTGGCTTTGCCTCCCGAGCTGCTGGGACAAAAGGGTCTGGGTGGGATCCTTGGGCGAGCATTTGGGGAGAGCCCCGGGGCTGCTGGAGCGGTGTCCTTCTCACCCCAGGCTTCCCTGTCGTCTTCTCCTTCCCCTTCCTCTGTTCAGGTCAAAGCCGTCTGCTCGGTGCCAGGTGGTGCCCATGGGAAGGCTGGGCTTGAGGGCACTGCCGGTGAGTGCCGCGTGCTGCGGGACCGTGTTTGGTGGTGGCACCGTCTTTGAGGATTGTATGGTGTGAGTGGAGCAAAACCCTGCTGATGGGACCTTTTTTTTTTTTTGGCCAAACTTTGGGTTTTCACAGGGTTGGCAGAAGGTATTTGTTGCCAAATTTTAGATCCATACTATGATACAAAAGGAGGGAAGAGCAGGCTGGCATTGAATGTAGGACAGATGCCAGAAGTTGAAAGAGGGCAGTCTCTTTTCTCCTGGCTTCATCCCAGAAATCCCTGAATCCTTAAAACACCTGTGGGCTGAAAATGGGAGATTTTTGCTAGCACCTTTCATGCCGGTGACTGTATCTTGGGGAAGGCGTGAGTCCTTTTTTTCCAGCAGGTATTGGGCAGTGGGCTGGCTCCACAGCGGCACGCTGGCACGGGCATGTTCGCAAGCAGCTGCACCTCTGGGGCTGCTTCCAGAGCCATGTGCCGCTTTCTTTGCCACTTGGGCGGGAGAGCGATAACCTCGCTTCACTTTGGCAGCCGCGTGACCACGTGAACACCAGCCCCTGGAGGGGAAAAAAAGGCCTTTTGGGTTTCCCTGGGGGTTGGTTTGCTGTTGCAGGATCTGGCCACTGCTGTGGCTGCAGCCTGGCCGTGTGCTGCAGAGCCGATGGGAGGAGGTTAGCGTTTTCCTCCTGGCTTCTGCTGGGCTGGCGCGGGGAAGACGGTGGGGAGCTGCTTGCCCCCGGCTCTGCATCTCCCCAAGAGCAGGAAAGAGGGATGCCTGGGGCTCGCATGTATTCTGGGAGAGTGGTTCGCCCTCCACAGCCTGCCGCAGCATGTGCGTGCCGTTGGGGCGCCTGGTGCGGTTTTGACCCCTCTTTGGGGTGCGCTGGTGGTGCTGCGGCGTGGAAGTAGCTCGTGCAGATGGTTTCCCCATGTCTAGGGTTCACATTAGCCTCTTGGGCTCAGCTTTTGTCACCCGTACCACCCGCCGCCGCCTCTTCCCGCCTTCCCTGGGGAGGCCTGGCAGTGATTTCCATCCCCCACTCTCCCAGGAATTTTGGCAAAAAATTCATCCTGGGCTTCCAGGCAGCTGAGCTCCCCCCTGTATGCCCCACTGAGCATCCTCTCCCCACGCATCCTGGCCTGGGGACGCTCCTCTGCCATCGGGTGGGTTAGAGACAGGCCGGGGTGGCTCTGCGGGAGGGCAGGGTGACCCGGGACCTGCGAACACCTGTCCTGCACAGTGCAGGGGTGGGTGTGGGAGTTGAGACGCCCCCCCATGCCTCGGCTTCCCTGCTGGCTCTGGGGCTGCCGAGGTGCCTTGGGGGGGACACTGGCCGCAGCCAAAGCCTGGTCGGTGCCGCAGCCCTCATCCTTCCAGCACAAAGGGGCAAGTTTGCCAAGGATGGCTGAGGCTACAGTTCTTGCTCGTGTCTTCACCCTGACCATTGGGGAGCTTTAAAAATACCCATGAAAGTAAAATGGATAGAAGGAGCATTTCTGCTCCTGATCTCCTTTGGTGTTTGCAGGGTATGCAGATGAATTGCTTTAGAAAAACACATTAGTAAAGCAAAAGTTTATTCTAGGAAGTAGGAGGTGGGAGAATTGGCAGTAATTCTCCCTAGTATCCAAGGTATTATTAGAGGCTTATCCCTGCTCTGCACAGTAATCACATTGGAAATTTTTGATTAGAAAACAAAATCTAAATGAGAATTATGAATATTCATTAGGTGTAGGGATTAATATACATGATTATGCAAATTAGACATCAATTAAACACCAGTTCTCTGGGGAAATTATTAACACAAAGGCACAGAAATAGAAGGATGTAATTTGAAAGAAGTTTCTGGTTAAATGAACAGTAAGGGGAGCGGAGGAGACAAATACGTGGTGCGTTTGCCATAATAATCAGCTTTGCTAAACCGAAATTGGGAGTGCACCCTGCAACCCTGCCCCACCGTGTCCTTGCTCCCATATGCAACCCCTTCCTGCCACCGTCCTGTGCCTCTGCGGTCACCGCTGCTGCGAGTGGGACTCTGCCCCTGTACGGCCCTGCCGGCACCTTGGCTGTTGGTGCTTTACTGTTGTTGGAAGAGCTGGTGTGGAGGGGGTCCCCAGAGAGCCCCCGGGGCCCTTGGTGCTGGGGGTGGCACAGGGTGATGCTGGATGCCGCTGGGAGCCGCTGCAGGAGGTTTCTCGTGCTGCCCCATGGCAAGTGTGGCCAAATACCCCCTGCAGTGGGGTTGGGGTTTCCATGGGATGAGGAAGGGAGATGGCTCTGGCTGGTGCCGTCCGTGTTGCTCGGCCTCTTGCAGATCTGGGATTTCTCCCTTCCACCCCGTCTGAGCTCGCAGTGTCTGTGTAACATCTCCAAAGCCTGGCCGCAGGGTAGACGATGCCTCTGCCCTGCCCGGCCCCCTCTCCAATCCCCAGCCTCACCCCCATGAGCCTTTGAATGGGGGGACACTGGCTGCTGCTCACTGACCCTGGTTGCCCACTGATGTGGAGGAGACGGACCAGCATAGTTGGAAATCCTTCTGCCAAGTCAAGCCGAGGCTTGGCTGCCAGGAAAGGTTTCTTCCATGCAGTCATGGTGCCAGCTTGAACTGGGAGAGCTTTGCTGGAGTGACTCCCCAGGCTTTTTTTGTCCTGGTGGATGTTTGCCGTCTCCCTTGGGTGTCTGGTATGCTGGTAGCCCAAGAGGCGCAGCCTGGGTGGACCTGGCAGATGATGAAAGGAGACGATTTCCTACCACAGTCTGTGAGCAGGCACATTGCAAAACCCTCCCATTTGGTCCCTTGCCATTTTGGGTCAGCTCCCCTTTGCCAAGGATACGCTTGGGAGGGCTGAAAAGGAGCCGGACGGGAGCATGCTCTGGTCAGCCCTGTGTTGACAGTGCACTTTCCTCTGCGGGAGCACGAGGGGGCTTAAATAACAAACACCCTTGAACAAGTGTGACTAATCCACAGGGTACAACGTACCACCAGCAATTCCCATCTGAGGCTCTTTCAGGTCTGGGCGCTCTTTTAATGTGCTTGGGTGCAAAGAATAGAGTTTGGCCTGTGAGCTCGCAGCACCATGGGCAAAAGTCAGGTCCCACTAGAGCATTGGGATGGGTGCGATATGAGTTTTTAATTCACAATCCTCTTTGCTATCGGTCTCTGGGGAGAAGAGCTTCATAGATGCTCTCTGGAATAAAGCGAGTTAAAATACTCGTTTCTTCTCTTCCTACTGTCCCATGTTTTGAAGTGTTTCCAGGCTGTGGTGGGATTTGCTTTGAAGCTTGTGGAATAAACTCCCAGCTGGAGTGGGAAGTTGAGGAGGGAGAGGGGAGGATCGGTCACGCCAAGTGGAAGTGATTAATGAAAATATTGTTTTGTTTGTAGAAGGAAGAGTTAATTTTGTGAGAACACCTTTGAGGCTTTACTGATAAAGCAAGAGTAACCTTTGTTCTTCCTGTTTTTTGGTAGGTTTGGATGAAAGACCGGGATCAGGTTCCTGGGGGACAGGAGATCAAAACAGCTCCACATTTGACCAAGGAAGGGTAAGGACGAAGCACAAACATCAAGCTCCAACCAAAATAAACGGGGGCTTTACCATGGCTTCTCAGCGTGTGCATTTGTGCCCAGGTTGGGTCTAACCCTGGAACAGCTTTTCTTGTCCCATTTTGGACATTGGTTCTGTTAACCCTGTGGGGGTGACAGTGGGGAGAAGGGACCCCGTTCCCATCTCCCCAGGCTTTGCTGCCTTGAGGTCCCTCTGGAGAAGGCTTCTCCTCCAAAAACCTCCCCTAGGCCTGCACCCCTTGTGGGCTCCCTACGGCTGCTCAGGCCTCTCCGTTCCCTGCGCTTGATCTTGGTGTGGTGAGAGGGGGGCTCCTGGCCGTGGGGTGTGAGAGCCCCCCCCCAAAATAGGGTCGCAGCTGAGCAGGTGGAGGGATCTCACCTGATGGGCTGTGTCTTCAGCAGAGCTTGCTGGGTGCTCACCATGCACGGCTTTGGGTGCCCAAGGGGCCGACTGGCACTTGTTTTGGGGGGAATCTACCGTGTCAGCCGGCTGAGGTGCCCTCAGTGGGGATGGAGAGCACAGGGAGGGTTTAGCAGGGAAGGAGTCGAGGCTGCGACAGTGCATAACTGGGGCCTGAGGAGGGGAAGAGAGAAAAGACATTAACTTAATTGAAATGGTATTATTTTGACAGATGCTCGTTTTAATGGGTTTGTGTGATTCGTTTTTGCAGTGGCACCTTTTCCTTCCCTTAGGTCAGTGGCAGAGCAGGCGCTGTGGTATCATTTCTCATTTTTTGTAGGACTTCTCCTCGCCCCTTTGCCCCCCTGGCTTGGGGAGGGGGCTGCCTGGCTCTCACCCAGCGGGTGCTGAGCTGCTGGGTGAAGGCAGAAACTGCCTGAGAGCTGCCAGTACGGGGCAAACCCCTCGTATGTCCCTGCTTCGGTGCCATGTCCCCTCCCAGTGCCGCAGCCTCATGGCTGCACTGCCCTGCTTTCCCTTGCCATGAGGGTAAGATAATTTCTGTGCCCTTTTTACGAGGAGCCATTGGCTTTGACCCTTCTGTTACGGGAGAGACTGAGCTCCGATGGCCTTGCGTTTTGGCATTTGGCTCAGTGTTCCCACATGCCTGGCGGTAACTCTCCCGTGTTGCTTCAGCAGAGCTATGGCGAAGGCCCCCACTACGGCGAGCACAGAGACCTGCCCTCTCACAACGGCATATCTTCATCACCATTCCTGGGAGCTGGACTAGTGGGTAAGTGCCCTTCAGCTGCAGGGCGGGTGTGTGGTCAAGGCTGGGGAAATTTTAACGCAGAATGGCACGCGGGGGTGGGAGCCTTTGCGCTGGCCAGCATTGCTGTTCCTCATGTTGGACACGCTCCAGGAGGTGTTCTCAAAGCTGTTGTTAGAGGAGCTGGTGTCCAGAGGGTCTCATCAGTGCCTGACGTGCATGACAGCTGCCGTATTTTATGTGCGTGATTACTTTTCCCTGCTTTACAGTAGCACCCAGTGGCAATAGTGGAGATTGGTGCCTGCTGTGCTGGCACAGGATGAGCTGAGTTTGCTCTTGAGAGCTGGTAATCAGGGGTGGAAAAGCACCAGGAGAGAGGGGGAGAAAAGATACATCTCATTGTTAAGGTCTTGCAACAGGCTCGTGGCTACTTTGCTTTCCAGCTTTGGAGCCCCAGGGCAGTGCAATCTCCGCAGGGAGCTGGAGGTGCTCCCCCTTGCTGCAGTGGGGTTTGGAGAGCCTCTTCTTGTGTCCTGCAAGGCTCTGGCATCCCCATCTGGCTCCTCCATCCCCTTCCGCAACTGGGCAGCATGAGGAGCTCGTGGGGATCAGTGAGTGCCGTGCAGCCCCGGCCCTGCCTGCTGTGCTTGGAGATGGTGATCGTGCGTGACCGGATGCATGAGACAATTTACCCAGTTACCTCTCCCAGCTTGGGGGTGGGAGGAGAGATTAAGAGCAGAAAATATCCACCCTGAAGGTCTTAGAGAGCTGTAATGACATTAGGTCAGGAATTGGGGTTAGTCCTCCCCACCTTTGCCCACGCAGTGGTGGTTAAAACCTTCCAGCGTGTGTGGAAGGAGTGGTGTCGGGGCAGGTGTTTGCTCACCCTGCTAAACCCTGCAGCTCATGGTTTGAAGGGTGGGGTTAGAAGAGGGAATTGTATTTGAAACAGAAAATCCCTACCACGATAGGAGGTTCCGCCTGCGGAGCTGGTCAGAAAGGGGAAGAGAGGAGTTGGGGTCATGCTGGGAAGTGAGCAGCCACATGTTTGCCTCTGCTGGCTCGTGTCTGGGGCGAGGGGCTCACCCTCAGCTCTGTTCCCTCCTTTCGCTCCTCTTGCTGTTGGGGGGATGATGTTTAATTGCCCCTTGGGGGTCCTGCGCAGGTGTGGAAGAGTGTTTCCAAGCAGCCTCCCCCCGTCCCTCTGCAAGGGTGGCTATTTCTTCTCATTTTCTGCCCCAGGAGGATGTAAGCAAAGCAGAAGATATGTTTCTTAATAAGACAGGGGAGCCTTGATGCAGTTCAGCAGGGTTTCTTGGGGGTGGGTGTGTGTGGGACCCATCCCAACCCATCCCATGCCTGGGGCCAAGGCAGCCTTGAGAGTTTCCAGCCGAGAAGGAGCTGCCTGGGGAGGAACATGGAGGTTTCCCCTTTGATGTGTGCAGGGAAGACGCGTTTGGCTTCCTCTCAAAGACAGGGCTCCCAGTCTTTGGCAAGCGCCCCGGCACTCCCCGACAAGGCTGCAAGCCCAACCGGTCCCCAGCATGTGGAGCCAGAGCCTCTGCTGCCCTGGCGGGTGATTTCCACCGGCTGCCTCCACAGTGGAGGGCAAGCTGCAGCCTTGTGGCCAGTGGGACAGCAGCCACGCATTGTGCCCAAGGCTTGAGTGCCTGCCAGGGCTGCATCGCCCTGTCCTGGCAGAAGGTCTCGGCTGCTGGGCTGGGTGGTCGGCTGCAGCACCAGGAGCTCCACCACCAAAACAGGAGCTGGGGAGGCCGGGAGAGAGCAGCCAGGAGGGGTAGGGGGCTCCTCACATTTCAAAGTTGCTTTTGTTCCTAAAATTGAATGTAGTTAAAGTAGAAAACATCCATTCCTGGAGCAGGTTCCAAAATACATAAGTTTTGCTCTGCGTTCATGTGCTGAGAAGGGTGGACTGGAGGGAAGACCACGGGGTTCGTTTTCTCTTCCTCTTTGCCAAATGGCTTCTGAAAACTTTTCAAGTGGCAAAATGGTAAGTGGAAGGGGAGAGAAAGGGGAGCAGAAAAAAAATGGTTTTGCATATAATAGTGTAAAAGCAGTGGCAAAGTGGGAGGGGAAGGTGATTCACTTAAGCTGCCAGTCCCCAGTTTCCAGCAAGGTCCCCCCTGGGGGCAGCAGGATGGGCGAGCTCGTGCTAGTGGGGCAACTGAGTTGGAACTGATGGATTTTAAAATGTGAGGAGATGGAAGGAGCAGATTAGGATGGACATGTCTAGTGGCACTGGGTGGACAAAAGGTGCATGAGACTATCCTCTAAGCCCTTCTCCAAAACCAGAATTTGTATCTCTTTCCCACTCAACCTCTATTTCTTCAAGGAGGATCAGAAACTGCTGGAAGGAACGTTTCAGGAAGAGGATCTGTGTTGGAAATGATGGGCTTGGCCAGCTAGAGAGGGAGGCTGAGCTGAAAGGGCCCCACAAAGAAAACGTGCACGTGTTGGCATCCCCTGTTGGTGCGGGCTCTGAGTGCTGGCCTCCTCCGGCTTTGGTGTGTCCTGAGTCCGTGCAGTGTCCCAGAGGCAGCCTCCAGCCAGCCATCCTCTAACAATGCATGTTAGGGACAGCTAAGGGATGCTGCTGGCCAGGCAGTGCTTGTTGGAGAAATGGAGCTAAACTGATTTTATTTTTTTTTTTTTTTTGCCTCTTATTTTCCACATACATCTGGAAAGGAGGCTCCGCTCTCACCAGCCTTTGGTGGGCTGGGGGACTCCTGCCAGCCTGAGCTTCGAAGCAGTGGTTGCATCCTTTTGAGGGTGGAGGCTCCACCTGCCCCTGAAGACTGACGGTGTCCTGGGGCCGTGGTGTGCAGGAGGAGGAGCAGGGGTGCAGTTGGGTGCTCCCCTTCCCGCATGAGCCATTTCGCCACTCACAAACCCAATCTGACGTGAGCAGGGGTGCGAGGAGAGAGATCTGGGAACTGCAGGGCGTAGTTTGGATAAAGGAGCGGTGGAATGTGCAAGCTTGTTCATCCAAATTTCTTCCCAGCGCGTCCCTGTGCTGGGAGCTGGCTTTGCAGGGCTGGCCAGGGAAGCTCTGGCTGCAGGTGGGTCTGGCTTGCGAGCAGCGGTGATTGCGTGTGGAAGCAGTGCAGAGAAATGGCTTCAGGTATATTTAATTAGGGAGGGGGAGAACTGAGAGCAGTGCTGGGGCAGCAAATTCCATGAGAAGAGCAGAGCTGGAAGGATTTGCGTGGCCCAGGAGGGAAGGAAAGCAGGTCTGAGTTTGGGGGGAGCAGGGCACTGCCAGCACATCCCCAAAACCCCTGCAAGGCTGAATCCCTGCCTCTTGTTCCTGCCTGCTTGTCCAGGCAGGTCCCTGGTGCCATCACCGCAGCCCATGCCCTCATCCCCCGCCCAGGGTCCGCCTCCCAAGTGGGGGCTGTTCAGCTCCTGGGGAGGAGGAAGATGCTTCACAGCCCATGCTGGGGGAGCACAAAGATCTGGTGCAAAGTGCTGGACAGATTTAATCCCAGAAGGACAGTGTGCCTGTTGTTTCCTGCAAGCAGGCAGCAGTCCGGCAGCAGGAGACACTGGCACTGGTGGCTGGAGGGACGCTTGCCTGCCTGCTCATCTGCTGGCAGCCCCAAGTCCAGCCCCCATTCAGGATGATGGCCCTGCGGGTAGCAGGATGCACGCCTAGTCCAAACCCAGTTTGAATTCATGTAGCATGCTTTGAAAGGAAAAGTACTGATTTCTATTCAGCTGTGACACACAGATGTGATATTTGGGAGCTTAGGGATATTCTTTAGATGAACATACAGCATCTGGCACGATGGGAGCGAGCTTGGTTCTGGAGGCACCCTGAGCGCAGAACAGCAGTGGGGCTGCGCTGCCAGCGGGACCTGCGGATGCTGCTCCCAGAGCTGGCTGTCCCCTGCCCTCAGGGCTCCCCAAGAGCTGTGGTTGATGCTGCTCATGCACTTTTTGAAGGGGACGGTGTGAGGGCAATCTTCAGTCGGATGCTTCTCGAAGCTCAGGTTCCCTCTGTCCCACAGCTTCAGCTCCACAAGGTGATGGGATAAACTGGAGCTGTCTACAGAACTAACTGGGTGGGGAGCTCTGGCCTGTGTTTCACTGGATGGGATAACCTACATTAGAAAACAACAAAACAGAACAAAAAGTCAGTGAGTTCCTGAATGGAAATATCGACGGTGCACTGAATAAAACTCACCTGAGGCTGCCAGGCGGGGGTCAGCGAACCCCATGAGCAGGGTGCGGTAGCAATGCCTGCAAGCTCCATCACTCCCTTTTCCAAGTTTACAAGCTCTGAGCCCTTGGTGCTGTTCCCAGAAGGACGGATGACATCCTGGAGAGGTCTGAGCATCCCTCCCCGATGGGGAGAGGTGACAGGGACCATCCCTGGCTGCCCAGGGTGGTGCCAGGGCACAGTGCGGTGATGAACCAGCTCGTCCCAGAGGGCAAGGAGGGCTTTTCTGTTTGTTTTGAATGACCAATCTTCAAAATCTGCCACCCTTTTACCATTCATCTTCAGCGGGGGCGTGTGGGGAGGGATTGCTTAAACAGCAGGGAAACTGATAAGCCATAACAGATTTCTTTCTAGTAATTATTTCTACTAATTAGCTTCTTTTCAGAGGAGTGTTTGTAATCTTGTGTGTATTGTGAGCTGTTGTGGGTTGGGTTCTTCCCGGACAGTGGTTTTAATCTGCCCACGGACAGAGTTTGTCGCTGCTTCTGGTTTTATAACATTTTTTTTTTCTCTTCCTTTTTAATCCCTGGCTGTGTTTTTCCTCCCCTTTATCCCCAGGCTGTAACTCTAATGGAATCACAGGTGCGGGGCTGGGGGGAGGCGTGCGGTGGGTGTCTGTGCTGGGGGTTGCACCGGGGCTCCATTTTGGAGCGTGGGTACTGGGTGATGCAGGGGCACTGGTGGGAACTCCCCGCGGGCTGGCAGGAGCGCAGGGCACTGCACCTCAGCAAAGGACCTCCCTTCCTCCCGGCAGACGCTGGCAAAACCCGTAGGCAGCATTGAATCACCTTTTCTTGGCTTATTTGTACACATCTGTGAATGGGGCTCGTCTTGGGGAGAGAAATGGCAAAACCACAAGTTTACTTAAAAGCGTGGTTTGTTCTGGTGGAGGTGAGTTGCTGCCACGGTCCCGGGCGCCGAGGCCAAACCCTGCTGCTGCCAGAGCTGGCGGCAGCCTTGGGAAAGAGGAGTTTTTATTCTGCCACCTTGTTTCCAAGCCCGGGAGCAAATCTGCCTTTGGGAGGAGAGAGCGCAAGCGGTGCATGGGGGTTTCTCTGCAAAAGCCCTGGGTGAAGGCAGGCTCTGAGGCGGCTTTGGCTGAGCCTGGCACAGGCGGGTCCTGCAAGAGAGAACATGCTGGGGAGAGGGGAGAGGTTGGGAAATCGCTTATCAAGCAGGGTTGAAGGCAGCGTGGGCAGGTGAGGGGCAGGGGAAAGAGCTGGCTGGGTGGAAAAGGCAGGAGGGAGATGCCAGGACTCACAGCGAAGCCATGCCACGAAGAGCTGGAGATACTAAATGCTCCCCTCCAGTTCCTGCATGCACCTTGCTCAAGGTGCCCTCCACTGTGCTTCACCTTTTCATGCTGAAAATTGCAGAGGTAAATCCAACAGATAGGATTTCCAGGGGAAAACCCTTTCCTATTCAAGGGATTTGTTCCCAGCGTCTTCTGGGGTTTATTTTTTTTTTTTACCCTGCAAGATCCCTTAACACCTGCCTGCAGTAATTGTGTCAGGAGTGAGATGGCATTTGGGGAGATTCCTGACGTTTTCTACCAAGACCTGCCTCCGTCCTGGTCCTTGCTGTGGTTGTGGGGTTTCACCACCTTTTCTGGTCGGTGCCCCTGGGCTGTGGCTGTGAAGGTGTGACTCTGCACGTGCCAGCTGGCATCTCCACAGCAGCAGAAACAGCACCTTCTGCTGGCAAGCTCAGCTTTTTCTTGCCAATTTTGTGGACTTTTTTTATTTCAGTGGGTAGCTAGATACACTCCGATGCAGAAAAGTTTGCCGTTGTTCCTTCTGCCTTGTTTTCTTAGACAATTAAATGTAGAATTTCTACTGCTGAGATTTTTGCTGCTTTTTCCCCTTTTTATGTGATGACAAAGGAGGGCGTGGGGCCCAGGCCAGGGGTCTGCCCTCCGTTTCCCAGTTTCCCCCCCAGTTTCCTGCTGACCCAGGCATGTAGCAGATTGCTGGTACCAGGCACGCTTGCTGTCCCACGTGAGCCGAGCGAGGCATGACAGACCGTCAGGTGAAGGCAGCGGGTTTTGGAGCTGCACAGTGCCGCGCTGGCACTGCGTTGCAGTCCTCCGTCTTTCCGCACACGCGCCAAGAGCCCTGTGGTTCAGCCTCTGAGGTTATCCGGTGATGGCAGAGGTGTTTGGCTCGGCGCTTCACCACTCGAGCCACGCGTGGAAGTGGTAGTGTATTATCAGATGGGGGGCCTGGCTGTTGCTGACCAGATAAACTAGTGTGGCGTGACCCTGGTTTTCTTCTGGTTTAAGAGTAATCATGATCTGCCCGATGACACAACCTGTTGAGTTATTTGTGTAACACTGCTGGCGCTGCTGCAAGATGATCTGCTAAGCTCTTTTAAAAATTAGGTCATTTAGGAGATCCGTCCTCTGACATTTTGACCTTTATTTACTTAATGTTTAAGCCTCTGAAACGAAATGGCAGTGGTGCCTGGTGTGTCCGGCTGTCACTGGAGGTGAGGGGCAGTGGGATGCCAGCATGCCACGCTGGGACACCCGGCACTGATGGGAACAGGGCGGAGTCTCAGGTTTGGGGGTTGTAGTGTGGGAACCCACTCTGAAATTCTGGCTTGAGTTCAAGGACCCCATGTTAAGGTTGCAAAACCGAGCAGCCTCTCTCTGCCCAGTGCTTTAGGAGGGCTGTTTTGGGGAAATTTGCTCCCCCCCCCCTTCATCTGCTCCCCAAAACCTCTTAACCATGTGTGGAGCTGCCAGCCAGCCCAAACGTCGCCCTGGTGCATTAACCTGCATCTTAGCAGGCTTCGGTGATGGCTTTAGGTTAAGCAGATTGGCAAAATCCTCCCCCTCCCAATTTTGCTTACTAAGCCAGACTGGAGGCAGGATGTGATCGCCCCTTTTTGGGGATGGGCTTTTCCTCGGGGCGGTGGCTGGCAGAGCCCAGTGCCTCCCAGCCGCATCGTGGGCAGTCTGCTGCGCCGGCATGGGGCAGCTGCCAGAGCGGGGCTGCCCTGCCCTGGGTTCAAAGCCTTTTTGATCATCATCTCCCATTTCCCTCCTCCATCCCCCTTTTCCCTCCTCCATCCCCCTTAGCCTGTTAACAATGCCACCAGGGAAGTTATTAAGAGCAGGGGAAAACTCCTCATATATTTTCAGTCCAGTTTTTCTTTTTTTTTTTTTAATGTGGAAGTGCATGTTCCCCACTAGAAAAATGTCTAATTTTGCTTTGGGTTGGGGGGAAGCCCCAAAGCAGACTGTTGTGCTGCTGGCTGCCCCAGGCAGAGTGTAGAGCTATTCCCTTTCCCCTCCTGGCCTGGGGTCCTTCTCCAGGGCTGCGATGCTGCCCTGGCACCCATGGGTGCTGCTTGCCGGGGGCCACGGTGTGCTCCAGGGCAGTGGCCATGAGGGAAGAGACTGCATGGACATTTCAGAATGGAAATATTTCACCATGTGTGTTGCATTACCACCCCTCCCCCACCCTTGAAAACACTATTTTCAGCAGTGTGTGGGCAGGGTGAGGTTGGGCACGTTCGATAAAAGCCTTCACTGGGTGCTAAAGTTCACTCGGCAGCACTGGGGCATGTGGGCTCGGCTCCCGTGGGGCTGCTCCCACACAGCATCCCGGTTGGCAGGGATGCTCTGGCTGCCGGGAGCCCCGCAGTCTGGGAGGAGCCTGGCCGGTGGGACCTAACGAAGGGGGCTTGAAAAGGAAGGAAACTCTTTTCTATTGAATGGCTGCTCTTTAGATCTGGGTGGGTTTTTAGAAAGTTGATTCTCCAGCAGGAAAGCAGAAGGTAGTCCCAGTGGCATAAGGCGCAGGGGCGCAGCTCCACACGCTGCTGCTCAGCACACGCTGTAATTGTGTTTCCCGTTTTATGGAAAGTGCCTGCAGAGTCTGGTCACTCGTGCCTGGCTTTTGGTTTGCTCCATCACTGTCTCTGCCAAATTCAGCTGGCTTTTTAAATATGTCTGGAGGGATTTTTCTCCTCTGGTCTGACGCTGCCACTTTCCATGGCCACAAGCACTTCCCTCCATTGCTGCAGTTTTGGGGTTTTGCTGTTTACGGACCAGCTGAACCCTCCTGTCCGTGAACTTAAAAGAGCTCCTGTTTTAGTAACAAGCTATTCCGGGAGGCAGTCACCTCTGCAGGTGGGTGGAGGAAGCCGCGTGACGAGAAGGGGCTTCGTGCCTCGGCGGGATGCCCCGAGGGTGGGTGCGCAGGGGTATGTGCAAAACCTCCCCTTCCCTCTTACCCAAAACCTTGTCTTTTTTTTCCACTGTAGGGAAGAGCAGTGAAAGAGCCTCGTACTCCACATTCGGAAGAGACACAGGGATGCCTGGACTAAACCAGGTAACGATAAAATACATTGAGATTTTTTCTTCATTTACTGGCTAAGCTGCTTAGGAGTGAGAGCCTGGGAATGAAAAGGAACCTGGTGGTTTGCGTCTTGCCTCTCTGCACGAGGTCCTGGAAAGCCTCTGCTCTGCTCAGGAACGTCTGTTGAGTGTCGGGGGTTTATATGGGGGTGTGTGTTGCTGGCTCAGAATAGTTGTCAGAGTTTAGAAAGTGGGGTTGTAGCAGCTTCTCAGTTCTTTTCAAAACCTCTTCAGACTCACTTATTTTATTATCATTAATCCTGTTTCTAGCTGATTTGTATTTAATCAGATATGACCTAGCCAACTCTGCCTTCAGAGGGAGTTTCAGTGAGCTGGATCCAAGCAACACCTTTCCTTGTGACAGGGTGGCCATAGGCAGGGGAGTGCTCCGAGAGGCACCTTCCTCCTCCGGCTGCCTGCCTCGGGGCTCTCGCTTTGCTTCCAAGCCCCGGCTTGGTGCTGCGTGCTCTCCCTCCCCGGCCAGCATCCCCCCATGGCCCAGCCAGCATCCCCGTGTCCCCCCACTCACCAGTTAAGGGGAGGGAGAGTCTGCGAGATGTTTTCTGTGCTGTTGTAGCATCATTTTGGTGGATGTTGGGTGGCATTTTGGTTTTACAGAGGTTCTGTCAATGCAGAACCTGCACCAGATGCTCATCTCCACAGACAGGGAGGGACGTGGCATGGGAGAGCTGCCTCTTACAGCAACAACCCTGCCCTGTTGGGTCACCCCATGTGAACCCCAGTGGGAGGACCAGGGCTGTGCCATGGGGAAAAACTTGCTTCCTGTGGGGAATACCGCAGGCGTAAATCAGAGTCCGGGAATGCAGTCGACCAGCCCTGAGATAATCTAGCCTGCTGCCACCAGCATCCAGAAATAGTTTTTCTGGAAGGAGCGAGCACCTCCGCTTTGATGTGTTGCTGCAACTGCCCTGTCAGTGCCCAAGCATGGCCCCGGGGAAACAGTCCCACCATTTTATTCAAGGGAGCAGCTTTTGGCTGGACAGCTTTTTATTTTACACATGTACACACACACATATTACATGTTTTAATTTTACACAAATTTGTTATAATTTCCTCTTTTCTGAACTGAGGATGTTTCCTTTGCTGAAACAGCTGTGCTGGCTGTCTGTGCCAGAGTGGATTTAATTTACCACTGAAACTGCTAAAATAAAAACGGGACAGATGCCAAGCCTTGCTTTTTAATGTTATGGTTTTGCTGGGGTTTCATAGAGGAGGGGGAGATATAAGGTAACAGAAATGGGGTGGGCAAATGGTGCTGCGGGCCGGGAGAGGTCCTGGCGCGGGTGTGCGGGTCCGGATCGGGTGGCAGAGTGGGAGACGGAGTCTGTTTGATGTGGAGAGGAGACAAAACCCCTCTTGTGCAGGGCAGCGGGAGGTGAGCAGGGCCGTCTGCACTCTCGCTGTGGCCCCCAGAACAGTTGTTGCTTCTGGCTCCAGGTTTGGGGGGGGTGGGGGGTTGACCTGGATGGGGAGCACGTTCCTCCCCAAAACACCCTCCTCCAGGGCAGAGCTGCTGCTCCCACCTCATTTAACCACATCTGGAGGCACCCCCAGGGAGTGGGAAGGGGAAGAAAATCCCTTTCTCTGGGAAATGGCCTTAAAATTTCAGTGCCTCTCTGGAGGTAACCACTGGAGGAGCCAGGCAGCAGCGACTCAGTCCTCCAGGATGATGTGCCGCTTGCTTTTCTTGCCCACGCTGCTCCGTGGCGCATAATGGTTTCAGTGCAAAGGTAATATGACCAGTGGAACAGATTGCAGGAATTTCACCAGCTGTGAATACATGAGCTCCTCTCCCTCCCAGACCCATTTCTGGAGGAGACGGAGTTTTAAAGGAGTGGGTTTTTCTTTCCAGTTTCTCAAAAGCCCGAAATCCTCCTTTATTTCAAAGCGTTGCCCTCGGAAGATGGGTCAAAGCTAAGCTTTTGTTACTTAAAGGCCCTTTGCCAGCCCTCTTAAAATCCATGTAAATACATTTAACTTTCTCGTGAAGTGAAAGGGGCAATGCCGGGCGTGCTCCTGGGGCAAAGGCACGCTTGCTCTGTCCCGGGACCGGCGAGCGCCCTGGGCTCTGGCTTCGCGCTGCTTCCCAGTGTGTCCAGGGTCAGCTGGGATAAACATGAGGGAGAAGTTTCCTCTTTTTAGAAAGAGGGATTTGACTTTTCCCTGAAAAAATGCAAGGGAAAACCACCCCCAGCAGAGGCATTGCGGCTCAATTGCTTCACCCATGATGGGTCCGGCTGTACGGCACTGGGGATGGGAGAGAAACTGTCAGTGCTGGCACCCTGGGCTGGGTTTATGGCCAGGGGAACTGGGAGAGGCACAGACAGATGGGCCGCTGGCTCTGTAACCTCTCCTGTGTATTGAGGTTGGTTTAGGCATGGTGGAGAGATGTGGCAGCCTGGGGTCCCCTGGTTTGCTGATGGGTGAGCGCTGTATGTGTCCTCTGACCCAGCTGGGTCCCCGACGGTGTTGTGGGGGCGAGGGGCAGTGTGGGGCTGTTGGGTCAGATGTGCCTTTTGAGGATGGGTGGACACGCTGTGCCCATCAGGTGTGTCCCTCGCAGGCACCAAAGCACTGATCACATCAGGAACTGTGATCCCTTGCCGCAAAACCTCAGAGGCGGTGAGGGAAGAGTTGTTTCCCAAGTCAGTCTGTTTGCCCCTGTGTGGGCAGAGCTCGCTGCCTCCAGCAGATGCTTCTGATCCCTTGGCTTTGCGGGCAGGCTGGCAAGGCAGGCAGGCAGCGCTGCCTAACAAGCCCCTCGGCCTGACCATTGCTTCCTCTTTGCCTTCAGCAGGCCAGGCCAATAAAACTGTCAGTAGGGTCTCATCCTGCCCTTGTGGGCAGCGAGGTGAGCGTGGGACCGCGATGCTCCCTGCGATGGCACCCGCTAGTCTGCACCCTTGGTTTGTAGAGAGCTTCCTTGCTGGGATTCAGTGAGAAAACACATCTTGAAAGACCCTTTTCGTATTGCACATATTTTCCCCCATAGCTACCCCCATATTTACGTATTTGTTTTTTCCTTCTGGCCCTTTGGCTTGTCTTCCCCGGCCCGGACTGAATTTGTGCGACGGTAGCTCAAGGCGGCTCTGTTCTCTCCCAGCGAGTGCAGTGGTTTTCCAGCGTAATGACATGGAAGGGTTTTTCTGTCTCCTTGTTTGCAGACTAGTTTCCTGCCCAGCGAAATGGGAATCGCCAGTTCAAGCACGCTTTCCCCCACCGGGGTGAAAGGGGGGTCTCAGTATTTTTCTTACCCCAACAATCCTCGCAGGAGAGGTGCTGAGAGCAACATAGGTAAGTCGCTTCGTGTGACCCTCGGGTGCTGCTGCTCCGGTTTGCCCTGCAGCTTGGTTGAGCGGTTGCAGGGGCTGTCGACTGGGTGGGCGCCTGCGCCGGGTCTGCCTTTGGGAATGAAAGCACTGATGGGGGAATATATATATATGTGTGTGTGTGTATATATATATATATATATCATTTTTTAAAAAGGGAGTTTGGGCTCAGAGTCATGTAGAATTTCCTTTTTTCTCGAAAACGTCAGATTAGGTGAAAGCAGCAAATGGCTTGAGGTTCTAAAAAATGCCTCCAGCCACACTGCACATCAGTAGTTGTTCCTGAAAAACCTTGGGCTGCCTTCGAGGCTGTTTTTATGGCCGATGGCCCTCCTCGGAGCCCCTGTTCTGCCGCAAGCAAATGGGACTGCCAGGAACAACTCATTAGGAAGCGGTGTGAGGTCTGGGTGCTCTGCTGGGGCATGGGAGCTGTCCCCTGGGATGCAGGTGGTGTTTGCTCCGGGACCTTTCCCTGCCCACCTGCCTGCTTCGATGTTCCAGAGCAGCAGTTACCCATGCCTGGATCTACCTGGGAATAAGTAATTTTGCTTTTAATGAAGGCTAAGGTCGGGCGTGAATTTAACTTTCGAGTGAAGACAAGCCCCAGTTCTCCAGAACTTGTGTTTCTTGTCATAGTTCTTCCCCACACCCTCCAAAGTAACTTTCTCGCTGCTATTTTGGGCTTCTCCCAACAAATGAAACCAGAAGTGACCCAGTGTTACATAGATTTTTTTCCAGTGCTTTTCAGAAAAAGGTATCCACTTTGGTATTGTCACTTTAAAATTATGCTGGTTTATGTTGTCAGCCTGGAAAATGATTCTTCAGGTCATTATGTGGGATGAAGTTTTCCTCCTGAGCTAAAACCCAGCCGGAGTCCCTGGCTTGGCAGATTAGCTGTATTAGCATCCTGCACCCCCGAAGCTGGGGCTTTCCTTAATTATGAACTTAAAAAAAACCCCAAACAAACCAAAATTTTTAACCAGTGCTTCCCCTTGAGGCACTTCTCAGGATGTTACCCCACCACCTCCCTGAGTTGTCTCCCTTCCCCCAGGACACACTGTGTACTCCCCCCTTCAAAGGGGGGACCAGCCAGGGGCAAGCACCCTCCATGCCTTCCTGCAGCGGTGAAGCCTTCTCAAGTATATTACTGTATAAGGAGCAAATGAAAATACAACCCCATCTCTGCATTTGTTCTCTTTCTGCATCCTCTCTCTGCAACCCCAGTTCAAGTTAAATTGTTTCCAAAAAAACCCACAAAAAACCAAAAACCCAAAACACAGCGAGGGGTTATTTATGGGCTCAATCTCTTCCAAAGAGCGAGCGCAGCCCTTCTCTGCGTGGTGAGTGCTTCTTATCACAGTGTTTCAGAAGAGAGACTGCCCTGTGAACTCTGTCTCTGGGTGACACCTGCCCTCAAAGGGTGCAGATGAGGCGAGGAGGAGAGGTTCATCCTCAGACATTTTCACTATCAACACTTCTGACTATGGGGCATTTGGGATCCAAGTCCTATTTGTGCCTCCATTGTCCATCTGTGGAGACTTTTTAGCTGTAGCTTGTTGTTTTTCCTCCTGCTAACCCCCTTCAACCATTAGATCCTCTCTTCTTTTCTTTAAACCAGATGGACAGCCCAAAAAGGTTCGGAAGGTGCCTCCTGGACTCCCCTCTTCGGTAAGTGGCAGGAGCGTTGTCCCTGCAGGTATCCCCTCCCTGTTCCTCCATCCCCTGAGCTCTGTTCCCTCTGCTGCGAGAGCTGCTGGCCCTACGGCTCCAGCCATCCCAGCCATCGAGGGCTTGGATTTTAGCAGGACGAGGAAGGGTTTTCCCAGCTTACAGCCTCCTGTGTAGGAGAAATGGGGAAGTGCTGTGAGACTGCAGTGCTGGGGCCCTAATCGGAGAGAAGGAGCAGCCGCCGGCAGCACCTCCCCGGCCAGAGCCTGGACCCGTTGCCTCCTGCCCTTGCTGGCTCTCGTCTGTTTGACGTTATGTCACGAGTGCCTGAGTGAAATGTAATATTTGGTGTGATCGGATTTCACTCCAGAAGGGAAACCAAACCAGTTGTAATGTGGGCAGGCAGCTGGGGCTGCTCCAGGTATGTGCGCTGCCTGGGCTCTTTTATAAGAAAGCCGAGCAGCCTGTAGGAATATGTTAGCCATGCTTCTGTGGCTGTTACAGGGGAATAAACTGAACAATGTCTTTGTGGCTAGAAGTAATGGGATCTCCAGGAAAACTAATTGGAGCGGGCTGGAGGGTTCCTGCAGGAATATGGGAGCTGTCTGGCTGCGCAGCGGCCGAGGCTGCATTCCTCGCTGGAGCGTTTGCGTGCTTGCAGGGGGACGGGCGGGCTCTGTCCTGCAGGGGAGCTGGAGCCCAGGCTGGGGCTGCGACTGAGTGGGCCGTTCCACTCGCTGCCAGAGCTGATGCCGATGCGGTGGGAAGCGGGTGCCTGCTCCCCCATTCCCCGGGGAACACCGGTGTGCGTCCTCCCGTGGGGGGAGTCTCGCGCTGTGGCATTCCTTCACCAGGCTAGCACAAAGCTTGGTCCGTAACCTCCACCACGGGTTCTGCCTTTGGAAATGGACCCTGAGGTGGGAGGATGGAGGGAGAAGGCAAGCACTGAGGGCTTGCTGGGTTGGGCTTGCAGACTGGAGGGTGTTGGAGGGTCCCTGTGGACCCACATCGTGCAGAAACCAGCTCCAGTCAGCTGTGCTGAGTTGTTGCAGGAGTCTGTGCTTTTAACAGGGAAGACCTGCTCGAAGCAGAATCCGTATCGCTGCATCGAGTTTCTGTGTGAAATTCAGAGCTTTTAAACCCTGGTCAACATGTGGGAAAACATCGCTCCTGACAAATGGCCCTTTATTGGCCTCAGATTTCAAAGGTGACGGGCTTGCTGCCCATCGTGCTGGCAGTGCCCTAAAGGGCCCTGATTCCCACAGGAAGAGCCGCTCAGCTTCTGCCAAAACTCAGCCCCTTCTCTGTGTCTGAGCCAACACCTGCACACGGGCTTTTCCAGCCCAGAAAGCACTGTCTCTCGCCTCGGCTGCCCCTTGACCGCAACGCTCCAGCTTTTGCTGTATGGGCCAGTGCTGCCCCTTTCCGCCGCCCTCTCTTTGCTGTGACCTCTGCCTTCTTGGTTTGTTTTTGAACTTCCACACCTGGGGAGAGAAATCAACACCGAGGCGGCAAGAGAAGTGTGGAGCAAAAGGAGTTGCCGGCCTCAAAGGCAGCGGATCAAAGGGTCTTTCTTGTCTGACTCGCCTGCACAGGAGCCCACCCCATGTTATCGCGAGACCCTGTGCAAAATAAATAGGTCAGTCAGCACTTCATTAAAATTAAGTGTGTGAGCTGGTTAAAGAGGGATGTGAAGGGTGATGCTGGGCAGGGACTGAGCGACTCTGGCTGCGGATGGGTGCAGAAGTACCTGTGCTTGTAACCCACAGCCCTTTGGGGTTAGTTCTTGTGAAATAGGTGCTGGCCTGGGGGGCACAGTGGTGCGTGCTGGGGCTGCCCCTGGGGCACGGAGCCCTTCTGAGCCTCCCTGTGACATGGAGCTGGAAAGTGAGGTTAGTGCTTGTGGCCACGCTTCCCCGCGGGCTGGCATGTCCAGGCACAGGACCCAGGGCTGGATGAGGTCCCCGAGCCCCTGCTGCGTGTCGGCTGGCTTGGCCGGAGGAAGCTGGGGAGGGATTTTGTGCAAGTCTGTTCCTGCAGGATTTTGTTGCCGCAGTGAGTGTGGTGGCTGGGAGCCATTTCAGCCTGTGAATTCACAGTCTGGTCACTGCTCTGTTTAGCTTTAGTCTGCCTGAAATCCCACCCCAGTTCATGCATTTAAGCAAGAAAAACAGGGAGGGGAAACAAAACTCAACACCACCAAGCCCTGCGAATCCCAGCGCTGGGGCTTTTCAAGCGGCTCTCTCGCTGTGCTGGCAATTTTAACCGGAGGAAATGACTTCACCTAGAGGTCCCTGAGGCCACCATGGAGCTGCTGAGGCAAGGGGTGGGGAGCAGGGACCTGGCGCTGATTTACCATTTCCTGCGGCGCTTGGCAGCCAGCGCCCCGGCACGTGGTGGGGCTGGGATGCTCCTCGCTTGGCCGGTGCGGGGAAGAGCGGAGATGGCTTTTCACAGCCTCCCCTGCGCTGAGCAGGGAAATGAACAATTTGGAGGGGTCAGGGCTGCTCCTGGGGTGAAACCTGGTACCCCGAGATCCATCAGGAGACAGGGGAGTCGGGGATGGTGGAGTGGGGCAGATACACAGCAAGGCAAACTTCCCCTTTCTTTGCAGCCCTGCTCTGATCATCCCTGCTATTTTATTCTTATTTTTTCTCTGGATTTATTAAATGGATGTTGCAGCTCGCTGCAGCCCCCCCACGCCTGCTCCACTGCCACACAGCTGCCTCACGCGCTGTCCAGGTGCCAGCCCCTGGCAGATGGCGCGGGGCTATTAGACGTGCTTCATTCGATTCCCTGTCTCAGCTCCCGCTATTTAATCAAATTATAGGAAAAGTCAATTTACTGGATTCTCGTTCTTTGCAGTCTCCTCCATTCCCCTGCTCTCCCCAGCCGCACGTGCTGCCCACGTGTAGCTCCACATGCCCGCTTCGCCCCGGAGCTCTCCTGCCACGCCACCCCTGTGAATTTTCTTTTTTGAGCGAGGGGCGAAGGGCAGCTGCCAGCATCTGTCAGGTTTTTCCCTTCCCCCCCCTCTTTATTTTATCTTTATTTCTTTTTTCCCCTTTGTTTTACAAGTTCCCCAGTCTCAGTCTGTAGCAGCAATGCCCACAAGTTGCTTTCTGCTCCCCGTTGCCTCACAGGGTCCGGCCGCCTGCTGCCCAAGAGCTGATGGGCGCGAGGGGCCGGGGCTGCCCCCGGGGCTCTGAATGCCTCCAGCTTTGAGAAGCAGGAATGTGGGCTGCCAGGGGAAAACTAAGCAATATATTTAAGTGCAATTGCTGGTGTTTTTCAGAGCAAGCTTTTTTTTCTAACAAAAAGACCCCTATTTTCTATTAAACCCCCCCACAAAAAAAAAAAAAGAAGAAACTCTTGGTGTTCTGGGCAGTTACAGAAACAGAGAACAGTTTTGCCCCTTCTTGCTGGGTGAAGGCAAGGGGTCAGAGGTACAGGGAATGAGAAACTCAGGGCAGGTTTCCTTTCCAAAGAGAGCTGTGTCTTCCAGGCAGAGCTGGCTGAGCGTGCCTGGCCAGCCCCTGCACCTGCCTCTGCTTTTGTGTGTATTTAAAAAAAAAAATCATTAGCAGTTTCAGAATGAATCAATGGGGATGAAAATAAGCTGTAACAAAAGTTCTCATATAATTTTGAGTGGCATTTCAGTTTCTTTGCATGTTGAATTTCTGCTTTAAAAAAAAAAAAGTATGGTTTTGCCCTGGCACAAGATGATTTTTGGTAAGGGCTTTCTAGGATGGGTTTGGTCAATTTAGAAGGAAAATTAAAAAACCTTTTCTTTTGCTTAATATGCTGTTAAATAGCATAGCTGAACAGCGCTGCAGAAATCTGGCCAAAAGATGTCCAAGAGCCATCCCCTGCCATGTGACATCCCTTTTGACAGGCTGCTCAGCCCTCAGCTTCCCCTGTGCCTCAGTTTCCCCTTGGGCAGGATGGGTTGATTTCCATGAGGGGTTTGAGCAGAGGCTGTGCTCAGGAGTGGCTGCCCCCGGTGTGATGCTGCAGCCCAGCGTACAGCCGGGTCGGCGCAGGGGTGAGCAGGACCCAAAGCCTCGCCAGTCCCCGCTACCACTGCCCAGCCCACACCCTTGGGTGCAGGGTTAGCACGCAGAAACGATGGCTTTTGTGGTTACCCATAAAAAGTTAACTGCAGAATAAGGAACTAGAGTAGAGAGTTGAAACTTGTGCTGGCGTCTGGTGCAGGAGGGGGCTGCAGGGATCCGCGCTGTTATGGGAAGGCAGACGGGACGTGTCTGTGTGACAGCCCCGGCCCCAGCAGAGCTGTGCTGCTCGGTATCGACACAGTGACTTCAACTGAGCTGCTTCGGTTCCCACTCGGGCTTTGCTCTGTCATCTGCTGCGATGAATAAAAGCGAAGCTGCATGTGGTGGGGTGACCCATGGGGAGGATGTGGGGCTATGGGGTGGCCAAGCACTTCTCTTCAACCCCTTTCCTGCCCCACAGGTGTATCCATCTAACTCAGGTGACGACTACAGCAGGGATCCAGCTGGCTATGCTCCCTCAAAACCTCCCAGCACTGTGTATCCTGGAGCCTTTTATATGGCAGGTGAGTTATTAACCCCAGTATCCTGCAAGCCGGCCAGAGCAGGGGCTGCCTGGCCTGTTACAGATCATGGGAGGAATTGCACAGCACACAAGATGGAGGGAGCTCAGGGCAGGAGTGCATGAGACACGAAGTAGCCCTGAAACAGCTCCGATTTGCTCGGCGGGTGATGCTCGGCGTAGGCAGGACGCAGTGGGGGCAGACACAGCCCCTCAGCCCGGGCTGACTTCCCTCTCTGTCGGCTGTGGGATGCATGCTGGCATCTGTGCCCCGCTCATCTCTGGTTTTCCTTCCAGATGGGCTCCATAACTCGCCAGACCTGTGGAGTTCACCGGGTGCCATGAGCCAGTCGAGTTACGGTGCCATGCTGGGCAGCCCCTCCTCCCCGCTCCCGCAGTCCAGCGGCTTCAACAGTTTACATCAGCACGAACGCATGGTAACACGTCCCCGTGCTGTGCCCCGTGGGCGGGCTGGGGGGCTCCGCTCGGCCCGTAGCTGTCTGCTTGGGAGAGCTGCCGACAGGGAGGGCCTGGGTCCTGGCCCGGATGCCGAAGCCTGGCAGCCTTCCGAGGGCACCTCTCACCCCTCTCCCCCTCTCTGCTAGAACTACCAGCTTCATTCAGGAGAGGTTAATGGTGGACTGCCCTCTGTCTCTGGCTTTTCCTCTGCCTCCACGCCATACGGTGTCTCCAGTCACACCCCCCCGATTAGCGGGACGGACAGCATGATGGGTACGTACAGCCCCTGGGCGCATGGTGGTCCCCAGCATGACCCCCCTTGCTCCACTGCCACACAGGGGCTTAACTGGAAAATCAGTGTCTTGTGCAAACCTCTGATCCCCAAGGCTATGATATCTGTGCCTGATGTACGCAGACGCTTTTTATCCCTTGTGTGTCACCCGCACATGGAGTTACTGCGTGAGGAAGAGGCACAGTGAGGTTATTGCTGCTAGATACCTGGGCAGGCTGTAGCAGGGGAACAGGGTCCTGGCTTGGGGGTTTGCACCTCGCTTGGTGGATCTGGGAGAAGACCAGGATCTGTGACATTGCCTATCGGAGGTGCCGTGGCTTAAATGAGTTGCGGGAATGATTCACACCTGCATTGCGGGAAGGTGGGGGGTACGTGTGAAGCTGTTTAGCTAAATCCAGAACAGGAATGTTTGCACTGCATTTGGGTACCACGTTAAACCTCCGAGTTCTTTAATTTCTAACCCTGCTGAACCTGTTACTGAAACAAACTCCTGTTCCCCAGGAAATGAGGATCCTGACCTTGATTCATAGAAAACCCCTTGTTTAGAGGAAGGAAAGCAAGTTTGGGATTGTAGAGGCTTATGAAAATGGGCCATGCTGCAGCAGAGACATTTGATCGCTGTTGATGACATGGCACCTTTGATCCAATGTTTTATAGAGGTTTTTGCAGCCCCATGAAAGCTGCTGGGGCATGTGTGCCCTTGTCTGGGCTGCTCTGAGCTGGGCATCCATTTAATTTTCAAGCAAAGCAGTAAGAGTGAGAAATTTCAATCTCAGAGCAGGTGACCCCAGAGAAGGTCTTGTATGGTAGCCTCGTCCAGCTGGGTTTCTGGTGCCCTGGAAGTGATGTCTCTGTCCTCTCTCAGCAGGTAACAGAGGAACCACAGCTGGGAGCTCAGGAGACGCGCTCGGGAAGGCACTAGCTTCAGTAAGAGTTTCTGCAGATCCTTGACCCTGTCCCTGTCCTGTTGCTGCATTGGACCTCCCCTGTAGGCAGCAGGGAAGATGGACACATGGTGTGGGTGAATGCACCCCAAACCCATAGCAGCCTCTGAGGGGAGGGTTTTCCCCCCTCTGTGTGCTGCCATCCCGAGTCCTGGCACTGTGCAAAAGTGCCTTTTGGCAGATGGGCAAACTGAGGCACTGGACGTTATGGTGGCCTGGACTGGTCTGGCAAGACAACCATATGCAGCCCTTGCAGCAGGGCTTGCAGGTCCTAGTACTGGCCCTGCATGTGCTGGTTCAAACTGGAGGGTACTGGTCCTGTTGGGCTATCAGCTTGGAGTTGCCTCTGTCTCGTTCAGTACAGGGACCTTTGCTTCTGCATGGTGGCAGAGGGGTGCCAGCACTGCACCCTGCAATAATTTCTTGGGACTCTTGCTTTCCTCTGAGATGGGACCTGAAGACAGAGGCTGTAGCTGCAGGGGTGGTGGCAGTGGGGACAGAGAGAGACCCCAGCCCTAATGGGGGAGCTGTGGGGGGACTAGCGGGCTGGGCCATTGCACCGGCTGGGAGCTGGTGTGGTTATGGGAAGGGAGGTGCCGTTGGGTGGTCCCATCGGGTGGTCCTTGCTGTGCCTGGGCTTGGAAGCACTGCTGGGGAGGGGGAGAGCTGTCACAGGTGTGGGCACTGCTGATTCTGCCCTGCTTCTCTCGCTCCAGATTTATTCACCTGATCACTCTAGCAATAACTTCTCGTCAAACCCCTCCACACCAGTCGGCTCCCCTCAGGGGCTTGCAGGTAGGTGAAAAATGTTGCTCTTTGTGTAAAGGGGGATGTCAGGTTTGCTTTCAGGAGGTTGAAGGCGGTGGACCTCCCAGATCAGCCCCAAACCCTCATTAAAGACACTTCTGGCAATCTCGCCAAATCCCATTTATTTTTAAAAGCAGGAGAGTGAAGAGGAAGGACAGGCAAACTTGAAGATAACTTTTTAAATATCTCCTGTGAAGTTGCATGTCCATCTGCTTTAATCAGTTGTAGCTTTTCCCCCGTTTGGAGCCAAGCAGGGCCCGGGTGCAGCGAACACTGTGTGCGTGAGGGCAATGGCTCTGCCCACACCTGGCTTTGCCCCTGCAGAGGAGCTTTAGCAGGCGGCTCTGCCAGAGGCGTGAGCCTGGCCCACATGGTAGCACTGCCACGTGCTTGGGTTAAAGGGTCGCTGCCACCCCCTGGGACCTGCTCCTGCCGTTCAGACAGACACTGACCCTGAGCGTCCTGTCTTGGGGAGGCTGGGAGTGTTTGTCCCTGGTTTTGTCTCCTGTGGGAGGAGCGTAGTGGGAACTGGGAAGCAGCCAACTAGTTAAAAACCATTTGGGTGCCCAGTGAAAGCTTGTCTCTGCTCTCATCTGGTGGGAGAGGTCTTGTTTCTGCCCAGCAGAGCTGGCGCGGAGGTTCCTCAGTGCCCGGGGTGCAGAGCAATGTACATGTGCTAGCCTGCTGCTCCCCTGGGGTCAGAGCGAGCACAGTGTGTGTGCTGCCTTCCCGCTCACTGAGATGATATCAATTTAAAAACCTCTCGAGGTCTGAAGGCCTGAGCTCGGTTTCCTGCTGAGGCAGAGCAGAGGCGAGCCCACAGCAGGGGCTGAACAGATATTTCTGTGGGAGGCGTGTGGGATCAGACCATGACCCCTCACAGCATCGCTGTGAGATAAGGCGGGCACCTGCTCTGGGATGAAACACCTCTGTGGGTGCCCCCCTGCCTCACAGAGCCGTGACGGGGAGCAGGGGAAAAACCTGTGCCCGTGCACAGCGTGGCTGGCTTCGTAGGTGCGGCGTGAGCGTCCCTGTCCCTGTGCAGCGCCGGGCAGCCAGGCGGTGCAGTGCGTGGCATGGTGGCCCGCTCACAGCTTGGTGGCCCAGCTTCCAGTCCCATCTAGCGGCAGCCGTGCCCGGTCCCAGCCTCTCCCTGTTTATTCACAGGCACATCCCAGTGGTCACGAGCGAGCGGACAGGGTGCCTTATCTCCCAGCTACGAAGGGAGCCTCCATGCTTTAGTAAGTGTCGCTGAAAGATCTGTCTTCTCCTTGTCTCTTCCATCCCTTGTGCACCTGGCAGTAATGGGCTTTTGGGTAAAGTCCTCTCCCCCAAACATCTGGGGCCTGAAGGAAGATGGTTAGGGGATAGATGGACATTGGGTTGGAAGCAGCTGAGCAGAGTTGGGCACCTGCTTCCCCGAGCCCAGAGCCTGGCTGGAAGAGGCGCAGCCTTGCACCCTCCCCCTGTTTAGGGCCCATTCACATCCCAGTGGGTCTGGCCCAGCTGAACAGATTTCTGTCTGGTTTCTGCCTCCCTTTCCTGAGCGGTTCTGCTTGTGTGACCCCTTGTGCCTTTTGGGGATGGCACTGACAGGGCCGGGGGGGTTATTTTCCCCCTGTACCTGCATTGCGGTAGCTGAGTGCGTGATTGCTGCCAGCCATTCTTTAGCGTAGAGAGCTGCCGCGGGCTGCTGGCTTTACAGGCGTTAATGCAGACCCATTTCTCTGTCCTGTCCTTCAAGCAAAACAAAATGGAAGACAGGTTGGACGAAGCCATCCATGTGCTGAGGAATCACGCTGTGGGCCAGACGGCCGCTATGCCGAGCAACCACGGGGACATGCATGGGCTCCTGGGCTCGGTGTCGGCCCACAGTGTCACCGTGGGCAGCCTGGGCCAGGCCTTCCCTGCCTCAGTCATGTCCCTGGGGAACAGGCACCCGAGTCTGGTAAGTGGGGAAGCATCACGGCAGCTGGTGGGAATGTGCTGGGGACCCACGTCACGGGATTCCCTGGCATCCAGAGGGATGTTGCCTTTGGTGTGAGAAAAGCTCAGTGTGGTCCAGCTTGGGTCAGCTGTTGACAGCTTTGAACAAGTGACATGCACAGAAGTGCAGTGGCTTGCTGTCTTCGTGCAGCGGGGGTTGAATCTGCGCTCAGCTCAGTGGTGGCTCTTGGGCACAAGCCCTGCATGCAGTTTGCTCGTGCCCCTTCTCAGGGCAGGCAGAGGTGGTGAAAGATCTTCTTTCCTTGCAACATGGATGGAAATCCCTCAAAACAGCTTCAAGCCATCCCTAGGGATGCAGGGAGAAGGAGGAGAGGGATCTGGTGCAGGGCAGGACCAATGGGTATAGAGAGCCAGGTATCACCAGGACTTCTCTGCTCCAATCCGTTTGGGCAGGCACCGCATCCTTCCATGCACGTCAGCTGTGCTGATGTGGGATGGCTTGCTCAGGCTCCAGGGAGCACAACGGGTCCCGGGCCCCTGAGCACATGGATGCTGGGGTCCCGTGCTGGGTCACCAGGGTCCCCCCTTGTCTAGAGGCTGGTGACCGCAGGAGCATGTTTTTGGCAGAGCTGGTTGCCTGCTGCAGCAAACAATAACGCGTCTCCAGTCTCTCTAGAGAACCAGATGTGCTTCCTTTTGAGCTCCCTAGGCTCTGCTACTAAGCAATGAATCATATATGTGTCCTCTGTTGCAAACTGCTGCCAGCTGCAGAAATGAGTGTTTGCAGCAGTGCTGGCTCTGTCCTGCTGGTCCCTGGTAATCCAAGTAGTGCAGCCTTGGGTGGTGTGGGCTCAGAATGGCTGCCTGGCCTTCGCCCTTTGCATCCAGGCCCTTCTGAGCGAAGTTCACGGCGCTGGGATGTCCCCTGCTCTGGTGGCACTAGGGAGGTGGCAGAAACGTTGGTGCCTGATGGAGACAGGAGACGTGCAACCCAGGCAGGGTGTCCTCTCCAGTGTGCCAGCCTTGCATCCAGGCAGAGAGGCTTTTCCACGGTGGGGAGAGACAGCGCTGATGGGGGCTTTCTGCTTGGTCCAGCTGATGTGCGGGGCACAGAGCTGCTTTCAGCAGTGTCCCCGACACGGTCCCCCGAGGAGAGCTGGTGCTGGAGCAGGCTGGCTCTTCCCTCCTGCATGCCTGCACTCTGGGTGGTGGGAGTGTGCGAGGAGGGCAGGCGGCTGCAGCTCAGCTGGGTCTGCAGAGCCCTGCAGCTGTGCTTGGGGTGACTGTGCCCATGCCCGCTGGCCGTGACACTTCCCCCCTTCAAGGCTTGCTCTGCTTGTTCTGCTGTAGGTGGGAGGAGGTCACCCTGAAGATGAGTTGTCCAGCAACCCCAGCATGCTCCACAACCATGTCACACTTCCATCACAGCCCAGCTCACTCCCCGACCTCAACAGGCAGCAAGACACGTACAGCGGTAAGGCAGCTCTGCACATGTGCATGCTTGAGGCTTGTCTGCACAGGGATGATTCGTATCACCCGTTAGGTCCAGCCCTGTGCAGCAGCAGCCTGGGGGGAGATGGGCACTCTTGCAAGGCTGGTACTTCCTTGCAGCATCCACAGGGCAGTTTCTACCTTGAGCCTTTTCCAGAGGTTTGACCTACATGTTCCTGTCCCTTCTGCAAGCTGTGGGTGCACAATGCCCCGGGCCCTGCTCTGCTGGGGGAGGTTGGGCTCTGACTCTGGAGGGCCTGGGAGGTGGGGGGAGAAGAACGGGGAGTGGTGGTAGCCGGCACCCCTCCAGCTCCTCTGGTTGCAGACCGGTGACGCAGGGTGAGTCCAGGATGCTGCACGCTGCCGATGCAGTGCAGCAGGAGCAGTGCCTGGGTACCCCCAGCCCTCCGTGCAGGTCAGGCCCTTCCAACCTCCATGTGTGGCTCTGCTTCCTCAGCAGGCTTGTCAGGGGCACTGGGGCGAAGCAGCATCTCCTCAGGAACCAGCGAAATAAAGAGGGAAGAGAAGGAGGATGAGGAGAACACGTCAGTGGCAGATAACTCAGAAGAGGAAAAGAAGGAGCTGAAACCCTCCCGGAACAGAACAAGGTGCTCTTTGAACAGGTCTCTCCCTTCACTTACTCTGTTACCGGGCTGGGGGCGATTGGGCTGGAGTACGGCTACAGTGATCCACTGGGCACTGGGCTTGGCCTGGTGAGGCTGGAGGTCGTCCTGCAGCGCAGACCCACCAGCCCCTGCCCAGCGCAGGAGCCTTGTCCATCCTCACACAGAGGCAGCACAGCCTGGGCTCCTGCTGCTTCCCCATGGCCGGCCGCTTTGGGCCATGCTGGGGAAGGGTCCCTGCCGCCCTCTCCTGCTGCCTCCTGTCCCCGTGGCCACAGGGCTTCCTCCTGCTCCTAAAGCAGAGGGATCACGCCGTGTCCACACAAGCTGCACCCACCTATGTGGTCACACGGGGTGTTGTTTGTGGCCATGTGCAGGAAGGACCGAGCGCTCAGCTCCCCTCGGCCAGGGGTGGGGAAGGTTTTGACCTCCTCCCTGCCTTGAGTCGTCTCCACTGTCTGATTTGGGCTCCTGTATCCTCTGTCACATCCAGCCAGATATGTGGCAGCGGGATCAGGTAGAGTCCTTCCAGCGTGCTGGCTTGTCTGCGACCTCACCGTCAGCTTGGAGACCTTGTCAGGGTGACGCTGCCCAGAGGGGCAGCACCAGCCCCACTCCTGCCAGACTGCAGCCACCTCCTGCCCTGGAGGCAGAGGGCTGGGTCTTCCCAAAACACCAGCTTGGGACACCAGTGTTGGCCCCCACACCTTCTCTGGGCCACCCTGCAACCTCCTGGCAACAAGCTCAGGCCTTAATTGCATTGTTGTGGTTTCTTTCTTTGTTGTTTAAAAAACAAACAAAAATAATAATAATAAGAGCCTTAATTGCTTCTCTCCGAAGTCGCTGCATGTCCCCGTGTCTGAGCACGGGGCACCGGGTCAGCACATCCCAGCAGGGGCACGCAGGGCGCAGCACCCCGGCTCGCAGGGCCACGTGTGGGTTTTGGCGTCTCGGTGCCTCGACATGTGTTTCTTTTCTGTGAGTTGACTAGTGCTGAGAGTGCACACGAGGAATGTCCCTGTCTCGTTCTTATTTTAAACCATTAGTCAAGATGAGGATGAGGAGGACGATCTTCTTCCCCCAGAGCAAAAAGCCGAGAGAGAGAGAGAAAGGAGGGTCGCCAATAATGCCCGTGAGCGCCTGCGGGTCCGTGACATCAACGAGGCCTTTAAAGAGCTCGGACGCATGTGCCAACTCCACCTAAACAGCGAAAAACCGCAGACCAAACTGCTAATCCTACACCAGGCCGTATCAGTCATACTGAACCTGGAGCAACAAGTTAGAGGTCAGTGAGGGTCCCGGAGTGGTGATATTTTACGTATCTGATCGGCACGGGGCTGTCTGTCTGTCTGTCTCCTGTGACATGTGCTTGGTGCATCGCACTGTCTCTCTCCCCTGTGGCTTTGGGTTCCCAAGGCTGTTAATGTCCTTTAATATTTTTTCCTTTTTTATTTTTTTCCTCCTTTTTTGCATCCCTGCTGTTCTCTCTTTGTTCCCCACTGCCACTGCATGTGCTGCATGCCTGGGCCTGAGGGGGCACCTGTGCTGACCTCGCTTTCCTGCAGCCAGTTGTTTCGCTCAGCTGCTTGGCCAGCAAAATGAAACAAACCCCCCAAAACCAGCAAATCTCCCAGAGGGGGCGCAGACCTGACATCTCTCTGAGGGTTGCTCCAAGCACAAAGCCCATCTCTGTCTGCAGCCACAGCGGCCATGAGTGATGGCCCATCCTCCCTGCCCACTCGGCACAGGGCTCTGCACTCCCATCCCCACCCCTGCGCCCCTGGGTTTGCAGGCACCCGGCAAACCCGTGGGGATCACTGGAGCCGTGCGAGGGGCAGTGGGGCAGAGACGCTGAGCCCAGGGTTGGGCAGCCCTCGTTGCCTGTACAAACCAGTCTCCGATGCAATCTGGGATCGCCGCACATCCCTAGCAGAGCCTGGAGCTGTAGGCAGGTGCACACAGGCTCTGCCCCTCACCAGGGCATGCTCGCTCCCTTCCTGCACACGTGCACGCCTGTCTTGGCTGCCCGTGCTCGCCCCGGTGCTGTGTCCCAGTGGGAGGGGAAGCGGAGGGCTTGGCTTCCCACTCCGGATGACTTTGCTGCTTTGTTCCTGCATCCTGCACTGCATGCTCCCGCTCCCCAGCCCCACTGCATAGGGTGCCATGGCAGGTTAACCCCCTTTCTTTCTGCAGAGGCTGTTGTAACACACATCGGTGGCTTGTGCCTGACTGTGCTCCTCTCTGCTGGCCTCTGCTGTTGCATTGATGTTGGAGTCCTTTGTGCCTCTCTTCAGTTCGTAATTTTTTGCCTTTCATAACATGTATATATTTTCCTGTCTCTTTTTTAATTTCCCCATTCTTTTTATTTTTTGAGTTTTTATTTTTTGGTTCTGTTCTTTCCAATCTCCTACAGACAGTCCCCAGCCGTGACCTCTCGGTGGTCCCACTCTCTACCTTGTACTTGCTGCTTGCGGATCGAGGCAGGAGCCGAGGGGTGGTGGGGGGCATGGGCTAGGCAGAGTTGGCACCATGTTCACTTTGGTCTCCCATGCTTGTCCCTTTTTAAACCCTTCTTGGATGCAGCCGGGGAAGCGAGCCAAGCCCCGCATGCTGCTGTCAGCAGGCGTTAGCACAGGCAGCTAGGGCGTCCCTTCTCTGCTGGGTTTGGCCTTCAGGCTGCTTTGCAGGAGAGAAGCCAACCCCCGTGTCCCCTCCTGCAGGGCTGCTGTGGGAGTGGGGCCATCGGGTCCCCATGTGCCCAGCCAGGGCTGCCAGGATCCTCCTAGCTAACGGGGCAGGAAAGGAAAGGAGAAGACTGGGGGACATCGCGGGGGGCCAGGCAGGCAGGTCAGCGCTCCCTTTGAGCAAGGCACAAGGTTGCCAAGGCACCACACATCCTTATAGCCCGGAGGACCCCGCATGGCCGTGCAAACCGCCGGCAGCACTTGCCGGTGGCAGGGAGATGGCTCCATCCCGCCCGGCTGTGCCGTGCAAGGAGCTGCTGGAGCTGTGCCCCTGCTGGGGGGAGCCACCAGCCAGGAACCGCAGCTGCCGGTGTGTGTTTGGAGGAACGAGCTGGGTTTCTGAGTGGGCTTGGGTGCTGGGGCAGCTGGTGGTTCTGCTCCCCCTGGCCATGCTGGAGAGAAGGTGGCAGTGCCAGCTGGGGCACTGAGGCAGTGAGGAGGGGACACGGGCAGGGACAAGGCAGTGAGGAGAGGATGCAGGTAGGGACAGCGGGCAACCCTCTGTCCCACGCAGGCAAACACTTGCCCGGGGAGCCCTTGCTCACCCTCCATGCGGTCGGGCACTCTCTGGAGGCTCTCCAGCCCCCCCAGTGCACCCAGGAAGGCTCTGACTCTGTGGACTCTCTTTGGTGAAGGCTTATCCCCACGTGGCTCCCCTGGAGCTGAAGGTCACAGTCTGTCCCAGTGCCAGGTCTCACCCAAGGACCCGCCTCAGATAGGTGTCTTTCCTGCAAGAATTTTTGCTCTGGGGGAGAAGGTCGTCTGTACAGTAAATTGGGGGTTTGGAGGGGATGGGCTGTGGGCGAGGCCATGGTTTAAGATGCTGCCAGCACGACTCTGCCTTCTTTCCTGTCCCTGCCTGTTTCGGGCATCCCTGGGGTGCTGCCAGCAGTGGAGGCTCTCCCAAAGCTCCCGACTGTGCCTGGAAAAGAAAATCACCCCCTTCCAGAGTGATTTTGGCTGTGTTGAAAGACCTGCACCCAAAACTGACCCTCAGCAGCAGATGGGGCACTTGGCTCCTGCCCCCAGTGCTGCCCCCCACCCATAAGAGGGTGCTGGGCCAAGCTGCCTCACGCTGCTGCGGCACGGCTGCCCGAAGCACCTTCACTGGGAGGATTTTGCTGCAGATGGGGTTTTTGAAGGAAATCTTACAAAGAGGGGTTTGCTTTCTGCCAAAAAGTCTTTCCTTGGGGGATGAACCTGTTGTTTTTGGCTGGGACCCTCCCTGGACTTTTAGTTTTCAGCTGAAAACGAGCAGGAAGGCAACATATTGCAGAGGGGAGAAGGTGTCAGTGCCGATACTGCATCCACTGCCCACACTCTCCCCCGGCAGCACCCTCCAGCCCCATGGGAGCCTAGCTCCGTGCTGGCAGCACCTTCACATGGCTCGCAGAGGTGAGGCACGGCCCGAATAGCCCAGGCTGCTCCAGGAAGCACATGAGATGAATTGGCTGTTTGAGCCATTTCCAGTGGACACCAGAAGCACTACCAGCACGGCAACATATAGCCCCCCCTCCTTGGTACCACCCCCCTGACTAATCCCTGTGGTGCTATGAACCCAGCAGTACAGACGAGGCCTTGTCACTGGAGGACAAAGATCTGAGGGACCGGGAGAGGAGAATGGCCAATAACGCCAGGGAAAGGGTGCGTGTGCGGGACATTAACGAGGCCTTTAAAGAACTGGGACGCATGTGTCAGATGCACTTAAAAACGGACAAAGCACAGACCAAACTGATCATCCTACAGCAAGCGGTGCAGGTCATTCTGGGCCTGGAGCAGCAAGTACGAGGTATGGTAACAGCTGGCAGGTGCATTTCGGGGCCTTTCTCTCCCCCCACATCTCTGCGTGTGCGTGCATCTCTGTTGTGACTCCTGCTTTCGGTGCGAGGTTGTGTGTTTGCATTGCCAGCGGCACCCTTGGGTGCACTGTGCAGCAGGCTGAGCTTTCCAAAGCCCTGGCCTGGGGTGGGTGGATTTGAGGCCACTCGGTCCATCTCCCCTCAGGCTTAATGGGAATCTGGCACCTGGATCCCATTAAGCAGCTTTGGAAAACTCAGTCCTCAACTCTGGCTGGCTGAGGCACTTGGGGTTTTCTGTAAGCAAGCACATGTTTAAATTGGCATGATGTTTGAGCCAGGCATGGGGTTTTGCTCTAGCAGGGGTCTGGCCAAGTTACTGCAGCCACTGCAAGGAGTGGCAGGCAAAGAGCAGCTTGCACTGAGGTTGCTTCCTCGCAATGTCCCATGTATCTGTCCTGGGACTCTGTCCTCACTTTCTCTTTTGGATGCTGTTCCTGTGTGTGATGCTGTTGCCCAAACTGAGGTCGCTTCCCTCCCTCCCTTGCTGTTTTTGGCATAGAGCGCAATCTGAACCCTAAAGCAGCCTGCTTGAAGCGTCGGGAAGAGGAGAAAGTGTCTGGAGTAGTAGGAGATCCCCAGATGACACTTTCAGCTTCACATCCTGGTCTAGGAGATGGTCACAACCCTGTTGGACACATGTAAAGGTATCATCCCTGTGATCTCAGCACCCTGCTGCGGGTCCAACCCCCTGCTGATGCGTGCTGCTCTGCTCAGCCCCGCTCGGTCGGCACCAGCCAATGTCCTTAATTGGCCTTAAGTAAATGACTTGCACGTGCATGTCATTTGTTTGTCCGTGGACACTCAAAAGCCTCTGCCCTGCAGGAGAGGTACAGCCCCGTAGCTGGGACAGAGGGTTTTGGTGCTCTCACCACCCTGAGCGAGCTCAGCTCTGCTGTGCACCTCCCAGCCCTGCCCCAGTTGGCTACTGGAAACCAGCAACTCCTTTACCCGGTGGCCCTATGGGAGGGAATGGGCAGGTCCCAGAAATGCCAGGAAAGACACAGAAGGTGAAATTCCCCCAGCAAGACCGTGGCGGGTGCAGGCTCTGCTGGGCTGTCCCTGTTTTTAAGGGAACCCTGTGCTCGGCCCGAAGCAGCTGAGCCTGTTTGGCCCGAGCAGTGCAGGGATGTCGGTGGGGGATTGAGCAGATGAGGGAGTGGTGGCTCAGCAGCACCAAGGCTTCCCTGCGGCCCGTAGCGCCCACACGCCCCAGAGCGCATGGGGGGCCGTGGTCCCTGACGTCCCCTGCGCCGGGGAGTGCCTGGGGCTGCCCTGGAAAAGAAAAAGGCAAAGCGGTGTCTTGGCAGAATAGCGATCCTGTGTCTCGGCTCCGCTGCAGCCACATCGAGCCCTCGGGGCTGACTTCTCCTACAGAGATGAGGCTGCGGCAGGGGGCCTTGCGGCACCCCCGCCTTGAGGAGCAGTTTTGTTCTCATTTGGGTTTCTCTCACTTGAGGCTTTCGGGTTTTTTTTATTTGTAGATCTTTTTGTTCCTCTGGATAGAGAGATCTGTAGGAAGAAAACCCTCGGTGTGACGTGCAACCTTCTTGAACCATAAACTTTAGTACTGCTAATACTGACACACACGGACGGATCCTGGCATGACGTAAGGGGTGGAAAAAACACTGTCAAAAACAAAACGAAAGAAAAAAAATTGCCTTAAGTATAAAGTGTGGAACAGTCAATACATATCACTCAGTTAGGAGGGGGCGGCGTGTTCTCTTGGCTTGTTCACAAGCAGCCAGCAGCAAAATTGTGCCTAAGCTTGATATTTCTTTTTTTAAAAAAAGAACATTAGTTATGAGATTTTTTTTTTATGTAGAACAAATAGCAATGCCTTTTCGTTTTTCTAGCTTCTTTTGCATATGTTTTGTAAGCAATGAAAACAATTTTTTTTATATATATATATAAAAAAAAACTGTCTTGTACCCCACGCTTTTCTGCTGCTGTTTCTGTAGTTAACGTTGCATCTTTAGGATCAACCAGAATATTAAAATTGTATTAATAGAGACTGTATATAAAGAGAGGAATTCTCAGATTCGGCTCTGAAAGCCACTAAAAGCGAATGTAGCCACAGTGAGGGGATGTTCTTCCTTGCCTGGCTTGTACTTTCCATTATAAAAAAAAACCCTCATGTGCTGAATTCACCATCTCTTTGCTTTGGCCACTTCTGATTTGGGAAAAGGAAGTTAAACAGCAAAGCAAGTTGCAGCAGCGTCCCTCAACAGTGCTCCTGGTCCTCCCAGGAGGTGACCAAGGTCCATCAAGGGTCTCTACAAGATTTGCTTTACTCCTGGATGATCCCAGAGGCCGTGGTCCTGCCTGGGAGAGGAGGTGCCCCGTGGCTGTGCCGGAGCATCATGATGAGGAGGGTGAGCTGCTGGGAGAGAGCAGGCTTTGGTGGGTGGAAGAGAACTGAGGAACTGGGACACTTTCAAGGTAAGCAAAGAAGCAACGCAGATGCAAGAGGAAGCCCAGGGTGGAGGAAAGCACCTCTTGCCCACGCGTCTGGGCAAACGCCCACTGTCAGAGGAGGTGCTTCCAGGGACAGCGCTGAACAAAGCTGGAGGAATGGGAAGAGGCAGAGACGATGGAGCAAAGGCAGCAGCGGGACACCGTGCTCAGTGACCTTGCAGCAGACAGTCCTGCGGACGCTAGCGGCAGGCAGCGGAGCCCAAGGTGGCAGGAAGGGGGGCAGCTACCGGCGTGTGCGCTCGCTCTAGCTCTCAGCAAGCCGCGACTGGCAGCAGGATCTCTGTCTCGGCACAGCTTCTACCCATGCTGGAGCCACCACCATCAGCAGTGCAAAATGCTGAAGGCTTGGGGAGAGGGGTTGGTTTCACACCCTGCCTTCACCTGTTGTCGTATCTCCAAAGCATCCTTGGAGGCAAACTCAGCTTAGCACACTGCCCGGCTTCCATGGGGATGCAGAGTGGCCGCTGTCGCCTGCACATGGGCTCCTCTCTCTGTGCTGGAAAGGAGGGGAGCAGCAAGCACCCGTCCTATGCGAGATGCTCCAGCAAACGAGCTGGGCCAACGATCCAATCCCTTTGTTCCAAGGGCTTCCCAGTGTCCCTCTAGACCGCTCTGGTGTGCTCAGCGGGAGGAAGACCCCCGGCAGCCCCACCGTGTGGCAGGGTGCCCCAGAGGCGCGGGGGCAAACAAAGAGCTGCTCAGTGGTGCTTGAGATGCAGCAGCTGTTCTGGAGTTGGCAATAGAAAAGCGTCCAGTGGGAATTTATTCTTGTTTATTCCCTCTCCTGAAGCAGTTTGCCTGGTTCTTCCCAGCTCTGCAGGCAGACGGGGTCAGCTCCCCAGGGGGATGTTAAATCCCATCTCACCAGTGTCTAATGCTCTTGGATCTGCTGCCCAGATCTGCCTGGCAGAGCCCAATTGGGCAGGATAGTTGACGGGGCAGGGGTGCTGGCCTTGGGGGGACGTGGGGACAGCGAGTACAGTAGGACCCCCAGCAGCAAGGTCCATCTCTCCCCTCTGCTCCTCTGGCCTGTGCTCCTGGGGAAGATGCATTGCTTTGGCACCGGGAAAGGGGGAAGGACTGGCGAGCAGGATTTAGTCCTGTGGCACTTCCTAGCAGCCCCAGGCTTTGGCATAACCTGGTGCTCCTCTGTGCTCGTAGCTATGCTTTGTCCTCCAGCAAAGCTTACTGGAAATGCTCAGGACATTGCTCATCTCCCACCTACACCCAGGTACCATGGGCTCAGCCTCTGTATCATCTCAGAGAGGAGCCACTTACAAGTGCCGGAGCAGTACAGGACTGTCTCTCCCTGCTGCCCCTGGCACCAGCACCATCCTGGGACTCTGCAAGGTCCAACCATAGCTCTGAGGCTTTCGGGTGCTCCTGGCTTTCCCTGCCCACAGCCTGCTGCTCCCACATCGCTTCTGTGTGGTGAGACCTGAGACCACAGCAGCCTCCAGTTCTGTGCCCAGGAGGCCAGGAAAGGTCAGTGGCCATGGTCCCTGCAGGCCAGAACATGCGTTCTTCTCGCTTGTGTCAACAGACGTGTTTCAGCCTAATTAGCTCGTCAGGTTATGACACTCTTCCCTCCCTTGGGTTCTCCTGCCTGCTTAAGCACTGGGCAGTGTGAGATGGATGAGGTTTTCCTCAGTGTGTGACAGCCTTGCCCCTGTGGAGCAGCTCCCTTGTAGCAAAAGCCATGTCTTCCTGAAGCCTCCTGACAGGTTGGGTTGTGCTTCAGGTGCTGGAGCACGTTCAACATGGGGATGGTGAAACACGCAGGGAGGGGGTAGTGCCCCTCCGTAGCCCACCAGCCGGGTCTGGACGCACAGACAACCCTGATTTGTGCTCTCAGGTAGGAACTGGGGACTCATTGGCTGCCCCTTCCCACAAGCATTTCTGCCCTGTTGGCAGGATGGTGCTGGGGTCAGCAGGGCACTTGCTTGGGGTTTTCTGCTGGCTCAGTGCTGCTGCCCCAGGAGCAGGGAGGGACAGAGCAATGTCCCAGCCCTCACGAGCTTGAAACTGTACAAAATAATTAAAAAGTGCTTCCCTAACACTTTGATATTGCAACAAGAATTTGAGGTGGCTGTCACATACAACTGGATTTAAAGAAAAGATTGTACTCAAGAAAAATCCAGAAAACTCAACAAAAATTGGAAATCTGATAAGATTTATGATTTCTTCAAAATTCTGCTGACCTCCTTCATCCCCTTTGAGTCCTGTCTGATCCTCTGCAGGCCAGGGGGGCTCCTGATGAGACAGACCCTTTCCCATCATCCCCAAACCACCAGGCATTGCAACAGAGATGGGGCTTTTCATCTGCATTTAGGTGGCTTAGATGCTCTTTTCTCAACAGCAAAACCAGCTAACTTCCTTGGCAGGTCTTGGATGAAGGTCCTTGAGCATAAACCCCTGGTGCCAGGGTTTGGAGGAGATCTCAGTTCCTCCAGCAGGAAAGCATGATGTCAGGGGCTGGTAGTGCTGCGCCTGGCAGCTGCCTCGATGGTGCAGGGTGCTTTGTGTGCACTTGCGCTTGCTGCCTGCGCCAGCCCAGCGCAGCCTCAGCGGCATCTCTGCTCTCCAGGTGTGTCGGGAGCAACTGCAGAAAATTACTCTGCAGTAAGGGAAAATTACTTTGGCTTGCCAGTGTGTTGGGCTCGGTGTGAATATGGTGCCTGTAACCTGCCAGGGAAAGTGGCTTTTCTAAAAACAAGCACTGTCAGGTGCTGACCCCAAAATACCACCAGGCCAGCCCTGAAACATCAGTCTGTTGCAATGAAACTCTTGTCTTTAGATGTCATGGTCAGAGAGGGCCGGGGTCTGCACCCTCCCCAGCCCGCAGCTCTGCTGGCTTTCAACTGTGCTGTCTTATGGATCACTTTTCTCCCCAAACTTGCTTCTCCACCTGCCTGCGCTAGTGGTCCTGCACAGAGGGGCATGGATGGGTGACGTGCTGCAGGGTGACATTTGGTTTTCTGCTTCCTCTCAGCCCTGCATGCATGGGTTCTCCTGGGCTGCATGCCCCTCAGCATTGGGGGCCACAGAGCCCCCACAAAGCTTCCTTCTTCGGATAGGGAATTGGGGGAGAGGCCGTCTTCCCCTGCGTGCATTTTCTAGTTTCTCTTTTCCCCGATGGCAGCGGCTGAGCTGTGTCACGGTCAAACAGCAACAACTGAGGTCCCTGGCGTACAGCTGCCGTGGGATGCTTCTTGTGTGGCAGGGCCAGCCGCCGAGCTGCACTCCTCGGGTCCCTAGCCCAAGGGACCCCCTCTTTCCTCCCCCTCAACCAGCCCCCTGCCTCCCTGCATGTTGTGCCTGAGAGCTGTGCATGTCATCAGGTGCTGGGGAGTGTCTGGAATCCAGTTTATTAACAGTAAAAATTGCAGGTTTTTGTTCTTTCTCCCTCTTCACCTGCCTTCGCCCCAGGGCAAAACAGCTGCAGCCTCCCCGAGACTGCATCTTTATGGTCTTGTACCACCGGCACTCGGCATCGACGGGAGGTGGTGGCAGTCTGCCTGCTCCTGCTCACAACCCCGTGGCCACTGCCAGCGCACCCTGGGGAGCAAAATCCTAGCTAACCCCTGGTTTGGCAGTCGCTCCCCTGCCTGTGACTCGCCAGTCAGACCTACTCACAGCCAAGCAACTGCCTGGCTTGAGTTCAGCTCCAGCTCTTTGCCAGCATCTCCTTGGGCTCTCTGCTCCCCTGCTTTTACAGCTTGCGCTGGTACCCTGTGGAGGTGTGTTGGCAGGACAGGACATGGGACATCTGGATCCCAGTCTGTGCCCCTTCTGTCTGCACTGAGCTCCAGCCTGGGAGCAAGGGGTGCAGCAGTGCCTGAGCAGACGGTTTGCAGGAATCAGGGCAGTCGGGTTAGCTGGGCACCCCAAGATCCTGCATCTGGCTGTTGGGAGCATGTCCGTGCCATCCCCAGGCAGTGGGGTCACTGTGCTGCCCCTTCCCTGTGTGCCACCACTCTGGGACCAGGGTCCGGCTGCTTTGCAGTTGGGGTTTTTGCCCTCTTTAGTGGAGAAATGCAGAAGTGTGATGTGAAACCTCCCCAGCTGTGACTTCAGTGAACAGCTTTTTCCTCTAGCCTGCGTGTCAGTGATGAGCCGGTTTCCTAGAGGTTTTGCACTCGCTGCCCGGTAGTGATTGAACAGGAAGGACAGAATCAGTCTGGGGTTTCCCCAGGAGTCTGCAATTTCAGGTTCAGTGCAGAAGCAGCTCGCAAAGGTCCTTTGTGTCTCACGCATGTACCCACTGAAGCCAGCACAGCCTTTGGGCCCTGGGCCCTTGCTGGGTGATTCAGCACATCCTCCCCCTCAGCCGGTGGGGGGGGCCTTGAGAAGCAGGAGGCTTTTGAAACCCCCAATCCCCTGCATCCTTGAGCTTTGCTCCCATGGGGAGGCTGCCAACCCCAGTGGCAGTGGAGCCCACGGTCCTCTTGCAGGCCCTGCTGTGTGCTGAGCTGGTGACTCTGGGCCAGTGTCACCAAGCCCCTTCCCTGGGGTTTTAGAAAAGAGCTGAGAATGGGGAGGTGAAGCAAAGCTAGTACTGGAGTTGGGCCAGGATGACCCATCAGTCCCTGAAGTGCAGTGCTGGCTAACCTGGAGCAAGCTGTGGCCACTGGATTCCCCCGTTCCTGCTTGACACCAGCAATAGCAAGACCTGTTTTCTGTACCAGAAGCTTGCACAAGGTCTTTGCCCTCTTAAATCCTATGCAACCCCCTCTCCTCTCCCCCGGGGCTCTCTAGATCCCATCCCAGCCTGTTCTTTCTTGTCCATGACTGCTGAGTTCCCACTCCCTGCTGCTCTCAGGGTCCAGCTTCGTTTCTAGCAGCTTCAAAAGCATTTCAAGACCCACGCCCTGGAGCCAGGGGTGGGTAGACGAGGGGTGAGACCACAGGAACACCCCTTCCAACTCATGCTGCCGGAGATGAGCACTGAACTGGAGGGGGCAAGGTCTGGTCCTAGGGCTCCTTCATGCACCCTTCACTCCTGCGCCTTCTGCTTGGTGCTTGGTGGCTCACTGCTGGTACCCTTCATCTCGCACCATCTCCCCCAGTACCCCTCAGTGGAGGAGCTGTGTCCCACCTCGCTGCTGCCCGTCTCTACAGGCTGCTCTGTTAATGCCTGAGCCTTAGGCTTGACTTGGCTGGTCTTCCTTCAACCACCTCAAGTGTGAAGGTGTGTCTTCCTTTCTCCTGTGCTCCCCAATCTCTCCAGCCAGCACCTCCGAGCGGTTTCCCTTCATGCGCAGCCACTGTGGGTTTTTGGCAGTGGGGCAGAACCATGCCACCAGCTTCCCGTCCGCTGGGATGGAGGCGGGAGGGTTTGGGAGGTGGGTGCTGCAGGTCGATCCCGTGGCACGGCTGCCTCTCCCTGCCCTGCCACCCTCAGGCGGGTGTGGGGAGACCCGGTGCTCTGTGCAGAGGTTTGATCTTCAGGGCAATTCACCCTTTCTGGAGAGCCGGCAGCTGCAGTGCCTTTGCCTGTGGACTCCTGTGTGAGCTGAGCGTGGAGGTGGTCTCTGGTTAGAGGGTGGTGCAGGCTGTAGGAGTCCGTTCTGCCAAAACTTCTGTGTTTGTCTTGCATCCCGCCCTCAGGGGGCAAGAGGCAGCCCTGCCACGGGTCTCCACATAAGTATTTCTGTTCCTCTGCTTTTGTATGCCTCTTGCTCCTCAGGCCTTGCAATACCCACTCTGGTCCAGCCAAGCACCTGTCCCGTTGGAAGGAGAGTGAATAAAATTTGCACCATTACATCTTGGCACAGCAAAGCTGCGGGCACCAGTACACGAGAGCAAAGGGGTTTGTGCTTTAAAATGGGGTGTCCTGGGTACTGAGGCCTTCTGCTGAAGAGCGTCCCTATGCCCAGCCTCCCTGGGCTGTATCCTGGGGAGCCACGGAGCTCCCTGTGGCAGCTCCCATGGCCGTGAGCTGGGGACGGTGCGGTTCCCCCTTCCTGGTGCCACGTCTTCCCAAATCACTTGAAACCCACCAGCTTTTGAGCAAACCTTGTAACACAGGGCCTCTTGGGGAGGGAAGGAGCCGTGGGAATCTGTGCGCCCTCCTGCCAGCAGTGGTTGATTTGCCGGGAGAGGAGAAAGAGGCACCTGGTGAAGCAGAGCAGGGATGACCCCAACCATGCGCTTGGACCTCGCGGGCTGCAGGAAATGACCAGTTTTCTCTGGAGGCCTCCAGCTCGTTGGGAAAACGCAGCGTTACTGGGTTGCTCTTTCTATATATTTTTGTAGGATGGGGCAGGTGGGAGGGTGGGAGAGCAGATGGGAGATGCCTACGGAAGTTGTTTATTTTTAACCCCGTAGAAAGTTTTGGGTTGTTTTTGGTTTGGGTTTTTGGCCTTTAAAAAAAAATGGTCCTTGCTTTTGATGTTTATGCTGCCTACCTGTAAATCCAGATGTACTTAAGTGGCTGAAATCCTTGTTCTTAAATCAGATACACATTATAGTTTTGAACTATATATATAGTAAAAATATATATATATGCCTAACCCAGCAAAAAAAAAAGGTATTTGGGGGTGGGAAAAAGTGTTGTTCTTTGAAATGAATCACAACTGGGGGATAAAATTGTGTTTCTGAGTGCCTCAAGATATGAATTGTTTTCATTTTTTTAAATAATTTTATACAAGTGTCAACAGCTGGCTGGATTATTTGGAATTTTTTTAATAATCCTAACTTTTTTAAAGTAGATTTTGAGAACTGTCCTGTATATAACAGTAATGTAGCAATAAATGTGACATTTTATAACAATATTACTTTTTTCCCCATATCTGTCTTTCAGATGTTGTATACTTATGAATGAAAAGTTGTAATAAAGGTTTTACCTTGTACTAAAAAAAAAAACCAAACGAAAGAAAAAGACAAGACAAGACAGGTTTTCAGACGCTGTCCCCTCGCTCTCTGTCTCTGTGCTCTGGGCACGGGTCTGACCCACCCGTATCGGCACTGTGGCGCAGCCTCAAACTGCGAGTGCTTCTGACTCCCTGCATGCGGCCTCCGGGGAAGGTTTCCAGCGCTGCCCATCGCCATGGGAGGGATCTGGGCACCTTCCCCAGCCGCCAGCAGAAACGCCTCAGCAGACATGTGGGTGCTGGGGTCTCCCTGTCGCAGCACGGCTTCTCCTGTGCCCCTGCTGCAGTTGACAGGCTCCTCCGCCACCCCTCCAGGCTGCTGTTCTCGTGGGGCGGCGTGTGCGTTTTAGCTCGGATTACACGTGGTCAGGAACTCGTCATTTTTACTGCTGGGAAGATTTGTGTTGGGAGTGCAGCCCCTGCCTGGCTGGAAGGAGGGGATGTCGCAGCATGGCTGTTGCCTCCTCACCTCTGCCCTGCCCTGGGGAGCATCCAGTGAGGGTGGTACAGGCAGGGTGCGAGCTGGAAGTCAGGTCAAATGCACCCAGCCCACGCTGGGAGCCAGCATAGATTGGTAATGGAGGAGACAATGTGGCAGAGCATTTAAGAGGGCTTAAATCCTGCAAGAATGGGCTGGATCCAGTACCGGGAGACAGCCCAGCCTTGTCCGTGGGTGAGGCTATGCCCTGGCCAGGCTGAATAGTGGGATCGGTCTCTGTCACCCTCTGCCAAGGGCCCAGCCCCAGCTGCAGCATCTTGAAACCCACTGCTGCACTGCCCAGCTGGGCTCTCCCTGCCCTCAGCCTCCAGGCTTTGCCAGAGGTCCCCAATGCGTTGCCCCTCTGATCAGCAGGTATTTCCCCATAACATCAAAGCTTCAACCCTTGTGGTTTCACTGGTTGGGTTAGCCCTCTGCCACAGCTTGCTCTGCACATTAGTAACTATGTTTTGGGAGAATCAGAATTGAGGCAGCTGCCCTGAGCCCTCACAGACAGTCCCCAAGACCCTGGGTCTGAAGAGGAGATGCTGCCTGAAAGCAGCCCTCCTTTCTCAGGTTTGCTGCCTGTGTTTCTGCTGTTCTGTTCCAGCTTGGGGCTTGTCCACATAGGGCCAAGCAGGGAAAACAGCCCAAATTAACTGAGCAGTGGCTCCTGCAGTAGTTAGTTAAATCTCACTGAGCCCTGGCTGCCCTTCTCTCAGCAGTGAGCAAACTGAGGTAGTGCACTGCCCTTCCAGAGCTGTGCCGAGTGCATTGAATGATGGTCCTTTTAATTCTGTGTCTCCTTGTCCGGGCTGATGTGCCTCTCCTCATCCTCTTTGCCTTCACTCCCTCCTCCCAGGGGTTGTTTCCTGCTTGCTCTCCCGTAGAAGAGCTAATTCAGCCTTGGGGGTTGTGTTGCCGTGTGACCTGAGCCCGTGCTGGGCCTGTTTGCTCTTCTCCCTTGAGCTGGCTAAAAGCCAGGGCAGGCCCTGATAAACCAAACTCTTTACAGACACCAAACACCTTGGTTATTGAGAAATTTGAGATGTGAGCTGCCAGGCCAGGGATTGAGGGGCATCCTTGGAGTGAGGAAGGGAGCCATCTACCCGTCAGGTCAAGGAAGGGTAGAGGACCAAGAAACCAAGGTTGTACCAGATCCGGGCAAGGGAGAAATGCGTGCTGGGGAGCAAGGCTGCGGTTTGGAAGATGGATGCTTGGGGGTGCACAAGGCTGACGGTAAAGCAGGCGAGCCCTGGTGGCCAGAGCAGGCGTGGGCCAGGAGATCAGGTGAGGGCAGGAACAAGGAGCAACACCGGAGCTGCTGGTGAGTGGCTGAGAGCAAATAGTTTGCCCACGACCCAAGCAGTGGCCACCAACTGGTGTGGAGCCGGAGGTTCCTGGGTGAACACTCAGAAGCATTTTCTCCCTGGAGGTGAGTCAAGAGGTGGGATGAGACTATCAGATCCTGTGGGCAAATGTCATGTCATGCTGGTACTGCCAGGCATGGCCATGAACTGTCCTTAAAGCAAGGACAAGCTATCGCAGAGCCATCTGCTCTCTTGGAGCAGAAAACTCCACCTCACTGCTTTAAACGGGAGCAATTTTTGTTGATGCAAGGCATCAATGGAGACATCCCCACTTGCTCTGGTGGCCTGAGAGATGCAGATCGCTTGTTTTAATGGTTGAACATGGCTTTGTGCTTTATCGTGGTGTCCCTAGGGCAGCTCTGGGCAACCAGGCTCACTGCCTTTTCCTTTTTGCTTCAGGATCTAAAATGACACCTGTGCCACAGAAGTCACCAAGAGACAAAAGTGACCCTCACCATCAGTGGCAGCTCACCTTCAGTCAGGCTCTGGAGGTGTAGCTGTCCCTGTTACGCTGTGAACATTGTCCCAGTAGCTAAAAGGAGTTTCCACAGGGAAGGAGCAAGCATGGTATTGCAGCATGGAGTCCAGAGCAGACTGCAAATCCCTTTGCACAGTGCTTGAACTGTAGATGACAGCAAAATATATTGAAAGGATGAGTTGCTAATATTGCTGTTGTTTTGTTTTAACCAGGAAATTGGTAGTATTACTGGATGCTTCCTTGTCTGCCTTGACTGGGGAAAAGCAATAGGATATGTTCCCCACCCCCCAAACTGCCTTCAGTCCCCTAAGGCTTTTCTGAAGATAAATATTTAGCTGCTTCTCATTGCCTTTTGAGTTTTAAGTTATTTTGTCTTTGTTTATTAATATTTTATTTTTGGCATCTAGGAAACTTTCAATGCAAAGTGAAAGCTGAGACTCTCCTGTTGTGTGCATGACTCCACGGAGCTAAACAGACATTAAAAATGCCAAACCTGTGCGGAGCCTGTCCACCAGGCTCGCTTCCCCCACCGTACCCCTTGGTAATGCTGTGGCTGTGGCAAAGGCACTGGTTTCCTGCAGGAACACACGCCACGAAGCTCCCGTCTGACTTCCTCGTGCACCAGCTGGCGCGTGGGCAGTGGGGAAACAGCTTGCCAAAATGAACCCAAAAGTCTGCATGGTTCAGTAACCCGTGTCACCCTGCTGGCACCTCAGCAGAGAAACACTCGAACCATCAGTATGAAACGTGGTGTTGAGTCAGTCATGCAAAGGACTGATAAAATAGTTGTTCCGCGTCCTGGTGAGGAAAAAGCAGGAGCTGGATTTTTGCAACAGGCTCCGCTCTGTGAATCTTGGCTCTTGGCAACCAGCACTGGGCGTGAGGAAAGACGACGGCTGCTGGCATTGCTGGAGGACACCGTTACTGTGGATTTGTGCAGGGGAGCTCGGGGAGCATTTGCAGCTTTGCAGCCCTGAGCTTTGGCAGGCCAGCCACAGGTCTCAGGCAGATGACTGCTTTGGGCTCCAACGTCCTCCAGGACTTTCTGCAGGTTCACAAGAGGCTGAGCTGGCTTGGAGTTGGAGCGGAGCCTGGGGAACATTATGGAATTGATGGTGGATTTAGGACCCTCTGCTGGAAGAGTCTGCTTAAACTCTCTCCTGTTGGAGGAGATGATATATGCTTTTATTTTTACCCAGTATTATCCTGTAGGTTCATTTGTAGTTTTGATACAAAAATTCGCGGATACTATCTTTCAAAGTCCGAACCTCCCCGTAAGAGGAAGCGGAGTATCCAGAAAGTTCCCGAAATAAAACTCAATAGCAACAAAGTCACTATTAAGCAGGCATCCTTTATTACAGCGCTGGGCAGCACTGGGGATTGATCCACCATAAGTGCTCCAGTGATTCAGTAAACTTCTAAAGATTATATACTATGAAGTCATACATATTAATAAGATTCACGAGGATTCATTAACATATGTAAAAGCTCAAGCTGCATGCATAGTTGTCCTTTTAGTGGTCTTTGGGAGTCCTCCAGTGGTCTCTGATGGTCTTCCTCACCTGTCCGCTGGCTGAACTTTGGGTTTCCTTTGCCCATATATAGTCATTGAATGAGCTCCTCGGTCTTTTAGCCTTGGACTGTCACAAGGGGTTGATTTAAACTAGTTCCTCGAGTGCTTATTTCGGCACTGATGTCCCGAGTCTCTGTTATCAATGAATTTATGAGCTTATTCACAATCTTTTTAATCCTATCTGGCACCAAGTTGCATTCTTCAAAACCCTGAAACTATCTTTGCAAGGGAGGAAACCACAAGAGAACAAGGATGCTTACAATAAGGACTAAGTCAAGGACTGTCAGGGGTTTAGTTCTTTCATTCCCCCCTTTTCTTTAAGCTTTGTAAATTCCTTTACAAAGGTTCTAAATTTTCATATTTCATTATCTTAGGTAAAGCCCAAACTCTTATTGCCAATTTCTGTAGCTTATACCACAAACAGTAATTGACGATACTTAGTATAATAATAAATGCTAACAATATCAAAAGCGGGTGAACTAAAATATTCAAAGTTTTCTCTGCAGAGGGTGAGTACCCTGAAAAGATATCCCACCAATGATGGGCAGTATCAGATTCAATTTGACTCGACAGTCCAACAAGCTTATCTCCAGTTATTATTGTTTTAATAATAGATTCAGCTAATGTTTTGTTTCGTTTTCTTAAATGCTCTTGAAGTTTCTGTGATTGATTCAAGATTTCATTTAATTTCTTCAGAGATAAACTTGCATGACTTAAATTTAAGCTCTCATAATGCCAAAACATTGCTACTTGTTCTTCTGTATATGCAAAAAATGAATAGGTTTGTCCATGCCAAGTTAAATGGGTTATGTTCTTGAGACATCCTATGAATGGGGTGGTTACATTGTATTGTTCAACTACTGATCGATTGTTAGTTACTAAACACACATATCTGGCATTAACTTCTACAAACATTTCGAACACATTAGGAGACAGGATCGTCCATTTACAATTGTTAACAGAGTGTTCTAATAAGCAGGGTTCATATACTCGAGATTGTTGTCCACACAAGATTCCATCAGAGGTGGTTTCACAAAGATCTAAATCATATGTTTTGTTATTGTTCCCAATATACTTCCCTTGGAATTCTGGTAACCAATATTCTGGGTTCCCTTGACTCAGAAAGAGGGTTGGCAGAATTAAATATTTGCACATTACTTCGGGGTCAGTTATATTATAGTATACTAATTTTCCTGCACACCATCTATCATAACACTGCACAAATTGTGAATAGGCTTTTATCCAGTGTCTAGGTAAAACCCATTGTCCAAATAATTTTCTCCACATAAACTCATTATTACTCATCAAGTAGGACTGCACCTTATTCTTTTGTTCTAATTGCCACATGACTTGTAGAGTACAGACAGTCCAGTCCACAAATTTTGTCAAATTTTTAAGTGATTGTATCTGGGTAATTATACTCTTATTAAAGAGATATAAGGACTCTTTATCATATTCTAAATTCTGTATCTGAGGATTAAAGGTGGTTGGCATCCATTCAGCCTGAATCTTGATTGCTTGAGCTACATCAAATCCTGCGGTTCCAACTTTACTCCTTAAAGTTTCCAGATCTATTGAATTTAGTAGTCCTAACCCAGTTCCTGCACCTCCGAGTAAAGTATCATACCAAGCTCGTTTTACTTTGCAGGGAGGGGTGGCTGGAAAAGATATGTTAAAGAACAACATATGCTTTTGCCTTATCTTTGCCACATTCTTACAAGTGGATGGTAATCTAATTAATTGGTCCTGATTCACTGCAGGTCGTGGATTCAACAATGTTAAGGAGACTGCCACCCCAGCAGTCCTATTAATGCTTCCATTTGTACACATTAGTGTATCCCAGTTACCAGTTTTCCAAGTATGCGTCCCCTTTATGAGGGTGTTATTTTGAAGAAAGCACTTCTTCATCTGCAGTGGAGGCCCTATCCCTTTGATTGCACAACATTTTAAGGCAACATTCGTTATCACAGTGACATCTGTCAAATTTGAACATAATACAAAGGTCATTCCATGCCATCCCGTCAATTTATCACTCCTAGTATAGGGTTCCCACAAAGAGCAGTTTTCAGCAAACTGAACTAATGTATTGGTGTTATTTCCCCAAATCCACCAGAGACTATCAACAGATTCGCTTCTTTTCTTCAGGGGCTAACTGGGAGTAAATGCACTTATTAATTCAAGACAACAACATAGCAATATTAATGTTAGTTTCGGGTCAGCCTTATAGACGTGGGTCCTACGGGTTGGGACTTCCATGGTCCTTCAGGTGCCTTTTTAATTCTGGAATAGTGGATCCAAGCAGCGTGCTTCTCAAGCTTGACCGCAGTGTAAGTCGTAAGCAGAACTTGAAAAGGGCCGCTCCGCTTCTCTTCGAGAGGATCACCTGAAATATTTTTAACATAAACCCAATCTCCAGGTTTGAACAAGTGCACTGGGGAATCTAACCCCCATGCTCTAGTGGACATCACTAATCCATTTACTTCTTGTAATTGTTTTCCCAATGCAGTCAGATATTGTTGTAGATTAATCTCTCCTACCTGGGTGGGATCTTGTCCTTGATATCTAGTCTGAAAGGGTCTCCCATATAGAATTTCAAAAGGACTCAGTTTTTCCTTAGTTCTTGGCTTGACTCGGAGCCTTAGTAACACAATAGGGAGGGCTTGATCCCACCTTAAATTCGTCTCCTGGCAGATTTTGCTCAATTGTATCTTTATTAAATGATTCATCTTTTCTACTTGCCCACTTGCTTGCGGGCGATAAGTTGTGTGTAATTTCCAATTAATTTCTAAAAATTTACTAACTTGTTGAACTACTTGTGCCACAAAGTGTGGTCCCCTATCAGAGGAGATCACTTCTGGCACGCCAAATCTGGGAATAATTTCTCTCAATAAGACTTTTGTTACTTCTCGGGCTTTATTTGTTCTGCAGGGGAAAGCTTCAGGCCATCCGGAAAAGGTATCAGTTAATACTAATAGATATCTGTACCCCCCTTTTCTAGGGAGTTCCGTGAAGTCTATCTGCCAGTTCTGGCCTGGAACATTCCCTTTACCAATACTTCCAAATTTCACCCGATTCTCTACCTTTGGGTTATTCTTTAAGCATATTTCGCATCTATCAACTATAGTTTTTATAGTTTGAAACAAATTTCTAGCTATCATCTGCTTGGTAAGGGAATTGTACAAAGCTTCAGTTCCCCAATGAGTTTTATCATGTTCTGTTTTTATTAATTTCCATAATATTCTGAAGGGAACTACTATTTTGTTATCTTTTAACATTGCCCATCCTGTCGGGCCAATTTCAGCCTTTAAATCAGTAATTAACTTCTGATCCTTTCTATCATATTCAACTATCTCAGGTAGTGGCAAAGATTTTTCAGGAATTAGGCCTAATACCTCACCTTGTTCCGCAGCTTGCCTTGCCTCATGATCAGCTAATTTATTTCCTACTTCCCTGTCAGTGTTACCTTTCTGATGTCCTTTGCAGTGCATAATTGCTACTGCCGACGGAAGTTGTACAGCATCTAGAAGTCGCAAAATTATATCAGCATGTTTTATGACTTTCCCTTGAGCGGTTAAAAGTCCTCGCTCTTTCCAAATTGCCCCATGGGCATGAACTACACTAAAGGCATATTTTGAGTCTGTCCAGATATTTACTCGCAAACCTTCAGCAAGCTCTAATGCTCTTACTAAAGCGATTATTTCGGCCCGTTGTGCAGATGTGCCCTTAGGGAGTGACTTTGCTTCCACTACTTGGTCTGTGGTGGTCACCGCATATCCTGCCATTCGAACTCCATTCCTTACAAAACTGCTCCCATCAATATACCAAGTGTGGTCAGCTTCCTCCAGCGGCTCCTCCTTCAAGTCGGGCCTACTCGCATACACAGTCTCAATGGTTTCTATGCAGTCATGCACGACAGTCTCCATTTCCTGTTTATCAGTTAAAAAGGAAGCAGGATTGATAATAGTGGATGTGACAATTTCTATATCATCCTGTTCCATCAAAACTGATTGATATTTCAAGAATCTTGATGGCGAGAGCCAGTGTCCCCCTTTTTGTTCTAAAACGGAGGTTACAGTGTGGGAAGTGTGCACAATCATCTTCTGTCCCAATGTGAATTTTTGGGCTTCTTGGATAATCAAGACCACAGCAGCTACTGCCCGAAGGCATCCTGGCCATCCTTTGCTTACTTCATCCAGTTGTTTGGAGAAGTATGCAACAGCTCGTTTATAAGGACCCAATTTCTGGGCCAAAATTCCCAAAGCTACTCCTTGCCTTTCATACGAGAACAGCCAAAAGGGCTTAGTTACATCGGGCAGGCCCAAAGCTGGAGCCCTCATTAGTTCCAATTTCAGTTCTTTGAATGCCCGCCTGGCTTCATCTGTCCATATTAATTGTGTCAAGCTACTTTTCAACAGTTCATACAAAGGTTTAACCAGAAGTCCATAATTATAGATCCATAATCGGCACCAACCTGTCATTCCCAAAAAGGTTCGAAGTTCTTTTACCGTGGTTGGTTCTGGAGTCCTGCAAATGGCTTCTTTCCGGTCATTCCCGAGCTGTCTCTGTCCCTTAGAAATCACGAATCCCAAGTATATTACTTCTTTCTTCAAGATCTGGGCTTTCTGTAATGAGACTCGGTAACCGCTTAGTCCAAGGAAGTTTAGCAAACTCACAGTCCATTCTTTACATTCTTCATCCTTTTCTGTGGCTATCAAAATATCATCTACATACTGCAAAATAGTACCATTTCCTGGAGGTCTTTCCCAGGCCTCTAATTCTTTAGCTAATTGATTTCCAAAGATCGTGGGGCTGTTTTTAAATCCTTGAGGTAACACTGTCCAGGTTAGTTGGGTTTTTCGTCCTGAGTCAGGGTTTTCCCATTCAAAGGCAAATAAATTGCGGCTTTCAGGGGCCAAGGTGAGGCAAAAGAATGCATCTTTCAGATCTAATACTGTGAACCATTCATAAGTTTCTTTTAAATTAGTTAGTAAGGTGTATGGGTTTGCCACTACCGGATATAGATCTTCAACTATCTTATTTATTGCCCGCAGGTCTTGTACCAATCGATATGTTTTGCCATCAGGCTTTTTGATAGGCAAAATAGGAGTGTTATACTCTGAAGAGCATTCAATCAATAATCCAAATCTTATGAATTCCTCTATAATACTTTTCACTCCTCGCCTGTCCTCTAATTTCAGGGCATATTGCCTTACTTTGACAGGCTGTGCCCCCACTTTGAGTTTAACAACAACCAATTCTGCATTTTTGGCCTTTCCAGGGATTCCTGATGCCCATACTCCTGGATATACCTGGTCTTTTATTTCCTGTATAATTTCCTGTCCCCTAACCTGTGGTTCAGTGAGGGTCAAACTTAAAATTTCAATGTGGTTTTCTTCTGGTATTTTAAATTCAATTTCCCCTTCATTAAATTTTATTTCAGCATTCAATTGTTCTAATAAGTCTCTTCCCAAAAGTGGTCTAGGAGCTTCAGGCAGGTAGAGAAATTTGTGAATCCCTACACTTTTCCCAATTTTGAATTTCAAGGGTTTCAAAAAGAAAGCTTTCTCGACCTGTCCGGTTGCTCCCACAATATTAACATTTTGTTTACTTATGGGCAGTAACTCCTGATTTAATACTGAAAATGTGGCACCTGTATCTACTAGAAATTCTACAGGTTTTTCTTCTTTCCCTAGCTGTATTTTTACCAAGGGTTCCGCTAGGGAAGATTCCCCTGGTCTCCATCAACTTTCTTCCGTGCTGGCAACTGTCACCGGTTTGCTCAATCTTGGGCAATCCTTCTTCCAATGCCCCATTTGCTTACAATAAGAGCATTGATCTCTCAAGAGGGGTTGATTTCTTCTGGGTGGGGCACTTACACCAGTTCTTACAACTCCTCTCCCCTCATTAGTGTTGTTTATCTGACCCCCTGTGGTGCGCAAGGCAGCCACTGTAGCATTAGCAATTGTTCTGCCCATCATTCTCTCCTTCTGACTGTCTCTGTTCCGATACACTTGCCAAGCAGTCTCCAGCAATTTTTCTAAATCTCTTGCATCTGTTCCTTGCACTTTCTGTAACTTTCTCCTGATATCATCCGCCGACTGTCCCAAAAACAGGAATATCAACTGACCCTTTCCCTCCTGGGAGGTAGGGTCTAAAGGAGTATATTTCTGCATTCCTTCTTTTAACCGATTCAAAAAATCAGTAGGAGATTCCTTTTTATCTTGTTTTATTTCGTACAATTTAGACCAATTTACTGGTTTTGGGACAGCATTTCTTATTCCATAAGCAATCCATTCCCTGTACCTCACTAATAATTCCCTGGCTCCTGTTTGGTTGGGGTCCCAGCCAGGATTGGTAACTGGAACATGATTATCCACCGTTCCTGGCAGGGTTCCAGCCAAAACCAGAGCCTGTACCTGGGCTCTGGCTGCTCTCACAACCATCTGCTTTTCTGACTCACTAAACACCACATCTAACATTGCATCCACATCCTCCCAATCAGGGTCCTGAGTTTTCACAATCAATTCAAATCCTTTAGCAACCTTTTCAGGATCGTCCCGATAATTCCCTGCAGTAATTCGCCAGCCGTCCAAGTCTGCTAAAGTAAAAGGCACTTTGATTCTAACAGGTCCTCCCACTCCCATCGCCTGCCTTAAAGGGGCCTGTATAATAGGTCCCATTTTGCTCCGAGTCCTGGCAGTGATGGGAGAACATCCGATATCAGTTTCTTCCCTGACTCCTTCCTCCGATTCTTTAACCCCGACTGCACCAGCATCTCCTTCCCTATCACCTTCTCTCTCTGGCGGAGGCAAATAATCCTCCAGCCTTTCATTCTGTGAGCCAACTTTTAAACATCTCTGTCCAATGCTACACGCCGAACAACACCTCTTTAATTCTGTCTTTTGCTTATTTTTCTCTTTTTCTATCGCCAGAACCATAGGGTCCTGGGGTGTTAGATTGATTCCACATTCTTTCTGCCATTCAGGGTGATTTCGCAGGGTGAAAAACATATCGGCATAACCCACTTCATCCCATTTTCCTTCACGGCGTAGAAATAAAATGAGTTGTAACAAAGTATTATACTTTAAAGTTCCATTAAAAGGCCATTTTTCTCCTTCATCTAGCTTATATAAAGGCCACCACTGATTACAATATTTTATCAAGGTTTTACGATCCACACTACCTCCAGGTGTTCCCCCGATATCTTTCCAGTGGGCCAAAATGCAGCCCAAAGGGCTCTTTTTCAGAACTCCACCCTGTTGGTTCCCCATTCTTAAACTTATACTACACAAAGACAAAGACAAAGACAAAGGCTAGGGTATAAACACCACACACAATTAACAATTACAGCACAGACACAATAACCACTACTACCTCCCACTGATAACAAATGCCAGCATAAGCTGGTCAGAAACTTGCAAATACGCGTATACCAAACATATAGCGTATATCACATACGCATATGTAAACCAAAATCAAATACAAATGCACAAACAAACGACCATACCAATCAATTGATCAATACAACCATGCAACGTAGTAACCAAGTGATTAATACAAATCGTACATGCAATTGTATGCTACCCTGCGGGGTTCTCACGAACTGTGACTGACGGGTAGCTTCAAATGACCGGTCCCCAAAACCAAAAAGAATGCCTTATTCTTACCAGAGGTCCTTGTCTGCCCCTGCACGGATCCGCCGAATCGGGGAGTCCCTCCAGAGAATTCTCCGGGGCCGGCCAAGGGAGTCTCCGACTCAGGGGGTCCTGCAGCCGGACAGAGATGGTCCCATCTGGGTCGCCAAAACTGATACAAAAATTCGCGGATACTATCTTTCAAAGTCCGAACCTCCCCGTAAGAGGAAGCGGAGTATCCAGAAAGTTCCCGAAATAAAACTCAATAGCAACAAAGTCACTATTAAGCAGGCATCCTTTATTACAGCGCTGGGCAGCACTGGGGATTGATCCACCATAAGTGCTCCAGTGATTCAGTAAACTTCTAAAGATTATATACTATGAAGTCATACATATTAATAAGATTCACGAGGATTCATTAACATATGTAAAAGCTCAAGCTGCATGCATAGTTGTCCTTTTAGTGGTCTTTGGGAGTCCTCCAGTGGTCTCTGATGGTCTTCCTCACCTGTCCGCTGGCTGAACTTTGGGTTTCCTTTGCCCATATATAGTCATTGAATGAGCTCCTCGGTCTTTTAGCCTTGGACTGTCACAAGGGGTTGATTTAAACTAGTTCCTCGAGTGCTTATTTCGGCACTGATGTCCCGAGTCTCTGTTATCAATGAATTTATGAGCTTATTCACAATCTTTTTAATCCTATCTGGCACCAAGTTGCATTCTTCAAAACCCTGAAACTATCTTTGCAAGGGAGGAAACCACAAGAGAACAAGGATGCTTACAATAAGGACTAAGTCAAGGACTGTCAGGGGTTTAGTTCTTTCAGTTTAGAATAATTGGTAGCAGTGAAATGTTTCTTAGCAAGATAAGTATGTATCTTAGGTTGGAGCAAGGTGACCTACAAGGAACATGACATAAAGAACAGACATGGGCTCAAGGACGACAAGGAACTAAGGATGAAGACAAAGAGATAAGAGGAGGGTTGTTACCACTAAATTAGTATTTCTAAGGCCAAAGATTATCCGACATATGGAAGGCGGGAAAGCGAACAACAACCAAGCTAGATAAGACCAGTACTGTGGTTTGGCACATTTACAAGAAGAAAAAGGTGAAAAGTTGAGGTGAGGAGGACTATTGGCCTTCCTCCCCTCGACTACCAGAGAAGACCCCCAGGATCAACAGAGTCTGCGCAAAGAGGAGGGACTGTATGTTAATAAGTTCTCGGAAGTCTCCACCTTTTACTCTACATATGTATATCCCCTTCATGATTATGTATTTGTATATGTATTTTAGTCCTGCCAATGAGTTTTGAGGTACACACGCTAGGAGGTGCGATCCCCTGTGCATCCGGCACCGTGAATAAAGAATGCCTGCCTTTTGACGCTACACTGGTGTTACGAGGTTTATTCCCGATTTCGGTAACAGAGAGGCTGAGCCGCAGCGATGAGGAGGATTTGCAGAGGCACTGATGGGCCTGGGGAAACTGCTGTGGAAAGGGGCCGCCTTCCTCCAGCACGGAGGGTGAGAAGCGGGCCCAGCTAAGTGCGATGAGAGTCCCAGCCCCTCGGGGCTCCATGTCCCCTCTCCTGCGTGGGGACAGGCCCATCCCCTGGGGGGTCCATGTCCCCCCTCCGACCGGGGCCTGGACACGGACCCGCGGGGCCATGAGGGACAACGACCGCAGGAGGGCGCGTTGCCATGACAACGCCGCTCTTGACTCAGGCAGCACTGCGAGCAACCCCGTTCAATGCGCATATGCGTGTCGCGAGGGCTTTTGTGTGTCGGCGTCGTGCCCGCGCATGCACCGTGGGGGTGACTTTGAGGGCGGCGCGATGCTGAGCGGGCTGTTGGGGCCGCGCTATGTCCAGCTCCTGCAGAACTGGTGAGGCCCGGCCCGGGCTGCCCCGTCGCCCCGGGGCTACTTCACAGCGGCGTGGGGTGCGCGGGGCGGGCTGCCGGTGGTCCCGGGATGCACGGCGGGTGGCGTGTGGCCTGCTCCGCGCCCTTCGTCCTGGGCCTTGGGGCCGGCCGCGGCGCCCCCCGCGCACCTGAGGGCCTTGGCGGTCCTCCCGAGCGCTCTTCGTTCCCCCGCGCTGTGTTCCGCGGGTCCGTGTCCGTGTGAGGCCCGCTAACCCCGCTGGGCCGGCCCCGGGGGTGCGGAGCGGCGCTGGAGCTGGGTTGGAGGGGCTGGGAGGGGCGGGGTAGGGGGTTGTGTGTGCGTGTCTGCCTGGCGGGGGTTTGGCTGAGGCGGCTTTGTCCTCTGGGTTGCTCTGGCCGCCTTCAGAGCGTTTCAGAGTTGTAGGTGTTTGTCGCGGTGCCAGCGGGTGCCGCTTTGCAGTGTTGCGTGCGGGAGACTGAAGCAGCCTGCGGGCCAGAGTAACGGGAACGCGACCTGTAGCAGTAGAATAGTTAAACAAATAAGTGTGTCTTTTCTTAACTTGGTATGCCCTTTTTAAGTAAAAGCACGTCAACATGAAGCTGTAAAACACTTTCACTGCCCTGGGGACTAATACTTGTCTGTGTCTGTGAGATTCTTTCAAGGTTTCTGCCAAGCTTTTTTTCTTGATTGAAATTACTTTTCAGGTGCCTTAGCGATGAGCATTTGCCAGACCTTCCACAGTGGAGAATTAACGTTGTTTAACTGTGTGTGTGTGTCTCCTTTAGGACTCCCACCCTCGTTACGTGGGGTGGTGTAGCTGGTACTGGTTTAATATGGTTCACAGACTGGAAGCTTGTCCTTCAGTATGTTCCCTACATCAGTGGCAAGTTTAAAACTGAAGACTAAGCTTCCCTCTAATGGTAAGTTTTTTGTTTGTGCATCTCTTGGCTTAAGTAGTCGTGTTGTGTTGAGGTGACAGTCGTGTCCTCTTTGTCCAGGGCACAATTGTATTGTTGGTGCAAAACAGAACTCCTTGGTTCGATTGTTCAGGGCTTTTTCTTTTTTAATATGGGGCTTCACAGAGTGCCAGAAGGATGAAATATTAATAAGGGTGTTTTTCAAGTGATTATTTTGCAAGCAGTTGATTTTTCACAACCTAATGTGGTTCTTGAGAAGTCAAATCAAGTGTTCTCTGGTAATTTGGAACTTTTGACAGGCCTGTTTACTTCTAATCCTAGGTAGAATGGCTTCCAGCTCCTGACTAATTTTGTTGCTGGGCAAATTCACATGCCTTTCTGTTGCTTGTAACTGTTACTAAAAGTAAGTTGAATGTTCAGAGCTAGTTACTTGTACCACAAATCCATTGGAAAATTGGCTTTCTCAAGTTTTTTTTTTCCCTTGTTTAATTGCATATGAAATGTGCTGAATATTCTGTAAGACTGGCCATCTGTAAAGCTAAAGCAGCAGTTAGACAATACCTTCTGTTAGGCCTCTCAATAGGTGTTTATGTAGGAGGCAGGCTGAGAGCTTTTTTTATTCCTTGCTGCAGATAGAAGGGAGTAAGGAAGACTTTTTTGCCTTGCCTTAAAGGATGCTGATGGGAAAAGGTCCAGAGGAAACTATAGACATCTTGATGGTTGTTTCTTCCAGTCAGAACAGTTACACTTAAATGTTGCTAAATGAAAGTAAGATACTTGTCTTCAAGATACACATTTTATAGGAAGATCAGTGAGCCTGGAAGACGCAGAGCAAATCATTAGTAGTTTTGTAAGTCTCTCCAGAGATATTTGTTGTAGTTCAAACAACTTACTGTGTCTTCCCCTTTTTCAAAACACGTTTTGCACAGATCCTTCGTGTAACCTAAGGCCAGAAGAAACTTTTCATGAAGTCAGCTGCACTTGTAGCATCTCGGGTGACCATATTTATGGATAAGTCAGTGGAAAAGCTCTCAAGTCATGCAGAGGCAATTAAATTACCTATTAAAGGCTTTCTTTACTTAAAAACTCTTAGCCAGTAGCAGGAACATGGATACGTGCCTGAGACCACAGTGTATGTTCTTCTGTCGTGGTTTAGCTGGCAGCTCAGCCCCACACAGCTGCTCGCTCACTGCCCCACCGGTAGATGGGGGAGAGAATCAGGAGGGTAACGCTCGTGAGTTGGGATAAGAACAGTTTAATAATGAAAATTAAAAGAAACAACAACAGAAATGCAATGTAAAGGAGAACAACGAGAGGCGCAAAGCCCCGGGGGAGGGGGGAAGGAACCGCCGAAACAACCCGCACGCGCCGCAGCTGCTGACCGCCCGCCGACCCGACGCCGCGCTGCTCCCGAGCCGTAAACTGCCCCCCCTTAATATACTGGTCATGGTGTCACGTGGTATGGCACGAACCTGCCATTGGCCAGTCGGGGCCAGCCGCCCCCACCATGGCCCCGCCCCTCCCAGCCCTCCCCCCGCCCCGCGGCAGAGCGCGGGAAGCTGGAAAGGTAGTCGCCCCCCCACAGTGAGGAGAATTAACCCCTTCTCAGCCAAAACCAGCACATCTTCGTTTTGAAGCAAGAGCTTTAATGTGTCATTGTGCATAAACCATACGGAAAGAGCATATTCCTCTACAGGAATAGAGCAAAAGGATGTTTCTGTGGTGGCCTGGGACTCCTTCCAAAGAGGCCGTAGGCCCGCACGCCTGCGTTCTGCCGTGCCTGCATTGGCTTCTGTAACGTAAACTTCTTGCCTGGATACTGGAGGCTTCTGAAATCTGTCTCTAGTGCTGGCTGCTGTAGCACTTTGCAGGAAGCACTGCTTAATGACTGCTTTGTGTTTATTGTAGGAAATTTATTGCTGGATAGTGTTTTGGAGCCATCTGTCCTCTGAGACCCTGCTTTGAGGTGAACTTGAAATGCCCAATACATTGCAACAGGTCGTGGTGTCCCTTTCTCCTGTGAACAGTTGTGACCGCTTGGTTGGGAACAAATTTAACTTCACCGACCAGCCTGCTTAGTACTCTTCCTCTGATCACTTTCACAGCAGGTCTTATCCTAATGGCAGTAAATTATAAACCTGATGTACAAAATAAACCAGGTGAATGGTATTTTTGGGCTTTTGTGTTACCTTCTTAGTCTGTATTCTTTAGACTAAACTCCTGCTTTGGGTTTGGGTTACGTCTTCAGCTTGTTTGAACTAAGGAGTGCCTGCTGCGTGTTCGCCTCCCTTCCTGTGCAGGTTCTTCAGGTGTCAGCTGGTGGCTGATGGGGTGCTTGATGAGCCTTTTGTTTGTCCCTGAGTAGTTGTTGCTAATCACTCTTAATACCGATGTAGTTCTTGAACTATTCTTAGTGATGTGTGGATTTTAAACTAATCTATCCTAGGTCAGTAGCAACTGTGGGCTCTTGTGTGCATTTAACGTTTCATAGCCAATATTGCAGGGTTTCGTGGTAACACAAATTCCTGGCATTTAGTTTAAAGCAAGGTTTTGTTTCTTTTTAACACCATTTTGTGGACCCCTTAAACTGTCTGGTTGGGCACATGCCATTTTAAAGCAGTGTGTGCTGCCTGAAAACAGGCTAGCATTTCTGGCTTAATTTAGGGGCTCGGGAAAGGCAGTCTGCAAACCCTGGGAGGCTTTCTGTGTACCAGGGTGAAAACCAGCAGTTGAGAGCTGCTCAATTACTTTCTTAATGTGGGTTTTGAGTAGGAAAGGAATATGTATCTATTCTTCATAGGTATAGTTATATTTGTCAACATGAATTGGTGATGAAACAACCCACTAGCAGAGCCCTTTAGATGAAAAGGTGTTTAGCTGTTAGATAAAGGAAGTACAAGGATTATTCTTGATCTGGTCTCAGCCACTAAGCCACAGCAGACGACTCAGAGGGGAAGTTCACCCCTTTCCGCAACGACCAGAATTTGCAAACAAACTTATCTCTGGGTGAGAACAGGATTACTCTTTTCTCTCTGTTTAGTGCCAGGTTTCACCTCATTATAATTTCTGGCTGTAATGAAAGGTTCGAATCTCTTTAGGGAAAAATCTCTGCTGTAGTAGCTGTGCTGCTTGGGTGTCACCTTCAGGGCTGAAGGCTTCCGAGCGCTGTTTCTATGGAGAACTGTTGTAAAACTCGCCTAAATGGCAGTGCTGTGCAGGACGCTTGAACTACTTAACAGGCTAATTGCTTTGGCATTGCTTCGGCAGCATCGCTGATAATTAACTGGTGGGGCGGGGAATAGCATTTTTGCATGAAAAACCCTCTTTGCTGCCCTGCTACCTCCAATAGGGCGGCACAGGAGCTCATGGCATTATGGGATAACCATGTGATTTCCTCAGTCAGTCACACTCCGTGGTGCTCCTGAACTGATGGCTGACTCCTGAAAGGCCAAAGCTGCTGTGACTTGAAATACTGAGAATGCAGGTTTGACCTCAACAGCCCCATGTTATACATGGGGGTATTGATATTGATCCATTTTCATCCAGAGCACACCTTGGAAGTGGACATTATGTTAGCCTGTACTCACACGTCATCAGGATTGTAAGCTCAGATTTGAACAGTTGGAGTCTCTGCTCGTATTTGCCTATTTAACACATCTAGATGGGATGGGCAGAATACGCTGCTGCTGACTTCAGAAATGACCTAGTTTTGGCTTGTTCCTGTGGGTGGGTGAGACTCTGCTCCCATGGCTCAGAGAGTTCTTTCTTCAGAAGGCCACTTGAGGCCTGAGGGTCTGTCTGTGGTGCCCCCTCTAAGGAGCCTGCTCTCAGTCTGCAGCTCCCATCAATGAAATTTACCTTTAGCAAAGCCCTGGTGATAGCACTGTGCGCTGCAGGTGAGGTTAGAAGATATTTAAAGGAGAAAAACATATTCAAAGTGCTAACTGCCTGCATTGGCAGGTACTGCAAGAAATGTACGGACTTTGGATTTGTTTGCCCTTTGGTGATTGTTTAGCTGCTGCTGTTTTCTGCAGCATTTCAGATGATGGCTTTGCCTCTCATTAACACTAGAGTTAGTGTATAACTCATTTAATTTCTGGTATTTCTCCTTCCACGAGAGCAAGCACTCTTCAGAAATACTCTATTAGAAATATCTTCTCCATTCTTGGGCAAACTTCTGTTAAAATTCAAGTAATCACTGTTCAAGTGTCATGAATGATCTTGCTAATTTTTAACATTCTAGCATTGCCTCTTCTCTAACAGCTCATTATTTTTCAGAATGAGCTAACCAACCGTCACATACATTATGTGAACAAATTAGTTAAAAGACAACGACCTGACAGAGGAGAAGCTTCTCCTTCAAAACCTGGAGAGTTCCACTAGAGGGCACAGCAGCAGCCAGGCTCATGGGGCTTTGGATTTACAGAAATCAAAAAGTACCTTCAGCTCTGGTTTGAGGATGTAACTTCAGAACCGCCCTTGGGAGAAGGCAGGCTTGCATCCCTGCCGGCCCCTCCGAAGCGGTTGGCCACGCTGGTCCCGCCGCTTCCCTTTCATCATGAAAGGCGTAAGTGGAGACGGGACAGGGAGTCCTTGCACCCACCCCAGTGCCATCAGTCTGTGACATTCGGCCCTTGTTGGTCTCTTCTCCTGTGGTCGTCTCCTGGACCGACCTCAGGCTCTGCCCTGCTGTGGGGGCCGGTGGGTTGGGAGTTCCCAGGTGCCTCCTGCTCTGAAATAAGCTCCTCTGTTGGGTCTGGGATATTTGGCTGCAGAGCAGAAAGCTTTGAACTGGAGTTACCTGCCAGGCTAGATGAAAGAGTTTTTTCTGTCAAGGTATCCTGACATTCTGCTTGCTTCCATGGCTGATGACAGCTGATTTGGGTGATTTTTGGATTTATCTGCTTTGGGAGGCAGGCTGCCTCATGGCACTCGGTGTTTTTCAGCACGTGGGTAGTGTAATGGTGAGGAACACCCAGCTGCCGGAATGCAGGTGCCCCATTGTACCTCGGGTTTCTGAGGAGCGGGAGTGGATGCCTCGCTTCTGGGGGTACGGCAGCGCGCACACAGATGCAGAGACACCCCTGTTCTGGTGGGGGTGTGTGGCCCATCCATGCCCCGTGTCCTGGCGGGGTCTGCGTTCCCGCTGTGCTGTGGGGCCGGGGCGGGATCGCGGGGGAAGATGCCCAAAGGGGCAGTGCCACGACACTGGGGCGCTGTGTGTGTGTGTAGCTCCCCGCCGAGGGGGGTGGGCCGGGAGGGACTATATCCCCACGGCGTAGGCGGGCGGAGGGATCCATGTGCGGAGGTAGGAGGGGCTGAGAGTGGAGCCGTGGGGGTGGGCGGAGCCGAGCCGAGCCGGAGCGGCTGCCTTCGGCGTGAAGGAGCGCGGCGGTAGCAGCGCGGGGTGGTGGCAGGGCCCGGCGGAGGCCGCGGGCGGGAGCGGGGCCCTCCCGGGGCGGGGTGGAGCGCGAACCATCCGCCGGCGGGAGGAGGCGGCGGCGGCGGGCCGGGCCGCGATGGAGCGGAAGAGGTGGGAGCGCTCGGGGGGTGGTGGCGCCGCTGCCTTGGGCCCGGAGGGGGCTGGGGGGGAGACGGGTGGGCTTGGGCCGCGCTTCCCTGAGGCGGGGGGTACCGGGGGGAGGCCGCTACAGGTGGCGGTGCCGCCCCCCCGCCTTGTGCCGCCCCCCCGCCTTGTGCCGCCCCCCCGCCTTGTGCCGCCCCCCCGCCTTGTGCCGCCCCCCCGCCTCCGGGGGGCCCCGCTCTTCCGCGCAGGGTGGCTCACGCCTGGCAAATACAGCTATTTTTTTTGAATGTCAAATAAACGCGGTGTTTGTGAGGTAGCCAGGGTATCGGTGAGAGTGGCTGCCGGCCTTCTGAGGCTCTGTCTGCTGCGTTTTCTATATATTAAAGAACACGAAGGGGTCGGGTGAAGAAAGAAGCCTTTGCCCGCCCGCGGGCTGTTGCTGTGGGTGAGAGTCCAGGGGCTGGGCTCGGGGTGTCTTATCCCGGGGGTGCTGCTCCTGGGGGAAGCGTATGGCTGTGGAGCTGCCAGCTCTGCCTGAAGGATTCCTCTTGATATCGATGTACGTTTCCTATGGCTGTAGGTGGGCCATATGGATCCTTCCTAGCCTGAGCACACCCGTGAGCTGATGTGCAAAACTTAGGTCCATCGGGAGCTGGAGGAACATAGCAGAAGTTATCCAGGTGTCCTTATCTTGCCTTTCCAGTTGGCAAAATGTATGCCATCAACTTCTGCATGTGTTAGGTTTCATTTTTTTTTTTTTAAATCAGGTTATGGTTCTGAGGAAAGTGTGCTGTGCTGGGCAGTGAGAGAACCAGCAAATATCCTCGAGAGCCTAAAGCTGGAAGTGCCGGCTCCACCGCTGTGGCTTGGAGTCTGCGGGGAGAAGACCACCGGCAGCAGCTAGAGGAGGTGCCACTGAAAGCTTAAAAGATCCCTGTTTTTCCAATAAGTTATTTTATTTGTAAAGTTGCGGTCTCAGAGCTGAACTTAGAAAAGAGGGGGAGAGAGGATAAGTAGCATGTTTTTATTCCCAAGTTATAATGGATTTTCCCTTTATATTAGTTTGGATGGACATCAAAGGTATAATAGGGCCCTGCTGCACTAATTTTTGGTTACTGTTGCATTTTGCATTACCTCAGAGTGGAAAATGTGTGTGTAGCAATTTATTAATACCTCTGCTATTTCTACCTGTTGTTTACCTGGATGATTTTTTGGCCGGCTATCCTGAACGCACAGGTGTAGTAAGTGTTTGTAGGTAAAATTGCATGCATGGTTTGGAAACGAGTGCTCTCGTGTGCAACCACCAGCCTCAGGAATTAACACTGAGCCGAGGTGATCAGTGACGGGGTGGCAGTTCCTGCTTTTCTGAACCGTTGTTTAGGGCACTTTCGATTTGGAGGTTTCCTTTTGTAACCCTGAGCACTGGCAGCACGTGCTTTGTGCGCGAAGGTTTCTGTCGAATAAGAGTTCTGCTTTGGGCAACAAGATGAATGGGTTGTACCGAGTATGTTCAGCCTGTTGAGATGTGAGTCTGTGCGAGCCGTTCACTGGCTGGAAAATAAACCCACCTTGAGGTGTAAGTCCCTGAGCGGATTTTTAGGAGCAGTCCTATAACCTCGCGCTCACCAGCTGTTGATTGTGCAGGAATTTTCTAACTGGAGTGCATTCTCTCATCTGCCTGTGGCTTAAGAGTTGGGAACCCCACATGGGTGTCTGGCTGATGCAGTGGGGCTTGTGGGCCAACATCAGAGCGAGTGGGGTAGGTGCAGGGATGCAGGATTTCAGGAGGGGAAGCGTATCAGGGTTTTTGTGAAAAAGCTTGTCTTTGGGAAAAGCTTTGAAAAGTTGTATTTGAGAGAGTTTTGGCTACAAAGGCTCTCCTTAAACTCAGTGTTCTCACCTAGGAGAAGGAGAATTTAGTGCTGCTTTGCATGGCTTTTCTTCATAGTGTTTTTCTGCTGGAGGTTCGATGACCAAGGGTCTGAGAAGTTTGGGATCGCTGCTCGTCTCTGCTTCAAGGAGTTGTTGACATCGCTGTTCAGGAAAACTTAACACATCCCTTGGGTGGAGCTTATTTTGTTATGAATTTCTTACCTGTGCAGCACCTATGTAAAAAGTTGAAGAAAACGTTTTTAACTCACCCCCACCCACCCCTCCAAGTATATTTTGGTCTGTATACTCCCCACTCCCCCCCCCCCCCCCCAAAAAAAAAAAAAAAATTGTGGAGGAGAATGCTTTTACTGAGACCGTACTTTGCTTGTTCTTGGCTGTTCTGTTTTACCCACAGCTCCCCCAGGGAAGCTCTCATGATGCTTGAGAGGAGCCTTATAAAAATAGCTGGTTATATTCGTGCTCATTCCTGTGTTACGGGACTGCTGCTCAGCTTCTTGTTTAGGGGTGGGGTGCTTTTGGAAATTTGAAATATTGTGTGTATCCAAGTTGGGTTTTGGAGTGGTTTTTTGGAGTGTTTGGATTTTTATTTTTTATTTTTTGTGGTTGGAGCCCCAGTTAATGAAAAAAGACAACCCCGTTGCCCTGCGGGGCAGGGAGCATCCCTTCACAGGCCACTGCGGGCAGCAGTGCGGGGCCTCCGTGTGCTCCCTGGAGGCTGCTCTGTGCAGAGCCGAGGGTACCCGTTTATGGAGAGATGGGGAGATGCTGCCGTGTGGATGTGTGAAGATGTGGGGTGAGTTATGGCAGCTGGAGGAGTCTCACCTGGTCTTGTGCATTTGCACCGGTGCTTTTTATGTGTGCTGGTGAAAGCTGCGAGTGTGTCTGTGCTAGCCTGTCCTGGGATAACCGAGTTGTTGGAGTGCGGGACCACTGAGGCAGGACTTGGTGCAGATGCTGCACTCAGGGACAACGTGCGGATGCTGCGAGTGGGGGGGGGCTAAGGGCAACAGTGTGTGAGGTGTCCCAGGGTACGTACCTCTCCCGAGGAAGCAGTGTCGGGGGGCGTACAGCACCTAAAGGACCCTGGCGCTGGCCTTGGCCTGGAGCGGAGCTGGGGAGAGCAAGTGCAGCCAAGGGAGGCTGGGGTGGGCTGTGACTCCCCAGCTCCGCGCAGGAGGGAGCACGATTAAAATGGAGAAGGAAAAACATTTTGTATTATAGCCATCACCCCCCACCGAGGGAATGAGGCTTTGGGCTTATGCTATCGATCGCCCTTTTTACCTAGGTTATTCCTGTCTCCATTGCTTTAAAAGGCAGGCAATGCCTGGGTTTGTTCGGGTTTTTTGTCTTTTGTCCCTTGCTTTCCAAGTTGTGCAGATCCTGCGTAGGCTAAATAGGGAGAGCGGAGGGGAGGAGACTGGGTAATGAGGGAGGAGGGGAGAGGGTCTGGGCTCGCAGTTGGTCTTTCCTTAAGAATATAAGGCAGGAAACAAAGGGTGAGCTGCACATGGAGAGCAGCGGGCACCTGGCAGCACCTGGCCCTTCAATAGGCTGCCATGCATTCAGCTTAATCCGCGCCCAAAAAGTCTGAATAATAAAGGAGGGTGGCTTGGGTTTGGTCATACCACCCCTCGGTCTTCCTCGGGTTCGTTTTGTTAGTGCCAAGGCAGGCTGCGCAAGCAGATAATGCGTTGGAGCTTTTGATGGACGAGCATGTAAAATCGTTTGCAACTTTGCAGTCGCCTTGCTTTTTGTAACATGAAGTGTGAAGGACCTTAACTCAGGAACCGAGTACAGTGCACTCACAGGATCGGTGCCTGCAGTATTGTTTAGAAGAGGTTGATTTTTGCAGCTCTGTACCAAGATGTCTCTCTTCTGGGTCTCTTCAAAGTCTTTGTATATAAAAAACAGGAGTGCAGAGCAAAGCTTTTGTACTGGAGTGGAAGGAGATAAATATCATTTTTTGTGACATTTAAAGGGCACAAGCATTTTAACAATGTTTGGAATTCATAAATGCTGGTTTACTGTTTCTGTGCCTTGTGACGTACAGCAAGCAGCCCCGCTGCTCAAGTTTTGTGGGTTTTTTGGCTGCCTTCCCCCCTGCTCCTTTGACCCTCTCAGGGGTCTGTAGGTGCCCTCAGTGGCTGTGTCCTACCAAGCGTGCTCCTGCCTGAGGAACCCCAGGAGCTCCAGAGCACACCAGCCACTTCCTTTCTGATTATGTTTACTGAGCAAGTTTACTGTCAGCTTTGAGTTGTAGCTTTGTTCCCTGGTCTGCCATTGTTCCAGAGAAGCTTGCTATGGTATTGCCTTTTTCAAGACATAATGAGAATAAGAGTTGTTCTTCTGAACATTTCAGTGCTTTTCCTTTGGGCCAAGCTTCCCCAGGAAGAGACAGGACTCTGAGTCATTTCAGGTGGGTTTTTCAGATGTACGTGGACTTTAAGCAGATTTTCAGATCCATTGCAAAGTTACTAGAACACATACTAAACAAAAAAGCTGAAGGGCTATATTCATTTAAAATACTGTCTCTGAGTGTATCTGGCTCTGTTGTTCTGGAAGTTACGCTGCTCTTTGAAGCACACAAGTCACTGTCGTATTTTTAAAATTACTAAGGCACTAAACTGTAAATTGAGCTGCAGATCTTGGAAGAGGAAGCAGTGTCATATTCTTCATGTAGTAGGAGTTTCTCTTGGCTTCACTGATGGCAGCGATGGTTCTGGCCTAAAAGCTGCTGCAGTTGGTTATTCCTCTTTCTGGATTGAGTCATATAACTCCCTTTATATTTTAAAAAGTGGTTTCAAATTTGAGTCTGGACCCAGTCTCTGTTCCTGTCTGCTTATTCTTACTTTCTATGTCATCTTCTGGCCTGAGTGTTTGTGCAGCTCAGTAGTGAACTGGTCCAGCTGAGGAATAACCAGTGATAAAGTGTTTCTTCCTCTTCTCCCTGCCCTCTAAAGATGGATTATTTTCCCCGTCTGATTAACTGTGCATTTGCATGAATGCTTTCATGCCTGAGCAGTGGTGGTAGCAGGGAGCAGATACCGGGCAGGGTAAGCAGCTTGGGAGCAGTTGGGGCCAGGAGCTTCCTAAGCAGATGCTGTGTGTGGGATGACCATAACCTTTCAGTTGTAAGTCCTTTGAAGAGTGTGTTTCAGATTTCAGTTTTAGTGTAATTAATATTAACCTTGTCCCACAGCTTTTGGAGAGTTTTTAATAGTTTGGTTCTTTCCAGATTTTTTTAATCTATTTTTTTGAATACACAGTCTGACTTGAACTAATTGCTTTGCCATTGTCCCATACTAGAAATTCTATGCTTATGCTATTTTTTCAGATCTTTCCCCTAATAAAGGCTTCAAGGAAGCAGATGCTGTATTTAAAAGAGGCTTTTTCCTTGGAGCTTTTTTTCCTTTGGGAAGACCCTAGAGAGGTTGTTAGTATCTTACCAGTGTGTACACCACCACTGTGGTAGAGTGGGGCCTATGCTGCTGAAATAGTAATACTTCTTTCCTCTCATCCCGTGACAACTTTATTATTTCGAGTTATTCTTGGCCTTCAAATAGAAACCTTGCAATGAGTAGCATGAGTTTCTGGCTTCAGGAATAACAGACGGTAACCTTAATCATAGAGCTCCAACTGTCCTCAAAGCATTTGAACCTCATTGGTGTTGTTTTGTCTCTGCCAGGTATTAAGTTGCATTGAGAGCACTTCTCTCAGTAGAAAAATAGAGATGCTAATACGTAGGTACTGCTCCTAGGCATGTCAAGTTCAATGCTTGGGTGTTGCAAAGTTGCTTTGAATTGAGCTGTTGAACTCATAGGTGCCACCACCATGTACAGTGGACAGCCTGTTCATGAGGTCTCACTTGTGGAAGTGTAAATGTGACCTTACATCTTCTAAGCAAGATCCTTGGTACATCGAGAGCAGAGGGTATTTGTAGGCTAGGGAGGAGACCACCCCGCTTCCATGCAATATGGCTGGAAAAAATGTTCTAACACTACTAACTGCTCTTTAAAAGAAGAAAATGGATAAATGGGGGGGGGGGGGGGTGGTAACTGGCATTTTTGGTCTTAAAATGCCTTTCACCCAACTAACCTGTGCTTAGTATGAGATATGTATGTGGAGTGAGCTTCTACCAGATGGATACTAAGATTGAATATGCAAGACGCAGAAGACGAGAAATGAGAGAAACTAAGGGAATAAAGAGGTGTTTTTATGATGCTAAATGAGAATGTGAAGAATACTTTGTATAGTTCTACACTGCAGTCATAACACAGACTTATTCTTGCTTTGTGCATAAAAAAATTAAAGACCTTACCTAGCAGTGCTCTTTGTAGTAGTGCTGTGCTGGTTTTGGCTGAGAAGGGGTTAATTCTCCTCACCGTGGGGGGGCGGCTGCCTTTCCAGCTTCCCGCGCTCTGCCGCGTGGCGGGGGGGGGGCTGGGAGGGGCAGGGCCATGGTGGGGGCGGCTGGCCCCGACTGGCCAATGGCAGGTTCATTCCACACCATGTGACACCGTGACCAGTATATTGAGGGGGGGCAGTGGCGGCTCGGTGTAGGGTCGGCGAGCGGCTGTGTCGCGGGCAGTTTGTTCCGGCGGTTCGTTCCCCCTCTCCCCTCCCTTCCCCCTCCCCCGGGGCTTTGCGCCTCTCGTTGTTCTCCTTTACATTGCATTTCTACTGTTGTTTCTTTTAATTTTAATTATTAAACTGTTCTTATCCCAACCCACGAGCGTTACCCTCCTGATTCTCTCCCCCATCTACCGGTGGGGAGTGAGCGAGCGGCTGTGTGGGGCTGAGCTGCTGCTAAACCACAAGAAGTGCAAAAGGCGATGTTATATTTAAAACAAACAGGAAAAAAAAAACACCAAAAAAACCCAACAAAACACAAAAATCCAAACCAGCCCAACAACAGTGAGGAGCTGGAGTAATTTGTGCCTGCTTGCCAGGTTGTAGTCTTTCATGTGAAACCAGGTGTTTAAAAATAATCTTTCTTCCCTTTTGCCATTAATGGAAACTTTTCTAAGGTTTGACTTTTATCTTTGCATCACTTGAGCTTTGTAATTCTTTGCTTTGTAGCTTGTCAGCAGTTACCTTCTGTTCTTCCTCCTTGCTCCTGTGTAATCTTTAAGTGTTCAGAATGCTACCAAAGACTTGTAATCCAACTTGAATGTGCTGTTCAAGGCTGGGGGAGGGGGGAAGGAGTCCGATGAGATGGTTGTGGTGCTAGGCAAACTTAACGCTCCTGGGAGGAAAAAGTTATGCTTGAAAATGGGCATTTATTGTTTGAGACAATCAAGTGGTAAGTACAGCTGTGCTGATACCTTCCATGTTGTTATTGTGTGAGTTAAGCAATGTTCATTTGTACCTGGTTTGAATCTTCCTCTTTACGTATAAAACACTTTAACATGGTCTGCACTTAATATGTCTCTTCCACAGTAATCACGAGGAGTTGATATGAAAGCAATCATACCCACTTAAGAGTTTCATGTGAGATTCATTCTTAGAAGTTCAGCACACATTGTTTTTCATGAAGGAAATAAAAAATGCTTCTCCTGAGTTGCAGCGAGTGCTGGTATTGAAGTCCAGAGCATTTCAATTTCCCTCCTTGTTTCTTCTCTGTGTTTTTTTCAGCCCAAGTGGTAAAAAGTTCCGAAGCAAGCCCCAGCTGGCACGCTACCTTGGGAGCTCGATGGACCTGAGCACTTTTGACTTCCGCACAGGAAAAATGTTGTTGAATAAAATGAACAAGAACAGACAGAGGATGCGCTATGACTGTTCCAACCAAGTCAAAGTAAGACTAAGATGCAGTGGCAGTTTTCCCCTTTCTGTCTGCTGTTGTACTGACCAGACTGCCTCTCAGAATAACATCAGTGATAGCGTGAAAATGTAATTAATGTGTGAAACTGGAGTTGTGTGAGATAACATCTCTGTTATGGGGTGCTGGAGAAATACTGCAATTCACTGGTTCTTCCAGGGTACTGATACCATGGAAGAATATTGCAGTACTGCTAAATCAGAGGGACTAGAGAGAGGGCTGGCAGCTTTTTCTCCTCCCCTCCCTTCTCCAGCACAATCTCCTCCAGAGCCCCAAATCTCCAGCTGACTCCTGTGGCTGTGCAGCAGCTCTGCTGTGCTCTGGCATTCGGTTTGGGGGAGGAGGGAAGAGTGGTGTGGGGCAGCAGGGATGAGGAGGTAACGCAGCCTCCCACGAGCGATTCTACTCCCTGGAGCTATCTGTAGGCAGTGCTGGGATCTTGGCTTTGGAACTGATTTAAGGAGGGGATGCATTTTGGGCGAAAAGCTGAAGAGACAAAAGGATGGCAAGGCCTATTTGTAGAACACAGTAAAAGGGTCTGTGTTTGGCACCTGGTAATTTTGATTAAGGTTTAGTCAAGATTACAGTGACATAGGTATACGGCCTGCCTGGAGATATTGGCTCAAGTCATTCTTAAATATCTTCATCAGATGCCAAAAGCTTTTTCAGAACCCAAAAGCTTATGTCTATGCACTTAAATGAAGTGAGGAAAATAGTATAATGCTTATTTTCCAAGTATGTCAGCCAGTCAAGAATCATCATCGTAGTGACTGGAACATGTACTTACAATGCTAGGTGCTGTAGTGATATTTTAAAAGAAACATGCCTTGCTGCAGAGACCAGCAGCTAACACACATCTCATAGGCTAAGAATTCTGCCCAAACCTTTCAATAATGTACGAATAGTTCTCATTGGCTTATAAATGGATTAGCACACAGAAGATTCAGAATTATATTTGTCCTGAATACCTCTTTTCTACATCTTATGAATAAATATGTTAAGCAGACGTGGTGTCTACATCCTCAGGAACAAAGTATGTCCTACAGCCATTTCAAGACTTGCATGCATGTTGGATCTCTGGAATGAGGAATGGTCTTCCTATGTTTCCACTAACATAAAATGCAGCCTTGTAGTGAAAACTTGATTGTTACGAGCTCCATTTAAAACCTGAATTCTGTTAAGAATTGAAGGTTAAAAAAGCGACCAAGGTTCCAGCTGTATTGATTTGTTTACTGGTGTCAACAACTGGATTTAAACAGAACGGTTTAGCATGGTTTCTGGAGGCACAAAACGGTCTCTAAATCCCACTTCATAATTTTTTCTAATTATTACAAATATTGTGTTGAAATTTTGTGTTTGAGTGATCTACAGGAGGCTTGTGAAAGTGCAAACTCAGTGTTCCAACTCCTAAATTCTGTCACAACTGGGATAAAACCGATGTGTGTAAACTAGAATGAGAGGAGGCTAGTATGTTAAGTAGAGTGTGAGAGTGGAAAACTTAGTTTAGTTTTGATAAGTCTAAGGCAAGATTTGAATGTAGTTATGCATTTGTAACAGTCTTAACTCACATAGCTTGAGATAAGATGAGTTTTCAAGTCCATGAACTCTTCTTTTCCCTGCTGTACATGTTTATGGCTGTTAGTAGCATTTTAGTAAATTGAAAATATTTTTGGGGCTTTTCCACTCCTTCTGTTTTGAAATTTTTAGGGCAAGCCTGATTTGAACACAGCGCTGCCCGTCAGGCAGACAGCCTCCATATTCAAACAACCTGTCACAAAGATCACAAACCATCCCAGCAATAAGGTGAAGAGTGATCCTCAGAAAGCTGTGGACCAGCCACGGCAGGTAAGGCTTGTAGCTTAGTAGCTTCTTCTCCAGAACAAAGAAACTCCTCGTTTTGCTGCTGGGAGGGTCCCAAAATAAACCGCTTTAATTTTGTGATGCTGCAGAAGTAGTCCATGGCAATTTGAAGTCTCTGATATTTCGGAAACAATAATTTACACTGCTCCCAGCTTTAAAATCAGAACAAAAGCCATTTCCAATAGATAGTTAATATGCTGTCTGCACTGTGTTTTATAAATTATCTACAAGTTTAGACAGGTGTCACAACCACTTTAGGGGACGTTTGCATTGTAATTAGAATCACTGTCAAATGTTCCAGTTGTATAAGAAGTCTGTGTTTCAAGAAATCCCTGTTCCTGTACCGACCACAAAATGTGGTATTTGTGACGTAGTGCAAGGGACTGTGCAAGGGTATCCCCTGCATGGGCCTGTTTTTCAGATGCCTAGATCGTTATTAGTTAACTCTACCTGTATGAATAAGGTCATAAATTCACTTGGAATGTTGTCATTAATACAAAATCAAAGCGTGTTTCTTTTCATACTGTGTATTTGTGAACAAGAGAATATGCCACAATTAAAGGAAATCTTTCAGCTTAATTTCATCTAGTGAAAGGATGCAAAAAGGGTGCTTAGGACAAGTGTGGTTCGAAGTTGGGCACTGGTAAAATAAGATGTACCTGTTCCAAGCAGCCTTTGGAAGGCATTCTCATTTCATTAATATTACCTGGAGCTGACAGCCTCTTGTCTCCACGGAGCTCACACCAGGGATTCTGAGAGTCCTTTCCTGTAGTGAGTCCATCTTTATACCTTTTGGAAAATTAGGTGTTCAGCTGCATTAGATGTTCAGATGCTGACATCAGTACCTTTTAAACTCTTGTAGGTCTGGTGGAATGATATTTTAATTCCAAGAGGGAAAGTGATTTCAGTAAAATTTTAAAAATACCTTATAACATACCCACCTCTCACATTGAAAACCTTTTCTGTAAATTTAAAAACTACCTTTCACAGAATCACAGAATCTCAGGTTGGAAGGGACCTCAGGGATCATCTAGTCCAACCTTTCTAGGAAGAGCACAGTCTAGACAAGATGGCCCAGCACCCTGTCCAGACGACTCTTGAAGGTGTCCAACGTGGCCGAGTCAACCCCTTCCCTGGGGAGATTATTCCAGTGGTGACTGTCCTCAGCGTGAAAAATTTCCCTCTGGTGTCCAATTGGAATCTCCCCAAGAGCAACTTGTGTCCATTCCCCCATGTCCTCTCCATGTGACTCCTTGTAAAAAGGGAGTCTCTGCCTTCTTTGTAGCTACCCCTTAAGTACTGGTACATGGTGATGAGATCCCCTCTGAGCCTCCTTTTCTCAAGGCTGAACAAACCCAGTTCTCCCAGCCTATCCTTGTATGGCAGCTTCCCAGTCCTCTGATCATCTTGGTGGCCCTTCTCTGGACCCCTTCCAGCCTGTCCACATCCTTTTTGTATAGGGGGGACCAGAACTGTACACAGTACTCCAGGTGTGGCCTGACAAGCGCTGAGTAGAGCGGGATAATGACTTCTTTCTCTCTGCTGGCGATGCCCTTTTTGATGCAACCCAGCATCCTGTTGGCCGCCTTGGCCGCAGCAGCCACTGTTTGCTCATGTTGAGCTTTCTGTCTGCCAGGACCCCCAGGTCCCTTTCCACAGAGCTGCTCTCCAGCCAGGTGGATCCCAGTCTGTGCTGCACTCCTGGATTATGTTTTCCCAGGTGCATGACCTTACACTTGTCCTTGTTGAACTTCATAAGGTTCTTGCTGGCCCACTCCTCCAGCCTATCCAGATCTCCCTGCAGAGCAGCTCTCCCTTCTGGAGTGTCTGCTTCCTCACTCAACTTGCTGTCGTCAGCAAACTTCATCAGGCTACACTTGATGCCCTTATCCAGATCACTTATAAAGATGTTGAATAACATTGGGCCCAATATTGATCCCTGGGGGACTCTACTTGTGACAGGTTGCCAGTTTGAGGAGGAGCTATTTACCACCACCCTTTGGGTGCAGCCTGTCAGCCAGTTCCCCACCCACTGCACAGACCACTTCTCTAGGCCATAACACATCAATTTCTCCAGGAGGAGACTGTGGGGGACCGTATCAAAGGCCTTGGAGAAGTCCAGGTAAACAATGTCCACTGCCCGCCCCATGTCAACCAGGCAAGTCACTCTGTCATAGAAGGCCACCAGGTTTGTCAAGCACGATCTGCCTTTAGTGAAGCCATGTTGGCTTTTCCCAATCACGTGCTTCATTTGACTTGTGATGGCCCCCAGGAGGATTCGTTCCATAACTTTCCCAGGGATTGAAGTAAGGCTGATGGGCCTATAGTTACCCGGCTCCTCCCTCGAGCACTTTCTGAAGTGTGAGTGAGGTTCTATTTGAAATGGAGTTGGGTGGTGTGTTTTGGGTTTTTTTGTTGTTTGGTTTGGGTGTGTGTGTTTGGTTTTGTGTGGGGTTTTTTTTGTTTGGTTGTTTTTTTTTAACAGGTTGGTGGGGTTTTAGCATGGTTTCCTAAGGAAGTAGAGCATGTGTGTTTATAGTGTTGTTCCTATTTCTATAAACCCCTTGGCTAGTTAAGACTGTAAAAGAGGACACTAAAGATATGACACTGATATGCAAAACACTAGGCTGGATAGATATTTGTATCCCTGCTGTGGAAGAGATTGATATGTGAGCACAGACTGATGTGTGAGTGTAATCTGTCAGACAGCAGAGAGCAGCCCCAGCGCACAGAGGTGGTGTAATCTGGCCTGTGCGGTTTCTCTGCTCACATTACCGTGTATTGTAATGCAGCTTCCTAGGCTCTGCTTGTGCTTTCCTTACATAATCCTTTTTCTTTTTATGACATTGGCGTCTGTTTTCTGAGAAGGTCCTTTAGAGGTTCTTAGCTATGTATGTGTGTGTATATATAAAAAATATATATACTGTATGTATAAGATATATACACACATATTGGTTTATATGTTTCTTTTTCTGTTATATAGCATGGGATAGGGCATACCTGCTCTTTCTTGTGTCTTTCTCTGCATTATATGTCTACAAGTCTGTTAAATTATAACTTCACTACAGTCTAGTAAAATATTTTATATTTTAACCTCTGGTCAGCAGACTCCAGGTGTTTCTTCAAAATTTGAAAGCAGTGCTGAGTCCTACCATGAAAGTCACAGGCTAGAGAATATCCAGCCTCTGTGTTTTAGCTCTGACTGTCCTTATTCCCCTTGCTGGGAACTGGCAGTTGGAAAAGTAATGCGAGTTCAGTTGCACTCATATTTGGGCAGGCATGAAGAGGGGACACGTGTGGACTGTTTGGGGTAAATTCTTTGTTTCCTAAAATCTAGGTAAAAGTGCTTTCTTGGAAGACAGATGGTACTCCAGCTATTCATTGATCATCCTTATAGAGTGAGAGTTGAAGGTGTATCTAGGCATGGTGTCTGACTTTCCACCAAACCATGCATTCACATGCTCTTAAGCTTGAGGAGAAGCTGTGATTCAAAATACAGCAAAGGACTGGATGTGGTTATTCTCGTGAGACACTGCTAGAGAGGAATAAAATAACGCTTTACCTTGGGAAGAGCTTTGATACCATCTTGCATTCCATAACTTCTGTGGTATGTGTGAGACAGCAAGAGGGGAATAGGAGTGTCAAAAAGGCTGTCCCACACTATGTGCGCTTCGATGAAAGCCAGCGAGCCTCGCCTTGCTGTTCCAGTTCAGAATCAGTGAAAGTACCAGACCCTGCAAGAAAACAAAGTCTCTTTCAAAGTAGCAAATCAGGACAGAGTTGTGGGCCTGACTGGCGATGGGGATTGTTCCCTGTGCGGCAGCTCCCTTCTGTAGTAAATCCAATACAAAATTGTCTGCAGCAGTGTTCTTCCCTCATTTGATAGTAAGCAGGTGCTTTGTGTAGCTGTCAATTCCATTTGTTTTGTGCCAATAAACACTTTCTTTGATGTTAGCTCTTCTGGGAGAAGAAATTAAGTGGACTGAATGCTTTTGACATTGCAGAGGAGCTGGTGAAAACAATGGACCTTCCAAAAGGTTTACAAGGTAATCAGGGTCTGCCCTTAACTCCAGGGGTGGCATTTTGATACTGATCAGCAGTGATCTGAAGCTATTGTGTTTGACCTCCCTGTTGTCCAGTGCTGTGGCAGTTCCTGCTTCAGCAGGAACTGTTAGTGCTCTGCCAGGGAGGCTCTGTGCCCTCCCTCCTCAGGGGATACCCAAGCAAAGCTGCTTTTTTTTTTTTTTTGTTCATTTTCCAGAAGCAGAATGGAAACAGCTTCCATTCCCAATTTGGGTTTTTTTTGTGTGACAGAATGAGGTTTAAATAACCTTGGAGAGAGTTGTACAAGTGCTGTTGGAAGTGTTTAGGACTAAGATTTATGTTGTGTTAGCTTTCTAAATGACAGTACCTGCTTTGCCATTAAAGTTTAAATAATGCCTGTTGTCCTGATTTGCTGTTCTTTGTCTCGTGCAAAGTCGATTATCGCCTTTCCTCCCACTTGCAGGGGTTGGACCTGGCTGCACTGATGAAACCCTTCTCTCTGCTATAGCTAGTGCCCTGCACACCAGCACTATGCCGATCACCGGACAGCTGTCTGCGGTCGTAGAGAAGAATCCTGGAGTTTGGCTAAATACCTCACAGCCGCTTTGCAAAGCATTTATGGTGACAGATGAAGATATTAGGTATTAACCAGAAATATCACTGTCCTGGAACAAGTTTCCTTGTGGTACCCTCCTCCCTTCCCCCCCCCCTTTTTTTTTTCTTTCTTCTTTTTCAATGGCAAGTTTAAATGTCTGATGGAGCACTATTGCTTGCTGAATTAATTTGAATGCTTCTTTATCAGTAGAGTAAAAAAAAATTATGGGACGCTGCTCTCATACAGGCGTGTACTAAAGCCTATTATTTTTATTTTGACCATGCTCAGTTACTCTGAGGTTTCAGGTTCATATTTGTTTTTCATGTCAGAGTATGTCCCCTTTTATTGAAAAAGTTGTCTGAATTTGGGTAACCTTGATTAAGGTGCTTCTAAGCAAAGAAGGGATGTGAGAAATCCTGAAGTGTGATTTGATTCTCTTCACCTTACTTTGTGTCAGCACAAGAGCAAATGAAAGCACTAACTGCTGCGGTGGCAGCAAACAAGGGTGCAATTTATTTAGCTGTAGCTTGTTTTCAGTAATGAATTAGATTGCTAAATCAAGACCGATGAAATTCAGCTTTAAGCACTTGATAGAGAACTGAATATACCGAAGACACTAACCTGAAAGCACACTACTTTGCATTCATTAGCAGTGTTTAAAGGTAGTAATTGTTTTGACTGTTCGACTGATAAATCTTTTTGAATTACAGGATGACTCTTTTTTCTGTACTTGATTTATACATGAATGTCCAGGAAAAATGGTCTGCTTATAACTTCATGATTTCCTGTGGCTGGGATGAAATAGGAGTCCCATGAGCCACAGATTGTTGATCATTAATTTACTATGACTTTGACAGAAAAGGAGCTGTAAAATTTAATGTTGTGACTCAAAGGGAGTATGAGCAAAAAGATCGAAACGGTCAGAAACTCCACTTTCTCTAGGCTCATTTTTGGAAATCTGAGCAGAGTAGGCTGACTTTCTTGTTTAATAATAGTACTAGGAATTTAAATAAAAAGAAAAATCATGAGTCAGCTGCTAGATTAGGAAAATTTCAGCTGGAATTAAAAATGGTACAATCAATTCTAAGGACCTGTAATAGGAAATATTGGACAACATTTTAAAGTGTTTCTTTCTGCTTCATTTACAGTATAATGCCAGGCAATATTTTTACAATGCAATTGTTACAGAAGGCTGTTCCAAAGCCATGCTTGTCTGCCAGCCTCGTGCATGAGGGATTTAAGATTCCTTTCCTTTGAAAGGGATGACTTTGAGGATTGATGTCAGTGTTCATTGATTTGGGTTAGGAAGCAAGAGGAACTGGTGCAGCAGGTGCGAAAGAGGCTGGAGGAAGCCCTGATGGCTGACATGCTTGCCCATGTAGAGGAAATAGCGAGAGACGGGGAAGCTCCTTCAGAGAAAGGAGGAGGTGAGGAAGGAGGAGAAGAGGAGGAGGAGCAGGACCATGACCAGGAGATGGAAAATGTATAGTCCAGGTAATGTGACAGCATCCTTTCTCACCTTCAATTGTACTTCACTGAGGGCAGAAACATTTTCAGAAGGGGTCTTAGTATATATTGACCTATCTTTGCTTTTTAGCATGCACTTTTAAAGGTGTAGTAGCCATGCTTTCAGGAAAAAATAAAATATTTTGATGTGTGTGATGTCTGGTGAGTGCTTGTGTTGTCATGGAATGTTCTGGGCCTTATGTCTGTGTCAGATGGGCTAAGAGTGTAACCAGAACGTGTATGTAAGCGCTTGAAGGATTCTGTCTTGAAAATGGATCAGTTCTTACAAAAATGTTTGTCTTGTCATGTCAGGGTTTTTTCCCCCTGCTTGCTTATTTATTACTTCCTATGATAGGCAAGAGGACACTGTGGGCAGAAAGGACCTTTTGAGGTGTTAAAAAAAAACCATGTAGACATGACACCTCAGGCCATGGTTGAGGGGGCATGGTGGTGTTGGGTTGATGGTTGGACTTGATGATCCTAGAGGTCTTTACCAACCTTAATGATTCTGTTCTCTGACAGCTGCCATTGTATGGACTCAATTTCTCTCCCTGCCTGCCTTTTTCTCTTGCTTTTGCATATTTAGTACGCATTTTCTTGCAGGGTATGTTAGAGGGCACATTTGTGGAATTTTTAAAATAATATTTGTAGAAAGTTAGAAAAAGGCAACCTGCCTGTCAAAAGAGGGAGGTTGCTAAAAGCTTTATATGCTCTGGGAATTCATAAACTGAAAGTAATGGAAGAAGGTATATATTAAAAATCTGGAAACTTCTGAAAAGTTTAAGATGGTGTAACAGCAGTAACTAGAGGATTCACAGAAATGTGCCTTTACATTGTGCATCCCTTAAAAGTATCGCAGAGGGCTTGCTTCTTGTTCTCGAGTATATGTCTGACTTTCACTTGTGCAGTGAAAGTTTTTAAAGTGCTGAATAATGAATCGCTACTGTGTAGCAATGCAGAAAAAAGCAGATATATAAGGTCAAGTCAGGACACACCCACAGGAGTTCCCTTAAATGTTTTATGTTGCACTAGATGGGGACAGTGCGCCATGCTATGAAGCAGTTTTTCCTTGCTGTGTTCCTTTGATGTAACCCTAGCTAGGAGCACTGTATGTGTCGTCAGTGGAGCTTGTGCAGTGAGATGAAAACAGAACTTACTGATTTTAATTTTTGAATCGTTTTAAGTTTTAGCCTAAGAGCAGCAATTAGTGTTCTGTCACTGAAATAGGATAGCCGATACCCTGGGTGCGTCATTATGTAGACTCCAGAGCCTGTGAGGCGCAAATCAAGAATGTGGAGGTGAAAAAGAAGAATTTTTAGGATGAATAGCAGAAGAGACAAGCCCCTTTGGAGGGAGTGGAAGCTGTAATTCAGGTGGAAGGAAGAGTGATTTATATTAAGCAATCCTTCAAGCTGGAAGGGCGATTATAACATGAAATCACAGAAACACAGGTTGGAAGGGACCTCAGGGATCATCTAGTCCAGCATTTCTAGGAAGAGCACAGTCTAGACAAGATGGCCCAGCACCCTGTCCAGACGACTCTTGAAGGTGTCCAACGTGGCCGAGTCAACCCCTTCCCTGGGGAGATTATTCCAGTGGTGACTGTCCTCAGCATGAAAAATTTCCCTCTGGTGTCCAATCGGAATCTCCCCAAGAGCAACTTGTGTCTATTCCCCCTTGTCCTCTCCATGTGACTCCTTGTAAAAAGGGAGTCTCTGCCTTCTTTGTAGCTACCCCTTAAGTACTGGTACATGGTGATGAGATCCCCTCTGAGCCTCCTTTTCTCAAGGCTGAACAAACCCAGTTCTCCCAGCCTATCCTTGTATGGCAGCTTCCCAGTCCTCTGATCATCTTGGTGGCCCTTCTCTGGACCCCTTCCAGCCTGTCCACATCCTTTTTGTATAGGGGGGACCAGAACTGTACACAGTACTCCAGGTGTGGCCTGACAAGCGCTGAGTAGAGCGGGATAATGACTTCTTTCTCTCTGCTGGCGATGCCCTTTTTGATGCAACCCAGCATCCTGTTGGCCGCCTTGGCCGCAGCAGCCACTGTTTGCTCATGTTGAGCTTTCTGTCTGCCAGGACCCCCAGGTCCCTTTCCACAGAGCTGCTCTCCAGCCAGGTGGATCCCAGTCTGTGCTGCACTCCTGGATTATGTTTTCCCAGGTGCATGACCTTACACTTGTCCTTGTTGAACTTCATAAGGTTCTTGCTGGCCCACTCCTCCAGCCTATCCAGATCTCCCTGCAGAGCAGCTCTCCCTTCTGGAGTGTCTGCTTCCTCACTCAACTTGCTGTCGTCAGCAAACTTCATCAGGCTACACTTGATGCCCTTATCCAGATCACTTATAAAGATGTTGAATAACATTGGGCCCAAATCTCTTTGGCCTTTGGGAGATACCATCTTATATCTGGGCTCTCTGTATTTTCCTGTTTCACCACATCACTAACGGTAGCTTTATTTGGACAGTGAATATCTCATGTTCCTCTCCACTACAAAGATTGGGCAACAGCAAAGAACCAGGGCAAACTGTCTGCTGAAGATGGAAAAACAGGAGACAAAGAAATAGATATGTTATGGCAATGGCCTTATTCTTTTAAGGGCTAACTTGCTATAAAGATATTAAAAGTTCTTATTGACTTACAAAGTCTTTTTTCCCCTCTTTCTTCTAGGGAGTTCCATCTAAGAATTCCCAGTATAAACCCTATCAGCAGGGTCAGCTCAACAAAGCCAAGAGTGTCTGCTGAGTAAATTGCGCCCACAATCCAACTGTACCTATGAGCATTTTGACGTACACTTCAGGAAACGATGAAAAGCTGATGGTTCATTAATTGCTGGGTAGTTTTGAAGATGGAACTTGACCAAACTCTACTTCCCCTCTTTTTTCTATAGGGGTAGGGTAATGGGGAATGCAAAAGTGGGAGGGAATAACAGAATAAAAAATGGTGGGAGGGAGAATACTAGGAACCAAATTTCCTGTCTTTTTTTTTTTTTTTATTGTGGGTCAGCAATAGGTGATACATTTTTAACCTTTTCTATCAAAGTACTTTTAACAATGACCCATAGAAACAATTTTCTCTCTAACAAAGCGAGAGAGATGCTGTTTCACTCCTTGGCTACTCTGCTGTAGGCTACCTGTTTGTACCAGACTGTAGGGAGGTCAATTTATGTTGTGGATTGTCATTCCATGTGTCAGTTTGGGTCACTGAATTTCCTTTTCCTCGCAAGACCACATTGGTCTTGGAAGTGTAGTCTCAGAGATGAACTGCCAGTGCCTCTTCCAGCTGATGTTTTGATTAGTAGGGGAAGTTACACTTGAGGAATTGGTCTTACAACAATAGCAATCGGTTTTTTAGTTAGTTCCAGCACAACTGTGCGCATTTTTGATACGGAGTTGTGCATATGCCCAAGCATAGCCGAATAGAGTTTTGAAGATAAATATACCCACTCTATGGTATATTTTGCTTTGGTTTAAGTCCAGTCAGAAGGAAGGATGACTCATTTCTGACTGACAATGAGAAGAACTTCCTCCTTTCTCTTCTGGTGCCAAGAACCCCGACCTCTGTTTCTGTGTGTGTGGAGGGAAGGGGATCCATTCCAATAGGTGTGTCTACACATCTGCTTTCGTGTGCAGTAATGTTCTGACCTCTTTTAAAACAAGAAAGGAAAAAAGGTTGATTTTTCTATAATTGATATCTAAAAACAAATTTAAAGCTTTTTATTAAGTATTAAATCTTTCTTATTTGCATGTGCAGTGAAGTGACCAGCATTTTGTGTCCAAAAAGGAAACTATGTGAAACCTGCCTTAATGTGTTTATAAGTATTTGGCTTCACCATGGGTACCTTGATTGATTCCTCAGTCTCTTCTAGTACATCTGTGAGCATATTGGGGTAACTTGTGGCTAAAAAGGGGTTTATCTGGGGAGGGAGAAGAGGGAGAGGGGAGGAAGATGAGAGTTTATAGCTTGGAGAATGTGTTGACTAGGTTACAAAAGTTACTTTAGTCTTAGGGTATCCATTGCATAATTCATGCATGGACATCTCAGCTGAGAGTACAGTATGAAGTGGTGGATTAAATATTGTGCTGCTAGCCGATTGTACAAGTTGTTGGTATCCCAAAACTTGGGGAAGAAAGTAGCTCCCAGAGCCTTTATCATGTAAGAATGATTAGCGGTGACCACAAGGGACCAGGGGAGTTACCTGGAAAGTAATAGCCTTTGGGAGTAGTTCAGCTTAGTGGTCTGAATAGGTTTAAGCTTCTTGAAAAAAATCCCATGCCAAAGTGACTGATACTATATTAACTCTTTTGTTAAAGACTTGAAAATACAAAAGTCTCTGATATTGCTCACTTGGAGTACTGCAAGAAGACTGAATTGTACTTTGCTGCTGCTCTACCAGGTATTGCTTTGGGGAACCTTACCTGGTACTGCAGCCAGTGAAAATTATTTTCCTTTTTGAACAGTTTGTTACAGTTGTTGTTACGTAAATCTGTCCTCTTGTAATTCATTGTGTTGAATTAAATGTTTCTCACAAAGCAGAGATTCTTCTAGTCTGTGCCAAGTCCCTACCTGGAGTTTTTGTGCTACGCCCCTTCCAGTTATTTCAGGGGAGATGCTCTTGCATTTTTCTTGTGGGCTCCATTCTGAGATTTGGGTCTTGGTATTTGGGACCCAGCAGAGGGGAATACAGAGTGAAACTTGTGGAAAGCCAGTTCATCTTGCTGCAGAGTCTTCCTGTGTCCTCACGAAGTAAGAGGCTGCCAAGGTGTCCCTTCTAACGGGCAAGTTGCTGATACGGTCCTTTGAATCGTGACTCTAGCAGTTTATCACCCATACTACAGGTGTTCTTTTGACGATGGCAATCTTGTTCTTATATTTTCTTTTTAAAAACTTGTTTAATATCTAGTGATGTCTTTACTTTTATTTGAATTTAAATATATTGTAAGCATATGTAGTACCAGAACTTAGGTGATTGGGGTGTTGATGCTAATATTTTGATGCACTGAATATCAAGTTTAAATTGCTGCCAGCTTGTGTGCCAGCTCTTTTCTTTTCACCACTCTTACCTTCCCTGTCCAGCTCTTTCTTTCATCCAGTCCTTTAAAAAGTTTATTAATGTTCTCATTCGTATGGAGGAGTTGATTGATCAAAGTACCAAAAAGGGGCCCAGGACTCCTATCACATCCAAAGAAACTTAACTAACTTTACCTGCTGATCAAGACAGGTAAGTAAATAAATATGTTCCTTTTAAATGACCCTGATGTCTTTCTCATGTTGCTGCAATAACAACTGGATTGGTTTGTCTTGTCACAGCCTACTGCCATGGACGTGACCGATGGGCATATAGTGGTCTGCCATCACTGTATCCCCGAGGTGGAGAAAGCAGTTGCTACTTGACGTGTATCTTGTAAAGCAGATGATTAGTAAAGAGCGTACTTAAGAAAAGTAATTGAGTGGAATTGGGGCAAAACTTACCTTTTATTACTATACAGCAATTGTTACATGAGAACATATTAATATATGTCCATTGTTCTGTCTGAGATCAAGTTCATCTGCCTGGAGAAGTACTATGAGGGGATGCTTTGGAAACTGGTAATTCTCTCTGTCAACTGTGGTGATGCCTTCCTGCTGCCCTCAGATATTATAAATGCATGTAATACAGAGCTGCAATGTGAAATAGCGTTAGGCTTGCCCTGCCCGCTGTTTGCAGTGCTAAACTATTTTGATTATTTTCTACTAAAACAATAGTACCAAGCTCTGTGGATGGATAGTTGTACTGATATAGTTTAATCCTCTTTGGAGGTAATATATAAGCATATTCTTATGCGGCTTCACTAAGGGGTAGGATCTCGTCTGGTACAGCTAAGTTTTAGCATCTTTTTCTGTAGACAGTATAATTTGGGCTACTTATCACCTGAGTTCATAAAAGCTCCATTTCTTATGCTGTCATGCTCAATCAGGTTTTTCTTGTTTTATCTGGAAATGGCAGCCTGTCTGATTCTAGAGGGCACTGGTTGGAGGAGATGGGGGGATGGGCTGGTTTGGTTGATGTTGGTAGATAGGATGAAAACCCTCGAAATGCTGTTTTACTCTGCAAAGGTAACTTTGTAAAGAGAGACTCCTTGTTACTTAAAACTTCTGATTTTTATCTTTCGCAAAGTGTGCTGGGGCTGTTCCATTAAGATGGCACAATTTTACTTTCTCCTCTTTGTTTTGCAAAACTAACAGTGAAAGGGAATACAGTTATCTCTGTATCACCAGTGTTGTTTTTACTGAATTCTAGTTGGCTGAAATCTTGGGCAATCAAGAAAAGTAACAAATTTGAATGGATATTGGTACAGTCTGGATTTGCCCTGCAGAGCTTTTGTAGGTGGTTCTGCCCAAGAAAAGTTAGCTTGATTCATATCTGAAATTGAACTTGCTGACTGGCTGTTGAGCAAGAAAAGGGAGGAGTTTTCTTGCTTGTAAACTGAGCACGTCAGGAAGGCGAAAACAGTCACAAATGACATGGCTGGACTCTGGGAATGTAGGCATGTTAAACCCTGCATATGGAGGCTTTGGTGTCATGGCTGAGAGTTGTTTTCTAGTGATATTACGTGAAAAATATCTTTGAAGTTAGGATTCATGGATAAACATACCCTTGTTCTACTTCCCATGTGAAAGGAGGCTCGCCCAAATTAACATTCCAAATCAGAAGCGTATTAGTTTCATCAGTAAAACGCATTTCGGTTACTGTGGGAACTGAAAGCATGCTCTGTGTACAAGGCAAGTTCTGCTGAATGAAAGCTTTTCATCCGTGCTGGTTTATCAGCTACTGGTTGAGGTAATTTTGCTTCTTTATAGCTCTAGGAGGCTGTCCTACTGCTCTTTTCTTTAAAGAAAGAAAATGTTGAATGCGAGTATGAGTGAAGGTTTAAAAAATTCCATGTATTTTGCAGCTGTCTGGCTGAAAAAGAATCTTGTACAAACTGGCTGTGGTAATCTGAGGAATAGAGGGAAGGGACAGCAGGTTATCCTGTTAGTTAAAAGTTTTGTTGTCTCAAATTAGTATTTGTGCCAGTCCTATGAAAGGCACCCAGTTGCACAGCTCAAGGCTGCATCTATATATTTTCAAAAGGCTTTAAGTCCACTGATGCTACTATACCTTCTACAGAGCTGCTGGGTCACTCACTCTCTGCAGTACACACTGTGTAGCTGTACAGGAGCAATCTCCCTGGTTTAAGATTTTATCCTTCAAAACAGACAAGCTGTTCACCTGAAGCTTTCTTTCCAGGCTTATTTCTGTTGTTGGATTTAATCTTCTGTCCTTAAATTTCCTGACTGAATACTTACTCATCCCTCTCTAACTTTGTCTTGGCTCCTGCTTATCAACTTCTGATTGTTCTTTTCAGATCGTTATGAAACACATTCTTGCCTTTCTTCCCTCCTCTTTGCCATTGAATGTTACCTTGGTGGCAACTGTAACACTTCTGTATCTGGGAATGTATTTTAGCAACTTACCCCCTTGGTAGCTCCTCCAGATGAAAGAGAACAGTGTGCACAAGCCGGTGGCTCCGGCCAGGCTCCCTGGCAGCACTTATGGGTTTGGAGCAGCCATTGTAAATGGCAAGAGGCCCTGGGACCTGAAATGCAAAGTCTTGCACTTAAAGTGTGGCCATGTCATCTGCACCCAGATTCCCCACTACCTTCTCTTCAGATCTGTTCCTGGGGTCTGATAACCTACCTACACGCTCGGCTCCTCCTCCTGACTCTACACCTGTTGCTTGGGGTTCTTTTTTTCCACTCCTCTTTACTACTATGCAGGAGGTAGAGCGGGACTCTGAAAGGATAACTAGTCTTTCAGCACTTCTGAGTCATGTCCTTTTTGTCTTGCTTTAAAGAGAGCCCATTCTATCTAGACTGATCCTCCTGGTCCTCGAAAGGAAGGTAGGATAACATTTTTAAAGGGGGAGGGGGCGGGAGAATGTTTGTTTAATGAAGAAACAGTAAGTTTTCCAGGATTAACTCTCCAGTCAGACAACCCTATTTATTTGGGATTACATCCATAAGAACAATCTCCAAGAGTCCAGACGCCCATGCAAATCTTTGGATGATACCACTTATTCCCTGTCAAAGAAAATGCATATTCTTAGCTTTGTTGTTCTGAACAGAAATTTCTGCCCACGTGGGAACTGCTTTATCCCAGGCTTTTCCTTTGTAGTTGGTCGAGGTTCCCAGTGTTGCATATTTCAGCTCCCTGTTTTAAACGAGTGTGCAGGTAAACACGAGGAGGCGGTGTACTAATTCTGCAGCGCAGAAAATGTCTTGTGTAGGATGTAGTGAGCTACAAACTTTGGTTTGTTCTCAGACCAGCAGGGATCAACTCTGTTCCCTTGAACTAATGAGGGGAACCCGTTACCCTTCAGTTTGTCCCCATGACTAGCTGGAGTATGTGAGAGAACAGCATTTGCTAAATGATGTTTACAGTGATAGAGCATTTATGAGAATGAGGAGGAAAACACATGTTGAACTTCAGAATGACCCACCAAATTGGACTTGAAATTGTCAGGGTTATTGGTCAGCAATCAAATTTAGTATTGATAAGTACTGATATAACACTAACTGCTAGTAATAAATAATACCGAGTACTTTAAGTTAATATTTAATTCATTAAATAAATCTCTTAACGTTTAGTGGATTTTTTCTTACCTTGCAGAGTTACAAGTGGAAGTAGTTTGAGATGATGCAGATTTGGAATAGTAAGGCAACGAATGACCTCTTAAATGGTTTGTCTTTAGTGGCAAGATTCAGGAACTGCTCAGCTGTAGGAATCTGCTTTCATTTGAATATACAAAATACAGGTCTTCTGATAAACAGCCTCAGGTTTGAGCTTTTGGAAGGAGGTGAATACTAAAAAGTTATTACTTGGTTTTGTTTGTAATTTGAGTCCAGCTCTATGTCCTGGATTAGCCTATCAAGCACATTTTATGGGGTTTAGTGAGCTGAAGGGCTGTAAAACTTCAAAGCTTGGTGTACCATCTCTTGTTTTCCATGTTTTTACCTGATCTGCAGTTAGTTTTCCAGCAAGTGGCTGCTCCACAACTTCTCAGAAGTCATTAGCTGAAAGCTAGATTCTTCATGAATCTAATGCAGGAAAGAGATGTTTGCTAATGGCTTCCCCCAAAGTGCCTTTTCTCGGTGCTGCCGTAGTAGGGAAATCGTTCAGATGACATTGTGGTGGTACTAAGAGGTAACAGAAAAGCGGCCGCTCAGCCTGTCGGTGCTGGGAGGATCACAGTTGTCCATGTTTCGAGTTATATAATAGTTGGCCAGTTGTAGCATGTGCCTCTAACACAGTTTTTACGTGTCATGTTGACTTTGAGCCTCGTCACCTTGAGCTGTCTCCATATGGTGTTCCCTCAGTCAGCTACTTTGTGAGATGATTGATCTCAGACTTAGGTCATTTTTCAAGTTACAGATCTTGTCAATCTGTCTGGCTCCACCTACATGCAGTGATTCAGCTCCTGATGTGCTGAAATATTCCCCTTAAGCCTTCCCACACACAAGTAAGGACTTTTTAAATAATTCTTCTCCAAGCTGTACCACCTCTTCTGCGCTGTGCTCCAAGCCTGGATTTTTTTTGCACGATGTTGGCATGTGCTTGAAGAACAGTGCAGAAAGGAGAGTCTGATCTCCTAAAGAGTGAGAGGAGCATCTACAATAGTTCTCAAAGTATTTTTTTGTCCCTAAACTTTGGATCCCATTTAGAGCATTTGGCTAATGTGCTGTGATTTAGGCAAGTGGATAACTGGGGGGGTTTTTGGTTTGTGGGGGTGGGTGGGGTGTCCCCCCTATGTGTTCAGTAATGCCCTTTTTAGGGGTTGATCCACAGAAGGATGGTCTTTATAGCAGAACAGACAGTCTGGCTAGGGTGTTGTACCTTCTGCCTTTGCGCACTTGAGCTGGAGTAAGAGTGGCCGTTGCAAAGTTGTACTTGGGGGAGTTAGGCTTGCGTAGCTGTGGTGGTACTAACTCCTCTGCTGTAGTTATCACTCTGTTTCCCCATTCAGAAGACAGCTTAACAGGCTGTTACACCCCTGCTTCGCTTTAGTAAAGTGTTCTGTAATTCCCTGTACATACCCAGGGGATTGTATTGGTCACTTTGGGGGACGTCTTTGCTCTGTGGATGATCAGAGACTGAGTGGTTACAGGCAGCCCAAAGAGGCAGCAGAAGCAATTATGAATGAGCCCTAATTGGAAATGGGGAAACCACCTGGGGAGTGGCCTTGGAAGTGGCAAGTGTCTTCTCTCTTCTCTTGTGTTCAGGGAAGTTGGATCTTCTGTATGGTTGTGTTTCAGCAGAGTAGTTCTTTAGCACAGCTCAGTTTCTTTAATTTGTATAACCCATTTTCTCTGTTAACAGGAAACGCAAGTCTCTCAAATACCTGCTAATGACTCAGGTTAAAAAATACAAAGGCAACTTGGTGCAGTGAGTGAAATTAAGAATCTAAGAAAAAAGTGTTAACTAGTTCTGCTGAAAATAGAACAGATTAGAGGCATAACATCTACAAACCAGGTTTGCCAAAAGCACTTAAATTAACAACTGGCAGTTTGTCTGCATGTTGTTGGACTTGACGTAGTATCCCAAAAGGACTCTCTTGAGTACAGAGTAGGTAAGAATGGCAGTGTTTGGAGGCAGCATTGCAGTTTCTGGGGTGAGTTTGAAAGCCCGTGTACGACGCTTCTCATGGGGCTTGAGAGGTGGTGGCCTGCAGTGGCAAGGAGCGTGGTCAGTATTGGAGTTGCAGCAAGGACATAGGAGCCATACAGGTTGAGATACGGGTGTAGTCCGCTACCTTGGTGCAGGTTGCCGAGAGAAGTTAGTGTTGGTCATTAATGAGAGTTTTCTGCATTTTCTGGAAATGGGAGAGGCTGGGAATGGAGGGCTTGTACCGTTCTGTCTCAAGTAATGGAAACCCTGCTATTTTTAGTAGTTTAGTGGGGTGTTTCAGCTTACTAGGTTAAATATTTTGGCAAGTGAGAGCAGGAGATGTCTCCCAGCCAGCCTGTGCGGCTGAAATCTTCTGGTTTTGCTGCGTCTGTCCCTGGAAGAGAAGCTTCAGTCCGTGGTAGGCGCGAGCTCTCTGTAACGTGCCCAGAGCCTGGCAGCTCTCCAAACAGCTTCGCAGCATGGGATAGACAAGTCTGAAGTGGAAGGATTGCCAGAGCTGCGCTCATGCCAATGCATCCATGTGAGCACCGAGGAGTCTGGATGGATATGGACAGATCCTCCATGAAGCTGAGCTGTGAGCTCTTTGGGGGGAAAAAGAAGTTGCTACAGTCTTCCTCTGCGTTAGCCATCTAGAAAGAAAGAGCTGGTGGGAGCTCACTGCCAGGACCTGAAGGTAAAACAGGAGGAGAGGAAGCTTGTTACCTGTTTTTGTGAAACTTTTTAGCAGCTGGAAGGTGTTAGGTTTAGTTGGCAGCTAAGGGAAGTGGAAAGAAGTAAGGGGGCAGTTCCTTGTGGCTGGTATCTTGCCGGAAAGATCCCATAGAAGTTAAAGGTGACCCATTTGGAGTATCAGAAGGTGAAAGTCCTCCTTAGGAGTCACCAGCTGAAGGGCAAAACTTGGAAGCACGAAGACAGATGATGTGGCTCATATGTTTGGGCCACTGACCAGCAGGAGTTAATGTTTCCCAGGATCTGTGAAATGTGAACAGAGAAGCAGGGGTTTCTAGACCAGACACTGATGATTCTTGCAATTAAAAACAACCCAAAGCCAAATGGTTGAATTAGTCCCAAAGGCAGCGGTTGGGAAAGACAATTATGTGAAAATGGAGAAAAGGAAGCTTGAGAGTAGGACCTGTGGAATTTGAGCATCTGGGTATTTGAGGTAGGGGGTGAGCTGATAACTGGTCTTGATATCAATTCATGTGCAGTGCCATCACTGCAGGAAGGGTTTCTTAAAGCTCCATCTATGGAAAGTCCCCATAAAGCAATGGCCCAGGGGAAACAGTGATGTGGAGGTGATTGATCTGCAGTGAGCCAGCTGCCTCTGGGGGGGGAGGGACCAGCACAGCTGGGGTGGCTTTCAGGTGAGGGAGCCTTGGGAAGGTGGTTGAGATCCCCGTGGTCTTGGGGCATCTGGCTGCTGAAGTTGTGGTTCTATCTGAAGCAGAAACAGATGACTGCTTTGCTGTTGAGCGTGATAAACGGCAAATAACCCTTGCAAAACAGGAATGAAGGAACTGAGGGGGAAAAGGACAGAAGACACTGTTTTCTTAACTTTTGTAACTCGGGAAGAAGGAAACATCCTTCAGTACCCGAAGCAGAGCTGTGCGGTAGCTCTGTACCCTTGAGTGCTTGATGAACTGAGTGGAACAGGTGCATGGGAATGCTCTGCCTGGGTGCTGGTTTTGCTCCTTGGTGGGAAACATGACTCTTGTCAATAAAGGGGTTGTGCAAAGCAGCACCCGGCTCATCTCATCTCTTACTTCTGCAGATGGAAGTTTGTAGATGGGGCCGCTGGGGCATGCCCCCGCCTCTCCCTGCTTTCGGCGGCGTTTTTGGGGCGTCTCTGCAGCCGGGGGCTGTGCCGGAGCGGTAAGGACGGAGCGCGGGGCCGGGGCTCCGCCGCACGCCCGGGATCCCCCTGCGGGACCCGGTGCTGGCGGGTGCGGGCAGCGCGCGCCTTCCCGCGGCGTGGAGCTCGGGGCGTGTTCCGGGGGGTGGGCGGGGAGGGGGCTGACCACGCCCCCTTCCTGCGGCGGGGCGGCTCCCGTGTGGGCGTGGTCGCGGCGGGGCGCATGCGCGCGGCGGGGCGCGGCCCGGGGTGGGGGTGGGGGGGACGCGCGCACAGAGGCGGCGGGTACCGCCCCGGCCCCGCTCCGCTCCCGGCCCCGCTCCGCTCCGCTCCGCTCCCGGCCCGCCGCCATGCCCGGCTCCATCTATCAGCCTGAGGGTGGGCAGCCCGCCCGCGGCCCGCCGCGCTGCCTGGCGCTGCTCAGCCCGCCACCGCCCGCCGGGCAGGACCCACCGCCGGAGCCCGAGCGGGAGAGGCCGCCGGCGCAGGACGAAGCCGCCGTCCTGAGGTTCGCCCTGGACCAGCTCTCGCTGCTGGGGCTGGAGGAGGCGGGCGAGCGCGGGCTGCGGGTGGCGGAGGCGGGCGGCACGGGGTCGGAGGAGCCGGAGTCGGCGGCGGGAGGCGCGGGGCCGGGCGGCCTGCAGGCGCGGGAGCGCGGCGCCGCCTCCCCCCCGGCCGCCGGCGCCGCCTCCCCCCCGGCCGCCTTCGGTAACTTCGCCCCGGCGCTGGCGCCGCCCGCCGCGCTGCTGACCGAGCCGCTGGGCGCGCTGGGGAGCAGGAAGAAGAGTGTGAACATGACCGAGTGCGTGCCCGTGCCCAGCTCCGAGCACGTCGCCGAGATCGTGGGCCGGCAAGGTAACCCCTGCCCCGCGTGGGGGGCAGCACCCAGACACGCGGGGAAGCCCCCTTTTGTCCGTCCCCCCCTCCCCGAGCCTCCTGGGTCTGCGGCGCCGCCTCCCGTGGGATGCGCCGGCCCCGCGTTATTTGGGTCAGTTTTGGGGCTTTTGTCTCCGGTCCCCGCAACGCGGAGGCAGAAACTTAACGGCGACGAATTCCGCGGCCCTGAAACTCCTCCCGCGGCCGCGCCTCCGCCGTGGGCTCCGGAGCGAGCTGCTCCTCTTTGTGCCTCTCCCCGACTGCAAACACCGAACTCTATAGGGCAGCAAAACGGCACGGGGTGGGGGATAAACGCCTTGTGCACCCGCAAAGTTCCCGGGCGCCACCCGAGTCCGTGGGAGCCGGCGGGACACGGAGCGCAGGGAAAAGCTGTGATTTTATTGTAGTTGAGTGCCTCTTTCCCGTCCTGTCCCCCAGCTCGGTATCTCAGACTGGGCGTGTAAATGATGCTCCGTGTTTCCGACTTCATATATAAACGCTAATTAATCCGCTCGTTTATTAGGCGCGGCTCTGTGGGGTGGGGGGGGGGGTGGGGGGGGGGGCGTGGAGCCCCGCTCACACTCAGCTGTCACAAAAGGATGCCCGGGCACGCCTCAGCCCCAGCCTCTCCATGGGTGGGTGTGCCTAGCGTGGGCTTTGTCTCAAGGAAATCCGAAATAGTCCTCAACTAAAGTTTCACCTTTTTTATTAAAAAACAACCAACCAACCCAGGGAGGAGGAAATAAGAAAAAAAAAAAAAATAAAAAGGAAGGGAGCTGCTGCCCACAGGAATCCCAGTGGCAATGGGCAGTTCGGCTCACAGGGAGAGCCTGACCTCTGGGATATTTTTGCCACGCAGGGCTCTGGCACCCCAGCCTGGCCCTCGCTCCCACGGCTCCCATCCCTCCTGGACAGGGGGCTGCAGAGTGGGGAGCTGGGGGGCATTTTTTTCCTGGGGGGAAGTGGGGAGCTGGGCAGCCTCATTGTTCTCTTTGTTAGCTAGAGCCATGCTGTGATGAGCGTGGTGACATCATGCTCTGTGCTTCCCATTGGCCTGTGCTGCCTCCCAGCTGGCCCCGCTTCCCGGCCTCCCAACTTTCCGCGCAACCCTCACCGGTCCCACCGCCCCGGCCGTGGGGTCCCACTGGGCTGCTGAGCCCAGCCGGGGCAGCTGAGTGGCGTGGCAGAGCCTGCTACGTCACCAGCGGAGAGGAGCACCATGCCGCGCCCTGCTCGGGAAGATCCTCCTTCTCCCTTGGCTCGATGGGGACCTGGATTTGGTGGCCTTGCCAGTGGGCTCTGAGGACCCCCAGGGTGTGACGACTTGGAAAGCAAACCCGTAACAGGGTCCAGCCTCCCATGGGCAACGCGTTGGCTCTGCGTGTTCCTGGAGGTTGGAAGAACGGCTGCTTTCAGGCTGGTGAGCCATCAGTTGGCACCCTTTCTCACAGCGGCTGTGGTTGGGTGTTTCGGCTGCGTTGAGGCTCCCAGGGCTAAGCCTCCGGTACCCTGACGAGTTTAAATGTGCAGCCGGGTGCCTGCCCCAAACACCTCATGCAGAGTTTGGGTGCTTGCTAAGCTCCACGGGCTCCTGGGGAAGAGCTGCAAAATAAATTATTATACCAGCTTGAGGAGGGGTGCTGGGGGGGCACCACGTCCTGCTGGGGGGCTTGGAGGGGACCTGGGGCTGGTGGTGGGCTGGAGCTACCTGCTGCTGCCCCAGCCCATGGGCAGGAACAGCCTTCCCCAGGGATCCCCCCCATGTGTCTCCTGCCCCTCTCCTGGTCTCAGCTTTTCTGCAGCTCCCGGCCTGTTTGGACGCTGTGCCGTGGCCCCGTTGTGCTGGGTTTTTGGCGTGAAGGGGCAGCTCGGTGTTTGGCACCCCCAGTTCTGGTTGGTGGGGGTGTGGTTGGGCAGCATCCGAGGGGACAGGGCTGTCAGCAGAGTGTCTTTGTGCTCTGGCTGCTCTCTGGTGCCACCGGCAGCTGTTTTAAATCAGGGGTGTGCGAGGCCAGTGCAGCCGGAGCAGAGGTGATACCAGGGTCGTTTGCAGCTGCCCACCATGCTGGGTCTTGCACTGAGCTCAAAAACGAGCAGAGCCCTTCTTGCTCTCCTCATCCTCCTGCACCCGTGCTGGCTCCTGGGTCCTTCTGGTCCCCAGGTCACCCCATGTGAGTCTCCCTTGGTCCTCGGTAGCCCCGTGGCAGTGGGGCTCCGGCTGTGCAGCAGCGTGTGGAGCTGAGCCTTGGGGTGTTTCATGGGGCCTGGCATCGTTCCAGCAGTGAGATGTGCTGCTGGCGATGCTGCAGGGCTGGGTCAGACTCCCTCAGACTGTGTCCCCGTCGCTCTTGTTTTTCCTGTGCTACCCAGCCTGGCCGTGACCCGGGGAGCTGGTGCTTGTGGTGCCGCCGTGCTCGCAACATGGGAAGACATGGATATCGGGTGCCCTGGAAGGGTCTTGAGTTGGGGCAAGGCTGGGTTTCTCTCCCCGTACACCGTGTGCTGAGGAGCAGCTCTGGGGCACTTTGGGACCTGTCCTGCTGTCCCCAGAGCCCAGCAGCCCCTCGCCACTGTGGGGCTGAGCAGGGATGTGGCTGGGAGGTCCCAGCAGCCGGGTCAGCGCTTTGCCCGTCAGACCAACGCATGGCTGTCCTACACGGGCTGAGGCAGGACAGAGGCTGTCGAATGCGATTTCTCCTACTTCTCCTTTTTCTTCAATCTCTCTCTTCCAGATCCACTAATTTAACCCTTTCCAGAAGGGAGCGGCAGCAGCTCAGCAGGTAAATCTTCTGTTGTGTAAAGCAAATCTGTGTTTTCTTGTCTGAGCTGGAGGGGGGGGTTACCATGACCCCTCATCCGGATTGGCATCGGTGATGGTGTGGAGCAGCATCTGCCGCCCAGGATCTGCGGTGTTTCTTCTCCCTGCCCACATGGCTACTGAAAGGCAGCACGGCCTGGTGGGATTACGTGGCTGTGCATTTGTGTGCAAGCCCATTCATGACTCCTGCTGTGGGAGGGACTGTCTCCAAAAAGTGCTGTGGGCATCGATTGCAGCGGTGTGGGCTCATCTCACCAGGCAGCAGAAAGAGTGGTGGTAATAATGGAAATCACCAGGGAAAGGGAGATGGGAAGCGTGGGGCAGGCTGGATGTTAGAGTTGCCCTGGCTCTTGCATGTCAGCACTGTGCTGGTGTTGCTCCCTGGTGTCCTGGCTTTCAAGGTGCATTTCCAGCAGCCTCTGCCCCAACAAGGCCAAGAGGGTGATGGGCAGCTGGTGCAGCTGAGAGCCCCGGGCTCTACTCTCTCCTCCTACGCCACATGCCTCTCATGGGACGGAGCCAGCCACGGCTCCTCTCTCGGGCTCCACTTCCCCATCTGTGACACGCAGGGACTGTTCGCAGCTTTGTGAAGGATTTGGGAAAGTTGCTGTTTATAGAAGACGCTGGGATGCTTGAAGGGGTGATCCAGGGAAATGCGGCAGCTCTCCTCCCTGTCAGAGCGCAGCGGGTGTTTCGGCACTTGGAGGATGCACAGGGAGACCACAGGCCTTGGTTTCTGGGCCGGATTGAGCATCTGTAAACTTGCACTGGATTGCTGGGGCTGTGCTGAATCCTCTCATATTTCTGAGCCCTAGGCTGCTGCTCTCTGCTGTCCTCTGCCCATCATGCCACATCTTTTGAGGCTGGCCTGGCTGCCTCCTCCCACCTCTCTGGGTCATAGCAGAGCCAGAAACTCCTGAAGTTGGTTGCACAGATTAATCTGATCACTGAAGTGTCTGCCTGCACCTCTTGGCTCTGGCACCGGCTTCCTTCTCTCTAGCTGGAGGCGAGGAGCCCAGCCTCCCTGCCTTGCTTTTCCCAGTGTCTGGAAAAGAAACAAAAGTGTGATGTGCCTGCCTCCCGCAGCGTGGTTGCAAGGATGAATTAATTACTGTTTGCAGAGGGGCAGGAAGAAGTGGTCAGCAAGAGGGGAGATGAGATGCGATGGAGGTGCAACGTGTTCTGCTCCACGTCTGGCCCCAGTTCTGGTGCATCCTGTGCCATTCGCCTGTAACGAAGAGACCACAAGCACCATAACACCGGATCTGAGGCCAGGAGATGCTGCAGAGCTGGGGAAGAGGAAGGGGAATGTCTTTCTGCAGCAGGTAGCAAGCTCCAGAGATCTGGGTGCAAGGCATCAGCTGGCTCCTGGGCTGCGGAGGCTGTGATGAACACAGTCCTCCTGGTTGATGCCATCAAAGGCTCTTCCAGAAAAGCTCTGTTTGCCCTTTCTTGGCTTTTCATAGCTCAGAGCTGGGCACTGCAAGCGCAAAGCTCCATGGGCAAATAGAGATGTGGTCTGGCCAAGGGGATCGGCTGGCTTTGTCCTTACGTGGAGGAGGCCACCTTATGTCAAAGCAGGTGCTGGCCGGGCCCTGCTGGGGATCAGCGAGTGGATGAGCTGTGCTGGGTGTCTTATCTTTTGCCTGGGTGACAGCAGGAGCGCAGAGGATGGAGAGGCACTTCCCAGCCTGCTGCCCCAGCCTGTGCTGTCCTGGTTGTCATGGACTCCTGCAATAGTTGCAGCCCTCATCTGACTGGGCCTCCTGGCAGAGGGCAAAGTCCTCTTCGGTGGTGCCAAGAGAGGATGTTCAGGGAGAGCAACCACCTTTCCTGGGGTGCTGCCTCCGTCACTGCATTGTCCCAGGGAGAATCCCCTGTGATTCTGTTTCTTGTCTGAAGCTAGTGACTTCTCAGCCCAAGGGCAGGTGGGGTGGCTCCAGCCAAGGCGCTGTGGCTCCGCGGGGCAACTTTGCAGATTGGAGCGTGCAGGATGGGCAGAGAGCAGCTCGGAGCTGGCAACAGTGGGAGGAAGAGACAGGTGTGGAGTCTGGAGGGTTTGAGAGGATCATCCGGCTTGCACCCCTCCATTGGTGCTGTCTGCAGGCAGAGCCAAGAGGTGGTGCGAGGGGCTGTGACTCGGTAGGGTTGCATGTGCTTGAGACCCCCAGAATGAGGGTATTTGCTTGCGGCTGAGCATGGTCATGGGTTGTCATGAAGAGTTTGGGCCCGTGGGGACTCAGAGCTCTGCCAAAGAGCTGTAACGTGGCGACTGAGCCACTCCTGGGCTCTGGTGTTGAGAAAGGATCTGTTGGGGCTGCAGCACCCCTAGGTCTGCCCCCAACCCTGTTTTTGGGGATGTTTTCTTTTGGAAAAGGTGCTTTTAAAACCACCTTGTTTATAGACTTGTAGCAAAGTCTGGCACCTTGTTTTCCTCTTCCCTCATCTCTAATGCTGCGTGCTGGCCCTTGGCAAGGTAAAACATTGGAATGCCAAACTCTGCCGCTTGGTTGAGGTAAGGCGCTTGATCCAGCAACACCGGGGCAAGGGCATGCCTGCAGTGGGGCTCAGTGGCAATGCTGGATGGCCCCTGGTCCTTTCCACAGCCCCCATCTGGCATGGCCCTGCTCCAGCAGGATTGTGCTGCACCGACTTCACGGGGATGCTGCCATCCAGGATGGTGTTTTCACAGCGTGCTTGGGTGGGGGCTTGTGGAGACTCATCTGAAATATCTCATACTGGTGCGGATCATTCCCCCAGTTGCAGGTTGCTGGTTAAACCACCTGTATTGTGCGGTTCGAGTACATCTGGCTCTTGGGGTGGTTTGGGGGGCTTGACCATGGGGTGTCAGCATCTCCCTGAGTGTGGGCAGGAGCAGCCTCGGCTCAGCCACCTCTCCGGCGTGCAGACGTGATGGCGGACGGGGGTTGTACCTCTGTGAGGTCGTGTCTCTTCGCCAGATCCTGGTGCTGCAGACCTGCCATGTGGGTTTAAACACTATTGAATCCCAGCTGGGGAGGCAGCCCATCCTTTTCATGGTCAGGGCTTTTAGGACCTGCTGCCTGGGGGGCCCTGCAGCTGAGGGGTGACATAGGTAGAGTTTGGGACTGGGGGCAGTGGCAGGACAGGTTGGTCCCTGGGTGGGACCATGGTGTTGTCCCAGCTCTGCTTCCACACCCCTGATGTGCCCATCTGGGAGTAGTCACTGGTGTGTTGCGATGATGGAGGCTCCTCGCACTGAGCTGTGCAAGCGTGGTTCCTGGTACAGATGCCAGCATGTGGCCTCGGGCAAGCGGCTTTCCCAGCTGATGCTTCCTTTTCTGCAGTGTTTCCTGACGCAGCTCCATGGGTGGGCAGGGAGGTGAGCCAGCACCCCTGCTGCCCCGGACCTGCCACCATCCTCTTTACACCAGGATTGGAAAAAACAGCTCCGACCTGTGTTGTGTTTTGCTGCGCTGCAGGTGCAGTGGCCCTGGCAGCGTCTGGCAGCCACGGGTCGTGTGCATTGTTCCTGCCCTGCTTGTTTGAGGAGGGTGGAGCAGGGCAAGCCAGACACTCCTTTAATTTTTAACCTAGGTTTCTGGCTTTGCCCCTAGGAAAGGCTCGTGAGGAGCAGCCGGATAAACTCTTCCTCCATTTTGTGCTGCTGTAGCATCAGTTCAGTCACACCAGTACAGCCAGCGCAGTGGAGTGGGGTGAGGAAGAGCCTTGCTGTGCTGTGCCCCCCATGGGACGTGGCTCCCAAGTAGCTCCTGTTTGCAGCTCCTGGCAGCTGCCGACATCTTTGGGTCTTGAAATTGCCAGTTCCTGCTGCAAAGGGCAAATTTCGGACCTTGGGCATGAGGCTGGTGGCGGTGGGAGGCACAGGCAAAGCCCTGCAGTGGCTCCCCAGCCTGGCTGCCCTTGCCTGCTGCCACTATGCTCGGCCTGGTTTGCCAAGCTGTGGAGCACAGGGAGAGCTTATTGCAGGTACCAGAATAAATCAGAGAGGGGAACGCGGGTGTTGTGGGCACCTCGCTCCGGACAGCCTCACAGAAGCTGGCACATGCTTAGGAAAAGTCACCTTTGATGGTTGCTGGTTCTGCTCTGCCCCAGTGACCAGGCCGTTGCTTTCCCCACCATATGCCCCCAGCCATAAATACACCTTCCAGTTGTTGTCCTAAATTAGGAAAAGCCTGGACAAACCCTTCTCCACCCACATTCCTACTCCGCATGTCCCTGCAGCAGCTCAGCAGCTTCCCTGGCTCTGGGGAACAGGGCAGCTCTGTGCTGTCCCCAGCCCTGCCTCTGCCTGGCTGAGCCTGTCTGGTCCCATGAAGGGTTGGATTTGGGCTCGTCCTGCTGCCCCAATCCCTGGGGCAATGCAAGGTGGGAGGAACATTTTTTTGATTGCAACAAGTGCTTGGAGGTGGCCTTCAAATGCTTTCAGCCTGGCTTGTATGAAATCCAGAGGGTTTCCTCCCTTAGGAGAGAGATCACAGCAGGTCTCCTGCCTCCCCAGCTCTATCTGGCTGCTTATCTGCCTGCTCCCCTCCCAGATTCCCCTCCAACCTGCCTGTCGCCATCCTGGGACCTTTGCAGGCAGCAGGTAGGGCACACGTGGAGCTGCCAGCACCCCAGGGCAGCCTGGAGCTGGGCAGGAGCCATGCGGGCTGGTGCAAGCTGCTTTCGAGGGTTTTTTTGAGGAAGTGTCTGGAGAGGCCAGTTTCATCACCCGTCGGCTCCCTGGATGTGGCTATAGGAGGGGTTAGTGCTGCCAAAAAGCCAGGCTGTGACATCCAGGAGAGCTGCTGCTTGCTTATTTTGACAGTTTTTTTAAAATTCTTGTTATTTGTGATGCTTAATGCCCTGGTAAATACACTGTGCTTGAGTCTCCAGGAATAGCACAGCCCCTGTTAGGGCTCTGCTCTCTTGCTGCTAGTGGGTGTGGGTTGATTTGTCAGCTTGGGACAGACCTGCCTGGACATCCTGTGCCTCCCCAGCCCCGGCTGAGTCCCTTCAGCCTTCTGGGGTGTGCTGGTTTTGGCTGAGAAGGGGTTAATTCTCTTCACTGTAGTGCTGGTGGTGGTCAGGGACCTTTCCAGCTTCCCACGCTCTGTCTCGTCAGCAGGAGGCTGGGAGGGACGGGGCCACGGCCGGGGTGGCTGACCCCAACTGACCAATGGGATATTCATTCCATACCATGTGCCGCCATGACCAGTATATTAAAGGGGGCAGTTGCAACATGGGAAGGTGCACGGCGTCGGGTTGGTGAGCAGCTGCGTCACGTGCGGTTTGTTTCAGTGGTTCATTCCCTTCTCTCGCACCCCGGTTTTGCGCCTCCTGTTGTTTTCCTTTCCATTGTATTATTTTTTTTTTTTTTAATTTTAATTATTAAACTGTTCTTATCTCAACCCATGAGCGTTACCACAGAATCATGGGTTGGAAGGGACCCCAGGGATCCAGTGTTTCTAGGAAGAGCGCAGCCTAGACAAGATGGCCCAGCTCCCTGTCCAGACGACTCTTGAAGGTGTCCAACGTGGCCGAGTCAACCCCTTCCCTGGGGAGATGATTCCAGTGGTGACTGTCCTCAGTGTGAAAAATTTCCCTCTGGTGTCCAATCGGAATCTCCCCAAGAGCAACTTGTGTCCATTCCCCCTTGTCCCCTCCATGTGACTCCTTGTAAAAAGGGAGTCTCCATCTTCTTTGTAGCTACCCCTTAAGTTACCCTTCTGATTCTCTCCCCCATCTACCGGTGGGGGAGTGAGCGAGCGACTGTGTGGGGCTGAGTTGCCGGCTACACCACGACAGTCTTTTTGGCGCCCAACGTGGGGCTCAAGGGTTGGAGATAACAACAGCTGCTGGTCACAGCACCATGTTGTCCTTTTTGCAGTTGGTGTTGAAGATTGGTGTTGGTTTGTTTAGTCTGCTGTGTTCTGCTGTGATTAGTAACATTTTGCCTACAAGATTTGTTATGCAAACACTCGTTTTCAGCTTTATCTGGTATTTGGGGTTTTTGCTGAAACTGTTACTGTACTTTAGATACCACCTTGTTGAGGCAATTAGCAATTATACCTCCTCCTCTGAGAGATTTTATATGGAGAAAATACAGAATAGTATCTTTCCAACTTTCTTCTGTGATGTCTCTGCATCTATTACATCAACCTTTTTGTATCTTGAACATCCTTGGGTGGTTAAGGTGCACTTATTGTTAGTTTTTGGGCATGTTGTTTTGGTTTTGACTAAGCAACTTAAGAATATCACCCAGAAATCTGCCCCGAGGCTTGATAGTTACGAGTGGTAGGGCATGTGGGATAGCATGGGCAAATCCCTAGGGCAGTGGGCACCCCCAGTGTTTTGGAGTTTCACCCCTGAACAAGTGCAGAATCCTGAAAAACTAGTAGAATATTTGGAGAAAGTGTGTTGTTACGCTGGGAACCCCAGAGAGACAGAGATAACTGCAACATGCTGGGGCCTGGCCCATGCATACCGAGCCCTGCTCAACAGTATTCAGTGCCCCCAGGGGGAAGAGAAGGTCTCTGGATTGAAAGACAAACTGACAGGCAGTGCGGCCACTCAAACCCCCACGGCAAGAACTGGAGCTGGCTCAGAGAGTCAACCCGTGCCAGTATCAGTCGCCCCCATACAGAAGAAGAAATATTGGAAGCGGACATCAACTCATTTAGAACGGGATGATGAAGAACCAGGGCCATCATGAGGAGAGGAGGAAGAAGTAATAAATGAAATAAGGACCACCCGATCCCTGTCCTTGAGCGAGTTGTGAGATATGCAAAAAGATTTCAGCCGTTGTTCAGGTGAGCACATTGTCACCTGGCTGCTCCGATGCTGGGATAATGGGGCCAGTAGCCTGGAACTAGAGGGAAAAGAAGCCAATCAATTGGGATCCCTTTCTGGGGAAGGGGGCGTTGACAAAGCAATTGGAAAAAGAACACAAGCCCTCAGCCTCTGGAGGCGACTCCTGTCTGGAGTGAAGGAAAGGTATCCCTTCAAAGAAGATGTTACATATCGCCCGGGAAAATGGACAACTATGGAGAAAGGCATCCAGTATCGAAGGGAATTAGCTGTGCTTGAGGTGATTTATGGTGACCTGGACGATCAATGGTCATCCAAAGATCCAGATGAAGCCGAGTGCACACGACCCATGTGACGGCAGTTTGTACGGAGCGCACCATCTTCGCATGCAAACTCATTGGCAGTGATGTCCTGGAAAGATGACGAGACACCAACGGTGGTGGAGGTGATTGATAGACTATGAAGCAAATATCTCTTCCTCGCTCATCTCTGATGTGGAGAAACTATCCCGAGATGTCCAGCAACTCAAAGAAGATCTGTCCTGCTCCCCACCTCGACAGAGTAGTGTCTCAGCTGTTAGGAATAAGTGTCCTTTGGCTCAAAGGTGGGGATACACACTACGGGCCACCCTATGGTTCTACCTGCGTGTCCACGGAGAGGACATGATGAGGTGGGATGGCAAGCCTGCCTCGACCCTACAGGCACGAGTGCGTGAACTGCAAGGAAGAACAATCACTCAGGGAGGTTCTTCCAGTGTCATGGCTTTAGCTGGGATAGAGTTAATTTTCTTCACTCTAGCTGGTATAGTGCTGTGCTTTGAAATTAGCGTGGAAAAAAAACTGTTGAGATAACACACAGATGTTTTGGGCTGTTGCTGGCTAGCGCTTGTACTAGTCAAGGACATGTCTAGCTTCCCATGCTCTGCTGGGTGCACAAGAAGCCAGGAGGGGGCACAGCTAAGAGAGCAGATTCAAACTGACCAAAGGAATATTCCATATCATGTAACGTCATGCCCAGTATGTTACCTGGGAGGGGCTGGCCGGGGGAGGGAGGAAGCAATCGCGGCTCGGGGACGGGCAGCGTTAGTCGGCGGGTGGTGAACGGTTGTATCGTTTGTGTTTCCGTGGGTTTTTTCCCTTTGTTTTCCCTTTCCCTTCCTTTTCCATTTTATTATGTTAACATTATTGTCATTATTATCATAATCATTATTACTATTATTATCATTTTATTGTAATCATTAAACTGTGCTTATCTCAACCCACAAGTTCTTTTCCTCGTCCGATTCTCTTCCCCATCCCACAGGTGTGGGGGGGAGTGAGCGAGCAGCTGCGTGGTGTTCAGTTGCCAGCTGAGGCTGAACCACGACATCCAGTAAAACTGCTGCTCCCGTTTCCAGTGAGCAGGTCCCCAGACAGAGAAGCAGAAGCGCTGATTTTATTTCTGATTATAACAGAGGGACTCTTGATTCACATTTACAGGAAGTGAGTTGTGACTGCCATGATCAAGACTAGAGGGGCCCTGCCTCCAGCCGGGTGGAGGAAAGGGATAACCGGGCTTACTGGACTGTGTGGATACGATGGCCTGGCACATGTGACCCACAGGAGTATAAAGCTTTAGTGGACACCGGCGCACAGTGCACCTTAATGCCATCAAACTATATAGGGGCAGAACCCATCAGCATTGCTGGAGTGACAGGGGGATCCCAAGAGCTAACTGTATTGGAGGCCGAAGTTAGACTAACCGGCAATGAGTGGCAGAAGCACCCCATTGCGACTGGCCCAGAGGCTCCATGCATCCTTGGCATATACTACCTCAGGAGAGGGTATTTCAAGGACCCTAAAGGGTACAGGTGAGCTTTTGGTTTAGCTGCCTTGGAGACTGTCATGGTTTAGCCCCAGTCAGCAACCAAGCACCACGCAGCTGCTCGCTCACTCCCCCCGGTGGGACGGGGGAGAGAATCGGAAGAGTAAAAGTGAGGCAACTCATGAGTTGAGATAAAGACAGTTTAATAGGTAAAGCAAAAGGTGTGCATGGAAGCAAAGCAAAACAAGAAATTCATTCACTACTTCCCATGGGCAGGCAGGTGTTCAGCCATCTCCAGGAAAGCAGGGCTCTATCATGTGTAACGGTTACTAGGAAAGACAAACGTCATCAGTACAAACGTCCCACCTTTCCTCCTTCTTCTCCCAGCTTTATATATTGAGCATGACGTCATATGGTATGGAATATCCTGTTGGTCAGTTGGGGTCAGCTGTCCCAGCTGTGTCCCCTCCCAGCTTCTTGTGCCCCCGGCAGAGCACGGGGAGCTGAAAAAGTCCTTGACCAGTGTAAGCGCTACTTAGCAACAACTAAAACATCTCCATATTATCACCACTGTTGCCAGCAAAAATCAAAAACTTAGCCCCGTACTAGGTACTACAAAGAAATTTAACTCTATCCCAGCTGAAACCAGGACAGAGACGGAGGAAATTGAACAGCTGTCTACCTTGCCTGGTTTCTCGAAAGACCCTTCTGTTGTGGGGTTGCTGAAGGTCAAAGAACAGGTGCCAATCGCCACCACAACCGGCCACCAGCGGCAATATCGCACCAACCGAGACTCCCTAATTCCCATCCATGAGCTCATTCACTGACTGAAGAGCCAAGGAGTCATCAGTAAGACCCACTCACCCTTTAACAGTCCCATATGGCCAGTCCGGAAGTCTAATGGAGAGTGGAGACTAACAGTAGACTATCGTGGCCTGAATGAAGTCACTCCACCGTTGAGTGCTGCTGTGCCAGACATGCTAGAACTTCAATACGAACTGGAGTCCAAGGCAGCCAAGCGGTATGCCACAACTGATATTGCTAATGCATTCTTCTCAGTCCCTCTGGCAGCAGAGTGCAGGCCACAGTTTGCTTTCACATGGAGGGGCGTCCAGTACACCTGGAATCGACTGCCCCAGGGGTGGAAACACAGTCCTACCATTTGCCATGGACTGATTCAGACTGTACTGGAACAGGGAGAAGCTCCAGAACACCTTCAATACATTGATGACATCATTGTGTGGGGCAACACAGCGGGAGAAGTTTTTGAGAAAGGAGAGAAAATAGTCCAAATCCTTCTGAAAGCTGGTTTTGCCATAAAACAAAGTAAGGTGAAGGGACCTGCACGAGAAATCCAGTTCTTAGGAATCAAATGGCAAGATGGTCGTCGTCAGATCCCAATGGATGTGATCAACAAAATAGCAGCCATGTCTCCACCAACAAGCAAAAAGGAACCACAAGCTTTCTTGGGCGTTGTGGGTTTTTGGAGAATGCATATTCCCAATTACAGTCTGATCGTAAGCCCTCTCTATCAAGCGACCCGGAAAAAGAATGATTTCAAATGGGGCCCTGAGCAACGACAAGCCTTTGAACAGATTAAACAGGAAATAGCTCATGCAGTAGCTCTTGGGCCAGTGCGGGCAGGACAAGATGTAAAAAATGTGCTCTACACTGCAGCCGGGGAGAATGGCCCTACCTGGAGCCTCTGGCAGAAAGCACATGGGGAGACCCGGGGTCGACCCCTAGGGTTTTGGAGTCAGGGATACAGAGGGTCCGAAGCCCGCTATACTCCAACTGAAAAAGAGAGACTGGCAGCATATGAAGGGGTCCGAGCTGCTTCAGAAGTGGTTGGTGCTGAGGCACAGTTGCTCCTGGCACCCCAACTGCCAGTGCTGGGCTGGATGTTCAAAGGAAAGGTCCCCTCTACACACCATGCAACTGATGCTACGTGGAGTAAATGGGTTGCACTGATCACCCAGCGGGCTCGAGTAGGAAACCCCAGTCGCCCAGGAATCTGGGAAGTGATTATGGACTGGCCAGAAGGCAAAGATTTTGGATTATCACCAGAGGAGGAGGTGACACGTGCTGAAGAAGCCCCACTCCGTAACGAACTGTCAGAAGATGAAAAGCAGTATGCCCTGTTCACTGATGGGTCCTGTCGCCTTGTGGGAAAGCACCAGAGATGGAAGGCTGCTGTATGGAGTCCTACACGACAAGTAGCAGAAACTGCTGAAGGAGAAGGTGAATCGAGCCAGTTTGCAGAGGTAAAGGCCATCCAGCTGGCCTTAGACATTGCTGAACGGGAAGAGTGGCCAGTGCTCTATCTCTGTACTGACTCCTGGATGGTGGCAAATGCCCTGTGGGGCTGGCTACAGCAGTGGAAGCAAAGCAACTGGCAGCGCAGAGGCAAACCCATCTGGGCTGCCGCATTGTGGCCAGATATTGCTGCCCGGGTAGAGAACCTGGTTGTAAAGGTACGGCATGTGGATGCTCATGTCCCCAAGAGTCGGGCCACTGAAGAACATCGGAACAACCAGCAGGTGGATCAGGCTGCCAAGATTGAAGTGGCTGAGGTGGATCTGGACTGGCAGCATAAGGGTGAACTATTTCTAGCTCGGTGGGCCCATGACACCTCAGGCCATCAAGGGAGAGATGCAACATACAGGTGGGCTCGTGATCGAGGGGTGGACTTGACTATGGATATTATTGCACAGGTTATCCACGGATGTGACACATGCGCTGCAATCAAGCAAGCGAAGCGGGTAAAGCCTCTGTGGTATGGGGGACGATGGCTGAAATATAAATATGGGGAGGCCTGGCAAATTGACTCTATCACACTCCCACAGACCCACCAAGGCAAGCGTCATGTGCTTACAAGGGTAGAAACAACAACTGGCTGGCTGGAAACATATTGTATCCCCCACGCCACTGCCCGGAACGCTATCCTGGGTCTTGAGAAACAAGTCCTGTGGCGACATGGCACCCCAGAGAGAATTGAGTCAGACAACGGGACTCATTTCCAAAATAACCTCATAGACACCTGGGCCAAAGAGCATGGCATTGAGTGGGTGTATCACATCCCCTATCACGCACCAGCCTCTGGGAAAATTGAACGGTACAATGGACTGTTAAAAACTACACTGAGAGCAACGGGGGGTGGGACATTCAAGCACTGGGATACACATTTAGCAAAAGCCACCTGGTTAGTCAACACGAGGGGATCTGTCAACCGAGCTGGCCCTGCCCAGTCAGAATCCTTACGTACTGTGGAAGGGGATAGAGTCCCTGTAGTGCACGTGAAAAATATGCTGGGCAAAACAGTCTGGGTTCTTCCTGCCTCCGGCAAAGGCAAACCCATTCGTGGGATGGCTTTTGCTCGAGGACCTGGGTGCACTTGGTGGGTGATGCGGGAGGATGGAGAAATCTGATGTGTGCCTCAAGGGGATTTGATTTTGGGCGAAAACAGTCAATGAACTGAATGGCACAATGCGAACTGCTATATAACATTGTGTGTCACCTCTGTGTTGTATCAATGATATCAGAGTACGAGCCTCCCAACCCATGGAAGATGAACTTTGATGAAACAAGCAAAAAGTGCAGCAGGGATGGAACGATGACTGACTCGGTATGCAGCAACCCAGCACCACACACACCATCTCTCCCACCCTGAAAGCCTGATACGGCAGATGGAGCCCAGAGTCTTGGAGTGGATGAACTCAATGGACGTTTTAATGGACATTTTACAGGGGTGGTCCATAGACTAAGGGAATGATGTCTGTGTGTTATGTTAAAGGATGGGAAGGGGAGGGGTGGTGGTTGGTAAGGTTGTATTAGATGGTATAGGACCTGGGCATGGTGTAAATGGTATGGAATAAGGGGTGGGGAATGTGCTGGTTTTGGCTGAGAAGGGGTAAATTCTCCTCACTCTAGTGCCTGTGGTGGTCAGGGGGGACCTTTCCAGCTTCCTGCGCTCTGCCATGTCAGCAGGAGGCTGGGAAGGGCTGGGCCATGGCTGGGGCAGGTGACCCCGACTGGCCAATGGCATCTTCATTCCATACCACGTGCCACCATGACCAGTATATTAATGGGGGCAGTTGCGGCTCGGGAGGGCGCAGTGTCTGGGTGGTGAGCAGCTGCATCACGTGCAGTTTGTTTCGGTGGTTCATTCCCAACCCCCCTCCCCCGGGGCTTTGCGCCTCTCGTTGTTCTCCTTTACATTGCATTTCTGTTGTTGTCTCTTTTAATTTTCATTATTAAACTGTTCTTATCCCAACCCACGAGCGTTACCCTTCTGATTCTCTCCCCCATCTACCAGTGGGGGAGTGAGCGAGCGGCTGTGTGGGGCTGAGCTGCCGGCTAAACCACGACACAAGGTTAGAGAAAGGGGAAGCCCTGTGTTGTTTGCTTCCAGTGCTGCAGCCAGCCCCACAGGGCAGTTGCCACTATCCTGGAGTCAGTATAGAGATAGAGCACTGGCCACTTTTCCCGTTCAGTAATGTCTAAGGCCAGCTGGATGGCCTTTACCTCTGCAAACTGGCTCGATTCACCTTCTCCTTCAGCAGTTTCTGCTACTTGTTGGGTAGGACTCTATACAGCAGCCTTCCATCTCCGATGCTGAATACTGTTGAGCTGGGCTCGGTACGAGTGTTTGTATAACAAATCTCGTAGGCAAAACGTTAATGATCACAGCAGAACACAGCAGACTAAACAAACCAACACCAATCTTTAACACCAACTGCAAAAAGGACAACATTGTGCTGTGACCAGCAGCTGTTATTATCTCCAACCCTTGAGCCCCACGTTGGGCGCCAAAAAGACTGTCGTGGTTTAGCGGCAGCTCAGCCCCACACAGTCGCTCGCTCACTCCCCCACCGGTAGATGGGGGAGAGAATCAGAAGGGTAACGCTCGTGGGTTGGGATAAGAACAGTTTAATAATTTAAATTAAAAGAAACAACAACAGAAATGCAATGTAAAGGAGAACAACAAGAGTTGCAAAACCCCAGGGGGAGGGCGGAAGGGAGGAGAACGAACTGCTGAAACGAACCGCATGCGACACAGCCGCTCACCACCCGCCGACCCGACGCCGCGCCGCTCTCGAGCCGCAACCTTCCCCCCCTTAATATACTGGTCATGGTGTCACATGGTATGGAATGAACATGCCATCGGCTAGTCGGGGCCAGCCGCCCTCACCATGGCCCTGCCCCTCCCAGCCCCCCGCTGTGGGAAGCTGGAAAGGTAGCCGACCCCCCACGGTGAGGAGAATTAACCCCTTCTCAGCCAAAACCAGCACACCTTTCAGCTGGAAGAGCAGCCCTGCCCTTCCTCAGGGAGAATCTGGGAGGAGGAGGAGGAGTGCCCCAAGCCAGAGGAGCCAGCCGGGTGCTTGCAGCTGCCTTGGCTGTGTCTGTGAGGACACGAGCTCTCTCCACCAGTGTGCAACTATTTATCGATGTGGATCTGCAGCAGCAGCGTTTGCAGCGGACAGGGTCAGTCCTGGGGCTCTGACTGGGCAGCCTTCATCCTTGCGATCTCCTGGCTTTGCTTTGGGTGGCCTGCAAAGCTCAGGGGATGCATGGGAGGTGGGAGACGGGGTCACTCGCCCTTGTGTGCCGAAAGCGGAGGGCGGCCAGCCTGGCTGAGCTCCCGTTGAGGTGTGCCTGGCTCGTGCGTGCAGGTAGAGCAGATGCAATTAGCAGGGCTGGAGTTGCAGGGAGCGGTCCTGCGCTTGCAGCCCGAGGCAGTGCCTCAGTGAGAGCAGTGGTGACCAGTCCCAGAGCAGACCACAAGCCTTTCACTGGACAGGCATTGCAGGGACTCCTAGCCAGAGCCCAGCCTGTCCACGGGAGGAAAGGGGCAGGGACTTGCCTGGGGTTGTGCGAGGCAAAGGCAGAGCTGGCAGCAAAGCCCTGGTCTCCTGCCTTCCAGCCTGGGCTCTGCCTGCTGAATCATGTTCCTTGTGTGGGGGAAGCATGTCTTTCCAGAACAGGGTGCCCCGTGAGCACCCCTGCCCCAGCCAGTGCGGGCACAGCCTCTCTGCCCTGGGGCAAGGAGAGGGAGGCAGTGGGTGCCTGCGCTGCCCGGCTGCGGGAGCCCCGGCTCCCCTGTCCCTCTGGGGCCATCGCTGCTGCCGTTGGGGTGCGGCTGGGGCTGTTTCTTAGGTTTAGCTGCTGGCTGAGAGGTGTCAACAAACCTGCAGGATCCAAACAAGCCTTTTCCTTCCATCTTCAGTGTCTCTTCTTTTTTTTTTTTTTCCCTTGTACCTCCTTAAACACCTTTCGAGTAAACCTGGCTTCCCATCCCCCCAACAGCCCAGAAGGTGCCCCCATGGCTGCCTGCCCTGGCCCACCTCTGCCCACGCATTGTCCCAGCCCTCGGGAGCCAGGCTGCGTTCTGCAGGTCCTTGATCCCCACTGCAGTGCAGAGGAGGTGGTGGCAGAGGGTCAGGCCTGTGCCAGGAGCCTGGCGTGTCTCGGACAAGCTGGCGCAGCCCCCCAGCATTGAGCTGTAAGCCCCTGGCCACCTTTGAGGTGGGAGGTACCCCTCCAAGGGTGTCTGTGCTGCAGGTGCAGAACCAAAGGGACCTGCTGGTCCTGCATGTCCCCATCCTGTGTGAGCAGGGGGACCCCACGAGGTCTCAACTTTGACGTGTCATTTTTACCCCCTTCTCCTTGCTCTGCAGGCTGCAAAATCAAAGCCCTACGTGCCAAGACCAACACGTACATCAAGACGCCTGTCAGGGGCGAGGAGCCCGTTTTTATTGTGACTGGGAGGAAGGAAGACGTGGAGATGGCAAAAAGGGAGATCCTCTCGGCCGCTGAACACTTCTCCGTGATCCGAGCAACGCGCAACAAAGTGAACGGGCTGACAGGAGCGATGCAGGGGCCCCCCAACCTGCTGGGACAGACCACCATCCAGGTGAGGGTCCCATACCGTGTAGTGGGGCTGGTGGTGGGGCCCAAGGGAGCTACCATCAAGCGGATCCAGCAGCAGACGCACACCTACATCGTGACACCCAGCCGGGACAAGGAGCCCGTCTTTGAGGTGACGGGCATGCCCGAGAATGTGGACCGGGCTAGGGAGGAGATCGAGGCGCACATCACCATGCGGACAGGCTCCTTCATCGATGTCAATGCTGGCAACGACTTCCACTCCAACGGCACCGACGTCTGCCTTGACCTGCAGGGCAGCACGGCCAGCCTGTGGGCCAAGGCCCCCCACCCTGCCCACCGCCCCTCGACTGCCCTGTGCAACGACAGCCTCAGCTCCCTGGGCAGCACCTCCACCGAGTCCTACTACAGCGGGCGGGTGGCAGATGCCAGCCCCACCAGCCCCTACAGCACCAGCAGCGGCTTCACCTTCAGCGAGCCCCCGGCCCCTCTGGGCTCGGAGGAGTGCGACTTTGGCTTTGACTTCTTGGCCCTCGACCTCATGACACCCACCACCATCTGGTCACCCTTTGAGCGCACAGGCAACCCCTTGCAAGCCTTCAGCAGCTGCTCCTCCATCAACGGCTTGCAGAGATGCAACAGCGGCACGGCCACACCGCGCCACTCGCCCACCCTCCCTGAGAGCGGCAGCATGGCCCTGGACCACCCCTTAGCACGCCGCATCCAGAGTGACCCCGTCAGCACCTTGTCCTGGCTGCCCACCCAAGGCTCGCTGTCCTCCTTCTCCAACAGCACCGGCTACTCCTCCTCTTCCTCCTCCCTGCCTGGCAGCATTTCTACCACCTCAGGCTCGCCCACCGACTCCAGCAGCTCCGATGGGCACCGCAAGAGCTCCCGCGAGTGCATGGTGTGCTTTGAGAGTGAGGTGATCGCTGCCTTGGTGCCCTGCGGCCACAACCTCTTCTGCATGGAGTGCGCCATGCGCATCTGCGGCAAAGCCGAGCCCGAGTGTCCCGCTTGCCACGCTCCCGCCACACAAGCCATCCACATCTTCTCCTAGCCGGGTCCGTCTCGCTGGGGCAGCCAGCCCTCCCCTCTACCCCAACACAGCTTTTTAAGGACTTTAAACTGTTTAAATCAACCTTTTTATTTAATAATGGATTCAATAGGTGCACGGGGTTGGGGGAGGGGAAGGAGAGGCTGCTGCTTGCTGGCTGCAGAGGCGGAGAGGGCAGGATGGCGGGGCGGGAGGGTGGCTGAAATACAGGGGGTCGGGAGGGGTGGGGAAGAAGGGGCCGATAACAAAGACAAGGAGGAAGAGGGGTGTGAAACTGCAAAGAGGAGGAAACTCTGATGTTTACAGAATAGCTTTAACTCTTCACCCGGCTGCTGGGAGGAGGAAGCCCAGCTGTTCTTCAACAGTCCTTCCCAAATAACAGTATTCAGTTTGCAAAGTTAAATAAACAAAGAAAAGGTCCGGTTGCACTTTTTATTTTAGGACATGCAAGGGTTGTCTTTTATTTTTTTTAAATCATTCTATTATTATTATAATTTTTTTTGTTGTCGTTCTTTTTGTATGTAGTTATTTTTTTTGATGACTCTTGATAGTTCTATAAAAATTTTTTTTTTTTTTTTGTAACGCAAGTCTATCTCTATTTTACCAATGTGAAAACTGCCCAAAAACGTGTGACGAGGTCGGGGTCATGGCTGGAGGGGCCAGGCCGGGAGGAGGAGCTCGCGGGACAGAGGGGGCATAGTTAACACACCATGTTGCAAAAACCAGACAGATTTCTATCTGCTTTTTGTTTTGTGGTTGGTTTTGTTTTGTTTTTTTTTTTTTAGTTTTATTTTTTTATTTTTTACCTCTTTATGTATATGTAGGGAATTTATAGGAAAATATGTACTTTATTGAATAAATTTTAAAAACTAAAATATATTTTATTTTAAAAAGAAAATAACGGACCTTTAACCTTACATGGCTAAAGTACTGATTATATATTTGCTGAGCTGACTTGACGGTTATGAAAATTGTATCAAGAGTTTTATTTTTTGACTTCAAAGCCTTCTTAATAAAGACTTTTTACTATATATGAATTCATATGCTATCTACGTTGTCTCACTGCCTGCAGCCTCTCAGCGCCCATCCCGGCATCCTCAAGACTGGCCACCCTGCTCTGGTTTTGGGTTGTATGTCTGCTGGTCTGTACATCCGTCAGTGGTTTGCTTTTCGGCACTGTTTACCCTCTGCTTCCTACATGCCAGGGGCACGGACCCTCCTACAAACCCTGTGGCCAAACCGTGACTTCCCAGGGTGCAACATGGGATGGGGTGATGGGGAAAATGCACCCCTTGAGCACCCTGAGGCCTCGCTGCTTCCTTGGGTGCCATTAGGATGACCGCAGCATGGTTTGCCACAGCGTCTTGCTGCGCCGGGGCTGCTGCACGCTCCATGCTGCAGCACTCCCTGGCCATGCTGGGGCTTTCGAGGTGGCTGTTGGAAAGTGCTATCGACCCCTTGGGGGGAGCGGTAACTACCGAAAGGCTGCCTGGGTGCCTGGTTTCCCCCTGCTTGAAAGCTTGGCTATTAATGCAGCTCCGGTCTGTGTCTACAGGCTGCACATGGCGCAAACCCGCCTACGTGATTTGTTAATGAGCCACTGTGCTGGTTTTGGCTGAGAAGGGGTTAATTCTCACCGGGGGGGGGGGGGGGCGGCTGCCTTTCCAGCTTCCCTCGCTCTGCCAAGTCGTGGGGGGCTGAGAGAGGCAGGGCAACGGTGGTGCGGCTGACCCCGACTGGCCAATGGCATGTTCATGCCATACCATGACCAGTATATTAAGGGGGGGCAGTTTGCAGCTCGGGGGGTGCGCGGCATCAAGTCGGTGGGTGGTGAGCGGCTTCGTCCTGTGTGGTTTGTTTTGGGGGTTAATTCTCCTCCCCGCTCCTTCCCTCCCCTTCCCCCCCCCCCGCATTTTGTGCCTCTCGTTGTTCTCATTTACATTGCATTTCTGTTGTTTAATTTTCATTATTAAACTGTTCTTATCCCAACCCACGAGCGTTACCCTTCTGATTCTCTCCCCCATCTACCGGTGGGGGAGTGAGCGAGCGACTGTGTGGGGCTGAGCTGCCGGCTACACCACGACAGTCTTTTTGGCGCCCAACGTGGGGCTCAAGGGTTGGAGATAACAACAGCTGCTGGTCACAGCACCATGTTGTCCTTTTTGCAGTTGGTGTTGAAGATCGGTGTTGGTTTGTTTAGTCTGCTGTGTTCTGCTGTGATTAGTAACATTTTGCCTACAAGATTTGTTATACAAACACTCGTTTTCAGCTTTATCTGGTATTTGGGGTTTTTGCTGAAACTGTTACTGTACTTCAGATACCACCTTGTTGAGGCAATTAGCAATTATACCTCCTCCTCTGAGAGATTTTATATGGCGGAAATACAGAATAGTATCTTTCCAACTTTCTTCTGTGATGTCTCCGCATCTATTACAACAACCTTTTTGTATCTTGAACATCCTTGGGTGGTTAAGGTGCACTTATTGTTAGTTTTTGGGCATGTTGTTTTGGTTTTGACTAAGCAACTTAAGAATATCACCCAGAAATCTGCCCCGAGGCTTGATAGTTACGAGTGGCAGGGCATGTGGGATAGCATGGGCAAATCCCTAGGGCAGTGGGCACCCCCAGTGTTTTGGAGTTTCACCCCTGAACAAGTGCAGAATCCTGAAAAACTAGTAGAATATTTGGAGAAAGTATGTTGTTACGCTGGGAACCCCAGAGAGACAGAGATAACTGCAACATGCTGGGGCCTGGCCCATGCATACCGAGCCCTGCTCAACAGTATTCAGTGCCCCCAGGGGGAAGAGAATGTCTCTGGATTGAAATGCAAAGTGACTGGCACTGTAGACAATCCAGCCCTGAGGACAGGCACTGCAGCCACTCAAACCCCCACAACAAGTACCGGAGCTGGCTCAGAGAATCAATCCATGCCAGTATCAGTCGCCCCCATACAGAAGAAGAAATATTGGAAGCGGACATCAACTCATTTAGAACGGGATGATGAAAAAGCAGGGCCATCATGAGGAGAGGAGGAAGAAGTCATAAATGAAATAGAGACCACCCGATCCCTGTCCTTGAGCGAGTTGTGAGATATGCAAAAAGATTTCAGCCGTTGTTCAGGTGAGCACATTGTCACCTGGCTGCTCCGATGCTGAGATAATGGGGCCAGTAGCCTGGAACTAGAGGGAAAAGAAGCCAAACAACTGGGATCCCTTTCTGGGGAAGGGGGCGTTGACAAAGCAATTGGAAAAAAACCACAAGCCCTCAGCCTCTGGAGGCAACTCCTGTCTGGAGTGAAGGAAAGGTATCCCTTCAAAGAAGATGTTACATATCGCCCAGGAAAATGGACAACTATGGAGAAAGGCATCCAGTATCGAAGGGAATTAGCTGTGCTTGAGGTGATTTATGGTGACCTGGATGATCAATGGTCATCCAAAGATCCAGATGAAGCCGAGTGCACACGACCCATGTGACGGCAGTTTGTACGGAGCACACCATCTTCGCATGCAAACTCATTGGCAGTGATGTCCTGGAAAGATGACGAGACACCAACGGTGGTGGAGGTGATTGATAGACTATGAAGCAAATCTCTCTTCCTCACTCATCTCTGCTGTGGAGAAACTATCCCGAGATGTCCAGCAACTCAAAGAAGATCTGTCCTGCTCCCCACCTCGACAGAGTAGTGTCTCAGCTGTTAGGAATAAGCGTCCTTTGGCTCAAAGAAGGGGATACACACCATGGGCCACCCTATGGTTCTGCCTGCGTGACCACGGAGAGGACATGAGGAGGTGGGATGGCAAGCCTACCTCGACCCTACAGGCACGAGTACATGAACTGCAAGGAAGAACAGTCACTCAGGGAGGCTCTTCCAGGAAAGCTGCTGCTCCAGTTTACAGTGAGCAAATCCCCAGACAGAGGAGTAGAAGCGCTGATTTTATTTCTAAGCGTAATAGAGGGACTCCTGATTCACATTTACAGGAAGTGAGTTGTGACTGCCATGATCAGGACTAGAGGGGCCCTGCCTCCAGCCGGGTGGAGGAAAGGGATAACCGGGCTTACAGGACTGTGTGGATCCGATGGCCTGGCACATCCGACCCACAGGAGTATAAAGCTTTAGTGGACACCGGCGCACAGTGCACCTTAATGCCATCAAACTATATAGGGGCAGAACCCATCAGCATTGCTGGAGTGACAGGGGGATCCCAAGAGCTAACTGTATTGGAGGCCGAAGTTAGACTAACCGGCAATGAGTGGCAGAAGCACCCCATTGCGACTGGCCCAGAGGCTCTGTTCATCCTTGGCATAGACTACCTCAGGAGAGGGTATTTCAAGGACCCTAAAGGGTACAGGTGAGCTTTTGGTGTAGCTGCCTTGGAGATGGAGAGAATTGAACAGCTGTCTACCTTGCCTGGCCTCTCGAAGGACCCTTCTATTGTGGGGTTGCTGAAGATTAAAGAACAACAGGTGCCAATCACCACCACAACAGTGCACCGGCGGCAATATCGCAGCAACCGAGACTCTCTGATCCCCATCCATGAGCTCATTCACTGACTGAAGAGCCAAGGAGTCATCAGTAAGACCCCCTCACCCTTTAACAGTCCCATATGGCCAGTCTGGAAGTCTAATGGAGAGTGGAGACTAACAGTAGACTATCGTGGCCTGAATGAAGTCACTCCACCGTTGAGCGCTGCTGTGCCAGACATGCTAGAACTTCAATATGAAGTGGAGTCCAAGGCAGCCAAGCGGTATGCCACAATTGATATCGCTAATGCATTCTTCTCCATCCCTCTGGCAGCAGAGTGCAGGCCACAGTTTGCTTTCACATGGAGGGGCGTCCGGTACACCTGGAATCGACTGCCCCAGGGGTGGAAACACAGTCCTACCATTTGCCATGGACTGATTCAGACTGTACTGGAACTGGGAGAAGCTCCAGAACACCTTCAATACATTGATGACATCATTGTGTGGGGCAACACAGCGGAAGAAGTATTTGAGAAAGGAGAGAAAATAGTCCAAATCCTTCTGAAAGCTGGTTTTGCCATAAAACAAAGTAAGGTGAAGGGACCCGCACAAGAGATCCAGTTCTTAGGAATCAAATGGCAAGATGGTCGTCGTCAGATGGATGTGATCAACAAAATAGCAGCCATGTCTCCACCAACTAGCAAAAAGGAACCACAAGCTTTCTTGGGCGTTGTGGGTTTCTGGAGAATGCATATTCCCAATTACAGTCTGATCGTAAGCCCTCTCTATCAAGTGACCCGGAAAAAGAATGATTTCAAATGGGGCCCTGAGCAACGACAAGCCTTTGAACAGATTAAACAGGAAATAGTTCATGCAGTAGCTCTTGGGCCAGTGCGGGCAGGACAAGATGTAAAAAATGTGCTCTACACCGCAGCCGGGGAGAATGGCCCTACCTGGAGCCTCTGGCAGAAAGCACATGGGGAGACCCGGGGTTGACCCCTAGGGTTTTGGAGTCAGGGATACAGAGGGTCCGAAGCCCGCTATACTCCAACTGAAAAAGAGATATTGGCAGCATATGAAAGGGTTCGAGCTGCTTCAGAAGTGGATGGTACTGAGGCACAGTTGCTCCTGGCACCCCAACTGCCAGTGCTGGGCTGGATGTTCAAAGGAAAGGTCCCCTCTACACACCATGCAACTGATGCTACGTGGAGTAAATGGGTTGCACTGATTACCCAGCGGGCTCGAGTAGGAAACCCCAGTCGCCCAGGAATCTTGGAAGTGATTATGGACTGGCCAGAAGGCAAAGATTTTGGATTATCACCAGAGGAGGAGGTGACACGTGCTGAAGAAGCCCCACCCTATAACAAACTGCCAGAAGATGAAAAGCAGTACGCCCTGTTCACTGATGGGTCCTGTCGCCTTGTGGGAAAGCACCAGAGATGGAAGGCTGCTGTATGGAGTCCTACACGACAAGTAGCAGAAACTGCTGAAGGAGAAGGTGAATCGAGCCAGTTTCTGCTGCAAGCAGGTAGTAGGACGGGCTCTAGCTTCTCTGTTTTGCGGCTTTGCATAAAAAAATTACTGCTACAGCTATAGGGCAGACCCTACACATGGCCCTTTCACCCTGTACAACATCAGCCTGCGGGGCTGGAAGATTCTGATATTTCTGTAGGAGTTAGAGGTGCAGCATCCATCATTGTGGTGTGATTGAGGCGCCAACCTGGGCAAAGCATGGAGGCATTATTTAAACTTTAATGGCAAAGCAGGTACTGTCATTTAGAAAGCATTGTGGACTGCATCATCCCAAATAGCCAGCCTTTTTGGGAGCGAAGCACCTAATGCCCCGTGAAGCCCTGAGATTACTGTCCAGCTTTTGCAGCCCCTGCCCACTCCAGGTCTATCCTGGCACTCCCTTGGAGGAGGACTAGGGAGCGGCCGAGGGGTACACCAGGCGTGCTGACAGGAATGTTCTTTTGTCCAGCTGTGATTTCAGACTAAAATCTGTTAGTGTCTTGCCGGGATGCTGTACATCGTGCAATTTTTGCTCCCCCCAGCGGCTGCTGCTCATAAAAGATAATGGCTTCCTGTCGCCGCCGCTCCTCTGCTGAGCGGCCCCTGCAACCTGATCTCTTTCCTGCCCTCTCTATTTCAGCTGCAAAGCAAGACGTTCAGCCTTCTGACTCCTTGGATGCGAACCCAAAGTTCAGCCCCTTCCTTCCCCCTCCCCAGACTTGCAGCCTATTCAGTGCTTGTTTGATCCACTTTAATGATGCGTTAACACACGTGCTTTGCACACTGCAGACATTTGCTGCAAGTCAAGTTCTCCGGATTCGCAAAATCAGCAAAACCAGGATTGTTTTTCAAGGCCCTGGTTTCTAGCAAGAGGCTGGCCCCAGCCCACTGGGGTGGGAGTGTGATGTGTTAGAGCTCTGTCACTGCCCTGCAATAGCTCCCAGAGTTTGTGGAAACAGACACACACTCCCATGTCAGCCTGAGAGCAAAGCTGCAACCATTAGATTCTCCCACCTACCTTTTCAAGCTTGCAGTATGGCCTCATCTCTGCCTGCTTGGAGCAGCAGGAGGTACCGGCCTCCTGGAAGCAGCCCCTGTTCCCTATAGTCTGGCAGAAGCTGCCGAGACGGTGTCTGACAACTTGGTACCAAGTGGGGCCCTGGGCACCTGTACCAGGAGCAGGGGCAGCAGGATCTGTGGCTCCCTGGCCCTGGAGCACAGCAGGTCACCCTGTGCTAGCTTGGGGCCAGGTATTCACGCTCTTGCCAGTTGATGGAGTGCCTGCAGCAGGGTTTTGAGGGTTTTTTTTTGGTCCGGTTTTTATTTCTATACACCTCTGGTGTTGTGCTGCTTCGTTCCTGCTGAGTGTAGGATCCTGCTTCCTGCAGGATGGCTCCAAAGAGGCTTTTTACAGGCTTGAGGGAGGTGTTAACACTTGAGTCTGGGTGCAGAGGGAAGTCAGGGCTCACCGTGCTGCAGAAATCCCACTTCATCAGCACCTGCTCTCTGCAGAGGGGAAACTGAGGCTGGCAGCAGCCTCCAGCAGGCAGGGTGCTGGAGGCAGGGAGCACCGGTCCCATGGGTGCCAGCTGGTCTCTTGTACGAGGCTGCCTGCTGCAACTGACCTCAGGGAGCTGCAAATTTGGGGGGCAAAAAGGGCACAGGGTGATTTTTCTTATTGCTGTCCCTGTGCTCTGGCCTGTAGGTAGGTCTGCAGAGCTGGTATGGTGTCTGGATCTGCACAGTAGTTAGCAAGGGATCCATACTGCTCGTGTCTGCTTTCAAGCCCAGTATCTCTGCCCAGCCAAACCATGTAGCTGCATCCCCAGCATGCCAGGTGTTCAGAAATGCCTGTGCTAAGTATCTTCTGTGTGTCCAGAAACCTTCCCTGCAGCAGCAGGTGTGATCGTGTCCTCGGGGTGGGGCAGAGACATACCCCCATGGCAAGGGCAGGAGAGGTCTGACCTTCCTGGGGTGGGCAGCAGTGTCAGGGAGAAGCAGGGCTCCATCAAAGGCACCTTCCCACACATCTGGAGAGCAGCTGGGTAGGACCCCTGCCTGCAGGAGCCAAGGGGCCATGGGGCACCTAGCTGGGTGCCATGGATTGTCCTGCTGTTGTGATGCTGAGCACTGGGCTGACTGCCCTAAGTGAGAACTGTGGGGAGGGCTGCAATGCTTGGTTCAGAGGCTGGTGGCCTGGCGCTTTCCCTGTCTCTTGGCTGTGGCTCTCTGCAGGGTGCCTGGGTGTGGATCCCTGACTGTGTCAAAGTCTGGAGGGTGGCAGAAATAACCAGAGGCTACGAGGAAGGAGATGCCATTCTTCATCTCCACCTGGAAGATGGCTCGGTAAGGCTGGAGCTGTGCAGCCCAGCAGGTCCTTCCTGTGCTTGCCACATGGTGGGGCGTCCCCAGATCTGTACCCCCAAACCAACCTGGGTTCCTCAACGGGGTGAGGAGAGGCTCAAACATTGCCTGGATGTGCCATGTCTGAGCAGGAACCCAGACCACTGTGGCTGTGCCTGGCTTGCTGTGCTCTGTGGCCCCTGACTGCCTGGTGAGCTGGTTTTCTCTGCCAGCTCCTGCTTGACTTCCCAAAAGGCCTCCAGCTCAGCTCACCATGCTGTCTGGGCTGTGATTCCTGATGACTAACAGCCCAAGCACAGCCTGCAGACAGCATCCCTCCTGCTGTGCTGCTGCCCACAGACCCATCCTGCCTTTGCGGGGCCTGGCTGATCCTGTTCAACACTTGTCCTGTTCCATCTCCATCCCTACAGGCGCTGGCCTACCCCATCGAGTTTCAGCTGCTGCCTCTCTGCAACCCTGACTGCCTCTCAGGTGCCGATGACCTGGTGGCCCTGAGCTACCTGCATGAGCCAGCTGTGCTGCACTTGCTCCACTGGTGCTTCCTGGAGGCCAATGTCATCTACACCTACTGCTGTGGTGAGCCCCATGCACCTGTTCCCCTTCCCTGCTGCTCCCTGGGACAGGTTTCCCTCCTGCCCCGCCCCTTGCACAGGCTTCTTCCTCCAGGTATTATTCTTGTTGCTATCAACCCCTACAAGTCATTGCCCATCTATGAGGAAGAGGTGATTTATGCCTACAGCGGCTGTGAAATAGGTGACATGGATCCCCACATCTTTGCTTTGGCAGAGGAGGCATACAAGCAGATGGTGAGGTGAGAGCATCACATGGGAGCATCCCTGGGGTTGTGGTGGGGAAGGGCTGAAGCCCCCTCAGGACCATGTCTGTGGAGAGGGGTCCTGTTGGGTCACAAGCTGTCCCCGGCTCATGTCCATCTCTGGCAGGTTTGGGAAGAAACAGTCCCTCATCATCAGTGGTGAGTCAGGTGCAGGGAAGACTGCATCAGCCAAGTATGCCGTGAGATACTTCACCACTGTTGGGGGCTGCCTGGGTGACTCTAGCATGGAGGAGAAGGTGCTGGCCTCCAGCCCTATTATGGAGGTGGGTCCCCAGGCTCTGCATGGGGATAGCTGGGGTGTCCCTGCAGGCTCTCCCTGTGCTACTCATGGCCCGTATCCCTGATGTGATGCTCTGTCTGTTCCCACACTGTAAAATGGGTGGCGGTGACTGAACTTCTGCAGAGCATCTGGAGATCTGGAGCCAGCTAAACCCTCCTGCCCTTCTTCCCTGCCAGGCCTTTGGGAACACAAAGACAACCAGGAATGACAACAGTAGCTGCTTTGGGAAGTATATTGAGATTGGCTTCAGCCAAGCGCATGTCACAGGGGCCACCATCAAAACCTACCTGCTGGAGAAGTCCCATGTCACCTTCCAGGTGGGTTTCTAGGGTGGTGTGGGGGCAGGGCACCCCAGTCCTTGGAGTGGGAGGGTGTTCTTGGGCATCCCCCAGGGCAGCAACCTCAGCGCTGCTGAGTCAAGTTGGGAGATGGGAAGGTGTCCCTTGTCCCCAAATCTCAGGTTACAGCACTGCTGCAGGCGAGCAGGGTGGGCCAGGGTGACCTGGCTTCTTGGTGATTTTCTTGGTCATCTACAGGCGAAAGCAGAGAGAAACTACCACATATTCTACCAGCTCTGTGCCTCAGCCACCCTGCATGAGCTCCAGGGCCTGGGTCTCCATGAGTGCTCCCACATCCCCCCGCAAACCCCATGGCACAGCTTGTTGCTAGCCCATCCCATACTGGGCAGTGCCAGGCCTTCCTGTCCTCGACAGCTGGGTGCCGGGAGGGCACTGTGGGGTGGGATAAGGGTGGTTGGGAGCCCCATGGGGCATGCTGTACTTGTCCACAGCCTGACACATCTCGGCCACAGGTGGGGCAGAGTCCTTCCACTACACCTGCCAGGGCCAGTGCACTGCTGCCCAGAGCACCAATGATGCGGCCGACCTGGACAGCATGCAGCATGCCTTCTCGCTCCTGGGTACTGTTGTGGGTGGGGAGGAGGTGGGCAGGGCTGGTCCCCAGGGCTGGTTATCCCACCACCCTCACCCTGATCCTGGAGTAGGAGTGCTGGTGCCAGACACCCCAGTGCTGGGGAGCCTGGCTATTTACTGACTGTTCTGATCCCTCTGGTTTGTGCAATGCAGGGGTTCAGACCAGCATGGGGTGGGGGCAGCCTGGGGGGTCCCTCATGCCTGTGCTGTGCCTGCAGGTGTCCCCGAGGCCAACCAGCTGGAGCTATTCAGCATCCTGGCTGCCATACTTCACCTGGGCAACATTGTGGTTGGAGGGAGGGACCACTGTGGGGATGGCTGCTTCGTGGAGGTGAGTGAGAGCTTGCTGCCTGCACCCTGCATCCCAAACTGGCCCCTGAGCTGTACTGGCTGCAGGAGCCACATCTCAGCAATACCGTGGTGACGGGGTCTGTCTCTTTGCAGCCTGTCAATGAAGCCCTAGGGCTGTTCTGCACATTGCTGGGTGTTGAGGCATTGCAGGTGACATGCTGGCTCTGCCACCGCAAGCTGGTCACTGCCGGTGAGACCTACCTGAAGCCCCTCTCCAGGCAGCAGGCACTTGACTCCCGGGATGCCCTGGCCAAGCACATGTATGGGCAGGTCTTCAGATGGATGGTGAGCAGGGTCAACTGTGTCCTGTGGTCACTGGAGGGTCACCGTACCTCCATTGGCATTCTGGACATCTATGGGTAAGAGCAGCTCCCCTCTCCTGGGCTGCCTGGAAGAGCATGGTCCTGCTCCTGCATCAGCTGTGGCCATGTGTCTGCAGCCACCAACTGCTCCAGCTGGGACATGGGGCAGTACTGGTCCCTGCAGTGGGACCAGTGGGGTGCCTGTGCCCAGAGCTTATGGCTGGCTGGGGTGGCTCTGCCTGGGAGCTGCCTCAGGCAGGTCTCTGCTGCCCGCAGGTTTGAGATGCTTGAGCTCAACAGCTTTGAGCAGTTCTGCATCAACTATGCCAATGAGAAGCTGCAGCAGCTCTTCAACCTAGTGGGTGTCACCCAGATGTGTGTCCTTGCTGGGGGCTAGCGAGGGTGGGCCCTGCACACCCCGCTGAGCTGTTGCTTTTGGTGCTCTCTGTCTTGAATGTGGCTGGTGCTCTAGTCCCTGCAAACACAGGGCTCTGGGACTCTGGGAGGCTGTTGGAGCTGGGCATGGTACCCTCTTCTCCCCCCCCCCCCAAAAGTGTTCCTGTTCCAGGAGGAGGGCTGCTCAGGTGTCTTATGGAGACCAAGCCACTGCCTGCAGCCTGCCTAGTGGCTGGCCACCTTTGTCCCCTCCTGGCTCAGTCCTGCTCTGTTCTCCCTTCTCTCCAGCACGTCTTCAGGCTGGAGCAGGAGTATGTGACCGAGGAGATCCCTTGGGTCTTCATTAACTTCTGTGACAACCAGCCATACATTGAGCTCATTGAGGGCCGGCTTGGCATCCTGGACCTGCTGAATGAGGCGTGCAAGGGGTGCTGGGAGCAGGCTGCTGTGGCCACCCAGAGCCCCCCTGCTGCCCCTTCTGACCTGTCTTCCTTTCAGATGCCCCAAGGCAGTGATGGAAGCTGGGCCCAGAAGCTTTACCAGACCCATCTCAACTGCTCCCACTTCCAGAAGCCCAAGAGGCCCACGGATGCTTTTGTTGTCTGCCACTTTGCTGGCAAGGTAAGGAAAGCTATTGGCAGTACAGTCCTGGGTGGGGAGGGTTCAGTGGTGGCTCTACACCAGTGGGCACCCAGCCTGCCCCCTCCCAGGGTGGGATCCTGCTGGGTCTGCTGCTGCTAAGTGCTGGCTGGAACTCTAAGTGTAATGGAAACTCTGGCTGCGATGGTTCCCATCAGTAGCCTTGCAGCAGGGCAGGAGCTAGGCAGTGTGGCCACCACCAGCTCTGACGCCTGCAAGAACTTCTTCCAAAAGCCTTGGACTGTGTCCAAGTGGAGCCTTCCACCAAACCCATCTGGGAAACTGCAGGCTAATGCTGGTGCTTGCCTTGTCTCCTGCCAGGTGGAACACCAGTGTGATGGGTTTGTGGAGAAGAATAGGGATGCTGTCCCTGAGGAGCTGGTGGGGCTGCTGCAGGCCAGCAAGGTGAGAGCTGCCCTGAGCAGGGGCTGTGTAGGGCAGAGCCTGGCTGGCGTGTGGGGCTGGGAAGGACTGATGGTGTAGGAGGTATAAGTTGTGCAGGGTGAATCCCTGCCTGCTTGCTGGCACAGCCCCATGCAGTGCTGGCCATAGTCAGGGTTCCTGAGATGCGGGTGCTCCCCACCCTGTTGCCCTGCCTAGGGCTTCTCTATCTTGAGGGACACCTTGGCCATCTCTCAGCTGAGAGGGCTGGAAGGTCCTGCTGCTTCTAGGTCTGTAACGCTGTTGTTTCTCCCTTCCACCCTGCGTGGCCCTGGCAGAAGGTAAGGGACATCCTGGAAGGCTCTTGAGCATACCTGGGAAGGTGCCTGTGGGTTATGTTTAGGTTTTTTCCTGGTGGAAGCAGCAGGCATGGCCACAGCTGTATCTGGCGTATCAGGGCAGAGGACTGTGCACTGGGCTGGCCTCTGTGGAGCCTGTGGTCTTTTGGGGTTGTGTCTCCTTGTGGTTATGGCCCTCTGGTTATAGGGTGATGCGTGCTGCAAGGCCTGTCTGGCTCTCACAGCTCTGCTCTGTGCAGTCTGCCCTGCTCGCTGAGGTCTTCCTGGAGGAAGGGGATGGCCCCATGTCCCTGCAGTCCCACAGGTCCAGTGCTCCTAGGATAGCTGGTCACCCCAGCTGCAGATTGCTACCTAGTAGCCAAAAGAGCAAGAAGTCTATCTCCAGCCAGGTATGGGGTGGGGGGCAAAATGTGTGCTGGCCTTGGACAACTGGGGCTGGGGTAGTCCCAAAGGAACCAGTGTGTCTCCTGGCCTGGGGAACCCCACCAGCCCCTGAATGTTTCTGCTGCCCCTGACCACACTTGCCTTGTTCTCTGCAGTTCAAAGCCTCCCTGAACAAGCTGATGGAGATGTTGAATAGCACCACAGCACACTACATCCGCTACATCAAACCCAATGATGGCAGGCAGCCCTCTGTGTGAGTTCCTGGCCAGAGAGGCTGGAGGGGATGGGGCTGGGGACACTGGGGCACTGCTGTCCCTCTTGCCTGGCCTTGCATAGCTTGGAGCATGCCAAGCTGGCTGGGACCCATTCTAGATTAGCCCCTCTTTGCCCCAGGTTTGACTCCGGGCAAGCAGTGGAGCAGCTACTAGCCTGTGGGGTCCTGGAGACCATCTGGATCAGTGCCTCAGGCTACCCCTCCAGGTACCCCCCTTCAGCAGCACCCTGGGTGCTCCCACTCTCTCCAGCCACAGCACCTCTGACTCCCCTCTAACCCCTACCCCAGGTGGACCTAGCAGGAGCTCTTAGAGAGGTACAGGGCTCTGGTGAGCAGAGAAGAGTTGATGGGCACCAATGAGAAGCAGATCTGCAGCCTTGCCCTTGAGAGACTGCTTCAAATAAGGGCTCTGCTTGGGGGGGTGCAGCTGCAGTACCAGAGTATCCCTTGTGGATGCTTTTCCCCATGTGTGGGTGCCCAGTGGTGTACAGAAATGGGTGAGATGGGGAGGAACTCAGCCTCCAGAGAGGTTGGATGGGCAGACCAATGGCATGAGGAGCGTCACTTTTGGGGGAGTCTGGCTGGGATATGTTTTGTCCCTGGGACTGACTCCGCCTTTGCACACAGGACCCCAGCAAGTACCAGTGTGGGAAGAGCAAGGTGTTTTTCCAGGCTGGCCAAGTGGCTTACCTGGAGGAGCTGCGGTACCGGTGGCTGAGGGCAGCCTGCATCTTGCTGCAGAGGCACCTGCAGGGCTGGCTGGCATGGAGGTGCTTTGGACGGGCATGTGCCACAGCAGTCTGCCTGCAGCGCCATGCCCAGGGCATGTTGGCCCGGAGGTGAGTGGTGGGGGCTGGGGCTTGGAGGGAGCTGCGATGAGCTGACACAGAGCTCAGCCTCGGCAGTTGTACTGCCTCTGGGCTGGGCTTTGACCTGGGTGACCCTGTGGTATGGGCTGGGCTGGCTTTGCCACCCCTTGCCTGGTGCTCTGCCCTCCCTACAGGCTTGCCAGGATGCTGCGAAGGACCAGGGCCACTGTGATGCTGCAGAAGACCCTGAGGATGGTTTTGGTCCGGCGCTCCTACCTATGCATGCGCCAGGCTGTCATCACCATCCAAGCCTTTGCCCAGGGCATGTTTGCCCAGTGTCTTTACTAACAGGTAGGAGCCTGGCAGGGCAGTGGGTGTCCTGATCCCTCCTGTGGTGGCCGTGCCACTGCCCCATCTCTCCCTCCACAGATGGTGTGGCACCAGAAAGCCATGGTGATCCAGGCTGCTGTCAGGGGCTGGCTGGCCAGAATCCACTATGCCTGCCTGCATGGGGCTGTTATCCACCTGCAGTGCTGCTACTGCCAGGTGCGGGCATGCCAGGAAGCTGCAGCGGCTGCGTGTTGAGGCATGCTCTGTCGAGCACTACAAGCAGCTGCACAAGGGCATGGAGATCAAAGTGATACAGCTGCAGTGCAGGCTGGATGAGCAGGTGGGTGCTGGCTTCAGCCCTTTGTGGGTCCCAGCTGCTTCTTGCTGACCACTTCTTACCAGTCTCTGTGCAGCCAAAACCATGCCTGCCCTTGTCTTCAGTCCTCTCCTGGTGTGGGGCAGGAGCTGACCCTGCCTGACATGTGTCCCCAGGCAGGAGTCATGCATCTGGGTCTCATTCCTGGGTTTTTCAATGCTCCCTATGGATGTGGGGCTGGTGGCCCTGGGGCTGGGCTGGGCACCCTTCTGGGTGCTTGGTCAGGTGCAGCCTTGCAGCACAGTGTCATGTACTGGGAACGGTTCTGGCATGGAGTGTTTTCCTACCATGCTCTTACCAGCAGCATCTGCTGTTGCCAGCTGGGTGAGTGTCTCTGCTTCGGCTGTCACCACTCCATTTCTGGGGGTGTCTGGGGAGGGGGGGAGAGAGGGTTCCTCTGGTGTGATCCTGTCTCTGGGGGAAAGTGGGGCTGGCCAGGAGGTCGTAATGGACTGTAAATCCATGGCAAAGCTCATGTGTGGCTCTATGTGGTGGTAAATGGGGTATCGCTACAGAAGGGCAGCCTTGATTATGCATGGGCTGTCATTGATGTGAGACATGCAGGGATATGCCCTTGTTCCCGGCCACCTGCCTGATATGTTCTGCCCATTGGTCCAAGGCCCAGGAGAAGCAGCAGCTCATGGAGCAGCTCTCAGGGCTGAACACTGCCCATGCTGAGGAGGTGCAGCGCCTGCAGGCCGAGATGTAGCGGCTGCAGGAGGATGTGGCCTGTGACACCCAGGTCCAGCAGCTGCAGGCGCAGCTGGCCGAGCTGGAGAGGCAGAGCATGAAGAGCTGCCTGGGCCAGGAGGTTGAGGAGCTCAAGAAGGTCTGTCTGGGGGATGCTCTTGCTTTGCTGGGGCTCCATGGGACTCTCCAGGGACCTGACAGCATGCTGTGCTTTCTGCTGTGTGTGTGGGTCCCTGGGGGAGACCTCTGGCAGCCAGAGCTGGTCCTGGGCAGGGCTCTGGCTGTACCTGCCCCTCTGCTTTCCTGCAGTGCTTGGTAGAGGTGGAAGCCATGAAGCTGCAGCTGTGGGAGGAGAAGGATGCCCTGATCCAGTGCATGTTGGAGCAGTCACAGCATCTGGAAGGTAAAAGGGGTCCTCTGATCCCCTCATCCCATTCCCCTGGGTATGGGCTGGTCCTGCAGGCTTAGTGTGTTCCTGCGCATTCCCTTGCAGAGGGGCCCTGGCTTTGCCTGTCCCCACTCGTGCTGTGTTCGTCCCTACAGAGCAGCACCAGCGTGTGGCATGGGAAAGCCAGGGACTGCTGCAGGAGCTGGAGGAGGAGTGGGCATGCTATCAGAGCCTGGTGCAGGAGTACACCTGCCTGGAGCAGGGCTATGAGAACCTGTGCGATGAAGTGGCCTTCCACAGGGTGAGGGGCTGGCAGGGACATGGGGAGGCTCAGGCACCCTCTGTGGGAGAAGCGGGCTCCCCAGCTCATGTGCTGGGGGATGCCCAAGCCAAGGTATCCTCTGAGGCTGTTGCTCTACCCCAGCTGATGCTTGGGGTACAGGGGAGCAAACCTGTCCTTCTCTCCCCACTCAGCAAAGCACCTTGAGATGGTCCCGTTTGTCAGAGAGCTTCTTGGCCTCTGAGAGCAGCTACTTGTCCTCCATGTCCACAGCTCCCTCACGAGATGGCTCTGACCAGCAAGCTGAGGTTAGTGGTGACACTGGCAGGGACAGCAGGGTGGGGGTGACAAGTGGACTGTCCCTTCCCCTGGCTATGGGACAGCTGTGCCCTGGGGCTCCTGGCTGAAAGCTGGTCCCACTGGGGAGGGGCATCTGTGGGTGTTCTGGTGCTGGTGCCCAGCACTGGCACTGTGCTAAACCCTGTCTCTGCACCCAGGGGCTGGAGGAGTGCTCATTGCTGATGCCAGAGGGGCCACAGCCCAGCGGTGAGGTGCTGCTGAATGGTAGTGTGGGCCAGGATCACTTTAAGAAGGCGTACCTTCTCCTCTTGGGGCAGCTCAATGCTGTCAATAAGGAGCTGGCCCAGACCCGGGAGGTCAAAGACCTCTGTGGAGCCGGAGGAGAGGAAACCATTGGACTTTCTCAGGCACAGGGTGAGCCCCTGAGAGCAGGGCCAGATCCATGCTGGTCTCACCCTGCTCTTCTCTCCCTGCAGAACATAACTGAGATGTTGGGGTTGGGCAGGAGCCTGGAGAAGGTGGCAGTGGATGATGACTTGAAGCATGCATATGATGCAGTACAGGGTGCCAACAGGTAAGCGTGGTCCCAGGGAGATGGTCCCCAGCTGAGGCTGGGTTCCCCACAATGGGCTGATGGATCCATGCTGCTGGTGGGGCTTTCCCTGGTGTTTTAGCCAACCATGGCTTGGTTTGCACCTGCCTGGCCTCTGGTGCTGGGTAGCTGCAAATCCTCTTTGAAGCAGCCACCTCCTCATATGCTATGAGCACTGTAGCCCCAGCTGGGCTGAGAGAGCAAGGGCAGCCTGCCCCTCACTGCCCAGCTGGCTGTAGGGTAGCCCTGGCTCTCCTTCCCTTCCTTCCAGTGTACCCAGCTGCATGTTCCTGGGGGGCTGGAGCATTCCACCTTGCTCTGAGCACAGTTGCACCCATTGCATGAGCAGACTGGATGCCCTGGGCTCAACAGGAGCCTCCTAAGAGGGCAGGGCTGGTGCAGCCTGGTCTTGGGCTGTGCTGTGTGTGCTTGAGGCTCAGTGCAGCTGAAGGGGAGATGCTCTGTTAGCACGGATGGGTCTGTGCTGCCCCCAGGCTGCCTGGGCAGAGGGAGAGTTCCCAGCTCTGAGGCTTCAGGGGAGAAATACCTCCTCAGCAGCCTCCCCAGGGGATGGGGTGTGGCAGCTGAAGGAGGCTGGTGCCTCAGTTTTCCTGGGTGCATTTGTGTAGGCTGCTGCCAAGTCAGCTGTGGGAGGAGAAGCAGCAGCATGAGGAGGAGGTAGAAGGGCTGCATTTCAACATCAGCTCACTCAAGCAGCTGAGCCAGCAGCAGGCAGCCCTGATCCAGGACCTGCAGCGGCATCAGGGGCAGGAAGGGCTGCAACACCATGTCCTGCTGCTCAAGGAAGAGAACTGGGTAAGGCATGGGGTGGGGGGCAGGCAGGACTGGGCTTGGGGCTGGCTTCCACCCCCTTGCCAGCTGTAGGAGCCCCTTAGGGAGCAGTGTGGGGGACCCTGCTGCACCCCCCCCAGCTCTGCTTCACTCGGTGTGCTGGTGGGGGTGTCCAGCTGGGGGAGGCTGGCTGAGCCCTACTGTGGCTGTTCCTACCCAGGAACTGGCCCAGAAGCTGGAGAAGCAGGAGAGGACCACGCTGAAGTTCCAGAAGCAGCTGAGAGCCTATGCAAAGCAGATACAGGAGCTCACAGGCAAGTGTTGGCATGGGACTGGCTGGAGGGTTACCAGCTTGGTTTGAGGCTGGAGATTGCTGAGCCCCAGCATGGGGAGCAGAGTCATGTTGTCCCATGTCCCCCTGCACCCTCCAAACAGAGATGCTGGGGAGCATCTGCTTGGTCTGAGCTGAGGGGACCTCATCTGGGTCCCACAGCCCAGGACACAGCAGGATGTGACCTGTGCTCCTCTCCCCCAGTGAAGAGAGGCTACTGGGCCAGCGCAGGAGTTTGCAGCATCCACTGTGGTCCTGTCCTGGTCCCCCATGGTCCCATCCCTGGCTGGGCTGTCCCAGGCTATGCTAGCATGGAGGAAGGAGGATGAAGGGTGCATTATCAAGGCCGTCATCACAGGTAGGGTTTGGAGAGATGGTGACTCCTTATGCCAGCTTGTTTTTTTACCCCTATTAGGGTTTATTTCCAACCGCTGTGTGAGCTCATCCTTTCAGTGCTGCTGGGGCAGCATCCTGCCTGGCTCAGGACCAGCTTGCCATAGCTGCCTGGATCCCAGCTGTCCTGCTTTTTCCCCCTACAGACTACAAACCACAGAGCAGCCCTGGGGTCCTCCCAGACCTGCCAGCCTACATTCTTTTCCTGTGCTTCCAGCATGCTGACCACTGCTGCGATGAGCTGCCTCGCTCCTGGATGCAGCCATCAATGCCATCAAAAGGGTCATGAAGGTGCTGGGCTTGGGGCTGTGGGTTGTGCTGAGGAGCAGGAACTTCACTAGATAAGGTGTGTGCCTGACTGGAGTGTCTAGCCTGAGCATCTCCTGGGGTGAGGGTGTCCCTGGGTACTGCAGGGCTCCTGTGAGAGGGTCCCACAGCTCTGCACCCCCACAGCCCTCATCAGGTTGCAGCTAGCTCTGTGGCTTACAGAACTACCATGGGCTGTGAAGTCTTGCTGCTGTTGCAGCCAGAGCCCTGCTGACCTCTCTGTTCCCTCCTGCAGAAGCACAGTGATGACTTTGACATGGTGGTGCTCTGGCTTGCCAACACCTGCCAGTTCCTGAACTGCCTGTGCCAGTACAGCCAGGATGAGGTAGGGCTGGGCTGCAGGGGGTCTGCCACCTCCTTGGGAAGGGTAGGAGCTTAGAGGGGGACAGGGTTTGTCCCCACTTGGGGCTGCATCCTCTTTACCCCCAAGCCAGGTAGGCAGGCATGTGCTGGGCTGACACTGCTCTGCACTTGCTCAGGGACCCAGCTGTGTCACCTGGTACTGCTGCTCTGACCCAGATTGTGCCTGCAGAGCTACTGGCAGGGGAACATGGCGTGGCAGAATGAGCATCGCCTGCAGAACGTGGACCCTCAGAGCTCCTGCTGCAGCCTGGGTGCCCTGGATGTCCAGCTCTACCAGCAGCTCATCCGCACTGCTGAGAAGTGCCTCAAACCCATGATTGGTATGGCCTGGGCTTGTGGGGTTTGCAGGGCATTCATGGGATACTGGTTCAGGGAGGGAGTGCTGTGCTCAGCTCTGTGAACTGCCTGCTGTGTTACAGAGGCTGTACCCAAAAGGGGAAGGTAGGCTGTGAATTGGGGTCTGCCTTCTATGAGGGAACATCTGCTCCTTGAGCCTCCTGGCTTGGAGGAGGTGGCTGGGGAGCTAAAGTGGGCTTAGTACCCTGGGGACCTTGGGCTGCATCCATGGGGAGATCTATTCCCCCATGCCCTGCTTTGTAGTCTTCTGGAACAGGGACAGCCCCTGGGCTAGCCTGGGCCAGCTATCCTGGAGGTGTCATCGGCCCCTGTGTCCCCAGCTGGGACACAGCCAAGGAGCAGTGTACTGGCTGCTTCAGGCACAATGTAGGGTCTCTGTCTCATGATGAGCCTTTTCTACCTTTTAGTTCCAGCCCATACAGGGCTTGTCCTCTTCCTGCCCCCCTGGCCACCGCCGGTCCTTGTCAGCCCCTGCACACACCCTGCCTGAGTTGCTGCAGCAGCTGGGCTCCTTCTGTGCAGTGCTGGACTGCCATGGGCTGGCTCCCAGTGTGGGGCACCAGGCCCTGTGCCAGCTCCTCTTCCTCATCAGCGGCACCACCCTCAACTACCTGCTGCTGAGAAAGGACACGTGCTCCTGGAGCTGTGGCATCCAGCTCAGGTCAGTCCCTGTGCCAGACAGGTGTATTGGGGGAGCTGGCATATGGCTGGTGCCTCCCTCTGACCTGGTCTCTCTGGCAGGTACAACATCAGCCAGCTGGAGCAGTGGCTGTGGGCAGAGGGACTGCAGCAGAGTGGGGCCCATGAGGTGCTGGAGCCCCTGGTCCAGGCTGCCCAGCTGCTGCAGGTGAAGAAGGTGATAGAGGAGGATGCTGGAGCTCTTTGCAGCCTGTGCATGGTGCTGTCACCCCAGCAGGTACTAGGGGGGTTGGGGCTTGCTGCCTGCTGGGCACTCATCCTATCCTGGGGTTCCTTGACCTCCCTGAGTGCACCAGGGATGTACTTGCATTGGGGTGGGGACCACACCATCCCCAGAAGCATCTGGATGTGCCCAGCCCTTCCCTTCCCTGTTCATGGTCCTCACCATCTCCTCCAGGTTGTGAAGATCCTCCGGGCTTACACCCCAGCTGTTGGGCTAGAGGAGCACATCAGCCCCAGCTTCATCAGCAGTGTTGAGGTAAGCGGGGCCTGGGGTCTAGTGCTGGGGGCGGGGGGGCAGCTGTCCCACGTGGGACCCTCACTGGGACAGCCCTGGATCTGAGCACTCTGTCCCCACAGAAGCACCTGCAGGACCAGTATGGAGGGGGGCCCAGCCAGCTCCTGGTGGACACCAGCCACCTCTTCCCTGTGCATCTGCCCTTCATCGCTTCCCCACTGCACCTGGATGAGCTCTGCATCCCTGATGCCCTCAACTTGGCCCTCCTTGTCCACCCCTGAGCCCAGGTCTGTCCCTGGGCCACTACCAGTGCCCCATTGAGGGGTGTCTGAACCCCCTGACATGTGGGAAGGCCATGAAGGCTAGGGGTGCAGCACTTACGTGTGCCATTATTCTGGGAAGTTGTTTGTTTATTGAAACTCAGGTGCCTTGCTTGTGGTACAGCCAAAGCCCTTGGTAGTCCTGCACTGAGGGTTTTGGCCACTCTTTAATCCCTTGAACTTAATAAAAGTCTTTGCAGATAACTTTGGAGCTGGAGGCTGTGAGTGGGGGATGTGCTGTTTGCAGGGTGGTGTGAGGTGCCTCGAGTACTATCACTAGGGCATTCCTGGGGCTCTTTCTGAATTATGGAATGGTTTGGGTTGTAGAGGACTCTATCTTTAAAAAAAAAAAAGTTTAGTTCTAACTCCCTGCAATGGGAAGGGACAACTTTCACTAGACAATGGTGTCAAAATCCCCATCCCACATAACTTTGAATGCTTTCCAACAAATAGGATTCCACAAGTTCTCTGGGCAAACTGCCAGAATCTTACTACCTTCATTGTAAAACATTTTCTCTTAAGTCCAATCTAAGTTTATAGTCTTGCAGTTCACTCCAGAAGGGCACCTGGGCCTATATGAGAACTCTGGGACTCTTTGTTGGGTAGCAGGGTCCTGCATGGGCTCTGGCAAAGCACTAAATTAGTCCATAGGCAATTAAGAGAAATCTCTGGATCAGAAGCCCTTCTTTGTGGTGCATTTCAACTTCCCAGGCATCAGCTGGGAATGCCATCCTGCTGTGATGAGCAGGTCTCTGAAATTACTGCAGTTTGTGGAGAGAACTCCTTGTCAAGTTCTCAGGACTCCCCCTGGGAAAGATGCCCTCCTCTGCTTGCTAGCTGTGAATGGAGGAGGGCTGGTGGGTCTTGGCCACAGTGATTGTGAAATGGTTGAGTTGAAAATGGTTGGTCAGTATAATGAGAAAGGAGAGCAGAGTTGCTCCCCTGGCTTTCAAGAGAGCAAATGTCAAGCTGTTGAGGGAGGTACTTAGAGTCCCCTGGGAAGCTGCTGTTGAGGGTTCAGCAGTCGGCAAGTGCTGGCCAGCTTTTAAGAGGCACCTTTGAGAAGGTGGGGAGCAGGCAACTGCCCCATGTGGGAAGTCCAGTGAGCGGGGCAGAAGAGCAGCTTGGCTGCATAGGGAAGTCATCGTGGAGCTCCAGAGGACAAAGGCCACCTCTGGAAGTGAGGTCAGGCTTGGCAGGAAGATTCTAGAGTTGTGGTTCATCCATCTGCAGGGAGGAGACAGGAAAGGCCAAAGCTCAATTAGAGCTGAAAGTGGCCGGTGCTGTGTCAGGTGATACAAATGAGTTTTCTGAGGCCGTTCATAGCAAGAAGAGATCTAAAGAAAATATTGGAGTGATCCTTGTTGAAGATGGACCACCACTAGGCAAGTGCAGGACAAGTAAGGGATCAGGCCCAGCCAGCATGGCTTCATGAAAGGCAGGTTCTGCCTGACCACCCTGATCTCCTTGTATGACCTGGTGACCCGCTTAGTGGATGAGGGAAAGGCTGTGGATGTGTCTACCTGGACTTTAGCAAAGCCTTTGACACTGTCTCCCACAGCATCCTCCTAGAGAAGCTGGAGGCTCATGGCTTGGACAGGTGGACCCCTTGCTGGGTAAAAAACTGTCTGCATGGCCAAGCCCAGAGAGTTGATTTAGCTCCGCTCACAACCAGTTGGCAGCCGGTCACAAGTGGGGTTCCCCAGGGCTCAGTGTTGGGGCCAGTCTTGTTTAATATCTTTATCAAGGATCTTCATGAGGGGATTGAGTGCACCCTCAGTAAGTTTGCAGATGACACCAATTTGGGTGGGAGTGTTAATCTGATTGAGGGTAGGAAGGCGCTGCAGAGGAACATGGACAGGCTGTATTGATGGGCCAAGGCCAATTGTGTGAGGTTTGACAAGGCCAAGTGCACTTTGGTCATACCAACCTCACGCAATGCTCCAGGCTTGGCTAAGAGTGGCTGGAAAGATGCATGGCGGAGAAACCAGTACCCCAAGGGCCGACAGCTGGGTGAGCATGAGCCAGCAGTGTGCCCAGGTGGCCAAGGTGGCCAAGGTGGCCAACAGCATCTGGGCTTGTGTCAGCAATAGTATGGCCAGCAGGAGCCGGGCAGGGATGGGGCCCCTGTGCTCGGCACTGGTGAGGCAGCACCTTGAATGCTGGGCTCAGGTTTGGGCCCCTCGGGACAAGAAGGACATTGAGGTGCTGGAGCGTGTCCAGAGAAGGACAACAGAGCTGGGGCAGGGTCTGGAGAACAAGTGTACTGGGGAGTGGCTGGGGGAGCTGGGGGGGGTTTAGCCTGGAGAAGAGGAGGCTGAGGGGAGACTTTATTGCTCTCTGCAACTGCCTGAGAGGGGCTGTAGTGAGGGGGGGTTGGTCTCTCCCCCCCAAGTCACTAGTGACAGGATGACAGGAAATGATCTCAAGCTGTGTCAGGGGAGGTTTAGATTGGATATTAAGAAAAATTTCTTTAATGGTAGAGGGTCAGGCATTGGAACAGGCTGCCCAGAGAGGTGGGGGAGTCACCATCCCTGGGGGTGTTCAAAATGCGTGTAGACATGGCACTTGGGGACATGGTTTAGGAGACATGGGGGTGTTGGGTGGACAGTTGGACTTGATGAACCTAGAGGTCTTTTCCAACCATAAGGATTCTATGATTTGGGGTTCTTTTGGTGCGGTAGTGAGGCAATGCTGCAATGCTTTTTTTGCCTCAGTCTTTAGTAAGAGTGAGAGTTGTTGGGCTGCTGGTTCCCCTGAGTCAGAGGAGCAGCAGTGCAGACAGAGGGACGTTCCATTAGTGGACACTGAACTTGTCAGGGCCCACCTGTACCAGGTGAATGTTCCCTGGCCTGGTGGGATTCAGCCCAGAGTACTGGAGGAGCTGGTGGACGTTACGGGCAGGACTCCTCTTGAGCCAAGGTCTTGGGAGTGTGGGGAGGTCCCCGTGGGCTGGGAGCTGCCAACGTTATGCCGATGGACAAGAAGGGCGTGAGGGAAGATCCAGGCAACTACAGAGCTGTGAGTGTCAGCTCAGTTCCTGGGAAAACTATGGACAAGATGATACTGGGCACTGTTGATGATACTGGGCTTTTAAAGCATAATGGCATCATCAGGCATAGGCAACATGGGTTGACAAATGGAAAGCCCTCTGTAAGCAATTTGATATCCTTCTAGGCTATCTAGGTCCATACCCTGTGGATGGAGGGAAGGGGGGTGGAGGTTGTTGTCGTGGATTTTAGTAAGTATTTTGGCACTGTCTGTCACAGCATCCTTCTGGCCAAGGTGTCCAGCTGTGGGATGAGCATGTTGACAGTGCGTCGGGTGAAGACTGGTCTGGATGGCAGGGCTCAAAGGCTTGTAGCGAATGGGGCTCCATGGGTCTGGCGACTGGTCACCGGCGGTGTTCCTCAGGGCTCAGCCCTAGGGCCAGTGCTGGTTGCTATTTTGATCCCTGATCTGGAGGCCGCAGTTGAATGTCCCATTAGCAAGCTTGCTGACGATACCAAGCTGGGAGGTGCTGTTGACTCTCGGGAGGGACAAGAGGCCTTGCCAAGGGATCGAGATAGATTGGGGCATTGGGCAGTGATTGATGGGATGAAACCGAACAATTCCAAACGCAGGATTGTGCCCCTGCAAGTGGGCACAAGTCTCCCTGGGGAGAGGAGTGGCTGGCAAGCAGCCTGGCAGAAAGGGCTGTGGGGGTGCTGGTTGGCAGCAGGCTGTCGTGGTTCAGCCTCAGCTGGCAACTGAACACCACGCAGCCGCTCGCTCACACCCCCCCCCCACCCCTGTGGGATGGGGAAGAGAATCGGACGAGCAAAAGAACTTGTGGGTTGAGATAAGCACAGTTTAATAACTACAATAGAATTATGATGATAAATGATTATGATAATAATGACAGTAATGTTAATATAATAAAAGGGAAAAGGAAGGAAAGCGAAAACAGGGAAAAAAAAACCGCAGAAACATGAACGATACAACCGCTCACCACCCGCCGACCGACGCTGCCCGTCCCCGAGCCGCGACTGCGCCCTCCCTCCCCCGGCCAGCCCCTCCCAGGTAGCATACTGGGCATGACGTTACATGATATGGAATATCCCTTTGGTCAGTTTGAATCCGCTCCCTTAGCTGTGCCCCCTCCCCTCCCGGCTTCTTGTGCACCCAGCAGAGCATGGGAGGCTAGACATGTCCTTGACTTGTATAAGCGCTGCCCAGCAACAGCCAAAACATCTGTGTGTTATCTCAACAGGTTTTTTTCCATGCTAATTTCAAAGCACAGCACTATACCAGCTAGAGTGAAGAAAATTAACTCTATCCCAGCTGAAACCATGACAGTATCCACCCCTTATTCCATATCATTGACATCATGCTCAGGTCCCATACTATTCAGTACAAATTCAATAATCCCTATCCATCTTCTCATCCTTTAACAATATATATATATATATATATACACAGATTTTCATTTATCATTCCACTAGTTTATGGAACACCCCTGTAGAATGCCTGTGAAATGTCCATTGAGTTCATTTAGTCCATGACTTTGGATTTCATCTCTTGTAAGGGTCCTTCAGAGAGGCGGTGTGCGTGGGGTCAGATTGTTGCATGTCAGTCCTTGTTCCATCACCGCTGCCCTGGTAGTTCGTGTTCTCTCACTGCTGCACTTTGCTCGGTTCCATTGAAAGTTCATTTGCTATTATTATTAACTGGGAGATTCCCACCATGATAACATTCCATTGATGCAACCATAGTAGTGATGACATACAACATCATATAGCAATTAACAGCATATTATTCAGTTCATTGGCTGTTTTCACCCAAAATTAAATCCCCCTGAGGTACACACCGGACTCCTCCATCCTCCCGCATCACCCACCAAGTGCACCCAGGTCCTCGAGCAAATGCAATCCCACGAGTGGGTTTGCCTCTGCTGGAAGCAGGAATAACCCAGACTGTCTTGCCCAGCATATTTTTTATGTGCACTACAGGGACTCTATCCCCTTCCACAGTACGTAAGGATTCTGATTGGGCAGGGCCAGCTCGCCTGGCAGATCCCCTTGTGTTGACTAACCAGGTGGCTTTTGCTAAATGTGTATCCCAGTGTTTAAATGTTCCACCCCCCATTGCTCTCAGTGTCATCTTTAATAGTCCATTGTATCTTTCGATTTTCCCAGAGGCTGGTGCGTGACAGGGGATGTGATACACCCACTCAATACCATGCTCTTTGGCCCAGGTGTCTATGAGGTTATTTCGGAAATGAGTCCCATTGTCTGACTCAATTCTCTCTGGGGTGCCATGTCGCCACAGCACTTGTTTTTCGAGACCCAGGATAGTGTTCCAGGCAGTGGCGTGGGGGACCGGATATGTTTCCAGCCAGCCGGTGGTTGCTTCTACCATGGTGAGAACATGGCGCTTGCCTTGGCGGGTCTGTGGGAGTGTGATGTAGTCAATTTGCCAGGCCTCCCCATATTTAGATTTCAGCCATCGTCCCCCATACCACAGAGGCTTTACCCGCTTCGCTTGCTTGATTGCAGCACATGTTTCACATTCGTGGATAACCTGCGCAATAACGTCCATGGTCAAGTCCACCCCTCGATCACGAGCCCACCTGTATGTTGCATCTCTCCCTTGATGGCCTGAGGTGTCATGGGCCCACCGAGCTAGAAATAGTTCACCCTTATGTTGCCAGTCCAGATCCACCTCAGCCACTTCAATCTTGGCAGCCTGATCTACCTGCTGGTTGTTTCGATGCTCTTCAGTGGCCCGACTCTTGGGGACATGAGCATCCACATGCCGTACCTTCACAACCAGGTTCTCTACCTGGGCAGCAATATCTTGCCACAGTGCGGCAGCCCAGATGGGTTTGCCTCTGCGCTGCCAGTTGCTTTGCTTCCACTGCTGTAGCCAGCCCCACAGGGCATTTGCCACCATCCAGGAGTCAGTACAGAGATAGAGCACTGGCCACTCTTCCCGTTCAGCGATGTCTAAGGCCAGCTGGATGGCCTTTACCTCTGCAAACTGGCTCGATTCACCTTCTCCTTCAGCAGTTTCTGCTACTTGTCGTGTAGGACTCCATACAGCAGCCTTCCATCTCCGGTGCTGTGCTGGTTTTGGCTGAGAAGGGGTTAATTCTCCTCACTGTGGGGGTCGGCTACCTTTCCAGCTTCCCGCGCTCTGCCGCGTGGCGGGGGGGGCTGGGAGGGGCAGGGCCATGGTGGGGATGGCTGACCCCGACTGTCCAATGGCAGGTTCATTCCATACCATGTGACACCATGACCAATATATTGAGGTGGGGGGCAGTTGCAGCGCGAGCGCGGAGGCGGCGCGGCGTCGGGTCGGCGGGCGGCGCGCGGCTGCGGCGCGGGCAGTTTGTTCCGGCGGTTCGTTCCCCCTCTCCCCTCCCTTCCCCCCCCCCAACCCGGGGCTTTGCGCCTCTCATTGCTCTCCTTTACATTGCATTTCTACTGTTGTTTTCTTTTAATTTTAATTATTAAACTGTTCTTATCCCAACCCACGAGCGTTACCCTCCTGATTCTCTCCCCCATCTACCGGTGGGGGAGTGAGCGAGCGACTGTGTGGGGCTGAGCTGCCGCTAAACCACGACAGGTGCTTTCCCACAAGGCGACAGGACCCATCAGTGAACAGGGCATATTGCTTCTCATTTTCTGGCAGTTGGTTATACAGTGGGGCTTCTTCAGCACGTGTCACCTCCTCCTCTGGTGATATTCCAAAGTCTTTGCCTTCTGGCCAGTCCATAATCACTTCCAAGATTCCTGGGCGACTGGGGTTTCCTACTCGAGCCCGCTGGGTGATCAGTGCAACCCATTTACTCCACGTAGCATCAGTTGCATGGTGTGTGGAGGGGACGTTCCCTCTGAACATCCAGCCCAGCACTGGCAGTCGGGGTGCCAGGAGCAACTGTGCCTCAGTACCAACCACTTCTGAAGCAGCTCGAACGCCTTCATATGCTGCCAATATCTCTTTTTCAGTTGGAGTATAGCGGGCTTCGGACCCTCTGTATCCCCGACTCCAAAACCCTAGGGGTCGACCCCGGGTCTCCCCTGGTGCTTTCTGCCAGAGGCTCCAGGTGGGGCCATTCTCCCCGGCTGCGGTGTAGAGCACATTTTTTACATCTTGTCCTGCCCGGACTGGCCCAAGAGCTACTGCATGGACTATTTCTCGTTTAATCTGTTCAAAGGCTTGTTGTTGTTCAGGGCCCCATTTGAAATCATTCTTTTTCCGGGTCACTTGATAGAGAGGGCTTACAATCAGACTGTAGTGTGGAATATGCATTCTCCAAAAACCCACAATGCCCAAGAAAGCTTGTGTTTCCTTTTTGCTAGTTGGTGGAGACATGGCTGTTATTTTGTTGATCACATCCATGGGGATCTGACGACGACCATCTTGCCATTTTATTCCCAAGAACTGGATTTCTTGTGCAGGTCCCTTAACTTTACTTTGTTTTATGGCGAAACCAGCTTTCAGGAGGATTTGAACTATTTCCTTTCCTTTCTCAAAAACTTCTTCTGCTGTATTGCCCCACACAATGATGTCATCAATGTATTGTAGGTGTTCGGGAGCTCCACCTTGTTCCAAAGCATTATGGATCAGCCCATGGCAAATGGTGGGACTGTGTTTCCACCCCTGGGGCAGTCGATTCCAGGTGTACTGGACGCCCCTCCAAGTAAAAGCAAACTGTGGCCTGCACTCTGCTGCCAGAGGGATTGAGAAGAATGCATTAGCGATATCAATTGTGGCATACCACTTGGCTGCCTTGGACTCCAGTTCATATTGAAGTTCTAGCATGTCTGGCACAGCAGCACTCAACGGTGGAGTGACTTCATTCAGGCCACGGTAGTCTACTGTGAGCCTCCACTCTCCATTAGACTTCCGGACTGGCCATATGGGACTGTTAAAGGGTGAGTGGGTTTTACTGATGACTCCTTGGCTCTCCAGTCGACGAATGAGCCCGTGGATGGGGATCAGAGAGTCTCTGTTGGTGCGATATTGCCGCCGGTGCACTGTTGTGGTGGTGATTGGCACCTGTTGTTCTTTGACCTTCAGCAACCCCACAACAGAAGGGTCCGTCGAGAGACCAGGCAAGGTAGACAGCTGTTTAATTTCCTCCGTCTCCAAGGCGGCTACACCAAAAGCCCACTTGTAACCTTTTGGGTCCTTGAAATACCCTCTCCTGAGATAGTCTATGCCAAGGATGCACGGAGCCTCTGGGCCAGTCACAATAGGGTGCTTTTGCCACTCGTTCCCAGTGAGGCTCACTTCGGCCTCCAATACAGTTAGCTCTTGCGATCCCCCTGTCACTCCAGCAATGCTGATGGGTTCTGCCCCTATATAGTTTGATGGCATTAAGGTGCACTGTGCGCCGGTGTCCACTAAAGCTCTATATTCCTGTGGGTCAGACGTGCCAGGCCATCGGATCCACACAGTCCAGTAAACCCGGTTATCCCTTTCCTCCACCTGGCTGGAGGCAGGGCCCCCCTAGTCCTGATCATAGTATTCATCACTCACTTCTGGTAGATATGAATCACGGGTGTCTCTGTTAAGGTCAGTCAGGCCATCAGCACTTCTGCTCCTCTGTCTGGAGAATTGCTTACGGGAAACTGGGGCAGCAGCTCTCCTGGAGAAACTCCCCTGAGTAATTGTTCTCCCTTGCAGCTCACGTACCCGTGCCTCTAAGGCTGAGGTAGGTTTTCCATCCCACTTCTTCATGTCCTCTCCGTGATCACGCAGGTAAAACCATAGGGTGCCCCGTCGTGTGTATCCCTTCTCTTGAGCCAAGGGACGATTACTCCTAATGGCTGAGATACTGGTCCGTACTGGTGGGGAGTAGGACATATCTTCTTTGAGTTGCTGGAACTCTCGGGATAGTTTCTCAACAGCAGAGACGAGCGAGGAAGAGAGATTCGCTTCATATTCCTGGAGTCTATCAATCAACTCAGCCACCGTTGGTGTCTCATCATCTTTCCAGGACATCACTGCCAATGAGTTTGCATACGAGGATAGTGCGCTCCGTACAAACTTCCGCCACATGGGTCTTGTGCACTCAGCTTCATCTGGGTCTTTGGAGGACCGTTGATCGTCCAGGTCACCATAAACCACCTCAAGCACGGCTAATTCCCTTAGATGCTGAATGCCTTTCTCCATGGTCGTCCATTTTCCTAGGCAAAATACAATATCTTCTTTGAAGGGATACCTCTCTCTCACCGCGGACAGGAGCCGCCTCCAGAGGCTGAGGGCTTGTGTTCCTTTTCCAATTGCTTTATCAATGCCCCCTTCCCTAGAGAGGGATCCCAGTTGTTTGGCTTCCTTCCCCTCTACTTCCAAACTACTGGCCCCATTATCCCAGCATCGGAGCAGCCAGGTGATAACGTGCTCACCTGAATGACGCCCGAAATCTTTCCGTATATCCCGCAACTCACTCAAGGATAGGGATCGGGTAGTTTCCGTTTCTTGTACACATGGTTCCTCCTCCTCCTCCTCCTCTTCTCGTGATGGCCCTGGTTCATCGTAGTCTCTTTCTAAACGAGTTGACTTTCTCTTCCATGATTTCTTCTTGCGTATAGGGGCGACTGATACTGGCACAGGTTGGTCCTCTGGTTCAGCTGCAACGCTTGGCACTGGGGTTTGAGTAGCTGCAGTGCCTGTCGTGGGGGTTTGAGTGGCCGCCGTGCTCATCACCGGGGTTGGAGCAGCTGCAGTATCTGTCGCGACGGGTCGGGTGGCCGCAGTGCTTGTCACCGGGGTTGGAGTAGCTATGGTCTCTGTTGCGGCGGGTTGGGTGGCCGCAGTGCTTGTCACCGGGGTTGGAGTAGCTGCAGTCTCTGTCGCGGCGGGTTGGGTGGCCGCAGTGCTTGTCACCGGGGTTGGAGTAGCTGCAGTCTCTGTCGCGGCGGGTTGGGTGGCTGCAGTGCTTGTCACCGGGGTTGGAGTAGCTGCAGTCTCTGTCGCGGCGGGTTGGGTGGCCACAGTGCTTGTCGCTGGGGTTGGAGTAGCTGCAGTGTCTGTCGTGGGGGTTTGGGTGGCCACAGTACGTGTCACGGGGGTCGGAGTAGTTCCCTTCTCTTTCCCTTGGGGGTACTGAATGGTGTTAAAAAGGGCTCGATAGGCATAAGCCAGACCCCAGCACATGGCAGTGATCTGTATCTCTCTGGAATTGCCAGGGTGACAACATACTTCCTACAAATGTTCTACTAATTTTTCAGGATTCTGCACTTGTTCAGGGTTGAAGTCCCACACCACAGGGGGTGCCCACCGTCTTAGGCATTTGCCCATACTTTCCCACATACCCTGCCACGCATAGCTATCGAGCCTTGGGACAGATCTCTGGATTATATTCTTAACTTGCTTACTAACCTTAGACAGATCTGATACCACCTGCCAAAGCAATATCAACAGATGTATCTTAACTACACAAGGATGTTCAAGATACTGAAAAGTTGTTGTAATGAGGGAGGAGACATTACATAAGATAGTAGCTATGGTGCCATTCTGTATTTCCTCCATAAAAAACTCCTCAGAGGAGGAGGTATAATTGCTAATTGCCTCCATGAGGTGGTAGCTGTAGTACAGTAACGGCTTCCATGCAAAACCTAAATAACTGATAACAGTCAAGGCCAGTGTTTTAATAACAAGTCTCCTAGGCAAAATATCTCTAATCACTGCAGAGCACAGCCAACTGCCAAAACCAACAGCAAGTTTTAACATGTACTTTACAATCAGCATGGTAAAGACTGGACAAACTAATACTGCGAGCAGATTAATCAATGCTGTGACCAGCAACTGTTATTATCTCAAACCCTTCATCGCCCCACGTTGGGCGCCAAAAATGGACTGTCGTGGTTCAGCCTCAGCTGGCAACTGAACACCACGCAGCCGCCCGCTCACCGCCCCCCCCACCCCTGTGGGATGGGGAAGAGAATCGGACGAGCAAAAGAACTTGTGGGTTGAGATAAGCACAGTTTAATAACTACAATAGAATTATGATGATAAATGATTATGATAATAATGACAGTAATGTTAATATAATAAAAGGGAAAAGGAAGGAAAGCGAAAACAGGGAAAAAAAAACCGCAGAAACACGAACGATACAACCGCTCACCACCTGCCGACCGACGCTGCCCGTCCCCGAGCCGCGACTGCGCCCTCCCTCCCCCGGCCAGCCCCTCCCAGGTAGCATACTGGGCATGACGTTACATGATATGGAATATCCCTTTGGTCAGTTTGAATCCACTCCCTTAGCTGTGCCCCCTCCCCTCCCGGCTTCTTGTGCACCCAGCAGAGCATGGGAGGCTAGACATGTCCTTGACTAGTATAAGCACTGCCCAGCAACAGCCAAAACATCTGTGTGTTATCTCAACAGGTTTTTTTCCATGCTAATTTCAAAGCACAGCACTATACCAGCTAGAGTGAAGAAAATTAACTCTATCCCAGCTGAAACCATGACACAGGCTCAAGAGGAGTTGGTTTGGCCAGTGCCCTTAAGAACATGCTTGAACTTTTGGTGAGCCCTGCAGTTTGGGTTGTAGGCATTTTCATCTCTTCTGTTTTCCTCCTCCTCCACTCAAGCAGACTAATGCTATGTGGCCCCTGAGAGCTGCGGGTGGTGGCGGTGCAACTGTTGCAGGGGGTAGGAGTGTTGGGGTGAGGATGATGCTCAGGGTGGGTCAGCGTGTGAGGTGAGATGCTGAGCAGCAGCAACCCTGGGAGCTGCACTGTGGTGGTTTAGCCAGCAGCTCAGCCCCACACAGCTGCTCGCTCACTCCCCCACCAGTAGATGGGGGAGAGAATCAGAAGGGTAACGCTCGTGGGTTGGGATAAGAACAGTTCAATAATCAAAATTAAAAGAAACAACAATAGAAATGCAATGTAAAGGAGAACAACGAGAGGCGCAAAGCCCCGGGGGAGTGGGGAAGGGAGGGGAGAGGGGGAACGAACCGCCGAAACGAACCGCACACGCCGCAGCCACCCGATGCCACGTCGCTCCTGCGCTGCCGCTACCCCCCCCCCCCCCCCCCCCCCCCCCCCAATATACTGGTCACGGTGTCACGTGGTATGGCACGAACCTGCCATTGGCCAGTCGGGGTCAGCCGCCCCCGCCATGGCCCCGCCCCTCCCAGCCCTCCCCCCGCCACGCGGCAGAGCGCGGGAAGCTGGAAAGGCAGCTGCCCCCCACGGTGAGGAGAATTAACCCCTTCTCAGCCAAAACCAGCACATGCACCATGCCATGCTGATGACACCGGGACAGCACCTGTGCAGGCTCCAGAGGGGCTCCCAGTGCCCCAGCAGCATCACTGGGACTGCCCAAAGGAAGGGGCTTATCCCCTGTGCCTCCCGTTGCTGGGGGGATGCTCTGATGGTATGAGAGAGCAAACATCAAGCTCACCCTGTGACCACAGTCATGATCCAACTGGTTTCTTTGGAGCGGTGGTACAGTCACCTCTTGCTCCCAATAGTTAAAAGGGGGCAAAGCATCAGTGAGTTTAATATCCACTTAGATCGTCATTCTTCAAGTGTCTTTCAGCTGTTATCGTTCGCAATCAGTCAACAGTCAATCTGCAATGAGCTATCAACCCTGCAACAATATTCAACATTCTAACAGTGCTTAACAATAGCAACGAGCAAACATACAAACATCATCCTGGGCTTGTGTTGGGACATCTACCATAGGGATAGGGTTTGAAGGGGGAATATCAAGTGCATGGGTCCAGAGTGGGGGCATAGCCATTTCACATGTGGGATTTAGGGGAGCTGCCTCAGGGGCAGCTTTTAAGGGAGCGTCCTTCATAGTTGACACATATTTCATTAGAGTGCTCTTAATACAATAATACAAACTACAACAATTACAATTATGATCATTATCAAAGACTGAAGGAGGCTAGTTAGCCTAGTTAGTTAGCTAGTTAGACAGGGAAATCCCAAACGCATTGAAAACTTTCCCCAACCAATTAGTCCCTAGTGCAGTGGGGATTTCTCTGGTGTCTTTGGCCATTCTCTTCACCTCATTCATCTGTTCTTGTAGTGGCACTGAAACGTGTGGGAGGTGGATGCAACCGTTGTCTACTGATAGCTTCAGCTTCCCATATACCTCTTTCTCCCTCAATAGGATTAAGTCTAACACAGCTCAGTTTTGAATAGTCATCTTGCTGGTTTCTTGCAATCAAGAGGCCTATGCTATCATGTGTAGAGTTTGTTAGTGCCTCTAGCTGCAGGTTTAGGTCTAGGAGAGAGTGCCTGTTTTGTACTGGAGGGATACTGATTCTAAAGATTGTGTGCAGTGGCGGTGCAGCTGGTGCAGGGGACAGGAGTGTTGGGGTGAAGATGATGCTTGTGGTGGGTGAGTGTGCGAGATGAGACGCTGAGCAGCCGTATCCCTGGGAGCTGTGCCATGCCATGCTGATGGCACCGGTACTGCACCAGTGCAGGTTCCAGAGGGGCTCCAGGCACCCCAGTGGCATCACTGGGGCTGCCCGAAGGAAGGGGCTTATCCCCTGCGCCTGCCAGTGCTGGGGGGCTGCTCTGATGGGACCTCACCCTGCACCTTCTGCAAGCCCCACCCGCAAAACTGAGGTGGCTCCCCAAAGTAGCTGTTGGCTGTACTGGCCCCAGGTTGTGGAGCTCAGATGGGGAATGGGCAATAAAGAGGGATGAAGCTTCCAGGCACTTTGTGGCCAGTACCATGTGTTGTTATTATTATTACCCTTTCCCCCTCTCCCAGCCCTGCCTCCTTCCTGTTGTTGCAGCTGCCCATGGTGGAGCCAGAGAAGGGGAGGAGGGTCCCTGCCTGGCCTGCAGCTCCCTCCATCGCCATTCTTGGTGTCATTTGGGGATCTTTTGGTGCAGCTGTGAGGCAAATCTGTGCTTTGGAGCTGAGCACAGTGGGATCTGAGGAAGGGTGTGATTGTCTTGAAGGCCTTAGCCTTTGCAGCAAGCCCTGTCCCTGCTGGAGGGGTCACTGGTCATGCTCAAGACAAAGGACTTGCAGGCCTTGTTGGGGGGTGTGTGTGTGCCCTCCCTGGCCCCCGAGCTCTGTCCTTGTCACAGAGGCTCTGGGGGTATGCAAGGAGCTGAGGGGGACCCCCTCCTTCCTCCTCTTTATCCAGTGAGGCTAAATGAAGCTGTAGCCCTCGATGTAGTATGGAATCCTTGTCCCAGGGGCTCTGTGCTGCTTTCCATGTGGGGCCATGTCTGTGAGTCCTGTAGGGACCTGACTGTCGTGGCTCCCCTGCCAAAGGGCTGCTTCCCCTGGGGAAGGGGACAGGGGAGTCCCCCACCACCATTGCCTGCCCCACTGGTGGTGACTTGTCCCTGGGGGGAGGCGTGGTGCCCTTTGGGGCTTGCTGGCTGTGATTTGGGGCTCAGCGGGGCTTTTGCACCTCTTGGGTGTCATTTCCCAATGGCCCCTGTGCTTCCTCCCCCTCCCATGCAGGCACAGAGTGGTTCTGGAGAAACAACTTTTAATGGAAAAAAACACAAGAGAACAGGTACAATCAAACCTACTCTAACCCCCCCACCCTCCACCAGCCTCCCTACCCTCCCCCCCTAAACACCACCCCCACTCCCCTGATCTCCACCTCATCCCTATGCTGCATCTAATTCCCACCATGCCGCCCCCTCTAATTCCCCCCCTGCTGCCTGCCAGAGCCCTGTGCTTGCTGGGGGCTTTTGGCAAGGGGCTCTTCCCCCGCTTCTTGCCCTGCTCCCTTGCCATGGCAGGCTGGGGCCCTGGCAGCTCCATCCCCGCATTCCCCCAAGGCTCCTGCAGCTCCAGCCTGATGCTCTGGATGAACTCTTCCAGGCTCAGGATGGCATTGGTGGTCTTGGGGATGCTGTAGTTGGGGCTGAGCAGCTCCTCAGGCAGAGCGAGTAAGGTGAAGTCGCAGGGGCGGATGCCTGTGCTGGTGACACCAGTGTCCCCAGGCATAGGGCCACTGCTGGGACCCTCCTGGCTGATCCCCGACTCGTCCATGGAGCAGCCAAAGAACTTGAGGGTCTCTTGGAGAGGCACCTCATTGGGCAGCGCAAGGTTAGCTGCCTGGTCCCCCAGAAGTTGGTTGTGGGGGGCAGCAGAGAGGCTGGTGTGGACATGGGTGACCAGGGGGATGTTGCTGCCCAGGTGTGCCCCCGCGGGGGTGTCACTGCCAGAGATGTTGGTGTGTTCAGGCTGCCACTCAATGTGCTCATAGCCGGGGATGGACGTTGGCAAGATCAGGAAGGCTGGGGCCACCACTCCAGCCTCTGCTGGTGCCACCAGGGTCCCCAGGCATGGGGCGGCTGCTGGGCCCTCCCTGGCTGACCCCCACTGCATCGAGGGAGCAACCAAGGAGCCTTAGGGCCTCTTCAAGAAGCTCCTTGTCAAACACCCCAAGGTCAGCTCCGAGGTCCCCAAGACCTTGGTTGTGGGTGGCAGCGCTGCAGCTGGTGGGGATGTTGGTGTCTGTTGGGATGTTGCTGCCTGAGGGTGCAGACTTGCCTTCAGCGTGCTGGAGGCCAGTGCTGGATGTCGGCTGCACTGGGGAGGCTGGGGCCACCGCTCTCCTCTGCTCTTGGTAGGGTGCATGGTGTTGGGGTTGGCCCTGGGGGGTGCATGGGGCTGCACAGGCTAGGGGGGTCCCACAGCCCCTGGGGCCCCAGAGGCCAGCACCCAGCAGAGAAGCAGCACCGTGGGTAAGCGTGGCGGTGGCTGGTGGAAGCAGGCTGGTGGATGTGCACTGTATGTGGAACACCTGTGGGTCAAAGAAGCAGCCACATGGAGCCCTCTGCAGTCCTGTGGGGGCGAGTGGGAGCTGTGTTGGGCCATGGGGACCCTGCAGGGGCACCCGCTGAGCTGGCCCCCATTGCCGACATCCCCCAGCTCTGTGCCAGGCATGTGGCGAGCTTGTGGTGGGTGGCACGCCCCAACCGCAGGGTGATCTGCTGTGCTGGCAGCATGGGGTTGGAAACCTGGGGAGAGTCTGGCTTCTAGGAGGTGAAAGGGGAGTGATGGAACCAAGTGTTTGGGAAATTCTCTGGAAATTGGATTTGGTGGGCACATGTCAGCCAGACAAGGGTAGGGATGCTTGCCTAGCCTTGCTGAAGGCCTGTGCCATATCTGCCGGGGGTGGTGGTGGGGATGCTGAAGGTGTTGGGGTGGCCGAGCAGAGAAGGGTGCCATACCTGCTGGTGGTGCCTGTGGGGCGTGGGGTGCCACCGCCAGTGGGGGTGCCCAGGCTGCGGGGAAGGGCTGCTCCTGCCCAGGCAGTTGGCACAGGTTGGCTGAGCCTGAAAGAGAGACAGGAGTGATGGCTGGCAGTGAGCTCTGCTCTTGCCCCCAAGAGCAGTCCCTGGGCTGCAGGGCTGGGCTCAGTCCCTACCTGGTGGAGAGAAGGTTTTGGGGAGCACAAAAGTCTGGAGGAGCCAGGGTGCTGGGGGGGGGGGGGGGCTGCACGGTGGGAGCCACAGTGGTGGCCGCGCCATGGTTCGTTGTGGTTGTTGGCTGCTAAGGACTCTCTGGGGTCTCCCGGGACGGAATGTGGTGGCTGTCCATGTTCCGCCATGCCCCAAGAGCCTCCCCAGCTTCTCCTGGGGAGGGAAAGGGTTAAGGGGGGCCAGGGTGCCCGCAGAACCTACAGGTTCATTGACTCTCAGGGTCCGTGGGTGCAAGTGCCTTTGTCTGGAAGCCTTTGGTCCCTTCCCAGAGCTGGGTGCTCCTTGGGATTTGTGGGCCTTGGTAGAATGAGTCCCACACCTGGAGTGGTGGGATGGGGGGTATGGGCTGTTCAGGTGGGGTGGGCAGGGCAGGCGAGGTGGAGGTGCCGACCTGGATGTAAGGGAGGGGGTCTGATGGTGCAGCCCTTCTAGTCAGCAGTGATGTGGTTGGGAGGCTGTGGGGGAGGACTAGGCAGGTAGCAGCCAAAGCAGCTGTTGGAGTGGCTGTGTGCTGCTGATGGCCCAGCTGGCATGCCAGCAGTGAGGAGTTAGCCTATAGGCAGTTAAGAAAGTGGTCAAACAGGCTTCTTCGAGAGTTTGTCTATATGCATCCGTGTTCAAAAGGATATTGGATAATGCCCTCAATAATGTGCTTGAACTGTCGGCCAGCCCTGAAGTGGTCAGGGAGTTGGTCTAGGTGATTATTGTAGGTCCCTTTCAAGTGAAATATTCTAGTCTATTTAGGTCCTGGGCCTCTCTGGAAGGCAGCAGGGGCCCCTACCTCAGGCCATGGTAAAGCCTGCTAAAGGTCCTGTGGCTCTCTGGAGAGCAGTATGAATCTGCCTGGGCCCCTGCAAAGCCTGGCAATAGCCCTGGAACCCTCCTGAGGGCAGCACGGACCTTTGACAGCCCCAGTAATCCCCACCAAAGCCCCTGGGCAGCATGGCCTTGCCGGGGCTTCAGCAAAGGCCAGTGAAAGCCCTAAGGGTCTCTGGGAGGTAGCAGGGCACTGCCCTGGCAATGCCCAGAAAAAGCCCAGGAACTTTCTGGATGGCATCAGGGACCCACCTGGGCCATGGCAAAGCCTGGTGGATACACTGGTGCTTTCCAGAGGAAGAGCCTTGTGATGTGTAGGGAAATAGACTGGGATCGGCGACCGGAAGATCACGGGATGTGACGGAAAGATAGACGCCTCCCCATAGGAGTGGCAGGAACAGGAAGCGCAAGAGCTATATAAGCGTGTGATGCAATTAAATAAACGGACATTTTGCATCCATCATATTGATGTCTGTGCATCACTGTCCCCAGGGTGGGTAGAGCCCTGTGTCCCGGAGATATGCGGCCCAAGATAAGTTCTCCCACAGAAGCGTACAGCAACAAGTGGTGACCCCGACGTGATCGGCGGGGCGACATGGCAAGTTCGCCGGGGAGAAATGATAGCTTGAGGCACGCAGGGGTTGATACAAAAATTTGCGGATACTATCCTTCAAAGTCCAAACCTCCCCGTAAGAGGAAGCGGAGTATCCAGAAAGTTCCCGAAATAAAACTCAATAGCAACAAAGTCACTATTAAGCAGGCATCCTTTATTACAGCGCTGGGCAGCACTGGGGATTGATCCACCATGAGTGCTCCAGTGATTCAGTAAACTTCCAAAGATTATATACTATAAAGTCATACATATTCATAAGATTCACGAGGATTCATTAACATATGTAAAAGCTCAAGCTGCATGCATAGTTGTCTTTTTAGTGGTCTTTGGGCATCCTCCAGTGGTCTCTGATGGTCTTCCTCACCTATCCGCTGGTTGAACTTTGGGTTTCCTTTGCCCATATATAGTCATTGAAGTAGCTCTTCGGTCCTTTAGCCTTGGACTGCCACAAGGGGCTGATTTAAACTAGTTCCTCGAGTGTTTATCTCGGCACTGATGTCCTGAGTCTCTGTTATCAATGAATTTACGAGCTTATTCACCATCTTTTTAATCCCATCTGGCACTGTAGCTGTACGCTTCTACGGGAGAACTTATCTTGGGCCGCATACCTCCGGGACACAGGGCTCTACCCACCCTGGGGACAGTGATGCACAGACACCAATATGATGGATACAAAATGTCCGTCTATTTAGCTGCGTCACACGCTTATATAGCTCTTGCGCTTCCTGTTCCTGCCACTCCTATGGGGAGGAGTCTATCTTTCCGTCACATCCCGTAATCTTCCGGTCGCCGATCCCTGTCTATTCCCCTACACGGCACCAAGTTGCATTCTTCAAATCTTTGAAACTATCTTTGCAAGGGAGGAAACCACAAGAGACCAAGGATGCTTACAATAAGGATTAAGTCAAGGACTGTCAGGGGTTTAGTTCTTTCATTCCCCCCTTTTCTTTAAGCTTTGTAAATTCCTTTACAAAGGTTCTAAATTTTCATATTTCATTATCTTAGGCGAAGCCCAAACTCTTATGGCCAATTTCTTTAGCTTATACCACAAACAGTAATTGACGACTGTTAGTATAATAACAAATGCTAACAATATCAAAAGCGGGTGAACTAAAATATTTAAAGTTTTCTCTGCAGAGGGTGAGTACCCCGAAAAGATATCCCACCAATGATGGGCAGTATCAGATCCAATTTGACTAGACAGTCCGACAAGCTTGTCTCCAGTTATTATTGTTTTAATAATAGATTCAGCTAATGTTTTGTTTTGTTTTCCTAAATGTTCTTGAAGTTTCTGTGATTGATTCAAGATTTCATTTAATTTCTTCAGAGATAAACTTGCATGACTTAAATTTAAGCTCTCATAATGCCAAAACATTGCTACTTGTTCTTCTGTATATGCAAAAAATGAATAGGTTTGTCCATGCCAAGTTAAATGGGTTATGTTCTTGAGACATCCTATGAATGGGGTGGTTACATTGTATTGTTCAACTACTGATCGATTGTTAGTTACTAAACACACATATCTGGCATTAACCTCTACAAACATTTCGAACATATTAGGAGACAGGATCGTCCATTTACAATTGTTAACAGAGTGGTCTAATAAGCAGGGTTCATATACTCGAGATTGTTGTCCACACAAGATTCCATCAGAGGTGGTTTCACAAAGATCTAAATCGTATGTTTTGTTATTGTTCCCAATATACTTCCCTTGGAATTCTGGTAACCAATATTCTGGGCTCCCTTGACTCGAAAAGAGGGTTGGCAGAATTAAATATTTACACATTACTTCGGGGTCAGTTATATTATAGTATACTAATTTTCCTGCACACCATCTATCATAACACTGCACAAATTGTGAATAAGCTTTTATCCAGTGTCTAGGTGTCGTAGTTCAGCCTCAGCTGGCAACTGAACATCACGCAGTATTTCGCCTAGGAAAATGGACAACCATGGAGAAAGGCATTCAGCATCTAAGGGAATTAGCCGTGCTTGAGGTGGTTTATGGTGACCTGGACGATCAACGGTCCTCCAAAGATCCAGATGAAGCTGAGTGCACAAGACCCATGCGGGACGGGCAGTTTCCGTTTCTTGTACACATGGTTCCTCCTCCTCCTCCTCCTCTTCTCGTGATGGCCCTGGTTCATCGTAATCTCTTTCTAAACGAGTTGACTTTCTCTTCCATGATTTCTTCTTGCGTATAGGGGCGACTGATACTGGCACAGGTTGGTCCTCTGGTTCAGCTGCAACGCTTGGCACTGGGGTTTGAGTAGCTGCAGTGCCTGTCGTGGGGGTTTGAGTGGCCGCCATGCTCATCACCGGGGTTGGAGCAGCTGCAGTATCTGTCGCGACGGGTTGGGTGGCCGCAGTGCTTGTCACCGGGGTTGGAGTAGCTACGGTCTCTGTTGCGGCGGGTTGGGTGGCCGCAGTGCTCGTCACTGGGATTGGAGTAGCTGCAGTCTCTGTCGCGGCGGGTTGGGTGGCCGCAGTGCTTGTCACCGGGGTTGGAGTAGCTGCAGTCTCTGTTGCGGCGGGTTGGGTGGCCGCAGTGCTTGTCACCGGGGTTGGAGTAGCTGCAGTCTCTGTCGCGGCGGGTTGGGTGGCCGCAGTGCTTGTCACCGGGGTTGGAGTAGCTGCAGTATCTGTCGCGGCGGGTTGGGTGGCCACAGTGCTTGTCGCTGGGGTTGGAGTAGCTGCAGTGTCTGTCGTGGGGGTTTGGGTGGCCGCAGTGCTTGTCACAGGGGTTGGAGTAGCTCCCTTCTCTTTCCCTTGGGGGTACTGAATAGTGTTAAAAAGGGCTCGATAGGCATAAGCCAGACCCCAGCACATGGCAGTGATCTGTATCTCTCTGGAATTGCCAGGGTGACAACATACTTCCTCCAAATGTTCTACTAATTTTTCAGGATTCTGCACTTGTTCAGGGGTGAAGTCCCACACCACGGGGGGTGCCCACCATCTTAGGCATTTGCCCATACTTTCCCACATACCCTGCCACGCATAGCTATCGAGCCTTGGGACAGATCTCTGGATTATATTCTTAACTTGCTTACTAACCTTAGACAGATCTGATACCACCTGCCAAAGCAATATCAACAGATGTATCTTAACTACACAAGGATGTTCAAGATACTGAAAAGTTGTTGTAATGAGGGAGGAGACATTACATAAGATAGTAGCTATGGTGCCATTCTGTATTTCCTCCATAAAAAACTCCTCAGAGGAGGAGGTATAATTGCTAATTGCCTCCATGAGGTGGTAGCTGTAGTACAGTAACGGCTTCCATGCAAAACCTAAATAACTGATAACAGTCAAGGCCAGTGTTTTAATAACAAGTCTCCTAGGCAAAATATCTCTAATCACTGCAGAGCACAGCCAACTGCCAAAACCAACAGCAAGTTTTAACATGTACTTTACAATCAGCATGGTAAAGACTGGACAAACTAATACTGCGAGCAGATTAATCAATGCTGTGACCAGCAACTGTTATTATCTCAAACCCTTCATCGCCCCACGTTGGGTGCCAAAAATAGACTGTCGTGGTTCAGCCTCAGCTGGCAACTGAACACCACGCAGCCGCCCACTCACCACCACCCCCACCCCTGTGGGATGGGGAAGAGAATCGGACGAGCAAAAGAACTTGTGGGTTGAGATAAGCACAGTTTAATAACTACAATAGAATGATGATGATAAATGATTATGATAATAATGACAGTAATGTTAATATAATAAAAGGGAAAAGGAAGGAAAGGGAAAACAGGGAAAACAAACGCAGAAACACGAACGATACAACCGCTCACCACCCGCCGACCGACGCTGCCCGTCCCCGAGCCGTGATTGCTCCCCCCCTCCCCCGGCCAGCCCCTCCCAGGTAGCATACTGGGCATGACGTTACATGATATGGAATATCCCTTTGGTCAGTTTGAATCCACTCCCTTAGCTGTGCCCCCTCCCCTCCCAGCTTCTTGTGCACCCAGCAGAGCATGGGAGGCTAGACATGTCCTTGACTAGTATAAGCGCTGCCCAGCAACAGCCAAAACATCTGTGTGTTATCTCAACAGGTTTTTTTCCATGCTAATTTCAAAGCACAGCACTATACCAGCTAGAGTGAAGAAAATTAACTCTATCCCAGCTGAAACCATGACACTAGGTAAAACCCATTGTCCAAATAATTTTCTCCACATAAACTCATTATTACTCATCAAGTAGGACTGCACCTTATTCTTTTGTTCCAATTGCCACATGACTTGTAGGGTACAGACAGTCCAGTCCACAAATTTTGTCAAATTCTTAAGTGATTGTATCTGGGCAATTATACTCTTATTAAAGAGATATAAGGACTCCTTATCATATTTTAAATTCTGTATCTGAGGGTTAAAGGTGGTTGGCATCCATTCAGCCTGAATCTTGATTGCTTGAGCTACATCAAATCCTGCGGTTCCAACTTTACTCCTTAAAGTTTCTAGATCTACTGAGTTTAACAGTCCTAACCCAGTTCCTGCACCTCCAAGTAAAATGTCGTACCAAGCTCGTTTTACTTTGCAGGGAGGGGTGGCTGGAAAGGATATGTTAAAGAACAACATATGCTTTTGCCTTATCTTTGCCACATTCCTACAAGTGGATGGTAATCTAATTAGTTGGTCCTGATTCACTGCAGGTCGTGGATTCAACGATGTTAAGGAGGCCGCCACCCCAGCAGTTCTATTAATGCTTCCATTTGTACACATTAGTGTATCCCAGTTACCAGTTTTCCAAGTATGTGTCTCATTTATGGGGGTATCATTTTGAAGAAAGCACTTCTTCATCTGCAGTGGAGGCCCTATCCCTTTGATTGCACAACATTTTAAGGCAACATTCGTTATCAAGGTGACATTTGTCAAATTGGAACATAATACAAAGGTCATTCTATGCCATCCCGTCAATTTATCACTCCTGGTATAGGGTTCCCACAAAGAGCAGTTTTCAGCAAACTGAGCTAATGTATTGGTGTTTGTAGGGGAATAGACAGGGATCGGCGACCGGAAGGATGCGCAAGGATGCGCAAGGATGTACAATGAATAATCCCTTTCTGAGTTGTCTCTTTGCAGGGTCTGCTGACACGGATCCTCATGCTAGCCGTACCATTGGGAAAAGAAATGAGCTCCTTGACAAGATCACAAGCAATACTGCAACAAGAGCGACACTGGAAAGGGTGGCAAAAGAGAGATATAAACTGGAACTGGATAGTAATAACTGGGGGGATCTTGTTGTGTGTAGTAACCATGGTTACTTGTGGGCTACCATTGTTATGCTGTGTTATAAGACAAATCAAAGAGCGCCTGCGAGAGTTACATGAATATAGACCTGACCGCAATATGTATTCGCTTACGCAAGTAGCTTTGTAGAATTTTAGTAGCATGGGGAGGGGGAGATGTAGGGGAATAGACAGGGATCGGCGACCGGAAGATTACGGGATGTGACGGAAAGATAGACTCCTCCCCATAGGAGTGGCAGGAACAGGAACCACAAGAGCTATATAAGCGTGTGACGCAGCTAAATAAACGGACATTTTGTATCCATCATATTGGTGTCTGTGCATCACTGTCCCCAGGGTGGGTAGAGCCCTGTGTCCTGGAGGTATGCGGCCCAAGATAAGTTCTCCCGTAGAAGCGTACAGCTACAAGTGGTGACCCCGACGTGATTAGCGGGGAGGCTTGGCAGGTTCGCCGGGGGGAAAAGAGAGCTTGGGGCACGCAGGGGCGGGACGGGGAGCCGCAGGTCGGCAGGCGCGCCATGGAATCAGTCGTAAAGGTACTGAAGGGATTGGGGAAGGAATATGGTACTTCGATATCGAAGGCGCCTACCTCAAAGGCCATCCGATGGATGATTACGCAGGGGCTCATACGAAGTCCCGCAGACATATTTAATAAGGATAAGTGGGTGAGGATTAAAGAGGAGTTAGCCGAAAGGGCTATGATGGGAAAAACCCAGTACATACAGCTCTGGGGAAAGATACACTGATTACTATTGAAAGCTCGGGATGATCAGGAGACGTGGCAGCAGGCGCGGCGGTGCCTGCACGGTGCTACAGGCGACAGTAGCCCGGAAAGAGACCCAGGAGGGGCAGTGGGGACGCAGACAGGGGCAAGCATCGCGGGGGATGGGGAAGAAGCGGAGAGTTCGGACGGAGTAGCCTGGCCAGCGACTCAGTCTGAGGCTCCCAAGGAGGTGGATCGGGAAGCGGCGGTGTTCCCTGTTGAGCCAGCAGGACCCTTGGAATGCACCCCCCCCGCATACCCCGGGACGATTTGGCACAGGCGCGGGTACCTGCGCGCGGGGAGAGTGACGTGGCAGCGGACGCAGCGGGAGTGACGGAGCGGAAGGAGAAAGATGATCAGCGCCGGAAGCAGCGCCGGCAGCGGCACCGCCCTCTGCCCGACCCTCGAGACTGGCTCCCGGGGCAACCCTTGAGATGGGAGTCGGACGAGGAGGGGGATTGGGGTGCCTGGAGGGGGAGTATAGAACAACCTTGAGTAGCAGCGAATCAGAAGTTGGGGGAGAAACCGATGCCCACATGTGGGAAGAGAGAGCAGCTTGCCTGCGGCGCGCAAAAAAGAGGCATAAGGCAGCAGGGACTCGGAGGACCAGTCAGAAGGAGGGAGGAGAGGGACCGTCAAAAGGGGAGGTCCAGAGCGCTGCAGCTCCGGAGGGGTCTCCAGAGGACGTGCTGCGACAGCTGCAGCAGGCTATGCGCGCACTAGGGGAAGTAACTCGGCGGCAGACAGGACTCTCAATGAAGGGGGCACCCCAGCGACAGTCAGTTGAGTTACCTAACTGGCGGCTGATAGCTAGAGATTGTAGCCTCGATGGAGTAAGGATAGAGATGCCCGGGATCTTCCCTGTCCGACTAGCTCCAGGAGGAGGGGTGGAGTGGACGCCGATAGATGCCAAGCTAGTGCGAACTTTATGGCGAGAAATTAGAGAAAAGGGGCTGAAAGACGAAGGAGTAGCATTGCTGCTGGACGCTGCGCATACAGCACCATTGACCCCCTCTGATGCTAAGCAGTTGGTGAAAGCAATATTGGCTCCCACAATGTACATACTTTGGAAGGAGGCAATGCACAGTGCCTGCCATGCCCTCGTACAGCAAGTGGCGGCAGTTCCGGGCCACCTGCTGAGGGCGACCACCCTTGACCGGCTCACTGGCAGAAGTCAAGGACTGGAAACCCCGCAGTTGCAAGCAGCAGAATTAAGGGGCAGGGAGCTGCAAGCGGTAACGGAGAGTTCCCGCAGAGCGTATAGCGAAGTGGGCAGGTATGAGAAAAAAGCAGAACCTTGGCAAAAGATACAGCAAGGACTAGCAGAGCCATTTGCAACGTTTTGTGATAGGTTGCAGAAGGCTATTATAGAATCAGAATTGCCACCAGCAGCCAAGGAGGCAGTCCTTATGGATTGCCTCCGAAATCAAGCAAATCCGCAAACACAAGATATCCTCCGCACCCTGGCGGTAGGGGCGCCATTGGGTGAAACCATCAGGCATGTCTTGCGCCAGGAAGCATTGAACCAGCATGGCGGTGCAGGAGCGCACGTCTGCCAGAACCCTGACTGTGGAAGGGAAGAAAGGGTGATGGTGCAAGCGGCCGGGGTGGGGCCGAGATGTCACTTGTGTGGCCGGCGAGGGCACTTTAAAGCTGGGTGCCCACTAGCGGAAAGGGGAGGACGTAATGGAGGAGGAGTGCGCCCAGTAGGGAGGTGCTGGGTGTGTGGGAAGCCAGGACACCTGGCAAGAGATTGTCCAACTACGAGGCTGGGAAACAGCCAAGGGAGGGCGAAGCGAGGGGGATTCGCGCCTCCTGTGAGTCAAATGACCCCCATCACGGTGCCAACACCAGGAGCTTGGCCCACCATAGCGAGCCAAGGGGGAGTGAACCGTCACGCAGGGGAGCAAGATTTGCAGGTTACAGCCCCCGCGTGGCCTCGGTCATAGGCTGTGACGAGAGACCCATGACAGCAGTGATGATTACCCCGCAAGAACCGAGTTACCCGGCACGAATATGCCTGGGAATGTTAGTGGATACCGGGGCAGATGTCACAATAATGCCACTCGAACGGTGGCCACCAACTTGGCCCCTTGCCGTGGGAAAACGTATAATAGGGGTAGGAGGAGAACAACAGAGGAGAACTAGTACTTGCCCTGTGAAACTCGAAGTCATGGACGAGGACGCAGGGAAGCTCCTCACGGCCGTAGTGACCATACTAGTAGCAGATGGGGTAGCAAGCCCCTTGTTAGGGCAAGACGACCTTGCCCAGATGGGGATCGGGTTGAAAAATTTAGCATAAGGGCCACTGCCTCAGAGGGGCTTCATCAGCACAAGTTAGTGTGGAAAACCGAACAGCCCATCTGGGTGGAGCAGTGGCCCCTGACAACAGAGAAAACAGAGGCTGTAAGAGCTATAGTAAAACGAGAGCACGAAGCAGGGCACCTAGAGCCCTCGATGAGCCCCTGGAACACCCCTATATTTGCTATCAAAAAGAAAGATAAAAACCAATGGAGGATGCTGCATGATCTTAGAGCAGTAAATCAGCAAATGGAGGACATGGGGCCTCTCCAACCTCGCCTACCAGATCTGAGTGCTGTCCCGAAAGGATGGCGAGTCATTGTTTTAGATATCAAAGACTGCTTCTTCAGCATTCCGCTACATCCAGATGATAGAAAGAGATTTGCCTTTACTCTGCCCGCGGTGAACCGCGCAGACCCAGGTAGTAGATGGCAGTGGACAGTACTTCTGCAGGGGATGAAAAACTCTCCAGCGATCTGCCAGAGGTATGTGGCTTCTGCATTGCAGCAAGTAAGGCGACAGTATCAGGAGAAAATCTACATGATCCACTACATGGATGACGTCCTCATAGCTGCGCCCACCGAGGGGTTATGTGAACAAGTCTTTTCAGACACCCAAAGGGGCCTTGCGGGACAGGGTCTCAAGGTAGCTGAGGCAAAGGTACAGCGAGGACCAGTGTGTGGATTTCTGGGTGCTAGAATACAAGGGGATTCCATACAAGCTCAGCCTATTAAACTTACACCTAAGGTTAAAAATTTACACGATGTCCAGAAGCTGGTAGGAGCACTGCAGTGGTTGCGGACATTCGTGCGCGTCACCGGTGAGGAGATGCAACCTTTCTATGTGTTGCTGAAAGGGACCAACCCATGGGAGCCCAGGAGTTTAGACGCTGAGGCAGTCCAGCAATTGCAGATGATAGAACGTCGAATGCAAAAGGAAGGAGTATGGCAGTGGGACCCCCAGGAGGAATTAATTGCAGGTTGGATTCTGACCGCCAGTGGAGGGTTAGGATTGCTATATCAAATACGAGCAGGGGAAGAAAAACCACTGCGATGGGTATATCAGAAGGTTCCCAAGGATGCATTCTCCACAAAAGTCAAGGTAGCTGGGGGAATGATTTGGCGGCTGCGACGGGAAAGCAAGGTAATTTTTGGGAAAGAGCCAGATAAGCTGACAGTGCCGTGGAATGGGGAGAAATGGCAGAAGGTGGTAGAGAGTGAAGAGGATATACAATTGGCAGTATACTCATACCCAGGGAAAATCGTCACAGGCACGGTACAGAGGTGGGCCGAGACAGCCAAAGTGATGGATTTGAGTGTGGATAGTAGAGTTTTGGATACCCCTCACCCAGGAACAACATATTTCACAGATGCTTCCTCGAAGACAAACAGAGCGGCGGTAGTGTGGGAAGAAGTGAATAGTTGGATGCGCCAGACGTATGAGGAGCAGGGTAAAACTGTGCAGTGGCTGGAGGCGAAAGCGCTAGAGATGGCCCTGCGAAAGGATATAGATCGGCATATAAATGTGTGCACGGACTCCTTATATGTGTATAAATTAGTCATGTCCATGAAACGAGAGGGTGTACCACACACGGAAATTGCCTTGATGCTAGAGATTGCTTTATCACAGCGAGGAGCAACTGTGACAGTAATTCACATTCGCAGTCATCAGACGGGGCCTGGACCACTGATTGAGGGGAATCGCATGGCTGATGAGGCAGCTGCAGGAGTCTGGACCTTGGCGGAGGCAAAGCAACTGCATGAACAACTGCACCTGGGTGCTAAAGCCTTGGCAAAGGAGTGTGGCATCTCAATAAGAGCAGCAAGAGAAGTAGTAGCCACCTGTCCTTACTGTCAGCACTCGCCGTTGTGGGAGGCAGGAGTCAACCCTCGAGGACTGGAAGCAAATGCTATCTGGCAGACTGACTTTACTGAATGTCCACAGTTGGCCCCCGGATGGCACCTGGCAATTACAATTGATACATATAGTGGAGTCATCATGGCTACTCAACATCGGAAGCAGACCGCAACGCACTTGACTGCGCATTGGACCACGGTGATGGCGTGGCTTGGAAAGCCTACCGAGATAAAAACAGATAATGGACCATGCTTTCGGGCTCGAAGTACCCAAGAATGGTGTAAAGCTTGGAATATTGTATTAAAACACGACATTGCTTACAATAGCACAGGGCAGGCAATAGTAGAACGCGCTCATCGCACCTTGAAAGCAAAAATAATACAGCTTGGGGAGGGGGAGGGGTATAAGGGAACTATACCCATAGCAGCTCAGCAAACTATTTTAATGCGTGCATTATATTCGCTTAATCATTTTATACGCGGGCAGGAGCAAGTTACAGCAGTGGAGAAGCACTTTGGCAAAGCTCAAGCAGGCGAGCGCTATCCGCAGGTACGAGTAAGGTTCCCAGGCAGTGAGCAATGGGAGAGAGGATGGAAACTGAGATGCCTGGGGAGGGGCTACGCCGCAGTTGAGAATGAAGGGCGCATAGAATGGGTGCCTGCAAAGTGTGTGAAAGCAGAACTGCGCAAGGATGTACAATGAATAATCCCTTTCTGAGTTGTCTCTTTGCAGGGTCTGCTGACACGGATCCTCATGCTAGCCGTACCATTGGGAAAAGAAATGAGCTCCTTGACAAGATCACAAGCAATATTGCAACGAGAGCGACACTGGAAAGGGTGGCAAAAGAGAGATATAAACTGGAACTGGATAGTAATAACTGGGGGGATCTTGTTGTGTGTAGTAACCATGGTTACTTGTGGGCTACCATTGTTATGCTGTGTTATAAGACAAATCAAAGAGCGCCTGCGAGAGTTACATGAATATAGACCTGACCGCAATATGTATTCGCTTACGCAAGTAGCTTTGTAGAATTTTAGTAGCATGGGGAGGGGGAGATGTAGGGGAATAGACAGGGATCGGCGACCGGAAGATTACGGGATGTGACGGAAAGATAGACTCCTCCCCATAGGAGTGGCAGGAACAGGAACCGCAAGAGCTATATAAGCGTGTGACGCAGCTAAATAAACGGACATTTTGTATCCATCATATTGGTGTCTGTGCATCACTGTCCCCAGGGTGGGTAGAGCCCTGTGTCCTGGAGGTATGCGGCCCAAGATAAGTTCTCCCGTAGAAGCGTACAGGTACAGGTGTTATTTCCCCAAATCCACCAGAGACTATCAACAGATTCGCTTTTTTTCCTCAGGGGCCAACTGGGAGTAAATGCACTTATTAATTCAAGACAAAAACATAGCAATATTAATGTTAGTTTCAGGTCAGCTTTATAGATGTGGGTCCTACGGGTTGGGACTTCCATGGTCTATCAGGTGCCTTTTTATTTCTGGAATAGTGGATCCAAGCAGCGTGCCTCTCAAGCTTGACTGCAGTGTAAGTCATAAGCAGAACTTGAAAAGGGCCGCTCCGCTTCTCTTCGAGAGGATCACCTGAAATATTTTTAACATAAACCCAATCTCCAGGTTTGAACAAATGCACTGGGGAATCTAACCCCCATGCTCTGGTAGACATCACTAATCCATTTACTTCTTGTAATTGTTTTCCCAATGCAGTCAGATATTGTTGTAGATTAATCTCTCCTACCTGGGTGGGATCTTGTCCTTGATATCTAGTTTGAAAGGGTCTCCCATATAGAATTTCAAAAGGACTCAGTTTTTCCTTAGTTCTTGGCTTGACTCGGAGCCTTAGTAACGCAATAGGGAGGGCTTGATCCCACCTTAAATTCATCTCCTGGCAGATTTTACTCAATTGTGTCTTTATTAAATGATTCATCTTTTCTACTTGCCCACTTGCTTGCGGGCGATAAGTTGTATGTAATTTCCAATTAATTTCTAAAAATTTACTAACTTGTTGAACTACTTGTGACACAAAGCGTGGTCCCCTATCAGAGGAGATCACTTCTGGCACGCCAAATCTGGGAATAATTTCTCTCAATAGGACTTTTGTTACTTCTCGGGCTTTATTTGTTCTGCAGGGGAAAGCTTCAGGCCATCCGGAAAAGTTATCAGTTAATACTAATAGATATCTGTACCCCCCTTTTCTAGGGAGTTCCGTGAAGTCTATCTGCCAGTTCTGGCCTGGAACATTCCCTTTACCAATACTTCCAAATCTCACCCGATTCTCTACCTTTGGATTATTCTTTAAGCATATTTCACATCTATCAACTATGGTTTTTATAATTTGAAACAAGTTTCTGGCTATCATTTGCTTGGTGAGGGAATTGTACAAAGCTTCAGTTCCCCAATGAGTTTTGTCATGTTCTGTTTTTATTAATTTCCATAATATTCTAAAGGGAACTACTATTTTGTTATCTTTTAACATTGCCCATCCTGTCGGGCCAATTTCAGCCTTTAAATCGGTAATTAACTTCTGATCTTCTTCATCATATTCAACTATCTCAGGTAGTGGCAAAGATTTTTCAGGAATTAGGCCCAATACCTCACCTTGTTCCACAGCTTGTCTTGCCTCATGATCAGCCAATTATTTTCCCACTTCCCTGTCAGTGTTACCTTTCTGATGTCCTTTGCAGTGCATAATCGCTACTGCCGACGGAAGTTGTACAGCATCTAGAAGTCGCAAAATTATATCAGCATGTTTTATGACTTTTCCTTGAGCAGTTAAAAGTCCTCGCTCTTTCCAAATTGCCCCATGGGCATGAACTACACCAAAGGCATATTTTGAGTCTGTCCAGATATTTACTCGCAAACCTTCAGCAAGCTCTAATGCTCTTACTCAGGCGATTACTTCAGCCCGTTGTGCAGATGTGCCCTTAGGGAGTGACTTTGCTTCCACTACTTGGTCTGTGGTGGTCACAGCATATCCTGCCATTCGAACTCCATTCTTTACAAAACTGGTCCCATCAATATACCAAGTGTGGTCAGCTTCTTCCAGCGGCTCCTCCTTCAAGTCAGGTCTACTCGCATACACAGTCTCAATGGTTTCTATGCAGTCATGTGCGACAGTCTCCATTTCCTGTTTATCAGTTAAAAAGGAAGCAGGACTGATAATAGTAGATGTGACAATTTCTATATCATCCTGTTCCATCAAAACTGATTGATATTTCAAGAATCTTGGTGGCGAGAGCCAGTGTCCCCCTTTTTGGTCTAAAACGGAGGTTACAGTGTGGGAAGTGTGCACAATCATCTTCTGTCCCAATGTGAATTTTCGGGCTTCTTGGATAATCAAGACCACAGCAGCTACTGCCCGAAGGCATCCTGGCCATCCTTTGCTTACTTCATCCAATTGTTTGGAGAAGTATGTTACAGCTCATTTATAAGGACCCAATCTCTGGGCCAAAATTCCCAAAGCTACTCCTTGTCTTTCATACGAGAACAGCCAAAAGGGCTTAGTTACATCGGGCAGGCCCAAAGCTGGAGCCCTCATTAGTTCCAATTTCAGTTCTTTGAATGCCCGCCTGGCTTCATCAGTCCATATTAATTGTGTCAGGCTATTTTCAACAGTTCATACAGAGGTTTAACCAGAAGTCCATAATTATAGATCCATAATTGGCACCAACCTGTCATTATCTCAGCACTGATGTCCTGAGTCTCTGTTATCAATGAATTTACGAGCTTATTCACCATCTTTTTAATCCCATCTGGCACCAAGTTGCATTCTTCAAATCTTTGAAACTATCTTTGCAAGGGAGGAAACCACAAGAGACCAAGGATGCTTACAATAAGGATTAAGTCAAGGACTGTCAGGGGTTTAGTTCTATCAGGGTGGGACGGTGAGCCGCAGGATGGCGGGCGCGCAATGGGTACAGTCGTAAAGGTACCAAAGGGATTGGGGAGGAATATGGAACTTTGATTTCGAAGGCACCTACCTCAAAGGCCATCCAATGGATGATTACGCAGGGGCTCATACGGAGTCCTGCAGACATATTTAATAAAGATAATTGGGCGAGAATTAAAGAGGAGTTAGCCGAAAGGGCTATGATGGGAAAACCCCAGTACATACAGCTCTGGGGAAAAATACACCGATTGCTATTGAAAGCTCGGGAGGATCGGGAGACGTGGCGACAGGCGCGGCTGTGCCTGCACGGTGCTACAGGCGACAGTAGCCCGGAAAGAGACCCAGGATGGGCAGTGGGGACGCAGACAGGGGCAAGCATCGCGGGGGGTGGGGAAGAAGCGGAGAGTTCGGACGGAGTAGCCTGGCCAGCGACTCAGTCTGAGGCTCCCAAAGAGGTGGATTGGGAAGCGGCGGTGTTCCCTGTTGAGCCAGCAGGACCTTTGGAACGCCCCCCTGCATACCCCTGGGATGATTTGGCACAGGCGCGGGTACCTGCGCGCGGGGAGGGGGACGTGGCGGCAGGCGCAGCGGGAGTGACAGAGCGGAAGGAGAAGGATGATCAGCGCCGGCAGCGGCGCCGCCCTCTGCCCGACCCTCGAGACTGGCTCCCGGGGCAACCCTTGAGATGGGAGTTGGACGAGGAGGAGGATTGGGGTGCCTGGAGGGGAGGACAGGATGGGTATAGATCAAGCTCGAGTAGCAGTGAATCAGAAGTTGGGGGAGAAACCGATGTCCACATGTGGGAAGATGGGGCCGATTGCCTGCAGCACGCAAAAAAGAGGCATAAGGCAGCAGGGACTCGGAGGACCAGTCAGAAGGAGGGAAGAGAGAGATTGCCAAAAGGGGAGGTCCAGAGCGCTGCAGCTCCGGAGGGGTCTGTGGAGGACGTGCTGCGGCAGCTGCAGCAGGCTATGCGCGCACTAGGGGAAGTAACTCGGAGGCAGACAGGACTCTTAACGAAGGGTGCGCCCCAGCGACAGTCAGTCGAGTTACCTAACTGGCGGCTGATAGCCAGAGATTGTACCCTCGATGGAGTAAGGATAGAGATGCCCAAGATATTCCCTGTCCGAATAGCTCCTGGAGGAGGGGCAGGGAGCTGCAAGCGGTAACAGAGAGTTCCCGTAGAGCGTATAGCGAAGTGGGCAGGTATCAAAAAAAAAAAAAAAAAAAAAAAAAGAGCAGAACCTTGGCAAAAGATACAGCAAGGACTAGCAGAGCCGTTTACAACGTTTTGTGACAGGTTGCAGAAGGCTATTATAGAATCAGATTTGCCACCAGCAGCCAAGGAGGCAGTCCTTATGGATTGCCTCCGAAGTCAAGCAAATCCACAGACACAAGATGTCCTCCGCACCCTGGCGGTGGGGGCATCATTGGGTGAAACCATCAGGCATGTCTTGCGCCAGGAGGCGTTGAATCAGCATGGCAGTGTGGGAGCGCACATCTGCCAGAACCCTGACTGTGGAAGCGAAGAAAGGGTGATGGTGCAAGCGGTGGGGGCGGGGCTGAGATGTCATTTGTGTGGATGGCTAGGGCACTTTAAAGTCGGATGCCCGCTAGGTGACAGGGGAGGACGTAATGGAGGAGGAGTGCGCCCAGTAGGGAGGTGCTGGGTGTGTGGGAAGCCAGGACACCTGGCAAGAGATTGTCCAGCCACAAAGCCGGGAAATGGCCAAAGGAAGGCGAAGCGAGGGGGATTCGCACCTCCTGTGAGTCAAATGGCCCCCATCATGGTGCCAGTGCCAGGAGCTTGGCCCACCGTAGCGGGCCAAGGGGGAGTGAACCTTCAGGCAGGGGAGCAGAACCAGCAAGACTTGCAGGTTACAGCCCCCGCATGGCCTTGGTCATAGGCTGTGACGAGAGGCCCATGGTGGCGGTGATGATTACCCCACAAGAGCCGAGTTGCCCGGCACGGATATACCTGGGAATGTTAGTGGATACCGGGGCGGATGTCACAGTGATGCCACTCGAACGGTGGCCGCCAACTTGGCCCCTTGCCATGGGAAAATTTATAATAGGGGTGGGAGGAGAACAACAGACGAGGACTAGTACTTGCCCTGTAAAACTCAAAGTCCTGGACGAGGAGGCAGGGAAGCTCCTCACAGCCGTAGTGACCATACTAGTAGCAGATGGGGTAGCAAGCCCCTTGTTGGGGCGGGACACTCTTGCCCAGATGGGGATCGGGTTGAAAAATTTAGCATAGGGGCCACTGCCTCAGAGGGGCTTCGTCAGCACAAGTTAGTGTGGAAAACCGAACAGCCCATCTGGGTGGAGCAGTGGCCCCTGACAACAGAGAAAATAGAGGCTGTAAGAGCTATAGTGACGAGAGCACGAAGCAGGGCACCTAGAGCCCTCGATGAGCCCCTGGAACACCCCTATATTTGCTATAGAAAAGAAAGATAAAAACCAATGGAGGATGCTGCATGACCTTAGAGCAGTAAATCAGCAAATGGAGGACATGGGGCCTCTCCAACCTGGCCTACCAGATCTGAGTGCTGTCCCAAAAGGATGGCGAGTCATTGTTTTAGATATCAAAGACTGCTTCTTCAGCATTCCACTACATCCAGATGATAGAAAGAGATTTGCCTTTACTCTGCCCGCAGTGAACCGCGCAGAACCAGGTAGTAGATGGCAGTGGACAGTACTTCCACAGGGGATGAAAAATTCTCCAGCGATCTGCCAGAGGTATGTGGCTTCTGCATTGCAGCAAGTAAGGCGACAGTATCGGGAGAAAATCTACATGATCCACTACATGGATGACGTCCTCATAGCTGCGCCCACCCAGGCGTTATGTGAACAAGTCTTTTCAGACACCCAAAGGGGCCTTGCGGGACAGGGCCTCAAGGTAGCTGAGGCAAAGGTACAGCGAGGACCAGTGTGTGGATTTCTGGGTGCTAGAATAGAAGGCGATTGCATACATATTGCTCATCCCATTAAACTTACACCTAAGGTTAAAAATTTACACGATGTCCAGAAGCTGGTAGGAGCACTGCAGTGGTTGCGAACATTCATGCGCTTCACCGGTGAGGAGATGCAACCTTTCTATGTGTTGCTGAAAGGGACCAACCCATGGGAGCCCAGGAGTTTAGACGCTGAAGCAGTCCAGCAGTTGCAGATGATAGAACATTGAATGCAAAAGGAAGGAGTATGGCGGTGGGACCCTCAGGAGGAATTAACTGCACGTTGGATTCTGACCGCCGGTGGAGGATTAGGATTACTATATCAAATACGGGCGGGGGAAGAAAAACCACTGCGATGGGTATATCAGAAGGTTCCCAAGGATGCATACTCCACAAAAGTCAAGGTAGCCGGGGGAATGATTTGGCGTCTGCGAAGGGAAAGCAAGGAAATATTTGGGAAGGAGCCAGATAAGCTGACAGTGCCGTGGAATGGGGAGAAATGGCAGAAGGTGGTAGAGAGTGAAGAGGATATACAATTGGCAGTATACTCATACCCAGGGAAAATCGTCACAGGCACGGTACAGAGGTGGGCCGAGACAGCCAAAGTGATGGATTTGAGTGTGGATAGTAGAGTTTTGGATACCCCTCACCCAGGAACAACATATTTCACAGACGCTTCCTCGAAGACAAACAGAGCAGCGGTAATGTGGGAAGAAGAGAATAGTTGGATGCGCCAGACATATGAGGAGCAGGGTAAAAGTGTGCAGTGGCTAGAAGCGAAAGCGCTAGAGATGGCCCTGCGAAAGGATAGAGATCAGCATATAAATGTGTGCACAGACTCCTTATACGTGTATAAATTAGTCACGTCCATGAAACAAGAGGGTGTACCGCACACGGAAATTGCCTTGATGCTAGAGGTTGCTTTATCGCAGCGAGGAGCAACTGTGACAGTAATTCACATTCGCAGTCATCAGACGGGGCCTGGACCACTGATTGAGGGGAATCGCATGGCTGATGAGGCAGCCGTGGGAGTCTGGACATTGACAGAGGCAAAGCAACTGCATGAACAACTGCACCTGGGTGCTAAAGCCTTGGCAAAGGAGTGTGGCATCTCAATAAGAGCAGCAAGAGAAGTAGTAGCCACCTGTCCTTACTGTCAGCACTCGCCATTGTGGGAGGCAGGAGTCAACCCTCGAGGACTGGAAGCAAATGCTATCTGGCAGACTGACTTTACTGAATGTCCACAGTTGGCCCCCGGACGGCACCTGGCAATTACAGTTGATACATATAGTGGAGTCATCATGGCTACTCAACATCGGAAGCAGACCGCAACGCACTTGACTGCGCATTGGACCATGGTGATGGCTTGGCTTGGAAAGCCCACTGAAATAAAAACAGAAAATGGACCATGCTTTCGGGCTCGAAGTACCCAAGAATGGTGTAAAGCTTGGAATATTGTATTAAAACACAGCATTGCTTACAATAGCACGGGGCAGGCAATTGTTGAACGCGCTCATCGCACCTTGAAAGCAAAGATAATGCAGCTTGGGGAGGGGGAGGGGTATAAGGGAGCTATACCCGTAGCAGCTCAGCAAACTATTTTAATGCATGCGCTATATTCGCTTAATCATTTTATACGCGGGCAGGAGCAAGTTACAGCAGTGGAGAAGCACTTTGGCAAAGCTCAAGCAGGCGAGCGCTATCCACAGGTACGAGTAAGGTTCCCAGGCAGTGAGCAATGGGAGAGAGGATGGAAACTGAGATGCCTGGGGAGGGGCTACGCCGCGGTTGAGAATGAAGGGCACATATAATGGGTGCCTGCAAAGTGTGTGAAAGCAGAACTGCGCAAGGATGTACAATGAATAATCCCTTTCTGAGTTGTCTCTTTGCAGGGTCTGCTGACACGGATCCTCATGCTAGCCGTACCATTGGGAAAAGAAATGAGCTCCTTGACAAGATCGCAAGCAATATTGCAACGAGAGCGACACTGGGAAAGGGCAGCAAAAGAGAGATATAAACTGGAACTGGATAGTAATAATTGGGGGGATCTTGTTGTGTGTAGTAATCATGGTTACTTGTGGGCTGCCATTGTTATGCTGTGTTATAAGACAAATCAAAGAGCGCCTGCAAGAGTTACATGAACATAGGCCTGACCGCAATATGTATCCGCTTACGCAAGTAGCTTTGTAGAACTTTCAACGGCATGGGGAGGGGGAGATGTAGGGAAATAGACAGGGATTGTCAACCGGAAGATCACAGGCTGTGACAGAAAGATAGACTCCTCCCCATAGGAGTGGCAGGAACAGGAAGCGCAAGAGCTATATAAGCGTGTGACGCAGCTAAATAAATGGACATTTTGTATCCATCATATTGGTGTCTGTGCATCACTGTCCCCAGGGTGGGTAGAGCCCTGTGTCCCGGAGATATGCGGCCCAAGATAAGTTCTCCCACAGAAGCGTACAGCAACAATGATGGCTATGAAAGGTGTATGCAAAATGGCCATAAAGAACTGAGAGATGTCTTGCCTGCGCTCAGCGTTATCACAGATGACCCTGGCCAAACCACCTGCACACATCCATTGCAGTACTTGTATGTGAGTATCAGAGAACCAGTGAATGAAATCAGTTTTATTTAAAATAAAATCACCTATTTGGTATATTACCCTGAGGTTTGGTGTGCAAGGGTGGGATGCTCTGACACTCTGCTGGCCTCTCTCAGGGCACTTCCCTCTCTTTAACATGTGCAGAGCAGGGGACTGAAGGAGCAGGGACTTCAGCAGGGGGCCAAGTGCCCAGTGACATGAGTCCCTGGGTCCTGACATTCACCCTGAAAATGGTGCTGCAGGCTGAGACCACATCGGGTGGGCAGAGCCAAGCAGTACAGAAAGGGCATTGGATTGCCTGCTGAAGTTGCAGTGTCTAATATTAGCCACAGATCATATTTTTTAGAAGTCCTTTGAAGAAGGACCGAGATCCCAGGACAGCTTTCCTGTCTGTAATCCCCTGGAGCAGCACACTCAGTAGCAGCCCTTTGAGGTCTGTAACACAAATCCTACCAGGCTGCACAGGGAAGACAAAATGGCTCTTGGCTACTTTGGTCTGTACTTAAAATAGGAACAAAGCTGATCTCATGTGCCTCCCCACAGAGCCTGGGATTGGGGGGAGGGGATGCACAGCATCCCAGAGTGCTCGTGGTGTCTGCATCTCCCTTTTTTCTATTGCACTCACAGAGCCATAACTTCAGCTCAAGCTTCCGAACTTTGGCACCAGGCAATAAGTTACCTTCTCTGGATACCCGAGGTTGTAAGGATACCCAAGGACAACCAGGTTGGGCTGATACATGGCAAGAAAAATGCATGAGTGAGGCAGTGCAGTGGATGCCAGCAGCAGAAGTGGGTAAGTGGACTGCAATGAGCACCAGGATGTGCTGTCTGCATGGTGCATCTGAGGGCCTTCTGTCACTCTAGAGTTTAGAAACCAAATGGCACAGTGAGGGCAGACACCTGTGTCAGAGGACTGGAATGGGGGTCACAGTGGGAAAGAGAGGAAGTGGAGCTGTGTCAATGGGCCATCATCTGTCACCTGCAGGATTTGGGGCAGACTCCAGGTAGCAGATAGCTGTTGAGAGACAGATAAGGGGGAGGGACTCAATGTCCCCAGATAAAAAGTTCTGTTTTGAAACAAGTGAAGAAATTGAACGGCACCAAGAGTTGAGGATGATCTAAGAGGGAAAAAGGAAAGCAGATTAACAAAAACACCTATACAACAGTGGTAACAGGGAGCTGCATGTTATCTTTCTAGGGAAGAGTGTGGTCAGTAGTATTGGAATCTCTTGGGATGGTATTGACACTCAATGGCAAGCAGTTATTCCAGGAAATTCACAGAAGACACTGCTTTTACAGGAATAGCCATTGGTGGATGGAGAGAGAAAGGCACCTAGAAGGTTTGCAAATGTATATAATCTCTTCCTAATCAAGACACTTTTAAAATCCCACTAGCTAGTGGGATTCTGCATTTCAGGGTAACAAAGATGGCAGTGACCTGCTCAAATCACTCTGAGTGCATTATGCCTAGGAGGGTATATGAAAGAGTTTTTCTTGGTGTGTTGATGTTGTTTATTATATTTTGTGAGACTAGAAAAATAAGTCAAGGATCTAGGTATGAGTTGCTGAATCAAATATTTTTCAATGTAACCACAACACATGCTATATATAGAATTATCGAATGTCCTGAGTTGGAAGGGACCCGCAAGGATCCAACTCCTGTCCCTGCACAGGACAACCCCAAATTCACACCGTGTCTCTGAGGGCCTTGTCCAAGTGCTTCTGGAATATCACCAGCCTTGGTGCCGTGATGCCTCCCTGGGGAGCCTGTTCCAGGGCTCCACCACCCTCTGGGGGAAGAACCTTTTCCTAATACCCAGCCTAACCCTCCCCTGGCACATCTCCCTGCCATTCCCTTGGGTCCTGTCGTTGGTCACCAGAAAGAAGAGATCAGCGCCTGCCCCTCCTCCTCCCCTCAGGAGGGAGCTGCAGAGTGCCATGAGGGCTGCCCTCAGCCTCCTCTTCTCCAGGCTGAACAAACCAAGGGACTTCAGCCACTCCTCGTACAGTTTCTCCTCTAAACCCTTCCCCAACTTCGTGGCCCTCCTCTGGACACTCTCCAGTAGCTTTATACCTGTCCTGGTTTCAGCTGGGGTAGAGTTAAATTTCTTCGTAGTAGCTAGTATGGGACTATGTTTTGGATTTTTGCTGGCAACAGTGGTGATAATTTGGAGATGTTTTGGCTGTTGCGAAGTTGCGCTTACACTGGTCAAGGACTTTTTCAGCTCCCCGTACTCTGCCGGGTGCACAAGAAGATGGGAGGGGACACAGCTGGGACAGCTGACCCAAACTGACCAATGGGATATTCCATACCATATGACGTCATGCTCAGTATATAAGCTGGGGAAGAAGAAGGAAGGGGGGGACATTGGGAGTGATTGTGGCTGTCTTCCCAAGTAACCACTACACGTGATGGAGCCCTGCTGTCCTGGAGATGGCTGAACACCTGCCTGCCCATGGGAAGTAGTGAATGCATTCCTTGTTTTGCTTTGCTTCTGTGCGCAGCTTTTGCTTTACCTATTAAACTGTCTTTATCTCACACCATGAGTCACCTCACTTTTACTCTTCCGATTCTCTCCCCCGTCCCACCAGGGGGGAGTGAGCGAGCGGCTGCGTGGTGCTTGGTTGCTGACTGGGGCTAAACCACGACATACCCTTAATGTCCTGTGGCGCCCAACACTGCACCCAGCACTCGAGGTGAGGGCACCCCAGTGCGGAGCAGAGCAGGGCAATCCCCTTCCTCGCCTGGCTGCAATGCAGGGCTTGATGCACCCCAAGACACGGTTGGCCCTCTTGGCTGCCAGGGCACACTGTTGGCTCATGTTCAACTTGCTGTCGACTAGAACCTCCAGGACCCTCTGCAGACCTGCTCTCCAGCCTCTTGTTCCCCAGCCTGTCTGTACAGCCAGGGTTGCCATGCCCCAGGTGTAAAATCCGGCACTTGCCCTTGTTAAACTCCATGCGGTTGGTGATCACCCAGCTCTCCAGTTTGTCTAGTGTGCTGGTTTTGGCTGAGAAGGGGTTAATTCTCCTCACTGTGGGGGTCGGCTACCTTTCCAGCTTCCCTCGCTCTGCCGAGTGGCGGGGGGGGGGGGGGGGGGGGGGGGGAGGGCTGGGAGGGGCGGGGCCATGGTGGGGGCGGCTGGCCCCGACTGGCCAATGGCAGGTTCATTCCATACCATGTGACACCATGACCAATATATTGAGGGGGGGCAGAGGCAGTGTGGTGCCGGGTCGGTGGGTGGTGGGTGGTGAGTGGCTGCGGTGTGTGAGTGGTTTGTTTCGGTGGTTCGTTTCCCCCCCCCCACTCCCTTCCCCTCCTCCCTTCCCTCTCCTCCCTTCCCTCCCCTCCTCCCTTCCCCGGGGCTTTGCGCCTCTCGTTGTTCTCCTTTACATTGCATTTCTGTTGTTGTTTCTTTAAATTTTAATTATTAAACTGTTCTTATCCCAACCCACGAGTGTTACCCTTCTGATTCTCTCCCCCATCTACCGGTGGGGCAGTGAGCGAGCGGCTGTGTGGGGCTGAGCTGCCGGCTAAACCACGACAGTCTTTTTGGCGCCCAACGTGGGGCTCAAGGGTTGGAGATAACAACAGCTGCTGGTCACAGCACCATGTTGTCTTTTTTGCAGTTGGTGTTAAAAATCGGTGTTGGTTTGTTGACTCTGCTGTGTTCTGCTGTGATTAGTAATGTTTTGCCTACAAGATTTGTTATACAAACACTCGTTTTCAGCTTTATCTGGTATTTGGGGTTTTTGCTGAAACCAGTACTGTACTTCGGATACCACCTTGTTGAGGCAATTAGCAATTATACCTCCTCCTCTGAGAGATTTTATATGGAGGAAATACAGAATAGTACCTTTGCAACTTTGTTCTATGATGTCTGTGCCTTTGTTACAACAACCTTTTTGTATCTTGAACATCCTTGGGTGGTTAAGGTGCACTTATTGTTAGTTTTTGGGCATGTTGTTTTGGTTTTGACTAAGCAACTTAAGAATATCACCCAGAAATCTGCCCCGAGGCTTGATAGTTACGAGTGGCAGGGCATGTGGGATAGCATGGGCAAATCCCTAGGGCAGTGGGCACCCCCAGTGTTTTGGAGTTTCACCCCTGAACAAGTGCAGAATCCTGAAAAACTAGTAGAATATTTGGAGAAAGTGTGTTGTTATGCTGGGAACCCCAGAGAGACAGAGATAACTGCAACATGCTGGGGCCTGGCCCATGCATACCGAGCCCTGCTCAACAGTATTCAGTGCCCCCAGGGGGAAGAGAATGTCTCTGGATTGAAATGCAAAGTGACTGGCACTGTAGACAATCCAGCCCTGAGGACAGGCACTGCAGCCACTCAAACCCCCACAACAAGTACCGGAGCTGGCTCAGAAAATAAACCCGTACCAGTATCAGTTGCCCCCATACACAAGACAAAATATTGGAAGCGGACATCAACTCGTTTAGAACGGGATGATGAAGAACCAGGGCCATCGCGGGGAGAGGAGGGAGAAGTAATAAATGAAATTGAGACCACCCGATCCCTGTCCTTAAGCGAGTTGTGAGATATGCGAAAAGATTATAGCCCTCGTTCAGGTGAGCACATCGTCACCTGGCTGCTCTGATGCTGGGATAATGGGGCCAGTAGCCTGGAACTAGAGGGAAAAGAAGCCAAACAACTGGGATCCCTTTCTGGGGAAGGGGGCGTTGATAAAGTACTTGGGAAAAAACCACAAGCCCTCAGCCTCTGGAGGCGACTCCTGTCTGGAGTGAAGGAAAGGTATCCCTTTAAAGAAGATGTTACATATCACCCGGGAAAATGGACAACTATGGAGAAAAGCATCCAGTATCTAAGGGAATTAGCTGTGCTTGAGGTGATTTATGGTGACCTGGACGATCAACGGTCATCCAAAGATCCAGATGAAGCCGAGTGCACATGACCCATGTGGCGGAAGTCTGTACGGAGCGCACAATCTTCGCATGCAAACTCATTGGCAGTGATGTCCTGGAAAGATGACGAGACACCAACGGTGGCAGAGGTGATAGATAGACTCCGGGATTACGACACAAATATCTCTTCCTCGCTCGTCTCTGCTGTGGAGAAACTATCCCAAGAGTTCCAGCAACTCAAAGAAGATCTGTCCTACTCCCCACCTCGACAGAGCAGTGTCTCAGCTGTTAGGAATAAGCATCCTTTGGCTCAAAGAAGGGGATACACACCATGGGCCACCCTATGGTTCTACCTGCGTGACCACAGAGAGGACATGAGGAGGTAGGATGGCAAGCCTACTTCGACCCTACAGGCACGAGTGCATGAACTGCAAGGAAGAACAATCACTCAGGGAGGCTCTTCCAGGAAAGCTGCTGCTCCAGTTTCCAGCGAGCAAGTCCCCAGACAGAGGAGTAGAAGCGCAGATTTTATTTCTAAGTGTAATAGAGGGACTCCTGATTCACATTTGCAGGAAGTGGGTTGTGACTGCCATGATCAGGACTAGAGGGGCCCTGCCTCCAGCCGGGTGGAGGAAAGGGATAACCGGGCTTACTGGACTGTGTGGATCCGATGGCCTGGCACGTCCGACCCACAGGAGTATAAAGCTTTAGTGGACACCGGCGCACAGTGCACCTTAATGCCATCAAACTATATAGGGGCAGAACCCATCAGCATTGCTGGAGTGACAGGGGGATCCCAAGAGCTAACTGTATTGGAGGCCGAAGTGAGTCTCACCGGGAATGAGTGGCAGAAGCACCCCATTGTGACTGGCCCAGAGGCTCCGTGCATCCTTGGCATAGACTACCTCAGGAAAGGGTATTTCAAGGACCCAAAAGGTTACAAGTGGGCTTTTGGTGTAGCTGCCTTGGAGACGGAGGAAACTGAACAGCTCTCTACCTTGCCCAGTCTCTCAAAGGACCCTTCTGTGGTGGGGTTGCTGAAGGTCAAAGAACAACAGGTGCCAATCGCCACCACAACAGTGCACCGGCGGCAATATCGCACCAACAGAGACTCTCTGATCCCCATCCATAAACTCATTCACCAACTGAGGAGCCAAGGAGTCATCAGTAAGACCCACTCACCCTTTAACAGTCCCATATGGCCAGTCCGGAAGTCTAATGGAGAGTGGAGACTAACAGTAGACTATCGTGGCCTGAATGAAGTCACTCCACCGTTTGTAGCTGTATGCTTCTATGGGAGAACTTATCTTGGGCCGCATACCTCCAGGACACAGGGCTCTACCCACCCTGGGGACAGTGATGCACAGACATCAATATGGTGGATACAAAATGTCCATTTATTTAGCTGCGTCACACGCTTATATAGCTCTTGCGCTTCCTGTTCCTGCCACTCCTATGGGGAGGAGTCTATCTTTCCGTCACATCCCGTAATCTTCCGGTCGCCGATCCCTGTCTATTCCCCTACATCTCCCCCTCCCCATGCCGTTGAAAGTTCTACAAAGCTACTTGCGTAAGCGGATACATATTGCGGTCAGGTCTATATTCATGTAACTCTCGCAGGCGCTCTTTGATTTGTCTTATAACACAGCATAACAATGGCAGCCCACAAGTAACCATGATTACTACACACAACAAGATCCCCCCAATTATTACTATCCAGTTCCAGTTTATATCTCTCTTTTGCCGCCCTTTCCCAGTGTTGCTCTCGTTGCAATATTGCTTGCGATCTTGTCAAGGAGCTCATTTCTTTTCCCAATGGTACGGCTAGCATGAGGATCCGTGTCAGCAGACCCTGCAAAGAGACAACTCAGAAAGGGATTATTCATTGTACATCCTTGCGCAGTTCTGCTTTCACACACTTTGCAGGCACCCATTATATGTGCCCTTCATTCTCAACCGCGGCGTAGCCCCTCCCCAGGCATCTCAGTTTCCATCCTCTCTCCCATTGCTCACTGCCTGGGAACCTTACTCGTACCTGTGGATAGCGCTCGCCTGCTTGAGCTTTGCCAAAGTGCTTCTCCACTGCTGTAACTTGCTCCTGCCCGCGTATAAAATGATTAAGCGAATATAATGCACGCATTAAAATAGTTTGCTGAGCTGCTACGGGTACAGTTCCCTTATACCCCTCCCCCTCCCCAAGCTGTATTATTTTTGCTTTCAAGGTGTGATGAGCGCGTTCTTCTATTGCCTGCCCTGTGCTATTGTAAGCAATGCTGTGTTTTAATACAATATTCCAAGCTTTACACCATTCTTGGGTACTTCGAGCCCGAAAGCATGGTCCATTATCTGTTTTTATCTCGGTAGGCTTTCCAAGCCACGCCATTACCGTGGTCCAATGCGCAGTCAAGTGCGTTGCGGTCTGCTTCTGATGTTGAGTAGCCATGATGACTCCACTATATGTATCAACTGTAATTGCCAGGTGCCGTCCGGGGGCCAACTGTGGACATTCAGTAAAGTCAGTCTGCCAGATAGCATTTGCTTCCAGTCCTCGAGGGTTGACTCCTGCCTCCCACAATGGCGAGTGCTGACAGTAAGGACAGGTGGCTACTACTTCTCTTGCTGCTCTTATTGAGATGCCACACTCCTTTGCCAAGGCTTTAGCACCCAGGTGCAGTTGTTCATGCAGTTTCTTTGCCTCCGCCAATGGCCAGACTCCCGCGGCTGCCTCATCAGCCATGCGATTCCCCTCAATCAGTGGTCCAGGCCCCGTCTGATGACTGCGAATGTGAATTACTGTCACCGTTGCTCCTCGCTGTGATAAAGCAATCTCTAGCAGCAAGGCAATTTCCGTGTGTGGTACACCCTCTCGTTTCATGGACATGACTAATTTAGACACGTATAAGGAGTCTGTGCACACATTTATATGCTGATCTCTATCCTTTCGCAGGGCCATCTCTAGCGCTTTCGCCTCCAGCCACTGCACACTTTTACCCTGCTCCTCATATGTCTGGCGCATCCAACTATTCTCTTCTTTCCACACTACCGCCGCTCTGTTTGTCTTCGAGGAAGCGTCTGTGAAATATGTTGTTCCTGGGTGAGGGGTATCCAAAACTCTACTATCCACACTCAAATCCATCACTTTGGCTGTCTCGGCCCACTTCTGTACCGTGCCTGTGACGATTTTCCCTGGGTATGAGTATACTGCCAATTGTATATTCTCTTCACTCTCTACCACCTTCCGCCATTTCTCCCCATTCCACGGCACTGTCAGCTTATCTGGCTCCTTCCCAAAGATTCCCTTGCTTTCCCGTCGCAGCCGCCAAATCATTCCCCCGGCTACCTTGACTTTTGTGGAGAATGCATCCTTGGGAACCTTCTGATATACCCATCGCAGCGGCTTTTCTTCCCCTGTTCGTATTTGATATAGCAATCCTAACCCTCCACTGGCGGTCAGAATCCAACCTGCAATTAATTCCTCCTGGGGGTCCCACTGCCATACTCCTTCCTTTTGCATTCGACGTTCTATCATCTGCAATTGCTGGACTGCCTCAGCGTCTAAACTCCTGGGCTCCCATGGGTCGGTCCCTTTCAGCAACACATAGAAAGGTTGCATCTCCTCACCGGTGACGCGCACGAATGTCCGCAACCACTGCAGTGCTCCTACCAGCTTCTGGACATCGTGTAAATTTTTAACCTTAGGTGTAAGTTTAATAGGCTGAGCTTGTATGGAATCGCCTTCTATTCTAGCACCCAGAAATCCACACACTGGTCCTCGCTGTACCTTTGCCTCAGCTACCTTGAGACCCTGTCCCGCAAGGCCCCTTTGGGTGTCTGAAAAGACTTGTTCACATAACGCCTGGGTGGGCGCAGCTATGAGGACGTCATCCATGTAGTGGATCATGTAGATTCTCTCCTGATACTGCTGCCTTACTTGCTGCAATGCAGAAGCCACATACCTCTGGCAGATCGCTGGAGAATTTTTCATCCCCTGTGGAAGTACTGTCCACTGCCATCTACTACCTGGGTCTGCGCGGTTCACCGCGGGCAGAGTAAAGGCAAATCTCTTTCTATCATCTGGATGTAGTGGAATGCTGAAGAAGCAGTCTTTGATATCTAAAACAATGACTCGCCATCCTTTTGGGACAGCACTCAGATCTGGTAGGCCAGGTTGGAGAGGCCCCATGTCCTCCATTTACTGATTTACTGCTCTAAGGTCATGCAGCATCCTCCATTGGTTTTTATCTTTCTTTTTGATAGCAAATATAGGGGTGTTCCAGGGGCTCATCGAGGGCTCTAGGTGCCCTGCTTCGTGCTCTCGTTTTGCTATAGCTCTTACAGCCTCTATTTTCTCTGTTGTCAGGGGCCACTGCTCCACCCAGACGGGCTGTTCGGTTTTCCACACTAACTTGTGCTGATGAAGCCCCTCTGAGGCAGTGGCCCTTATGCTAAATTTTTCAACCCGATCCCCATCTGGGCAAGGTCGTCTCGCCCTAACAAGGGGCTTGCTACCCCATCTGCTACTAGTATGGTCACTACGGCCGTGAGGAGCTTCCCTGCGTCCTCGTCCATGACTTCGAGTTTCACAGGGCAAGTACTAGTTCTCCTCTGTTGTTCTCCTCCTACCCCTATTATACGTTTTCCCACGGCAAGGGGCCAAGTTGGTGGCCACCGTTCAAGTGGCACAACGGTGACATCCGCCCCGGTATCCACTAACATTCCCAGGCATATCCGTGCCGGGCAACTCGGCTCTTGCGGGGTAATCATCACCGCCGCCATGGGTCTCTCGTCACAACCTATGACCAAGGCCATGCGGGGGCTGTAACCTGCAAGTCTTGCTGGTTCTGCTCCCCTGCGTGACGGTTCACTCCCCCTTGGCCCGCTACGGTGGGCCAAGCTCCTGGCGCTGGCACCATGATGGGGGTCATTTGACTCACAGGAGGCGCGAATCCCCCTCGCTTCGCCCTCCTTTGGCCATTTCCCGGCTTCGTAGTTGGACAATCTCTTGCCAGGTGTCCTGGCTTCCCACACACCCAGCACCTCCCTACTGGGCGCACTCCTCCTCCATTACGTCCTCCCCTTTCCGCTAGCGGGCACCCAGCTTTAAAGTGCCCTTGCTGGCCACACAAGTGACATCTCGGCCCCACCCCGGCCGCTTGCACCATCACCCTTTCTTCGCTTCCACAGTCAGGGTTCTGGCAGATGTGCGCTCCCGCACCGCCATGCTGGTTCAATGCTTCCTGGCGCAAGACATGCCTGATGGTTTCACCCAATGGCGCCCCTACCGCCAGGGTGCGGAGGATATCTTGTGTTTGCGGATTTGCTTGATTTCGGAGGCAATCCATAAGGACTGCCTCCTTGGCTGCTGGTGGCAATTCTGATTCTATAATAGCCTTCTGCAACCTTTCACAAAACGTTGCAAATGGCTCTGCTAGTCCTTGCTGTATCTTTTGCCAAGGTTCTGCTTTTTTCTCATACCTGCCCACTTCACTATACGCTCTGCGGGAACTCTCCGTTACCGCTTGCAGCTCCCTGCCCCTTAATTCTGCTGCTTGCAACTGCGGGGTTTCCAGTCCTTGACTTCTGCCAGTGAGCCGGTCAAGGGTGGTCCCTCTCAGCAGGTGGCCCGGAACTGCCGCCACTTGCTGTACGAGGGCATGGCAGGCACTGTGCATTGCCTCCTTCCAAAGTATGTACATTGTGGGAGCCAATATTGCTTTCGCCAACTGCTTAGCATCAGAGGGGGTCAATGGCGCTGCATGCGCAGCGTCCAGCAGCAATCCTACTCCTTCGTCTTTCAGCCCCTTTTCTCTAATTTCTCGCCATAAAGTTCGCACTAGCTTGGCATCTATCGTCATCCACTCCACCCCTCCTCCTGGAGCTAGTCGGACAGGGAAGATCCCGGGCATCTCTATCCTTAGTCCATCGAGGCTACAATCTCTAGCTATCAGCCGCCAGTTAGGTAACTCAACTGACTGTCGCTGGGGTGCCCCCTTCATTGAGAGTCCTATCTGCCGCCGAGTTACTTCCCCTAGTGCACGCATAGCCTGCTGCAGCTGTCGCAGCACGTCCTCTGGAGACCCCTCCGGAGCTGCAGCGCTCCGGACCTCCCCTTTTGGCGGTCCCTCTCCTCCCTCCTTCTGACTGGTCCTCCGAGTCTCTGCTGCCTTATGCCTCTTTTTTGTGCGCCGCAGGCAAGCTGCTCCCTCTTCCCACATGTGGGCATCGGTTTCTCCCCCAACTTCTGATTCGCTGCTACTCGAGGTTGTTCTATACCCACCCTGTCCTCCCCTCCAGGCACCCCAATCCCCCTCCTCGTCCGACTCCCATCTCAAGGGTTGCCCCGGGAGCCAGTCTCGAGGGTCGGGCAGAGGGCGGTGCCGCTGCCGGCGCTGCTTCCGGCGCTGATCATCTTTCTCCTTCCGCTCCGTCACTCCCGCTGCGTCCGCTGCCACGTCCCCCTCCCCGCGCGCAGGTACCCGTGCCTGTGCCAAATCATCCCAGGGGTATGCGGGGGGGGGGCATTCCAAGGGTCCTGCTGGCTCAACAGGGAACACCGCCGCTTCCCGATCCACCTCCTTGGGAGCCTCAGACTGAGTCGCTGGCCAGGCTACTCCGTCCGAACTCTCCGCTTCTTCCCCATCCCCCGCGATGCTTGCCCCTGTCTGCGTCCCCACTGCCCCTCCTGGGTCTCTTTCCGGGCTACTGTCGCCTGTAGCACCGTGCAGGCACCGCCGCGCCTGCTGCCACGTCTCCTGATCATCCCGAGCTTTCAATAGTAATCGGTGTATCTTTCCCCAGAGCTGTATGTACTGGGTTTTTCCCATCATAGCCCTTTCGGCTAACTCCTCTTTAATCCTCACCCACTTATCCTTATTAAATACGTCTGCGGGACTTCGTATGAGCCCCTGCGTAATCATCCATCGGATGGCCTTTGAGGTAGGCGCCTTCGATATCGAAGTACCATATTCCTTCCCCAATCCCTTCAGTACCTTTACGACTGATTCCATGGCGCGCCTGCCGACCTGCGGCTCCCCGTCCCGCCCCTGCGTGCCCCAAGCTATCTTTTCCCCCTGGTGAACTTGCCATGCCACCCCGCTAATCACGTCGGGGTCACCACTTGTAGCTGTACGCTTCTACGGGAGAACTTATCTTGGGCCGCATATCTCCGGGACACAGGGCTCTACCCACCCTGGGGACAGTGATGCACAGACACCAATATGATGGATACAAAATGTCCGTCTATTTAGCTGCGTCACACGCTTATATAGCTCTTGCGCTTCCTGTTCCTGCCACTCCTATGGGGAGGAGTCTATCTTTCCGTCACATCCCGTAATCTTCCGGTTGCCGATCCCTGTCTATTCCCCTACAACCGTTGAGTGCTGCTGTGCCAGACATGCTAGAACTTCAATACGAACTGGAGTCCAAGGCGGCCAAGTGGTATGCCACAACTGATATTGCTAATGCATTCTTCTCAGTCCCTCTGGCAGCAGAGTGCAGGCCACAATTTGCTTTCACATGGAGGGGTGTCCAGTACACCTGGAATCGACTGCCCCAGGGGTGGAAACACAGTCCTACCATTTGCCATGGACTGATTCAGACTGTACTGGAACAGGGAGAAGCTCCAGAACACTTTCAGTACATTGATGACATCATTGTGTGGGGCAACACAGCGGAAGAAGTTTTTGAGAAAGGAGAGAAAATAGTCCAAATCCTTCTGAAAGCTGGTTTTGCCATAAAACAAAGTAAGGTGAAGGGACCTGCACGAGAAATCCAGTTCTTAGGAATCAAATGGCAAGATGGTCGTCGTCATATTCCAATGGATGTGATCAACAAAATAGCAGCCATGTCTCCACCAACTAGCAAAAAGGAAACACAAGCTTTCTTGGGCATTGTGGGTTTTTGGAGAATGCATATTCCAAATTACAGTCTGATCGTAAGCCCTCTCTATCAAGTGACCCAGAAGAAGAATGATTTCAAATGGGGCCCTGAGCAACGACAAGCCTTTGAACAGATTAAACAGGAAATAGTTAATGCAGTAACTCTTGGGCCAGTCCGGGCAGGACAAGATGTAAAAAATGTGCTCTACACTGCAGCCGGGGAGAATGGCCCTACCTGGAGCCTCTGGCAGAAAGCACATGGGGAGACCCGGGGTCGACCCCTAGGGTTTTGGAGTCGGGGATACAGAGGGTCCGAAGCCCGCTATACTCCAACTGAAAAAGAGAGACTGGCAGCATATGAAGGGGTCCGAGCTGCTTCAGAAGTGGTTGGTACTGAGGCACAGTTGCTCCTAGCACCCCGACTGCCAAGGGTGGGCTGGATGTTCAAAGGAAAGGTCCCCTCTACACACCATGCAACTGATGCTACGTGGAGTAAATGGGTTGCACTGATTACCCAGCGGGCTCGAGTAGGAAACCCCAGTCGCCCAGGAATCCTGGAAGTGATTATGGACTGGCCAGAAGGCCAAGATTTTGGATTATCACCAGAGGAGGAGGTGACACGTGCTGAAGAAGCCCCACTGTATAACAAACTGCCAGAAGATGAAAAGCAATACGCCCTGTTCACTGATGGGTCCTGTCGCCTTGTGGGAAAGCACCGGAGATGGAAGGCGGCTGTATGGAGTCCTACACGACAAGTAGCAGAAACTGCTGAAGGAGAAGGTGAATCGAGCCAGTTTGCAGAGGTAAAGGCCATCCAGCTGGCCTTAGACATTGCTGAATAGGAAAAGTGGCCAGTGCTCTATCTCTATACTGACTCCTGGATGGTGGCAAATGCCCTGTGGGGCTGGCTGCAGCAGTGGAAGCAAAGCAACTGGCAGCGCAGAGGCAAACCCATCTGGGCTGCCGCACTGTGGCAAGATATTGCTGCCCGAGTAGAGAACCTGGTTGTAAAGGTACGTCATGTGGATGCTCACGTCCCCAAGAGTCGGGCCACTGAAGAACATCGAAACAACCAGCAGGTAGATCAGGCTGCCAAGATTGAAGTGGCTGAGGTGGATCTGGACTGGCAGCATAAGGGTGAACTATTTCTAGCTCGGTGGGCCCATGACACCTCAGGCCATCAAAGGAGAGATGCAACATACAGGTGGGCTCGTGATCGAGGGGTGGACTTGACCATGGATATTATTGCACAGGTTATCCACGAATGTTACACATGCGCTGCAATCAAGCAAGCGAAGCGGGTAAAGCCTCTGTGGTATGGGGGACGATGGCTGAAATATAAATATGGGGAGGCCTGGCAAATTGACTCTATCACACTCCCACAGACCCGCCAAGGCAAGTGCCATGTGCTTACAATGGTAGAAACAACGACTGGCTGGCTGGAAACATATTCTGTCCCCCACGCCACTGCCCGGAACACTATCCTGGGTCTTGAAAAACAAGTCCTGTGGCGACATGGCACCCCAGAGAGAATTGAGCCAGACAATGGGACTCATTTCCGAAATAACCTCATAGACACCTGCGCCAAAGAGCACGGCATTGAGTGGGTGTATCACATCCCCTGTCACGTACCAGCCTCTGGGAAAATTGAACGGTACAATGGACTGTTAAAAACTACACTGAGAGCAACGGGGGGTGGAGCATTCAAGCACTGGGATACACATTTAGCAAAAGCCACGTGGTTAGTCAACACGAGGGGATCTGCCGATCGAGCTGGCCCTGCCCAGTCAGAAATCCTACATACGGTGGAAGGGGATAGAGTCCCTGTAGTGCACACAAAAAGTATGCTGGGCAAAACAGTCTGGGTTCTTCCTGCCTCCAGCAAATGCAAACCCATTCGTGGGATGGCTTTTGCTCGAGGACCTGGGTGCACTTGGTGGGTGATGCGGGAGGATGGAGAAATCCGATGTGTGCCTCAAGGGGATTTGATTTTGGGCAAAAACAGCCAATGAACTGAATGGCACAATGCGAACTTCTATATAATATTGTGTGTCACCTCTGTGTTGTATCAATGATATCAGAGTACGAGCCTCCCAACCCATGGAAGATCAACTATGAAACAAGCCGTGCAGCAGTGATGGAACGATGCCTGACTCGGTATGCAGCAACCCAACGCCACAAACCATCTCTCCCACCCTGAAAGCCTGATACGGCAGATGGAGCCCGGAGTCATGGACTGGGTGAACTCAATGGACATTTTAATGGACATTGTACAGGGAAGGTCCATGAACTAAGGGAATGATGTCTGTGTATTATGTTAAAGGATGGGAAGGGGAGGGGTGGTGGTTGGTACGGTTGTATTGCATCGTATGGGACCTGGGCATGGTGTAAATGGTATGGAATAAGGGGTGGAGAATGTGCTGGTTTTGGCTGAGAAGGGGTTAATTCTCCTCACTGTGGGGGTCGGCTACCTTTCCAGCTTCCCACGCTCTGCCGCGTGGCGGGGGGTCTGGGAGGGGCAGGGCCATGGTGGGGACGGCTGACCCCGACTGGCCAATGGCAGGTTCATTCCATACCATGTGACACCATGACCAATATATTGGGGGGGGGGCAGTGGCAGCGCGGAGGCGGCGCAGCGTCGGGTCGGCGGGCGCCAAGCGGCTGCGGCGCGTGCAGTTCGTTTCGGCGGTTCGTTCCCCCTCTCCCCTCCTGTTGCTGTACGCTTCTACGGGAGAACTTATCTTGGGCCGCATATCTCCGGGACACAGGGCTCTACCCACCCTGGGGACAGTGATGCACAGACATCGATATGATGGATACAAAGTGTCCGTTTATTTAGCTGCGTCACACGCTTATATAGCTCTTGCGCTTCCTGTTCCTGCCACTCCTATGGGGAGGAGTCTATCTTTCCGTCACATCCCGTGATCTTCCGGTCGCCGATCCCTGTCTATTCCCCTACATCCTCCTTTCCCCCCTCCCCCAGGGCTTTGCGCCTCTCGTTGTTCTCCTTTACATTGCATTTCTGTTGTTGTTTCTTTTAATTTTAATTATTAAACTGTTCTTATCCCAACCCACGAGCGTTACCCTTCTGATTCTCTCCCCCATCTACCGGTGGGGGAGTGAGCGAGCGACTGTGTGGGGCTGAGCTGCCGGCTAAACCACCACATCTGGATAATATCTAATTTTTCTAGATATATGTCAGTGCTTTCAGTGTAAAACAGCATGGTGAACATCCAGTAGCTGGTGAAACCAACTGCACTGTCAGAACAACCTGTGTGTTGTCATTTGTAAAGGTGCTGTAAGTAAAGCTAAGCTCTTGCTGTTGTAATATGCAGGCTTCAACGGCCTTCAGAGAAACAGGATGTGAGATGTTTATGTGTACAGTGTATTATATTATTGTGTTATATTTTGTCAAACAGCAAATAGAGCTGGACTCCTTCTGGTACACCTTAATCGTGTAAATGCCCATTACCCTATTGACCCCAGCCAATGCTGAAACTGTGTCGAGTCAGGTGTAGTGAGCAGGGAGATGTGGAGGCACCCGAGTGGAGCTAGAATTCATAGTCTCTAAGGGGTGGCCGGCAGACTTGGAATAGAGTTATCTGTTTTCTGTGAAGACATATGAGGATTTATTTTTAATGACCTAGCTTAGCTGATGACATAAAGACTTCAAACTCCTTTGCCTGTTAGGGTTAGGAGTATTGGCATGAGTAGTGTCACCAATTTAGAACAAGAGCATTTCTAGAAGAAAAGGCAGTTTGGTGCAGTTAGGCCTTGTTAGGCCTTCTCTTGAGAAGCATGGTATCTATCCACTGTCACCCTCATTGCCTGACCACAACAACATGCCTAGCCCTAATCTTCAGGAAAGCAGACTTCTGAACTTGTCTGCTACTGATGACTCCTTCCACATTCCCAACTTACTCTGCTTTGACAGAGTCATGACATGCTAATCAGAAAGGCATGTTCAAAAGGATAGTCATGTTAGCAACAGCATCTTGTCAGGTTTCAGGTGTAAATAACGGCATGCTCTTCCCTGAACTATTGATGCAGTCCCAGTTAGACACTGTCTCACAGCATCCTCTCTTAAGATCTGAGGAACTGCACTATCTACTGAAGACAGCCTCCCCCTTTCTTCACAAACAGGATATATTTCAGGAGTAGATGAACCAATCCCATGATATGCTGTGTCCTGGTGTTGAATTATGACGACTTTGGGATTCTTAAGACTGAGAGGTGCATGAAGAAGGTGGTGGGATGAGGTGTCATGAGATTGCCTTGAACTTACATGTAAGAATCCAACTCTTTTCCACAATGTAACCAAGGTGAGAGTTGTTGGTGGGAAAACGGACTCGTAAGGCTGCAGCCCCCGGCAGCTCTGTCCAACACCGTGTGCCACATCACGCAGGAGCACTCACCTCGCCACCACCGACCCTGGAGCACGCCCAGCTGGACACTCACCAGTGCTCAGTTATGTTTGGAGTTTGATTATACCCAGTCAGGCTGGGTGTGCAGGGACTCCACTTTTCCACGCGAGGGTGCTGTCCACATCGGCAAAGGCCATGCTTCGGGTTTTCCAGTAGAGCACATCACAACTTAGCATCGCATCAGGGAGATCACAGGCAAACTGACCACCAGGCCCGGTCAGAGCTTTATTTGGACTTGTTGAACAGGATTTCAGAGGGTGATTATTTCAAAGTATATAACTAGAGAACTTGTTTGACATCTGAACACAACATTGTCCTGCTCACAGTGGGCAGCTGGTGGCTAAATGATTACCTTTTAAAAAAACCTGGTTTTCTTACTCATAAATATATTGTAATATAAATACAAACTCATCAGGGGTTCAGCAGCCTATGTTCCAAAATGATAAGTGATTTTTAAGTTCCTCAAACCCTAATTATTTCATGAACCAACTTGAAGAAGCCCGATATTTAGAGACTGTGTGTCCATCTTTGTGTTTCTAGCCCCTTTGGATGTCTTGAGGTATATATCCCAAAAAGACAGGTAACTTTTACAGCTTCAAGGGATCACTCTCTACAGTGGGAGTGAGGGGCAGTGTTTGGTACTCGTAGTCATGGTTCAAAATTCACCATGATTTATACAACTGACAAGGCACGCACGGGTCATATCCCCATGCACCAGGTCAGGGCTCCTCACCAAGGCTTTGTGTTCTGAGTTGCTTGGCTGTGTAGAGCCTTGCAGGTTTGTGTTGTGCCTTGATGATGATGCAGGTCTGTGCCATGACTCTGGTGGTTACGCAGAGACTGCGCCTCCTGAGTGGCAGGACTCATATTACACCTCTGTCACTGAGAGAGTCACAGCTAACCTGAGGAAAAAAAATACAAATAATACCCTGAACACAGTCCCTTCCTTTGCTCCAGCGGGCTTAGATGGTTTTGTTTCACTTTCCACACACATGCTGAAATGAGATTTTTTGCTCATGGACAGCCCAATCTGTGGGAAACTCTAGCCCGGGAATGGCTAGCAGAAAGAGGGCATTGAAGTAGAAAAACAGGCTCCAGGTCGGGATCGACCTTGGGCCCAGCTGTTGTTGACCGGTAAAGGAGTGTGAGAAACAAGTAACTGCTAATTGCAAGGCTGAACACAAGAGATAAGCATGGGAGGAGTTGGCATTTACCTCCCAGCCAAGGATGAGCTATGCTTTTGCAAATATGTATGAGCTAATTTACGAACGGTATAAAAGATATTTGCTAATTGCCAATAAACGAGACTTGATGATCATCATCGGATGGTGCCTGTCTCCCGCTGGTTTTCCGTCAAATGGTGACCCCGATGTGATACCACGGACGGTCCAGCGTAGGGTTCGGGTCCTGCAAGCAGAGGGACGGCAAAACAGACAGCGCAGCTGGTCTGCGTGCCCTGGGCGACCACATAGGTGGGCTCAGTCTGCGTGCCCTGGGCGACCACATAGGTGGGCTCAGCCGATACGTGCTGCCGAGACCTTGGGAGCTGCAACGGCGCCGACGAGCACAACGCAGAGGCAAGCAGCATATGATTTCTTTACATCCCTCTTAGAAAGGCGTAGCATTAAGAGTATAGATCTACGCAAAGAACTACCGTTGCTCATAAGCTGGGGATGCGAGAAGGGACACTTTAGTAACCCACACCTGAAAAGGATTATTTCGGATACAGCAGCGAGAGACGGAGATGCACTGGCAGACGGCGGCCAGGGGGCAAAGAGGAGTCGATTTATGCATCATTTTTGATACGTCCCGACCCTCCGGCCTGGATCCAACCTCGGGATTCAAGAGGGGATCCGCTTTCCGCAGTTGAAGCTAACCCGGGAGCGAGAGCCGTACAAAGACGCTGATTTTCCTCACATCGGGCGATGGAGGTCGAGGTAGCTTTCGAATTATTAAAGCGCTTTTTAGAAAAGCAGGGAGTAAGTCAGTTAAAAGACTTGTCAGGATTAGTTGCAGTGGGTAAAGCGAAAGAGTTTTTTAAAGAACCGGAGTCGATTTTTGAAGTAGAGGAGTGGGGAGCCTATGGTGATTGTTTGTGGGATTTGGTGATAGATGACGATAAGACAGCGGAAAAGTTAATGAAACCTTGGTGGGAAGTGATTAACTGTATGAAAAAATATAAAACTGAAAAAAGATTAGCAACAGCCGCCTTTGATCGGCTAGACAACTGTGACCCCAATGCTGGAAAGATTGGAATTGGCTTAGGCAATCTCTCTCCTCCCTTCTCGGGGATCCCAGTTGTCGTACCTCGAAAACCCCTTATTCCCCCCCCTTCCGCCCCTGATAAATCTACATCTGTAGAAACTAGCGGAGGAGGAATAAGCTTGGGAAAGGGAGGTGAAGATATTGAAAATTTATGTGATGTAGTCTCTCCGGTGGAGGAAAATAAGCCGAGCACGTCTAGTCACCGTTCTGTGCCTGCTGTGCGCAGCCAGGTTGACTGGCGAAAAATCGGGTTAGAGGCATTACAGAACGGGGACCTAGAGACCGCCGATTTGTTAGCTCAGGCTTTCCCTGTCATCTACCAACCGGACCCTGCTAACAATCAAAATTTATTAGCACACCATAATCCTCTTGATTGGAAAATTTTTATGAAGGGCCCATTGCTGCGTCAATGTGTTATGGAAAACTCCAACCATGCTACTAAAAGCATTTTAATTACACTTCCCCTAGACGCAGGCATTGAGGTGATGCTTGAATGCATGAGTCGGGTACCTCCCGGCCCCCGAGCTATGTTAGTTGAAGCATTGAGGGAAGTTGGGCAGGGAATGGTACACGTTCAGCAACAAGTTTGTGCCGCTCTCGCCCCATTGGGTCCAGGCAAAAACTCTCAACAGTAACCAAAGAGGGTCACTGCCACATGGACTTTCCCAATCCCACTGACATGGCTCACAGAAGAGCCAGTATGGGTCGGGCAGTGACTGCTCAAATGGGAAAGTCTACAACAAGCCTGTATATTAATAAAACAACAATTAGATCAAGGACATCTCAAGCTGTTACATGATCTACGGGCAGTAAATCAGCAAATGCAAGCGATGGGGGCTTTACAGCCTAGCCTTCCAAATCCAGCCATGCTACCAACTGACTGGCATTTACTAATTATCGACTTAAAGGACTGCTTTTTTACTGCAAAGCTGCATCCCTAGGATACCCAGCGATTTGCATTTACGTTACCGGCAATCAACAGAGAGGGTCCTGACTTACGCTTCGAGTGGACAGTATTGCCACAAGGCATGAAGAATAGCCCTACTCTGTGTCAACTCTTTGTAGATGCTGCATTGAAAGAAGTGAGGCAGCAATGGCCGGACACTATAATTTACCATTACATGGATGACATCTTGTTTGCGCAAGTACAACCTTTCTCAGCACAGAAAGAATTATATTTACAGCAACGGCTCCAGCTACACGACCTAGTAATAGCAGCAGAGAAGGTTCAACGTTCACCGGTATGGAAATACCTTGGGTGGCGCATCAGTGACTCTCAATTTTTCGCCCAATGTTAAAGGGCACTGACCCTGCCGCGCCGGTCCGACCGACTGCTGAACAACACACTATGATACAACGTCTTAGCTCCGAGATCGTCCAGAGAGCAGTAGACCGCCTGGACCCCGATCTCCCCATCGATCTCACCATACTCCATGGTTCTACTCACATTTTGGGTGCACTTAGTGCAAAAAGAAAAAGGGGGAGAAGATAAGGGTGTTGGAATGGCAAAAGTTTTGTTTGTGCAAAAGTTTTGTTTGTATTAAATCACTTATGCCTATTTGCAGAACACGATAACCCTCCTGCTTGGGTGCGTCAGTACAACACATTGCAGGTATCCCTCACAACCCAACGGGTCAAGCAATAGTGGAACGAGCTAATGGGTTGCTGAAAACCTATGTTCAAAAGTATGCAGATATAAAAGACCCGCAAGAGCGGCTGGTAAAAGCACTGTTTGTGCTAAACTATTTGTGTGTATTTGGCTCTGAGGGACTGCCTGCTGTCATCGTTCACTATAGACAGAAAAAGGACGAGCGGGAGTTACCCCGCGTTTGGGTCAAATACAAAGACCCGCGTACGGGTGTATGGTCAGGGCCTGTGGAGGTTTTATATTGGGGGAGGGGGTATCTCTGTGTTTCTACCCCTACAGGGCCGCAATGGATTCCAGCTAGATGTGCCAGACCCGCCACCTCCCCCACACAGCGCGACGCAGAACAGTTGCCCACCGCGGCACCAGCCGAAGCGGCACCCGAACGGTTGGGATCAGCAGAAGGAACCCAGAGGAGCGCTGTGCAGCACTCACCAGTGAATAACCACGGTCCAGGAGGAACAAAGGTCCCAGAGGGTGCATAGCGCCCGAGGTTTGGTCTGGTTTCGACCGAGAATACAAGGCGGACTGATAATGAGCTCTGCTGAACAGAAATTATGGTTATTAGCCCTTTTAAGTGTATGTAGCACTGCCCTTGTGCCTAACGTTTTTGACCCACGAGAAAATATCTGGGTCACGCTAGCTAGATCATTGAATACAACTAGCTTTTGTGCCAGCCTAGCAACGCCCGACTCCCCATTTATCACATGTCTTATTGGGGTGCCTTTAAGTAATGCAACCTTTATGACTTTTACTCAGTCCGTAGCGGAGCTGCAACAGCAGCATAATATAACTCGGAAGCTTCCCTTTAAGTGGCGTGACGCCCCTTCGGTGTTTGTTGAGTATGATATCTGGGATGATGTACTCCCCGTAGGCCCAGAACCACAAGAGCTTGCCCTTGCGGGCTCTCTTAATGCTACTGCTTGGTGTAACTATACCTCTGTAAATATATCACGCTCTAACAATATGCCTATTGCGCTACCTGCAGGTTTGTTTTTAATTTGTGGAGATCGGGCTTGGCCTGGCATCCCGTCACATATAAAGGGAGGGCCTTGCTCTATAGGTCGCCTAACGTTTCTTACCCCTAACACTTCAATGATTTATCAACATCATAGAAAGATGAGAAGCAAAAGGAGCACTCATAAGTTTGAGGATAACTGTGACTCTACAGCTGAATTTTGGAATCCTACAAAGATCATAGCTGTTTCCTTCTTGGCTCCTGGAGTTGGTGTTGCTCAAAGCCTCACGACATTAAACAAGCTAGGGTGTTGGCTAGCTAAGCAAACAAATGCCACATCAAAGGCATTATCTGACTTATTACTAGATGTAGACTCTGTAAGACAGGATGATCCATGGCATTGGTTTAACAGCTTGTTTAATGGATGGGCATTGGCAATGGGATCAAGAGTATTTTGCAGATGGGATTAATAATATTTATACTGTTTATTATTATATTAATGTATGTCCCTTGTATGTCGCAATGTATGCAACAAATGATGGAAAGAAGTATGAGTGCCGTGTTCCTTTCTCAAGGAACAAAAGAAAAAGGGGGAGATGTGGGAAACTCTAGCCTGGGAATGGCTAGCAGAAAGAGGGCATTGAAGTAGAAAAACAGGCTCCAGGTCGGGATCGACCTTGGGCCCAGCTGTTGTTGACCGGTAAAGGAGTGTGAGAAACAAGTAACTGCTAATTGCAAGGCTGAACACAAGAGATAAGCATGGGAGGAGTTGGCATCTACCTCCCAGCCAAGGATGAGCTGTGCTTTTGCAAATATGTATGAGCTAATTTACGAACGGTATAAAAGATATTTGCTAATTGCCAATAAACGAGACTTGATGATCATCATCGGATGGTGCCTGTCTCCCGCTGGTTTTCCATCACCAATCCTTTGGAAGTCAGTGGGTTATTTTCATTGATCAGACCCAGAAAAGCTGGCTTTATAAATACAGACACTGCAGGTCAAGCACTGGTTTAAGCTGGTTTCAGTGATGCCACACAATGAGCTGCCAGACCACTACCTGCATGTAGGAGCGCTGGGGTCCCCCCAGGGGCCTATGATACAGCCAGAGATTCCTGACATGATTGTAATTCCGGGGCCCTACTATGTCATGCAAATATATTCACTGATACATTTGCTCAGATACTAATCTGTTCGTGGCAACCTGACAACTGGAGCAGAAACTGTTTTCAAACATCAGTCTGCCATGAGCTTGATTTTGTATTGCTTGATTGGAACGGAATATGTGGACTAAAATGTGTAAGCAAGTGTCATGGTTTAGCCGGCAGCTCAGCCCCACACAGTCGCTCGCTCACTGCCCCACCGGTAGATGGGGGAGAGAATCAGAAGGGTAACGCTTGTGGGTTGGGATAAGAACAGTTTAATAATTAAAATTAAAAGAAACAACAGTAGAAATGCAATGTAAAGGAGAACAACGAGAGGCGCAAAGCCCCGGGGGAGGGGGGAAGGGAGGGGAGAGGGGGAACGAACCGCTGAAACGAACCGCACATGCCGCAGCCACCCGCCGACCCGACGCCGCACCGCCTCCGCGCTGCCACTGCCCCCCCTCAATATACTGGTCATGGTGTCACATGGTATGGAATGAACCTGCCATTGGCCAGTCGGGGTCAGCCGTCCCCACCATGGCCCTGCCCCTCCCAGCCCCCCCCGCCACGCGGCAGAGCGCGGGAAGCTGGAAAGGCAGCCGACCCCCACAGTGAGGAGAATTAACCCCTTCTCAGCCAAAACCAGCACATTCTCCACCCCTTATTCCATACCATTTACACCATGTCCAGGTCCCATACGATGCAATACAACCGTACCAACCACCACCCCTCCCCTTCCCATCCTTTAACATAATACACAGACATCATTCCCTTAGTTCATGGACCTTCCTGCGGCAAGCGAGGAAAGCAAGCAGCCAACTCAATGTGAGTGATAGAGCAAGCTTCAACTTTATTTTTAAGTCACTGCGCTTTTATATGCTCTTGTAAACAAGCTTCAATAACTGCTTAGTTAATGTCACGGGTTACGATTCTTCCTTAGCAAGCAGTCTAGTTCTGCATTTCATACCAAAGTTCCTTGTTCTTGTTTATCGTTTGCTCTCAAAGTCGAAATGTCTTTTGCCTTTCTTCCTCCTCTTTAGTGACTTGCAGATTCTCTGTAATTTTCCATCAGCGGGTCTGACGCCGGGTCTGTAGTCAAGCTAATTCCATCGCATACCCATAATCCTCCAGCCCGCTTTCTATCTCAAACAACTTATCATGAGACACACATACTGATTCAATCCTATAGTTTCCCACATATCCCCCTTTTTCTTTTGTTCCTTGAGAAAGGAACACGGCATTCATACTTCTTTCCACCATTTGTTGCATACATTGCGATATACAAGGAACACACATTAATATAATGATAAACATTACAAATATCATTAATCCCATCTGCAAAATACTCTTGATCCAATTGCCAATGCCCCATCCATTAAACAAGCTGTTAAACCAATGCCATGGATCATCCTCCCTTAGTTCTGAGACCCTCCTTTTTAAGCTCTCAATACTTGCATGTATTGATTCCGAGTGATCTGATAGATTCATGCAACACATCCCTTCAAATTCAGCACACCCATGTCCTTGGGCTAAAAGCAAAAAATCTATGGCTGCGCGATTTTGCAGCGTAGCGTGTCTTACAGAGTCTACATCTAGTAATAAGTCAGATAATGCTTTTGATGTGGCATTTGTTTGCTTAGCTAGCCAACACCCTAGCTTGTTTAATGTCGTGAGGCTTTGAGCAACACCAACTCCAGGAGCCAAGAAGGAAACAGCTACGATTTTTGTAGGATTCCAAAATTCAGCTGTAGAGTCACAGTTATCCTCAAACTTATGAGTGCTCCTTTTGCTTCTCATCTTTCTATGATGTTGATAAATCATTGAAGTGTTAGGGGTAAAAAACGTTAGGCGACCTATAGAGCAAGGCCCTCCCTTTATATGTGACGGGATGCCAGGCCAAGCCCGATCTCCACAAATTAAAAACAAACCTGCAGGTAGCGCAATAGGCATATTGTTAGAGCGTGATATATTTGCAGAGGTATAGTTACACCAAGCAGTAGCATTTTTTTATATATACTTAGGGTGGCATTCACAGACCAAGAAAGGGACTGGTTTTGTCCCATATAATTGAAGTATAAACAAGCATCCATTGACAAAGAACCCAATAGCTCAAGCTCTTGTGGCTCAAGATTAGTTTGAGGGCGATGGACTGCCCATCTGTCCCAATTATTCACACAATTCTGGGGAGTATCACAAAGGCTTCCTAAGTGTGGTGTATTTTGTGGTATCACTAGCGTCCAATTATCAACTGGCACTCCAACCAAACAGGTGGAGAAGGGATTTCCTGGTGATGACAATGATAGGCAGATGGAATCTTGGCCTGTTAGATTTGCCAGGGTAACCCATACATTCTGTTTTGGCTGGGGCGGTATGTATATGCCCTCGGTGATTCTTATCACGATACTTACGATAACTAATGGGAATACTCTCGTGTACATTTTTTCTTTGTCTTTTCCCAGTGCTTCGGTGTTACTTCCCATATTTCAGGTACCTGGTTCTTTACAGCACACTCCTGGCGCAGCACTAGCAAAGGAGCACTATTGATTTGTCTGACCCAGTCAAGGGTGTGCAATTCATATCGTCTAGAACCCTCTACTTCGTGGCCTGTGATGATTAAAACCTTATGTGTCTGTAATTGGTGATAGTAACAACTGTCACACCACCTCCTAGCCCGATGGGCTCTTACCCACCTGCGCTGTTGACAGCTATGACACTCTCTTAGTACCCAGGGTCGGCACTTATTGCATTGGGGACATTCTATCCGTATCCTGTCTACCTCTACCGGTGTAGTCATACGTCTTCACCATCTACTTCGCAGATTTCGTTCTTCTGTTCACTAGGCATAGCCTTTACCCACTTACTGGGTATCCACCTTGGGCCTGTGGGGGTAAGCACACACATGTAACCTCGACCAAAATATTTGACTTCTACGGGCCCTTGCCATAGACCAGTGGAAGGGTCTCGATACTTCACCATTACTGCCTGTCCTGACTCTTTCCCATCGTCATTTCCATGCACCCACGCAGGAGGGTTATTGTGTTCTGCAAATATGCATAAGTGATTTAATACAACCAAAACTTTTGCACAAACAAAACTTTTGCACAAACAAAACTTTTGCCATTCCAACACCCTTATCTTCTCCCCCTTTTTCTTTTTGCACTGAGTAAGTGCACCCAAAATGTGAGTAGAACCATGGAGTATGGTGAGATCGATGGGGAGATCGGGGTCCAGCTGGTCTACTGCTCTCTGGACGATCTCGGAGCTAAGACGTTGTATCATAGTGTTTTGTTCAGCAGTCGGTCGGACCGGCGCGGCAGGGTCAGTGCCCTTTAACATTGGGTGAAGAACTTCCAAGTCATCATTAGTGATTCCAGCTACTGGCCATAGCCATTGTAGGTCTCCTAACAGCCGTTGAGCATCATTAAGGGTTTTGATTGCTGTGTGTAACATAAGTTTCTGTGGACTTACTTGAGAGTCACTGATGTGCCAGCCGAGGTATTTCCATACTGGTGAACGTTGAACCTTTTCTGTTGCTATTACTAGGTCGTGTAGCTGGAGCTGTTGCTGTAAATATAATTCTTGCTGTGCTGAGAAAGGTTGTACTTGCGCAAACAAAATGTCATCCATGTAATGGTAAATTACAGTGTCCGGCCATTGCTGCCTTACGTCTTTTAATGCAGCATCTACAAAAAGTTGACACAGAGTAGGGCTATTCTTCATGCCTTGTGGCAATACTGTCCATTCGAAGCGTAAGTCAGGACCCTCTCTGTTGATTGCTGGTAAAGTAAATGCAAATCGCCGGGTATCCTGAGGATGCAGCTTTATAGTAAAAAAGTAGTCCTTTAAGTCAATAATTAGTAAATGCCAGTCAGTTGGTAGCATGGCTGGATTTGGAAGGCTAGGCTGTAAAGCCCCCATCGGTTGCATTTGCTGATTTACTGCCTGTAAATCATGTAACAGTCTGTATTTCCCTGACTTTTTCTTGATAACAAAAATAGGGGTGTTCCAGGGGCTTGTCGACGGTCGGAGATGTCCTTGATCTAATTGTTGTTTTATTAATATATGGGCTTGTTGTAGACTTTCCCGTTTGAGCGGCCACTGCCCGACCCATACTGGGTCTTCCGTGAGCCATCTCAGTGGGATTGGGAAAGTCCATGTGGCAGTGACCCTCTTTGGTTACTGTTAAGAGTTTTTAGCTGGACCCAATGGGGCGAGAGCGGCACAAACTTGTTGCTGAACCTGTATCATTCCCTGCCCAACTTCTCTCAATGCTTCAACTAACATAGCTTGAGGGCCGGTAGGTATTGACGCAGCAATGGGCCCTTCATAAAAATTTTCCAATCAAGAGGATTATGGTGTGCTAATAAATTTTGATTGTTAGCAGGGTCCGGTTGATAGATGACAGGGAAAGCCTGAGCTAGCAAATCGGCGGTCTCTAGGTCCTCGTTCTGTAATGCCTCTAACGCGATTTTCCGCCAGTCAACCTGGCTGCGCGCAGCAGGCACAGAACGGTGACTAGACGGCGTGCTCGGCTTATTTTCCTCCACCAGAGAGACTATATCACATAAATTTTCAATATCTTCACCTCCGTTCCCCAAGCTTGTTCCTCCTCCGCTAGTTTCTACAGATGTAGATTTATCAGGGACGGGGGGGCGGGGAATAAGGGGCTTTTGAGGTACGACAACTGGGATCCCCGAGAAGGGAGGAGAGAGATTGTCTAAGCCAATTCCAATCTTTCCAGCATTGGGGTCACAGTTGTCTAGCCGATCAGAGGCGGCTGTTGCTAATCTTTTTTCAGTTTTATATTTTTTCATACAGTTAATCACTTCCCGCCAAGGTTTCATTAGCTTTTTCGCTGTCTTATCGTCATCTATCACCAAATCCCACAAACAATCACCATAGGCTCTCCACTCCTCTGCCTCAAAAATCGACTCCGGTTCTTTAAAGAACCCTTTCGCTTTACCCACTGCAACTAATCCTGACAAGTCTTTTAACTGACTTACTCCCCGCTTTTCTAAAAAGCGCTTTAATAATTCAAAAGCTACCTCGACCTCCATCGCCTGATGTGAGGAAAACCAGCGTCTTTGTACGGCTCTCGCTCCCGGGTTAGCTTCAATTGCGGAAAGCGGATCCCCTCTTGAATTCCGAGGTTGGATCCAGGCCGGAGGGTCGGGACGTATCAAAAATGATGCATAAATCGACTCCTTTTTGCCCCCTGGCTGCCGTCTGCCAGTGCATCTCCGTCTCTCGCTGCCGTAATAGAAATAGTCCTTTTCAGGTCCCTATTCGGGCGCCATTTGCGGCGAGCGAGGAAAGCAAGCAGCCAACTCAATGTGAGTGATAGAGCAAGCTTCAAGTTTATTTTTAAGTCACTGCGCTTTTATATGCTTTTGTAAACAAGCTTCAATAACTGCTTAGTTAATGTCACGGGTTACAATTCTTCCTTAGCAAGCAGTCTAGTTCTGCATTTCATACCAAAGTTCCTTGTTCTTGTTTATCGGTTGCTCTTAAAGTCGAAACGTCTTTCGCTTTTCTTCCTTCTCTTTAGTGACTTGCAGATTCTCTGTAATTTTCCATCAGCGGGTCTGACGCCGGGTCTGTAGTCAAGCTAATTCCATCGCATACCCATAATCCTCCAGCCCGCTTTCTATCTCAAACAACTTATCATGAGACACACATACTGATTCAATCCTATAGTTGCCCACACCTTCCCTGTAAAATGTCCATTAAAATGTCCATTGAGTTCACCCAGTCCATGACTCTGGGCTCCATCTGTTGTATCAGTCTTTCCGGGTGGGAGAGATGGTTTGTGGCGTTGGGTTGCTGCATACCGAGTCAGGCATCGTTCCATCCCTGCTGCACGGCTTGTTTCATAGTTGATCTTCCATGGGTTGGGAGGCTCGTACTCTGATATCATTGATACAACACAGAGGTGACACACAGTATTATATAGCAGTTCGCGTTGTGCCATTCAGTTCATTGGCTGTTTTTGCCCAAAATCAAATCCCCTTGAGGCACACATTGGATTTCTCCATCCTCCCGCATCACCCACCAAGTGCACCCAGGTCCTTGAGCAAAAGCCATCCCATGAATGGGTTTGCATTTGCTGGAGGCAGGAAGAACCCAGACTGTTTTGCCCAGCATACTTTTTGTGTGCACTACAGGGACTCTATCCCCTTCCACCGTATGTAGGATTTCTGACTGGGCAGGGCCAGCTCGATCGGCAGATCCCCTCGTGTTGACTAACCACGTGGCTTTTGCTAAATGTGTATCCCAGTGCTTGAATGCTCCACCCCCCCGTTGCTCTCAGTGTAGTTTTTAACAGTCCATTGTACCGTTCAATTTTCCCAGAGGCTTGTACGTGACAGGGGATGTGATACACCCACTCAATGCCGTGCTCTTTGGCCCAGGTGTCTATGAGGTTATTTCGGAAATGAGTCCCATTGTCTGGCTCAATTCTCTCTGGGGTGCCATGTCGCCACAGGACTTGTTTTTCAAGACCCAGGATAGTGTTCCGGGCAGTGGCGTGGGGGGACAGGATATGTTTCCAGCCAGCCAGTCGTTGTTTCTACCATTGTAAGCACATGGCACTTGCCTTGGCGGGTCTGTGGGAGTGCGATATAGTCAATTTGCCAGGCCTCCCCATATTTATATTTCAGCCATCGTCCCCCATACCACAGAGGCTTTACCCGCTTCGCTTGCTTGATTGCAGCGCATGTGTCACATTCGTGGATAACCTGTGCAATAATATCCATGGTCAAGTCCACCCCTCGATCACGAGCCCACCTGTATGTTGCATCTCTCCCTTGATGGCCTGAGGTGTCATGGGCCCACCGAGCTAGAAATAGTTCACCCTTATGCTGCCAGTCCAGATCCACCTCAGCCACTTCAATCTTGGCAGCCTGATCTACCTGCTGGTTGTTTCGATGTTCTTCAGTGGCCCGACTCTTGGGGACGTGAGCATCCACATGCCGTACCTTTACAACCAGTTTCTCTACCCGGGCAGCAATATCTTGCCACAATGTGGCAGCCCAGATGGGTTTGCCTCTGTGCTGCCAGTTGCTTTGCTTCCACTGCTGCAGCCAGCCCCACAGGGCATTTGCCACCATCCAGGAGTCAGTATAGAGATAGAGCACTGGCCACTTTTCCTATTCAGCAATGTCTAAGGCCAGCTGGATGGCCTTTACCTCTGCAAACTGGCTCGATTCACCTTCTCCTTCAGCAGTTTCTGCTACTTGTCATGTAGGACTCCATACAGCAGCCTTCCATCTCCGGTGCTTTCCCACAAGGCGACAGGACCCATCAGTGAACAGGGCGTACTGCTTTTCATCTTCTGGCAGTTTGTTATACAGTGGGGCTTCTTCAGCACGTGTCACCTCCTCCTCTGGTGATATTCCAAAGTCTTTGCCTTCTGGCCAGTCCATAATCACTTCCAAGATTCCTGGGCGACTGGGGTTTCCTACTCGAGCCCGCTGGGTGATCAGTGCAACCCATTTACTCCACGTAGCATCAGTTGCATGGTGTGTAGAGGGGACCTTTCCTTTGAACATCCAGCCCAGCACTGGCAGTCGGGGTGCCAGGAGCAACTGTGCTTCAGTACCAACCACTTCTGAAGCAGCTCGGACCCCTTCATATGCTGCCAGTCTCTCTTTTTCAGTTGGAGTATAGCGGGCTTCGGACCCTCTGTATCCCCGACTCCAAAACCCTAGGGGTCGACCCCGGGTCTCCCCATGTGCTTTCTGCCAGAGGCTCCAGGTAGGGCCATTCTCCCCGGCTGCAGTGTAGAGCACATTTTTTACATCTTGTCCTGCCCGCACTGGCCCAAGAGCTACTGCATGAACTATTTCCTGTTTAATCTGTTCAAAGGCTTGTCGTTGCTCAGGGCCCCATTTGAAATCATTCTTCTTCCGGGTCACTTGATAGAGAGGGCTTACGATCAGACTGTAATTTGGAATATGCATTCTCCAAAAACCCACAACGCCCAAGAAAGCCTGTGTTTCCTTTTTGCTAGTTGGTGGAGACATGGCTGCTATTTTGTTGATCACATCCATTGGAATCTGACGACGACCATCTTGCCATTTGATTCCTAAGAACTGGATTTCTCGTGCAGGTCCCTTCACCTTACTTTGTTTTATGGCAAAACCAGCTTTCAGAAGGATTTGGACTATTTTCTCTCCTTTCTCAAAAACTTCTTCCGCTGTGTTGCCCCACACAATGATGTCATCAATGTACTGAAGGTGTTCTGGAGCTTCTCCCTGTTCCAGTACAGTCTGAATCAGTCCATGGCAAATGGTAGGACTGTGTTTCCACCCCTGGGGCAGTCGATTCCAGGTGTACTGGATGCCCCTCCAAGTGAAAGCAAACTGTGGCCTGCACTCTGCTGCCAGAGGGACTGAGAAGAATGCATTAGCAATATCAGTTGTGGCATACCACTTGGCCGCCTTGGACTCCACTTCGTATTGAAGTTCTAGCATGTCTGGCACAGCAGCACTCAACGGTGGAGTGACTTCATTCAGGCCACGATAGTCTACTGTTAGTCTCCACTCTCCATTAGACTTCCGGACTGGCCATATGGGACTGTTAAAGGGTGAGGGGGTCTTACTGATGACTCCTTGGCTCCTCAGTTGGTGAATGAGTTTATGGATGGGGATCAGAGAGTCTCGGTTGGTGCGATATTGCCGCCGGTGCACTGTTGTGGTGGCGATTGGCACCTGTTGTTCTTCGACCTTCAGCAACCCCACCACAGAAGGGTCCTTTGAGAGACTGGGCAAGGTAGACAGCTGTTCAGTTTCCTCCGTCTCCAAGGCAGCTACACCAAAAGCCCACTTGTAACCTTTTGGGTCCTTGAAATACCCTCTCCTGAGGTAGTATATGCCAAGGATGCACGGAGCCTCTGGGCCAGTCACAATGGGGTGCTTCTGCCACTCATTGCCAGTGAGGCTCACTTCGGCCTCCAATACAGTTAGCTCTTGGGATCCCCCTGTCACTCCAGCAATGCTGATGGGTTCTGCCCCTATATAGTTTGATGGCATTAAGGTGCACTGTGCGCCGGTGTCCACTAAAGCTTTATACTCCTGTGGGTCGGATGTGTCAGGCCATTGGATCCACACAGTCCAGTAAGCCCGGTTATCCCTTTCCTCCACCCGGCTGGAGGCAGAGCCCCTCTAGTCCTGATCATGGCAGTCACAACCCACTTCCTGCAAATGTGAATCAGGAGTCCCTCTATTACACTTAGAAATAAAATCTGCGCTTCTACTCCTCTGTCTGGGGACTTGCTCGCTGGAAACTGGAGCAGCAGCTTTCCTGGAAGAGCCTCCCTGAGTGACTGTTCTTCCTTGCAGTTCATGTACTCGTGCCTGTAGGGTCGAAGTAGGCTTGCCATCCCACCTCATCATGTCCTCTCCGTGGTCACGCAGGTAGAACCATAGGGTGGCCCATGGTGTGTATCCCCTTCTTTGAGCCAAAGGATGCTTATTCCTAACAGCTGAGACACTGCTCTGTCGAGGTGGGGAGTAGGACAGATCTTCTTTGAGTTGCTGGACCTCTTGGGATAGTTTCTCCACAGCAGAGACGAGCGAGGAAGAGATATTTGTGTCGTAATCCCGGAGTCTATCTATCACCTCTGCCACCGTTGGTGTCTCGTCATCTTTCCAGGACATCACTGCCAATGAGTTTGCATGCGAAGATGGTGCGCTCCGTACAAACTTCCACCACATGGGTCATGTGCACTCGGCTTCATCTGTATCTTTGGATGACCGTTGATCGTCCAGGTCACCATAAATCACCTCAAACACAGCTAATTCCCTTAGATACTGAATACCTTTCTCCATAGTTGTCCATTTTCCCGGGTGATATGTAACATCTTCTTTAAAGGGATACCTTTCCTTCACTCCAGACAGGAGTCGCCTCCAGAGGCTGAGGGCTTGTGGTTTTTTCCCAAGTACTTTATCAACGCCCCCTTCCCCAGAAAGGGATCCCAGTTGTTTGGCTTCTTTTCCCTCTAGTTCCAGGCTACTGGCCCCATTATCCCAGCATCGGAGCAGCCAGGTGACAATGTGCTCACCTGAACGAGGGCTATAATCTTTTCGCATATCTCACAACTCGCTTAAGGACAGGGATCGGGTGGTCTCAATTTCATTTATTACTTCTCCCTCCTCTCCCCGCGATGGCCCTGGTTCTTCATCATCCCGTTCTAAACGAGTTGATGTCCGCTTCCAATATTTTGTCTTGTGTATGGGGGCAACTGATACTGGTACGGGTTTATTTTCTGAGCTAGCTCCAGTACTTGTTGTGGGGGTTTGAGTGGCTGCAGTGCCTGTCCTCAGGGCTGGATTGTCTACAGTGCCAGTCACTTTGCATTTCAATCCAGAGACATTCTCTTCCCCCTGGGGGCATTGAATGCTGTTGAGCAGGGCTCGGTATGCATGGGCCAGACCCCAGCATGTTGCAGTTATCTCTGTCTCTCTGGAGTTCCCAGCATAACAACATACTTTCTCCAAATATTCTACTAGTTTTTTAGGATTCTGCACTTGTTCAGGGGTGAAACTCCAAAACACTGGGGGTGCCCACTGCCCTAGGTATTTGCCCATGCTATCCCACATGCCCTGCCACTCGTAACTATCAAGCCTCGGGGCAGATTTCTGGGTGATATTCTTAAGTTGCTTAGTCAAAACCAAAACAACATGCCCAAAAACTAACAATAAGTGCACCTTAACCACCCAAGGATGTTCAAGATACAAAAAGGATGTTGTAACAAAGGCACAGACATCATAGAACAAAGTTGCAAAGGTACTATTCTGTATTTCCTCCATATAAAATCTCTCAGAGGAGGAGGTATAATTGCTAATTGCCTCAACAAGGTGGTATCCGAAGTACAGTACCGGTTTCAGCAAAAACCCCAGATACCAGTGTTATAATTAATTTAGCCTTAAACGGAATTTCAATCAAAGTTTACAATTTATTGAATAGAGACAAGCAAGCAGCGCTGGATGCACGGGGGATCCTTCTGCCTAACGTGCATACCGTCATACAAAATTACAGGGTTTATATTCAGTTACTTAATTAATAACAATTAGTAAAAACACGCCTAAGTTTACACTCATTGGTCAGTGAAAAGCATCCCACTTGCCGTTGGTCAGCGGTAGTTAAATTAGCCACGCTTGCCATGTAGATTAGCCCCCATGCTCTTTACGGGTGTGGGGGGGCAAGTCTTTTTAGTCCTGAATTGGGTCGGTGGTCGCAATCTCCCCCTGCCGGAATTACCTTTCCCCTAATTTCCATGCTTCAGCGCCTTCTGAGCCAAGAAGTTCCCTGTTATCACTACTGGCTGATTTGTGGTCTTCCCTTATCTTGGCACTCTCCTTTGTAGCAGGGTGTTTCCACTCTTAGTCCTGGAAGTTCTACTGAATTGTATCTTTTTAGGAGGCTTCTTGTCAATGCAGCATTCACTGCTAACACCCTCTTGTCTGGCCTAAGCATTATTTATTATCTTGTTAAAATTCTCAGGTGTTAGTTTCTACTCCTAACTAAAATTCTTTCTTAACAATTAACTTAAAAAATCGCCAATCAACATTCCAACCATTAAGACAGTTAACAAGTCAATTGACCGGCCCTCAGTTACACTAGCACAAACAGAACTAGAGGGTCACACTTCACTGTGTGACTCTAGCATTGTTCCATATTGACACGAAACAGATGAACACATTTTACACGGACTGACTGGGGGACGGAGTCAGTCACTCCGTCAGTGACGGACTGACTGCGGGACGGAGTGAGTCAGTCAGTCAGTGACGGACTGACTGCGGGACGGAGTCAGTCAGTCACTCAGTCAGTGACGGACTGACTGCGCGACGGAGTCAGTCAATCCGTCAGTCAGTGATGGACTGACTGCGGGATGGAGTCAGTCCGTCAGTCAGTTAGTCAGTGACGGACTGACTGTTTGACTCATTCAGTCAGTCAGTCAGTGACTGCGGGACGGAATTAGTCAGTCAGTCAGTGACGGACTGCCTGCGGGACGGAGTCACTCTGTTGATACAAAAATTCGCAGATACTATCTTTCAAAGTCCGAACCTCCCCGTAAGAGGAAGCGGAGTATCCAGAAAGTTCCCGAAATAAAACTCAATAGCAACAAAGTCACTATTAAGCAGGCATCCTTTATTACAGCGCTGGGCAGCACTGGGGATTGATCCACCATAAGTGCTCCAGTGATTCAGTAAACTTCTAAAGATTATATACTATGAAGTCATACATATTAATAAGATTCACGAGGATTCATTAACATATGTAAAAGCTCAAGCTGCATGCATAGTTGTCCTTTTAGTGGTCTTTGGGAGTCCTCCAGTGGTCTCTGATGGTCTTCCTCACCTGTCCGCTGGCTGAACTTTGGGTTTCCTTTGCCCATATATAGTCATTGAATGAGCTCCTCGGTCCTTTAGCCTTGGACTGTCACAAGGGGTTGATTTAAACTAGTTCCTCGAGTGCTTATCTCGGCACTGATGTCCTGAGTCTCTGTTATCAATGAATTTACGAGCTTATTCACTATCTTTTAATCCTGTCTGGCACCAAGTTGCATTCTTCAAAACCCTGAAACTATCTTTGCAAGGGAGGAAACCACAAGAGAACAAGGATGCTTACAATAAGGACTAAGTCAAGGACTGTCAGGGGTTTAGTTCTTTCATTCCCCCCTTTTCTTTAAGCTTTGTAAATTCCTTTACAAAGGTTCTAAATTTTCATATTTCATTATCTTAGGTAAAGCCCAAACTCTTATTGCCAATTTCTTTAGCTTATACCACAAACAGTAATTGACGATACTTAGTATAATAACAAATGCTAACAATATCAAAAGCGGGTGAACTAAAATATTCAAAGTTTTCTCTGCAGAGGGTGAGTACCCTGAAAAGATATCCCACCAATGATGGGCAGTATCAGATTCAATTTGACTCGACAGTCCGACAAGCTTGTCTCCAGTTATTATTGTTTTAATAATAGATTCAGCTAATGTTTTGTTTCGTTTTCCTAAATGTTCTTGAAGTTTCTGTGATTGATTCAAGATTTCATTTAATTTCTTCAGAGATAAACTTGCATGACTTAAATTTAAGCTCTCATAGTGCCAAAACATTGCTACTTGTTCTTCTGTATATGCAAAAAATGAATAGGTTTGTCCATGCCAAGTTAAATGGGTTATGTTCTTGAGGCATCCTATGAATGGGGTGGTTACATTGTATTGTTCAACTACTGATCGATTGTTAGTTACTAAACACACATGTCTGGCATTAACTTCTACAAACTTTTCAAACACATTAGGAGACAGGATCGTCCATTTACAATTGTTAACAGAGTGTTCTAATAAGCAGGGCTCTCATACTCGAGATTGTTGTCCACACAAGATTCCATCAGAGGTGGTTTCACAAAGATCTAAATCGTATGTTTTGTTATTGTTCCCAATATACTTCCCTTGGAATTCTGGTAACCAATATTCTGGGCTCCCTTGACTCAAAAAGAGGATTGGCAGAATTAAAAATTTACACATTACTTTGGGGTCAGTTATATTATAGTATACTAATTTTCCTGCACACCATTTATCATAACACTGCACAAATTGTGAATAGGCTTTTATCCAGTGTCTAGGTAAAACCCATTGTCCAAATAATTTTCTCCACATAAATTCATTATTACTCATTAAGTAGGACTGCACCTTATTCTTTTGTTCTAATTGCCACATGACTTGTAGAGTACAGACAGTCCAGTCCACAAATTTTGTCAAATTTTTTAAGTGATTGTATCTGGGTAATTATACTCTTATTAAAGAGATATAAGGACTCTTTATCATATTCTAAATTCTGTATCTGAGGATTAAAGGTGGTTGGCATCCATTCAGCCTGAATCTTGATTGCTTGAGCTACATCAAATCCTGCAGTTCCAACTTTACTCCTTAAAGTTTCCAGATCTACTGAATTTAGTAGTCCTAACCCAGTTCCTGCACCTCTGAGTAAAGTATCATACCAAGCTCGTTTTACTTTGCAGGGAGGGGTGGCTGGAAAAGATATGTTAAAGAACAACATATGCTTTTGCCTTATCTTTGCCACATTCTTACAAGTGGATGGTAATCTAATTAATTGGTCCTGATTCACTGCAGGTCGTGGATTCAACAATGTTAAGGAGACTGCCACCCCAGCAGTCCTATTAATGCTTCCATTTGTACACATTAGTGTATCCCAGTTACCAGTTTTCCAAGTATGCGTCCCCTTTATGAGGGTGTTATTTTGAAGAAAGCACTTCTTCATCTGCAGTGGAGGCCCTATCCCTTTGATTGCACAACATTTTAAGGCAACATTCGTTATCACAGTGACATCTGTCAAATTTGAACATAATACAAAGGTCATTCCATGCCATCCCGTCAATTTATCACTCCTAGTATAGGGTTCCCACAAAGAGCAGTTTTCAGCAAACTGAACTAATGTATTGGTGTTATTTCCCCAAATCCACCAGAGACTATCAACAGATTCGCTTCTTTTCTTCAGGGGCTAACTGGGAGTAAATGCACTTATTAATTCAAGACAACAACATAGCAATATTAATGTTAGTTTCGGGTCAGCCTTATAGACGTGGGTCCTACGGGTTGGGACTTCCATGGTCCTTCAGGTGCCTTTTTAATTCTGGAATAGTGGATCCAAGCAGCGTGCTTCTCAAGCTTGACCGCAGTGTAAGTCGTAAGCAGAACTTGAAAAGGGCCGCTCCACTTCTCTTCGAGAGGATCACCTGAAATATTTTTAACATAAACCCAATCTCCAGGTTTGAACAAGTGCACTGGGGAATCTAACCCCCATGCTCTAGTGGACATCACTAATCCATTTACTTCTTGTAATTGTTTTCCCAATGCAATCAGATATTGTTGTAGATTAATCTCTCCTACCTGGGTGGGATCTTGTCCTTGATATCTAGTCTGAAAGGGTCTCCCATATAGAATTTCAAAAGGACTCAGTTTTTCCTTAGTTCTTGGCTTGACTCGGAGCCTTAGTAACACAATAGGGAGGGCTTGATCCCACCTTAAATTCGTCTCCTGGCAGATTTTGCTCAATTGTATCTTTATTAAATGATTCATCTTTTCTACTTGCCCACTTGCTTGCGGGCGATAAGTTGTGTGTAATTTCCAATTAATTTCTAAAAATTTACTAACTTGTTGAACTACTTGTGCCACAAAGTGTGGTCCCCTATCAGAGGAGATCACTTCTGGCACACCAAATCTGGGAATAATTTCTTTCAATAAGACTTTTGTTACTTCTCGGGCTTTATTTGTTCTGCAGGGGAAAGCTTCAGGCCATCCGGAAAAGGTATCAGTTAATACTAATAGATATCTGTACCCCCCTTTTCTAGGGAGTTCCGTGAAGTCTATCTGCCAGTTCTGGCCTGGAACATTCCCTTTACCAATACTTCCAAATTTCACCCGATTCTCTACCTTTGGGTTATTCTTTAAGCATATTTCGCATCTATCAACTATAGTTTTTATAGTTTGAAACAAATTTCTAGCTATCATCTGCTTGGTAAGGGAATTGTACAAAGCTTCAGTTCCCCAATGAGTTTTATCATGTTCTGTTTTTATTAATTTCCATAATATTCTGAAGGGAACTACTATTTTGTTATCTTTTAACATTGCCCATCCTGTCGGGCCAATTTCAGCCTTTAAATCAGTAATTAACTTCTGATCCTTTCTATCATATTCAACTATCTCAGGTAGTGGCAAAGATTTTTCAGGAATTAGGCCTAATACCTCACCTTGTTCCGCAGCTTGCCTTGCCTCATGATCAGCTAATTTATTTCCCACTTCCCTGTCAGTGTTACCTTTCTGATGTCCTTTGCAGTGCATAATTGCTACTGCCGACGGAAGTTGTACAGCATCTAGAAGTCGCAAAATTATATCAGCATGTTTTATGACTTTCCCTTGAGCGGTTAAAAGTCCTCGTTCTTTCCAAATTGCCCCATGGGCATGAACTACACCAAAGGCATATTTTGAGTCTGTCCAGATATTTACTCGCAAACCTTCAGCAAGCTCTAATGCTCTTACTAAAGCGATTATTTCGGCCCGTTGTGCAGATGTGCCCTTAGGGAGTGACTTTGCTTCCACTACTTGGTCTGTGGTGGTCACCGCATATCCTGCCATTCGAACTCCACTCTTTACAAGACTGCTCCCGCCAATATACCAAGTGTGGTCAGCTTCCTCCAGCGGCTCCTCCTTCAAGTCGGGCCTACTCGCATACACAGTCTCAATGGTTTCTATGCAGTCATGCACAACAGTCTCCATTTCCTGTTTATCAGTTAAAAAGGAAGCAGGATTGATAATAGTGGATGTGACAATTTCTATATCATCCTGTTCCATCAAAACTGATTGATATTTCAAGAATCTTGATGGCGAGAGCCAGGGTCCCCCTTTTTGTTCTAAAACGGAGGTTACAGTGTGGGAAGTGTGCACAATCATCTTCTGTCCCAATGTGAATTTTCGGGCTTCTTGGATAATCAAGACCACAGCAGCTACTGCCCGAAGGCATCCTGGCCATCCTTTGCTTACTTCATCCAGTTGTTTGGAGAAGTATGCAACAGCTCGTTTATAAGGACCCAATTTCTGGGCCAAAATTCCCAAAGCTACTCCTTGCCTTTCATACGAGAACAGCCAAAAGGGCTTAGTTACATCAGGCAGGCCCAAAGCTGGAGCCCTCATTAGTTCCAATTTCAGTTCTTTGAATGCCCGCCTGGCTTCATCTGTCCATATTAATTGTGTCAAGCTATTTTTCAACAGTTCATACAAAGGTTTAACCAGAAGTCCATAATTATAGATCCATAATCGGCACCAACCTGTCATTCCCAGAAAGGTTCGAAGTTCTTTTACCGTGGTTGGTTCTGGAGTCCTGCAAATGGCTTCTTTCCGGTCATTCCCGAGCTGTCTCTGTCCCTTAGAAATCACGAATCCCAAGTATATTACTTCTTTCTTCAAGATCTGGGCTTTCTGTAATGAGACTCGGTAACCACTTAGTCCAAGAAAGTTTAACAAACTCACAGTCCATTCTTTACATTCTTCATCCTTTTCTGTGGCTATCAAAATATCATCTACATACTGTAAAAGAGTACCATTTCCTGGAGGTCTTTCCCAGGCCTCTAATTCTTTAGCTAATTGATTTCCAAAGATCGTGGGGCTTTTTTTAAATCCTTGAGGTAACACTGTCCAGGTTAGTTGGGTTTTTCGTCCCGAGTCAGGGTTTTCCCATTCAAAGGCAAATAAATTGCGGCTTTCAGGGGCCAAGGTGAGGCAAAAGAATGCATCTTTCAGATCTAATACTGTGAACCATTCATAAGTTTCTTTTAAATTAGTTAGTAAGGTGTATGGGTTTGCCACTACCGGATATAGATCTTCAACTATCTTATTTATTGCCCGCAGGTCTTGTACCAATCGATATGTTTTGCCATCAGGCTTTTTGATAGGCAAAATAGGAGTGTTATACCCTGAAGAGCATTCAATCAATAATCCAAATCTTATGAATTCCTCTATAATACTTTTCACTCCTCGCCTGTCCTCTAATTTCAGGGGATATTGCCTTACTTTGACAGGCTGTGCCCCCACTTTGAGTTTAACAACAACCAATTCTGCGTTTTTGGCCTTTCCAGGGATTCCTGATGCCCATACTCCTGGATATACCTGGTCTTTTATTTCCTGTATAATTTCCTGTCCCCTAACCTGTGGTTCAGTGAGGGTCAAACTTAAAATTTCAATGTGGTTTTCTTCTGGTATTTTAAATTCAATTTCCCCTTCATTAAATTTTATTTCAGCATTCAATTGTTCTAATAAGTCTCTTCCCAAAAGTGGTCTAGGAGCTTCAGGCAGGTAGAGAAATTTGTGAATCCCTACACTTTTCCCAATTTTGAATTTCAAGGGTTTCAAAAAGAAAGCTTTCTCGACCTGTCCGGTTGCTCCCACAATATTAACATTTTGTTTACTTATGGGCAGTAACTCCTGATTTAATACTGAAAATGTGGCACCTGTATCTACTAGAAATTCTACAGGTTTTTCTTCTTTCCCTAGCTGTATTTTTACCAAGGGTTCCGCTAGGGAAGATTCCCCTGGTCTCCATCAACTTTCTTCCGTGCTGGCAACTGTCACCGGTTTGCTCAGTCTTGGGCAATCCTTCTTCCAATGCCCCATTTGCTTACAATAAGAGCATTGATCTCTCAAGAGGGGTTGATTTCTTCTGGGTGGGGCACTTACACCACTTCTTACAACTCCTCTCCCCTCATTAGTGTTGTTTATCTGACCCCCTGTGGTGCGCAAGGCAGCCACTGTAGCATTAGCAATTGTTCTGCCCATCATTCTCTCCTTCTGACTGTCTCTGTTCCGATACACTTGCCAAGCAGTCTCCAGCAATTTTCTAAATCTCTTGCATCTGTTCCTTGCACTTTCTGTAACTTTCTCCTGATATCATCCACCGACTGTCCCAAAAACAGGAATATCAACTGACCCTTTCCCTCCTCGGAGGTAGGGTCTAAAGGAGTATATTTCTGCATTCCTTCTTTTAACCGATTCAAAAAAATCAGTAGGAGATTCCTTTTTATCTTGTTTTATTTCATACAATTTAGACCAATTTACTGGTTTTGGGACAGCATTTCTTATTCCATAAGCAATCCATTCCCTGTACCTCACTAATAATTCCCTGGCTCCTGTTTGGTTGGGGTCCCAGCCAGGATTGGTAACTGGAACATGATTATCCACCGTTCCTGGCAGGGTTCCAGCCAAAACCAGAGCCTGTACCTGGGCTCTGGCTGCTCTCACAACCATCTGCTTTTCTGACTCACTAAACACCACATCTAACATTGCATCCACATCCTCCCAATCAGGGTCCTGAGTTTTCACAATCAATTCAAATCCTTTAGCAACCTTTTCAGGATCGTCCCGATAATTCCCTGCAGTAATTCACCAGCCGTCCAAGTCTGCTAAAGTAAAAGGCACTTTGATTCTAACAGGTCCTCCCACTCCCATCGCCTGCCTTAAAGGGGCCTGTATAATAGGTCCCATTTTGCTCCGAGTCCTGGCAGTGATGGGAGAACATCCGATATCAGTTTCTTCCCTGACTCCTTCCTCCGATTCTTTAACCCCGACCGCACCAGCATCTCCTTCCCTATCACCTTCTCTCTCTGGCGGAGGCAAATAATCCTCCAGCCTTTCATTCTGTGAGCCAACTTTTAAACATCTCTGTCCAATGCTACACGCCGAACAACACCTCTTTAATTTTGTCTTTTGCTTATTTTTCTCTTTTTCTATCACCAGAACCATAGGGTCCTGGGGTGTTAGATTGATTCCACATTCTTTCTGCCATTCAGGGTGATTTCGCAGGGTGAAAAACATATCGGCATAACCCACTTCATCCCATTTTCCTTCACGGCGTAGAAATAAAATGAGTTGTAACAAAGTATTATACTTTAAAGTTCCATTAAAAGGCCATTTTTCTCCTTCATCTAGCTTATATAAAGGCCACCACTGATTACAATATTTTATCAAGGTTTTACGATCCACACTACCTCCAGGTGTTTCCCCGATATCTTCCAGTGGGCCAAAATGCAGCCCAAAGAGCTCTTTTTCAGAACTCCACCTTGTTGGTTCCCCATTCTTAAACTTATACTACACAAAGACAAAGACAAAGACAAAGGCTAGGGTATAAACACCACACACAATTAACAATTACAGCACAGACACAATAACCACTACTACCTCCCACTAATAACAAATGCCAGCATAAGCTGGTCAGAAACTTGCAAATACGCGTATACCAAACATATAGCGTATATCACATACGCATATGTAAACCAAAATCAAATACAAATGCACAAACAAACGACCATACCAATCAATTGATCAATACAACCATGCAACGTAGTAACCAAGTGATTAATACAAATCGTACATGCAATTGTATGCTACCCTGCGGGGTTCTCACGAACTGCGACTGACGGGTAGCTTCAAATGACCGGTCCCCAAAACCAAAAAGAATGCCTTATTCTTACCAGAGGTCCTTGTCTGCCCCTGCACGGATCCGCCGAATCGGGGAGTCCCTCCAGAGAATTCTCCGGGGCCGGCCAAGGGAGTCTCCGACTCAGGGGGTCCTGCAGCCGGACAGAGATGGTCCCATCTGGGGTGCCAAAACTGATACAAAAATTCGCGGATACTATCTTTCAAAGTCCGAACCTCCCCGTAAGAGGAAGCGGAGTATCCAGAAAGTTCCCGAAATAAAACTCAATAGCAACAAAGTCACTATTAAGCAGGCATCCTTTATTACAGCGCTGGGCAGCACTGGGGATTGATCCACCATAAGTGCTCCAGTGATTCAGTAAACTTCTAAAGATTATATACTATGAAGTCATACATATTAATAAGATTCACGAGGATTCATTAACATATGTAAAAGCTCAAGCTGCATGCATAGTTGTCCTTTTAGTGGTCTTTGGGAGTCCTCCAGTGGTCTCTGATGGTCTTCCTCACCTGTCCGCTGGCTGAACTTTGGGTTTCCTTTGCCCATATATAGTCATTGAATGAGCTCCTCGGTCCTTTAGCCTTGGACTGTCACAAGGGGTTGATTTAAACTAGTTCCTCGAGTGCTTATCTCGGCACTGATGTCCTGAGTCTCTGTTATCAATGAATTTACGAGCTTATTCACTATCTTTTAATCCTGTCTGGCACCAAGTTGCATTCTTCAAAACCCTGAAACTATCTTTGCAAGGGAGGAAACCACAAGAGAACAAGGATGCTTACAATAAGGACTAAGTCAAGGACTGTCAGGGGTTTAGTTCTTTCACTGTCAGTCAGTCTGTGACGGACTGAGTGCGGGACCGATTCAGTCAGTCAGTCGGTCAGTGACGGACTGACTGCTGGACGGAGTCAGTCAGTCAGTCCGTCAGTGACGGACTGAGTGCGGGATGGAGTCAGTCAGTCAGTCGTCAGTGACGGACTGACTGAGGGATGGAGTCAGTCCGTCAGTCAGTCGTCAGTGACGGACTGCGTGCGGGACGGAGTCAGTCCGTCCGTCAGTCAGTGACGGACTGAGTGCCGGACGGAGTCAGTCAGTCAGTCAGTCAGTGACGCACTGACTGCGGGACGGAGTCAGTCCATCAGTCAGACAGTGACGGACTGACTGCGGGATGGAGTCGGTCAGTCAGTCCATCAGTGACGGATTGAGTGCGGGAAGGAGTCAGTTAGTCAGTCCATCAGTGACGGACTCACTGCGGGACGCAATGAGACAGTCAGTCATTCAGTGACCGACTGACTGCGGGATGTAGTCGGTTAGTCAGTCAGTCAGTGACGGACTGACTGTGGGACGCATTCAGTCAGTCCGTCAGACAGTGGCGGACTGGCTGCATTACGGAGTAAGTCATTCAGTCAGTCAGTCAGTGACTGCGGGAGGTAGTGAGTAAGTCAGTCAGTGACGGACTGAGTGCGGGATGGAGTCAGTCACTAAGTCAGTGACGGACTGAGTGCGGGACTGAGTCAGTTAGTCAGTCAGTCAGTCAGTGACGGAGTGATTGCGGGATGGAGTCAGTCAGTCTGTCAGTCAGTCAGTGAAGGATAGACTGCGGGAACGAGTGAGTCAGTCAGTCTAGCAGTGACGGACTTGCTGCGGGACGGAGTGAGTCAGTCAGTCAATCAGTGACGGACTGACTGCGGGATGGAGTCAGTCAGTCAGTCAGTCCGTAAGTCAGTGACGGACTGACTGCGGGAGGGAATCAGTCAATCAGTCAATCAGTGACCGACTGACTGCGCGACGGAGTGAGTAAGTCAGTCAGTCAGTGACTGACTGACTGCGGGACATACTCAGGCAGTCAGTCAGCCAGTAACGAACTGACTGCGGGATGGAGTCGGTCAGTCAGTCAGCCAGTGACGGACTGACTGCGGGATGGAGTGAGTCAATAAGTCAGTCAGTGACGGACTGACTGCGCGACGATTGAGTCAGTCAGTCCCTCAGTGATGGACTTACTGCGGGACGGAGTGAGTCAGTCACTAAGTGACTATCTGAGTGCGGGACGGAGTGAGTCACTAAGTCAGTGATGGACAGAGTGCGGGACGGAGTCAGTCAGGCAGTGACGGACTGACTGCCGGACGGAGTGAGTTAGTCAGTGAGTCAGTGACGGACTGACTGCGGGATGGAGTCAGTCAGTCAGTCAGCCAGTGGCAAACTAACTGCGGGACAGAGTTGGTCAGTCAGTCAGCCAGTGACGGACTGACTGCGGGACGGAGTCGGTCACTCAATCAGTCAGTGACGGACCGACTGCGGGACGGATTCAGTCATTCAGTCAGTGATGGACTGACTACGGGACGGAGTCATTCAGTCAGTCAGTGACGGACTGACTGCGGGATGGATTCAGTCCGTCAGTCAGTTAGTCAGTGACGGACTGACTGTGGGACTCATTCAGTCAGTCCGTCAGTGACTGCGGGACGGAATGAGACAGTCAGTCAGTGACGGACTGCCTGCGGGACGGAGTCACTCCGTCAGTCAGTCAGTGACGTACTGACTGCGGGACGGAGTCAGTCAGTCAGTCAGTCAGTGACGGACAGGCTGCGGGACGGAGTCAGTCAGTCAGTCAGTCGTCAGTGACGGACTGACTGAGGGATGGAGTCAGTCACTCTGTCAGTCAGTCAGTGACGGACTGAGTGCGGGACGGAGTCAGTCAGTCAGTCAGTCAGTGATGGACTGAGTGCGGGACGGAATGAGTCCATCAGTCAGTCTGTGACGTACTGACTGCGGGATGGAGTCGGTCAGTCAGTCCGTCAGGGACGGACTAGAGTGCGGGAAGGAGTCAGTTAGTCAGTCTGTCAGTGACGGACTGAGTGCGGGACGGAGTCAGTCAGTCAGTCAGTGACGGACTGAGTGCGGGAAGGAGTCACTCAGTCCGTTGGTGACGTAGTAAGTGCGGAACGGAGTAAGTCAGTCAGTGACGGACTGATTGCGGGACGGAGTCAGCCATTCAGTCAGTCAGTGACAGACTGCCTGCGGGACGCGGTGAGTCAGTCAATTATTCAGTGATGGACTGACTGCGTGATGTAGTCGGTTAGTCAGTCAGTCAGTGACGGACTGACTTTGGGAGGCAGTGAGTCAGTCAGTCAGACAGTGACAGACTGGCTGCGTTACGGAGTAAGTCAGTCAGTCAGTCAGTGACTGCGGGAGGGAGTGAGTAAGTCAGTCAGTGACGGACTGAGTGCGGGACGGAGTGAGTCAGCAAGTCAGTGATGGACTGAGTGCGGGACGGTGTTAGTCCGTCAGACAGTCAGTGATGGAGTGACTGCTGGACGGAGTCAGTCAGTCAGTCAGTAGTCAGTGAATGACTGACTGCAGTTTAGAGTCATTCGTTCTGTCAGTCATTCAGTGACGGACTGACTGCGGGACGGAGTCGGTCAGTCAGTCCATCAGTGACGGATTGAGTGCGGGAAGGAGTCAGTTAGTCAGTCCATCAGTGACGGATTGAGTGCGGGAAGGAGTCAGTTAGTCAGTCCGTCAGTGACGGACTGACTGCGGGACGCAGTGAGACAGTCAGTCATTCAGTGACCGACTGACTGCGGGATGTAGTCGGTTAGTCAGTCAGTCAGTGACGGACTGACTGTGGGACGCATTCAGTCAGTCAGTCAGTGACGGACTGACTGCAGGACACATTCAGTCAGTCAGTCAGTGACGGACTGCCTGCAGGTCGGAGTGAGTCAGTCAGTCAGACAGTGGCGGACTGACTTTGGGAGGCAGTGAGTCAGTCAGTCAGACAGTGACAGACTGGCTGCGTTACGGAGAAAGTCATTCAGTCAGTCAGTCAGTGACTGCGGGAGGTAGTGAGTAAGTCAGTCTGTGACGGAGTGAGTGCGGGACGGAGTCAGTCACTAAGTCAGTGACGGACTGAGTGCGGGACTGAGTCAGTCTGTCAGTCAGTCAGTGAAGGATAGACTGCGGGAACGAGTGAGTCAGTCAGTCAATCAGTGACGGACTGACTGCGGGATGGAGTCAGTCAGTCAGTCAGTCCGTCAGTCAGTGACGGACTGACTGCGGGAGGGAATCAGTCAATCAGTCAATCTGTGACCGACTGACTGCGCGACGGACTGAGTAAGTCAGTCAGTCAGTGACGGACTGACTGCGGGACATACTCAGGCAGTCAGTCAGCCAGTAACGAACTGACTGCGGGATGGAGTCGGTCAGTCAGTCAGCCAGTGACGGACTGACTGCGAGACGGAGTCAGTCAATCAGTCCGTCAGTCAGTGACGGACTGACTGCGGGACGGAGTGAGTCAATAAGTCAGTCAGTGACGGACTGACTGCGCGACGATTGAGTCAGTCACTAAGTGACTATCTGAGTGCGGGACGGAGTGAGTCACTAATTCAGTGATGGACAGAGTGCAGGACGGAGTCAGTCAGGCAGTCTATCAGTGACGGACTGACTGCGGGATGGAGTCAGTCTGTCAGTGACGGACTGACTGCCGGACGGAGTGAGTTAGTCAGTGAGTCAGTGCCGGACTGACTGCGGGATGGAGTCAGTCAGTCAGTCAGCCAGTGGCAAACTAACTGCGGGACAGAGTTGGTCAGTCAGTCAGCCAGTGACGGTCTGACTGCGGGACGGAGTCGGTCACTCAATCAGTCAGTGACGGATCGACTGCGGGAACGAGTCACTCTGTCCGTCAGTCAGTCACGGACTGACGGCGGGACGTTGTCAGTCAATCAGTCAGTCAGTTTCGGACTGACTGCGGGACGGATTCAGTCATTCAGTCAGTGATGGGCTGACTATGGGACGGAGTCATTCAGTCAGTTAGTGACGGACTGACTACGGGACGGAGTGAGTCAGTCAGTCAGTGACGGACTGACTGCAGGACGCAGTGAGTCAGTCAGTCCGTCAGTGACGGACTGACTGCGGGATGGATTCAGTCCGTCAGTCAGTCAGCCAGTGACGGACTGACTGCGGGACGGAGTCAGTCAGTCAGTCAGTCATCAGTGACGGACTGACTGAGGGATGGCGTCAGTCACTCTGTCAGTCAGTCACTGACGGACTGACTGCGGGACGGAGTCAGTCAGTCAGTCAGTCAGTGATGGACTGAGTGCGGGACGGACTGAGTCCATCAGTCAGTCAGTGACGTACTGACTGCGGGATGGAGTCGGTCAGTCAGTCCGTCAGGGACGGACTAGAGTGTGGGACGGAGTCAGTTAGTTAGTCTGTCAGTGACGGACTGAGTGCGGGAAGGAGTCACTCAGTCCGTTGGTGACGTACTAAGTGCGGAACGGAGTAAGTCAGTCAGTCAGTGACGGACTGGTTGCAGGACGGAGTCAGCCATTCAGTCAGTCAGTGACAGACTGCCTGCGGGACGCGGTGAGTCAGTCAATTATTCAGTGATGGACTGACTGCGTGATGTAGTCGGTTAGTCAGTCAGTCAGTGACGGACTGACTTTGGGAGGCAGTGAGTCAGTCAGTCAGACAGTGACAGACTGGCTGCGTTACGGAGTAAGTCAGTCAGTCAGTCAGTCAGTGACTGCGGGAGGGAGTGAGTAAGTCAGTCACTGACGGACTGAGTGCGGGACAGAGTGAGTCAGCAAGTCAGTGATGGACTGAGTGCGGGACGGTGTTAGTCCGTCAGACAGTCAGTGATGGAGTGACTGCTGGACGGAGTCAGTCAGTCAGTCAGTAGTCAGTGAACAACTGACTGCAGTTTAAGAGTCATTCGTTCAGTCAGTCATTCAGTGACGGACTGACTGCGGGACGGAGTGAGTAAGTCAGTCAGACAGTGACGGACTGCCTGCGGGACAGAGTGAGTCAGTCAGTCAGACAGTGATGGACTGGCTGCGGTACGGAGTAAGTCAGTCAGTCAGTCAGTCAGTGACTGCGGGACGGAGTGAGTCAGTCAGTCAGTGACGGACTGACTGCGGGACGGAGTCAGCCATTCAGTCAGTCAGTGACAGACTGCCTGCGGGACGCAGTGCGTCAGTCAGTTTTTCAGTAACAGACTGACTGCGGGATGGAGTCAGTCCGTCAGTCAGTTAGTCAGTGACGGACTGACTGTGGGACTCATTCAGTCAGTCAGTCAGTGACTGTGGGACGGAATCTGTCAGTCAGTCTGTGATGGACTGAGTACGGGACCAAGTCAGTCAGTTAGTCAGTCAGTGACTGACTGAGTGCGGGACGGAGTCAGTCAGTCAGTCAGTCGTCAGTGACGGACTGACTGAGGGATGGAGTCAGTCAGTCTGTCAGTCAGTCAGTGACGGACTGAGTGCGGGACGGAGTGAGTCACTTAGTCAGTCACGGACAGAGTGCGGGACGGAGTCAGTCAATCAGTCCGTCAGTCAGTGACGGACTGACTGCGGGACGGATTCATTCAGTCAGTCAGTGATGACCTGACTGCGGGACGGAGTGAGTCAGTCAGTCAGTGACGGACTGGCTGCGGGACGGAGTGAGTCAGAAAGTCAGTGACGGACTGACTGCGGGAGAGAGCAATTCGGTCAGGCAGTCAGTCAGTGAAGGATAGACTGCGGGAACGAGTGAGTCAGTAAGTCCGTCAGTGACAGACTGACTGCGGGACGGAGTCGGTCTGTCAGTCAGTCAGTGACGGACTGAGTGCGGGACGGAGTCAGTCAATCAGTCCGTCAGTCAGTGACGGACTGACTGCGGGACGGATTCATTCAGTCAGTCAGTGATGGACTGACTGCGGGACGGAGTGAGTCAGTCAGTCAGTGACGGACAGGCTGCGGGACGGAGTGAGTCAGTCTGTCAGTCAGTCAGCGACGGACTTCCGCCAGGACCGAGTGAGTCCGTCAGTCCGTCAGTGACGGACTTGCTGCGGGACTGAGTGAGTCAGTCAGTCACTCAGTCAGTCAGTCAGTGAAGGATAGACTGCGGGAACGAGTGAGTCAGTCAGTCCGTCAGTGACGGACTTGCTGCGGGAAGGAGTCAGTTATTCAGTCCGTCAGTGACGGACTGAGTGCGGGACGGAGTCAGTCAGTCTGTCAGTGACGGACTGAGTGCGGGAAGGAGTCACTCAGTCCGTCGGTGACGGACTAAGTGCGGAACGGAGTAAGTCAGTCAGTCAGTGACGGACTGATTGCGGGACGGAGTCAGCCATTCAGTCAGTCAGTGAGAGACTGCCTGCGGGACGCGGTGAGTATTTCAATTATTCAGTGATGGACTGACTGCTTGATGTAGTCGGTTAGTCAGTCAGTAAGTGACGGACTGACTTTGGGAGGCAGTGAGTCAGTCCGTCAGTGACGGACTGACTTTGGGAGGCAGTGAGTCAGTCAGTCATTGACGGACTGCCTGCAGGACGGAGTGAGTCAGTCAGTCAGACAGTGACAGACTGGCTGCGTTACTGAGTAAGTCAGGCAGTCAGTCAGCCAGTGACGAACTGACTGCGGGATGGAGTCAGTCAGTCAGTCAGCCAGTGGCAAACTAACTGCGGGACAGAGTTGGTCAGTCAGTCAGCCAGTGACGGACTGACTGCGGGACGGAGTCGGTCACTCAATCAGTCAGTGACGGACCAAGTGCGGGAACGAGTCACTCTGTCCGTCAGTCAGTCACGGACTGACGGCGGGACGGTGTCACTCAATCAGTCAGTCAGTGACGGACTGACTGCGGGACGGATTCATTCATTCAGTCAGTGATGGACTGACTACGGGACAGAGTCATTCAGTCAGTTAGTGATGGACTGACTACGGGACGGAGTGAGTCAGTCAGTCAGTGACGGACTGACTGCGGGACGGAGTCAGTCAGTCAGTCAGTGACGGACTGACTGCGGGATGGATTCAGTCCGTCAGTCAGTCAGCCAGTGACGGACTGACTGCGGGACGGAGTCAGTCAGTCAGTCAGTCATCAGTGACGGACTGACTGAGGGATGGCGTCAGTCACTCTGTCAGTCAGTCACTGACGGACTGACTGCGGGACGGAGTCAGTCAGTCAGTCAGTCAGTGATGGACTGAGTGCGGGACGGACTGAGTCCATCAGTCAGTCAGTGACGTACTGACTGCGGGATGGAGTCGGTCAGTCAGTCCGTCAGGGACGGACTAGAGTGTGGGACGGAGTCAGTTAGTTAGTCTGTCAGTGACGGACTGAGTGCGGGAAGGAGTCACTCAGTCCGTTGGTGACGTACTAAGTGCGGAACGGAGTAAGTCAGTCAGTCAGTGACGGACTGGTTGCAGGACGGAGTCAGCCATTCAGTCAGTCAGTGACAGACTGCCTGCGGGACGCGGTGAGTCAGTCAATTATTCAGTGATGGACTGACTGCGTGATGTAGTCGGTTAGTCAGTCAGTCAGTGACGGACTGACTTTGGGAGGCAGTGAGTCAGTCAGTCAGACAGTGACAGACTGGCTGCGTTACGGAGTAAGTCAGTCAGTCAGTCAGTCAGTGACTGCGGGAGGGAGTGAGTAAGTCAGTCACTGACGGACTGAGTGCGGGACAGAGTGAGTCAGCAAGTCAGTGATGGACTGAGTGCGGGACGGTGTTAGTCCGTCAGACAGTCAGTGATGGAGTGACTGCTGGACGGAGTCAGTCAGTCAGTCAGTAGTCAGTGAACAACTGACTGCAGTTTAAGAGTCATTCGTTCAGTCAGTCATTCAGTGACGGACTGACTGCGGGACGGAGTGAGTAAGTCAGTCAGACAGTGACGGACTGCCTGCGGGACAGAGTGAGTCAGTCAGTCAGACAGTGATGGACTGGCTGCGGTACGGAGTAAGTCAGTCAGTCAGTCAGTCAGTGACTGCGGGACGGAGTGAGTCAGTCAGTCAGTGACGGACTGACTGCGGGACGGAGTCAGCCATTCAGTCAGTCAGTGACAGACTGCCTGCGGGACGCAGTGCGTCAGTCAGTTTTTCAGTAACAGACTGACTGCGGGATGGAGTCAGTCCGTCAGTCAGTTAGTCAGTGACGGACTGACTGTGGGACTCATTCAGTCAGTCAGTCAGTGACTGTGGGACGGAATCTGTCAGTCAGTCTGTGATGGACTGAGTACGGGACCAAGTCAGTCAGTTAGTCAGTCAGTGACTGACTGAGTGCGGGACGGAGTCAGTCAGTCAGTCAGTCGTCAGTGACGGACTGACTGAGGGATGGAGTCAGTCAGTCTGTCAGTCAGTCAGTGACGGACTGAGTGCGGGACGGAGTGAGTCACTTAGTCAGTCACGGACAGAGTGCGGGACGGAGTCAGTCAATCAGTCCGTCAGTCAGTGACGGACTGACTGCGGGACGGATTCATTCAGTCAGTCAGTGATGACCTGACTGCGGGACGGAGTGAGTCAGTCAGTCAGTGACGGACTGGCTGCGGGACGGAGTGAGTCAGAAAGTCAGTGACGGACTGACTGCGGGAGAGAGCAATTCGGTCAGGCAGTCAGTCAGTGAAGGATAGACTGCGGGAACGAGTGAGTCAGTAAGTCCGTCAGTGACAGACTGACTGCGGGACGGAGTCGGTCTGTCAGTCAGTCAGTGACGGACTGAGTGCGGGACGGAGTCAGTCAATCAGTCCGTCAGTCAGTGACGGACTGACTGCGGGACGGATTCATTCAGTCAGTCAGTGATGGACTGACTGCGGGACGGAGTGAGTCAGTCAGTCAGTGACGGACAGGCTGCGGGACGGAGTGAGTCAGTCTGTCAGTCAGTCAGCGACGGACTTCCGCCAGGACCGAGTGAGTCCGTCAGTCCGTCAGTGACGGACTTGCTGCGGGACTGAGTGAGTCAGTCAGTCACTCAGTCAGTCAGTCAGTGAAGGATAGACTGCGGGAACGAGTGAGTCAGTCAGTCCGTCAGTGACGGACTTGCTGCGGGAAGGAGTCAGTTATTCAGTCCGTCAGTGACGGACTGAGTGCGGGACGGAGTCAGTCAGTCTGTCAGTGACGGACTGAGTGCGGGAAGGAGTCACTCAGTCCGTCGGTGACGGACTAAGTGCGGAACGGAGTAAGTCAGTCAGTCAGTGACGGACTGATTGCGGGACGGAGTCAGCCATTCAGTCAGTCAGTGAGAGACTGCCTGCGGGACGCGGTGAGTATTTCAATTATTCAGTGATGGACTGACTGCTTGATGTAGTCGGTTAGTCAGTCAGTAAGTGACGGACTGACTTTGGGAGGCAGTGAGTCAGTCCGTCAGTGACGGACTGACTTTGGGAGGCAGTGAGTCAGTCAGTCATTGACGGACTGCCTGCAGGACGGAGTGAGTCAGTCAGTCAGACAGTGACAGACTGGCTGCGTTACTGAGTAAGTCAGGCAGTCAGTCAGCCAGTGACGAACTGACTGCGGGATGGAGTCAGTCAGTCAGTCAGCCAGTGGCAAACTAACTGCGGGACAGAGTTGGTCAGTCAGTCAGCCAGTGACGGACTGACTGCGGGACGGAGTCGGTCACTCAATCAGTCAGTGACGGACCAAGTGCGGGAACGAGTCACTCTGTCCGTCAGTCAGTCACGGACTGACGGCGGGACGGTGTCACTCAATCAGTCAGTCAGTGACGGACTGACTGCGGGACGGATTCATTCATTCAGTCAGTGATGGACTGACTACGGGACAGAGTCATTCAGTCAGTTAGTGATGGACTGACTACGGGACGGAGTGAGTCAGTCAGTCAGTGACGGACTGACTGCGGGACGGAGTCAGTCAGTCAGTCAGTGACGGACTGACTGCGGGATGGATTCAGTCCGTCAGTCAGTTAGTCAGTGACGGACTGACTGTGGGACTCATTCAGTCAGTACGTCAGTGACTGCGGGACGGAATGAGACAGTCAGTCAGTGACGGACTGCCTGCGGGACGGAGTCACTCCGTCAGTCAGTCAGTGACGGACTGACTGCGGGACGGAGTCAGTCAGTCAGTCAGTGACGGACAGGCTGCGGGATGGAGTCAGTCACTCTGTCAGTCAGTCAGTGACGGACTGAGTGCGGGACGGAGTCAGTCAGTCAGTCAGTCAGTGATGGACTGAGTGCGGGACGGAATGAGTCCATCAGTCAGTCAGTGACGTACTGACTGCGGGATGGAGTCGGTCAGTCAGTCCGTCAGTGACGGACTAGAGTGCGGGAAGGAGTCAGTTAGTCAGTCTGTCAGTGACGGACTGAGTGCGGGACGGAGTCAGTCAGTCAGTCAGTGACGGACTGAGTGCGGGAAGGAGTCACTCAGTCCGTTGGTGACGTACTAAGTGCGGAACGGAGTAAGTCAGTCAGTCAGTGACGGACTGATTGCGGGACGGAGTCAGCCATTCAGTCAGTCAGTGACAGACTGCCTGCGGGACGCGGTGAGTCAGTCAGTCAGACAGTGACAGACTGGCTGTGTTACGGAGTAAGTCAGTCAGTCAGTCAGTCAGTGACTGCGGGAGGGAGTGAGTAAGTCAGTCAGTGATGGACTGAGTGCGGGACGGTGTTAGTCCGTCAGACAATCAGTGACGGACTGACTGCCTAACGGAGTGAGTTAGTCAGTGAGTCAGTGACGGACTGACTGCGGGATGGAGTCAGCAGGCAGTCAGCCAGTGACAAACTAACTGCGGGACAGAGTCGGTCAGTCAGTCAGCCAGTGACGGACTGACTGCGGGACCGAGTCGGTCACTCAATCAGTCAGTGGCGGAGTGACTGCGGGACAGAGTCACTCAATCAGTCAGTCAGTGACGGACTGACTGCAGGACGGATTCATTCAGTCAGTCAGTGATGGACTGACTACGGGACGGAGTCAGTCAGTCAGTGAGTCAGTGACGGACTGACTTCGGGAGGGAGTGAGTCAATCAGTCAGTGACGGACTGACTGCGGGACGGAGTCAGTCAGTCAGTCAATCCGTCAGTTGAGGGACTGACTGCAGGTTAGAGTCATTCGGTTAGTCAGTCAGTCAGTGACGGACTGACTGCGGGACGGAGTCAGCCATTCAGTCAGTCAGTGACAGACTGACTGCGGGACGCAGTGCGTCAGTCAGTCTGTCAGTGACGGACTGACTGCGGGATGGAGTCAGTCCGTCAGTCAGTTAGTCAGTGACGGACTGACTGTGGGACTCATTCAGTCAGTCAGTCAGTGACTGCGGGACGGAATCTGTCAGTCAGTCTGTGACGGAGTGAGTGCGGGACCAAGTCAGTCAGTTAGTTAGTCAGTGACTGACTGACTGAGGGATGGAGTCAGTCAGTCTGTCAGTCAGTCAGTGACGGACTGAGTGCAGGACGGAGTGAGTCACTAAGTCAGTGACGGACTGAGTGCGGGACGGAGTCAGTCAATCAGTCCGTCAGTCAGTGACGGACTGAGTGCGGGACGGATTCATTCAGTCAGTCAGTGACGGAGTGGCTGCGGGACGGAGTGAGTCAGAAAGTCAGTGACGGACTGACTGCGGAATAGAGCAATTCGGTCCGGCAGTCAGTCAGTGACAGACTGACTGCGGGATGGAGTCAGTCAGTCAGTCAGTCACTCAGTCAGTCAGTGAAGGATAGACTGCGGGAACGAGTGATTCAGTCAGTCAGTCAGTGACAGACTGACTGCGGGATGGAGTCAGTCAATCAGTCAATCAGTGACCGACTGACTGCGCGACGGAGTGAGTAAGTCAGTCTGTCAGTGACGGACTGACTGCGGGACCTACTCAGGCAGTCAGTCAGCCAGTGGCAAACTAACTGCGGGACGGAGTCGGTCGGTCAGTCAGCCAGTGACGGACTGACTGCGGAACGGAGTTGGTCAGTCAGTCTGTCAGTGACGGACTGACTGCGAGACGGAGTCAGTCAATCAGTCCGTCATTCAGTGACAGACTGACTGTGGGACGGATTCATTCATTCAGTCAGTGACGGACTGACTGCGGGACGGAGTGAGTCAGTCAGTCAGTCAGTCGGTGACGGACAGCCTGCGGCAACGAGTGAGTCAGTCAGTCCGTCAGTGACGGAATTGCTGCGGGACGGAGTGAGTCAGTCCGTCAATCAGTGACGGACTGACTGCGGGATAGAGTCAGTCAGTCAGCCAGTCAGTCAGTCAGTGACGGACTGACTGCCCGACGGAATCGGTCAGTGAGTCAGTCAGTGACGGACTGACTGCGGGACGGAGTCGGTCTGTCAGTCAGTCAGTGACGGACTTGCTGCGGGACTGAGTGAGTCAGTCTGTCAGTCAGTCAGCGACGGACTTCCTGCAGGACCGAGTGAGTCCGTCAGTCCGTCAGTGACGGACTTGCTGCGGGACTGAGTGAGTGAGTGAGTCAGTCAGTCAGTCAGTGAAGGATAGATTGCGGGAACGAGTGAGTCAGTCAGTCCGTCAGTGACGGACTTGCTGCGGGATGGAGTCGGTCAGTCAGTCCGTCAGTGACGGACTAGAGTGCGGGTAGGAGTCAGTTATTCAGTCTGTCAGTGACGGACTGAGTGCGGGACAGAGTCAGTCAGTTTGTCAGTGACGGACTGAGTGCGGGAAGGAGTCACTCAGTATGTCGGTGACGGACTAAGTGCGGAACGGAGTAAGTCAGTCAGTCAGTGACGGACTGATTGCGGGACGCGGTGAGTATGTCAATTATTCAGTGATGGACTGACTGCTAGATGTAGTCGGTTAGTCAGTCAGTAAGTGACGGACTGAATTTGGGAGGCAGTGAGTCAGTCAGTCAGTGACGGACTGCCTGCAGGACGGAGTGAGTCAGTCAGTCAGACAGTGACAGACTGGCTGCGTTACGGAGTAAGTCAGTCAGTCAGTCAGTCAGTGACTGCGGGAGGGAGTGAGTAAGTCAGTCAGTGACAGACTGAGTGTGGGACGGTGTCAGTCCGTCAGTCAGTCAGTGATGGAGTGACTGCTCGACGAAGTCAGTCAATCAGTCAGTCAGTGACGGACTGACTGCGGGACGGAGTGAGTAAGTCAGTCAGTGACTGAGTGCAGGACGGACTGAGTCAGGCAGTCAATCAGTGACGGACTGACTGCGGGATGGGATTAGTCAGTCAGTCAGTCAGTCAGTGACGGACTGACTGCGCGACGATTGAGTCAGTCAGTCCCTCAGTGACGGACTTGCTGCGGGACGGAGTGAGTCAGTCAGTCAGTGACGGACTGACTGCGGGATGGAGTCACTCAATCAGTCAGTCAGTGACGCACTGACTGCCGGACGGAGTTAGTCAGTGAGTCAGTGACGGACTAACTGCGGGACGGAGTCAGCAGGCAGTCAGCCAGTGACAAACTAACTGCGGGACAGAGTCGGTCAGTCCGTCAGCCAGTGACGGACTGACTGCGGGACGGAGACACTCAATCAGTCAGTCAGTGATGGACTGACTGCAGGACGGATTCATTCAGTCAGTCAGTGATGGACTGACTACGGGACGGAGTCAGTCAGTCAGTGAGTCAGTGACGGACTGACTTCGGGACGGAGTCAGTCAGTCCGTCAGTCAGTGACGGACTGACTGCTCGACGGAGTCAGTCAGTCCGTCAGTCAGTGATGGACTGACTGTGAGACGGAGTCAGTCAGTCAGTCAATCCGTCAGTTGAGGGACTGAATGCAGGTTAGAGTCATTCGGTGAGTCAGTCAGTCAGTGAAAGACTGCCTGCGGGACGCAGTGAGTCAGTCAGTCTGTCAGTAACGGACTGACTGCGGGATGGATTCAGTCCGTCAGTCAGTTAGTCAGTGACGGACTGACTGTGGGACTCATTCAGTCAGTCAGTCAGTGACTGCGGGACGGAATCAGTCAGTCAGTCTGTGATGGACTGAGTGCGGGACCGAGTCAGTCAGTCAGTTAGTCAGTGACTGACTGAGTGCGGGACGGAGTCAGTCAATCAGTCCGTCAGTCAGTGACAGACTGACTGTGGGACGGATTCATTCAGTCAGTCAGTGATGGACTGACTGCAGGACGGAGTGAGTCAGTCAGTAAGTGACGGACTGGCTGCGGGACGGAGTGAGTCAGAAAGTCAGTGACGGACTGTCTGCGAGACGGAGTCAGTCATTCAATCAGTCCGTCAGTGACTGAGTGACTGCGTGATGGAGTCAGTCAGTCAGTCAGTCAGTGACGGACTGCCTGCAGGACCGAGTGAGTCCGTCAGTCTGTCAGTGACGGACTTGCTGCGGGACTGAGTCACTCAATCAGTCAGTCAGTGACGGACTGACTGCGGGACGGATTCATTCATTCAGTCAGTGATGGACTGACTACGGGACGGAGTCATTCCGTCAATCAGTGACAACTGACTACGGGACGGAGTTAGTCAGTCAGAGAGTCAGTGACGGACTGACTTCGGGAGGGAGTGAGTCAGTCCGTGAGTCAGTGATGGACTGAGTGCGGGACGGAGTCGGTCAGTCAGTCAGTCCGTCAGTTGCGGGACTGACTGCAGGTTAGAGTCATTCGGACAGTTAGTCAGTCAGTGACGGACTGCCTGCGGGACGGAGTCACTCCGTCAGTCAGTCTGTGACGAACTGAGTGCGGGACCGAGTCAGTCAGTTAGTCAGTCAGTGATGGACTGACTGCGGGACGGAGTCAGCCATTCAGTCAGTCAGTGACAGACTGCCTGCGGGACGCAGTGAGTCAGTTAGTCTGTCAGTGACGGACTGACTGTGGGACTCAGTCAGTCAGTCACTCAGTGACTGCGGGACGGAATCAGTCAGTCATTCAGTGACTGACTGATTGCGGGATGGAGTCAGTCAGTCAGTCAGTCGTCAGTGACGGACTGGCTGCGGGACGGAGTGAGTCAGAAAGTCAGTGACGGACTGACTGCGGGATAGAGCAATTTAGTCAGGCAGTCAGTCAGTGACAGACTGACTGCGGGATGGAGTTAGTCAGTCAGTCCGTCAGTCAGTGACGGACTGACTGCGGGACGGAATCAGTCAGTGAGTCAGTCGTCAGTGACGGACTGAGTGCGGGACGGAGTCAGGCAGTCAGTCAGCCAGTGACAAACTAACTGCGGGACAGAGTCGGTCAGTCAGTCAGCCAGTGACGGACTGCCTGCTGGACGCAGTTAGTCAGTTAGTCTGTCAGTGACGGCCTGACTGTGGGATGGAGTCAGTCCGTCAGTCAGTTAGTCAGTGACGGACTGACTGTGGGACTCATTCAGTCAGTCAGTCAGTGACTGCGGGACGGAATCAGTCAGTCATTCAGTGACTGACTGAGTGCGGGATGGAGTCAGTCAGTCAGTCAGTCGTCAGTGACGGACTGACTGAGGGATGGAGTCAGTCAGTCTGTCAGTCAGTCAGTGACGGACTGGCTGCGGGACGGAGTGAGTCACTAAGTCAGTGACGGACTGACTGCGGGACGGAGTCACTCAATCAGTCAGTCAGTGACGGACTGACTGCAGGACGGATTCATTCAGTCAGTCAGTGATGGACTGACTACGGGACGGAGTCAGTCAGTCAGTGAGTCAGTGACGGACTGACTTCGGGAGGGAGTGAGTCAGTCAGTCAGTGACGGACTGAGTGCGGGACGGAGTCAGTCAGTCCGTCAGTCAGTGACGGACTGAGTGCGCGACGGAATCAGTCATTCCGTCAGTCAGTGACGGACTGACTGCGGGACGGAGTCAGCCATTCAGTCAGTCAGTGAAAGACTGCCTGCGGGACGCAGTGAGTCAGTCAGTCTGTCAGTGACGGCCTGACTGTGGGATGGAGTCAGTCCGTCAGTCAGTTAGTCAGTGACGGACTGACTGTGGGACTCATTCAGTCAGTCAGTCAGTGACTGCGGGACGGAATCAGTCAGTCAGTCTGTGATGGACTGAGTGCGGGACCGAGTCAGTCAGTCAGTTAGTCAGTGACTGACTGAGTGCGGGACGGAGTCAGTCAATCAGTCCGTCAGTCAGTGACGGACTGAGTGCGGGACTGATTCATTCAGTCAGTCAGTGATGGACTGACTGAGGGATGGAGTCAGTCAGTCTGTCAGTCAGTCATTGACGCACTGGCTGCGGGACGGATTGAGTCAGTCAGTCCGTCAGTGACGGACTGAGTGCGGGACGGAGTCAGTCCGTCAGTCAGTCAGTGACGGACTGACTGCGGGACGGAGTCAGTCCGTCAGTCAGTGATGGACTGACTGCGGGACGGAGTCGGTCAGTCAGTCAGTCCGTCAGTTGAGGGACTGACTGCGGGAATGAGTCACTCAGTCCCTCAGTGACGGACTGACTGCGGGACGGATTCATTCATTCAGTCAGTGATGGACTGACTACGGGACGGAGTCAGTCCGTCAGTCAGTGATGGACTGACTGCGGGACGGAGTCGGTCAGTCAGTCAGTCCGTCAGTTGCGGGACTGACTGCAGGTTAGAGTCATTCGGACAGTTAGTCAGTCAGTGACGGACTGCCTGCTGGACGCAGTGAGTCAGTTAGTCTGTCAGTGACTGACTGACTGCGGGATGGAGTTAGTCAGTCAGTCAGTCAGTCAGTGACGGACTGACTGCGGGAATGAGTCACTCAGTCAGTCAGTGACGGACTGACTGCGGGACGGAATCAGTCAGTGAGTCAGTCGTCAGTGACGGACTGAGTGCGGGACGGAGTCCGGCAGTCAGTCAGCCAGTGACAAACTAACTGCGGGACAGAGTCGGTCAGTCAGTCAGCCAGTGACGGACTGACTGTGGGACGGAGTCGGTCACTCAATCAGTCAGTGACGGACTGACTGCGGGAATGAGTCACTCAGTCAGTCAGTGACGGACTGACTGCGGGACGGAGTCAGTCAATCAGTCCGTCAGTCACTGACGGACTGAGTGCAGGACGGATTCATTCAGTCAGTCAGTGATTGACTGACTGCAGGACGGAGTGAGTCAGTCAGTCAGTGACGGACTGGCTGCGGGATGGAGTGAGTCAGAAAGTCAGTGACGGACTGACTGCGGGATAGAGCAATTCGGTCAGGCAGTCAGTCAGTGACAGACTGACTGCGGGATGGAGTCAGTCAGTCAGTCATTCACTCAGTCAGTCAGTGAAGGATAGACTGCGGGAACGAGTGAGTCAGTCAGTCCGTCAGTGACGGACTTGCTGCGGGACGGAGTGAGTCAGTCAGTCAATCAGTGACGGACTGACTACGGGATGGAGTCGGTCAGTCGGTCAGTCAGTGACGGACTGAATGCGGGACGGAGTGAGTCAGTCAGTCAGTGACGGTTTGAGTGCGGGACGGAGTGAGTCACTAAGTCAGTGACGGACTGAGTGCTGGATGGCGTCAGTCCGTCAGTCAGTCAGTGACGGACTGACTGTGGGACGGAGTCAGTCCGTGAGTCAGTCTGTCAGTGGCGGACTGACTGTGGGATGTAGTCGGTCAGTTGGTCAGTCAGGGACGGACTGAATGCGGGACGGAGTCAGTCCGTCTGTGACGGACTGACTACTGGACAGAGTCAGTCTGTCAGTATGTCCGGGACGGACTGACTGCGGGACGGAGTCAGTCAGTCTGCCAGTCAGTCAGTGACGGACTGACTGCGAGACGGAGTGAGTCAGTCAGTCAGTGACGGACTGACTGCAGGACGGAGTCAGTCAGTCAGTCAGTCGTCAGTGAAAGACTGACTGCAGTTTAGAGTCATTCGTTCAGTCAGTCATTCAGTGACGGACTGACTGCGGGACGAAGTCAGTCAATCAGTCAGTCAGTGACGGACTGACTGCGGGACGGAGTGAGTAAGTCAGTCAGTGACTAACTGAGTGCAGGACGGACTGAGTCAGGCAGTCAATCAGTGACGGACTGACTGTGGGATGGGGTTAGTCAGTCAGTCAGTCAGTCAGTGACGGACTGACTGCGCGACGATTGAATCAGTCAGTCCCTCAGTGATGGACTTGCTGCGGGACGGAGTGAGTCATTCACTAAGTGACTATCTGAGTGTGGGACGGAGTGAGTCACTATGTCAGTGACGGACTGACTGCGGGATGGAGTCACTCAATCAGTCAGTCAGTGACGGACTGACTACTGGACAGAGTCAGTCTGTCAGTATGTCCGGGACGGACTGACTGCGGGACGGAGTCAGTCAGTCTGCCAGTCAGTCAGTGACGGACTGACTGCGAGACGGAGTGAGTCAGTCAGTCCGTGACGGACTGACTGCAGGACGGAGTCAGACAGTCAGTCAGTCGTCAGTGAAAGACTGACTGCAGTTTAGAGTAATTCGTTCAGTCAGTCATTCAGTGACGGACTGACTGCGGGACGAAGTCAGTCAATCAGTCAGTCAGTGACGGACTGACTGCGGGACGGAGTGAGTAAGTCAGTCAGTGACTAACTGAGTGCAGGACGGACTGAGTCAGGCAGTCAATCAGTGACGGACTGACTGCGGGATGGGGTTAGTCAGTCAGTCAGTCAGTCAGTGACGGACTGACTGCGCGACGATTGAGTCAGTCAGTCCCTCAGTGATGGACTTGCTGCGGGACGGAGTGAGTCATTCACTAAGTGACTATCTGAGTGTGGGACGGAGTGAGTCACTATGTCTGTGACGAACTGACTGCGGGATGGAGTCACTCAATCAGTCAGTCAGTGACGGACTGACTGCAGGACGGATTCATTCAGTCAGTCAGTGATGGACTGACTACGGGACCGAGTCAGTCAGTCAGTGAATCAGTGACGGACTGACTTCGGGAGGGAGTGAGTCAGTCAGTCAGTGACGGACTGAGTGCGGGACGGAGTCAGTCAGTCAGTCAGTCAGTGACGGACTGTCTGCGCGACGGAGTCAGTCAGTCCGTCAGTCAGTGATGGACTGACTGTGGGACGGAGTCAGTCAATCAGTCTGTCAGTCAGTGATGGACTGAGTGCGGGACGGATTCATTCAGTCAGTCAGTGATGGACTGACTGAGGGATGGAGTCAGTCACTCTGTCAGTCAGTCATTGACGGACTGGCTGCGGGACGGATTGAGTCAATCAGTCCGTCAGTCAGTGACGGACTGAGTGCGGGACGGATTCATTCAGTCAGTCAGTGATGGACTGACTGCAGGACGGAGTGAGTCAGTCAGTAAGTGACGGACTGGATGCGGGACGGAGTGAGTCAGAAAGTCAGTGACGGACTGAGTGCGGGACGGAGTCAGTCCGTCAGTCAGTCAGTGACGGACTGGCTGCGGGACGGAGTCAGTCAATCAGTCCGTCAGTCAGTGACGGACTGAGTGCGGGACGGATTCATTCAGTCAGTCAGTGATGGACTGACTGCCGGACGGAGTGAGTCAGTCAGTAAGTGACGGACTGGCTGAGGTACGGAGTGAGTCAGAAAGTCAGTGACGGACTGACTGCGAGACGGAGTCAGTCATTCAATCTGTCCGTCAGTGACTGACTGACTGCGTGATGGAGTCAGTCAGTCAGTCAGTCAGTGACGGACTGCCTGCAGGACCGAGTGAGTCCGTCAGTCCGTCAGTGACGGACTTGCTGCGGGACTGAGTGAGTCAGTCAGTCAATCGGTGACGGACTGACTGCGGGATGGAGTTAGTCAGTCAGTCCGTCAGTCAGTGACGGACTGACTGCGGGACGGAGTCGGTCACTCAATCAGTCGGTGACGGACTGACTGCGGGAATGAGTCACTCAGTCCCTCAGTGACGGACTGACTGCGGGACGGATTCATTCAGTCAGTCAGTGATGGACTGACTACGGGACGGAGTCATTCCGTCAGTCAGTGACGGACTGACTACGGGACGGAGTTAGTCAGTCAGAGAGTCAGTGACGGACTGACTTCGGGAGGGAGTGAGTCAGTCCGTCAGTCAGTGATGGACTGACTATGGGACGGAGTCGGTGAGTCAGTCAGTCCGTCAGTTGAGGGACTGACTGCAGGTTAGAGGCATTCGGACAGTTTGTCAGTCAGTGACAGACTGAGTGCGGGACGGAGTGAGTCACTAAGTCAGTGACGGACTGAGTGCGGGACGGACTCAGTCGGTCAGTCAGTCAGTGATGGACTGACTGCAGGACTGAGTGAGTCAGTCAGTCAGTGACGGACTGGCTGCAGGAAGGAGTGAGTCAGAAAGTCAGTGACAGACTGACTGCGGGATAGAGCAATTTAGTCAGTCAGTCAGTCAGTGACACACTGACTGCGGGATGGAGTCAGTCAGTCTGTCAGTCAGTCAGTGACGGACTGCCTGCAGGACCGAGTGAGTCAGTGAGTCAGTGACTAACTGAGTGCGGGTCGGACTGAGTCAGGCAGTCAGTCAGCCAGTGACAAACTAACTGCGGGACAGAGTCGGTCAGTCAGTCAGCCAGTGACAGACTGACTGCGGGACGGAGTCACTCAGTCAGTCAGTCAGTCAGTGACGGACTGACTGCGGGAGGGAGTGAGTCAGTCAGTCAGTCAGTGACGGACTGACTGCGGGATGGAGTGGGTCAGTCAGTCAGTCAGTGACGGACTGGCTGCGGGACAGAGTCAGTCAGTCAGTCAGTGACGGACTGGCTGCGTGACGGAGTGAGTCAATCAGTCCGTCGGTGACCCACTGGATGCGGGATGGAGTGAGTCAGTCAGTCAGTCAGTGACGGACTCTCTGCGGGACAGAGTCAGTCAGTCCGTCAGTGACGGACTGACTGCGGGACGGAGTCACTCAGTCAGTCCGTCAGTCAGTGACGGACTGACTGAGGGATGGAGTCGGTCAGTCGGTCAGTCAGTGACGGACTGAATGCGGGACGGAGTGAGTCAGTCAGTCAGTGACGGTTTGAGTGCGGGACGGAGTGAGTCAATAAGTCAGTGACGGACTGAGTGCGGGATGGCGTCAGTCCGTCAGTCAGTCAGTGACGGACTGACTGTGGGACGGAGTCAGTCTGTCAGTATGTCCGGGACGGACTGACTGCAGGACGGAGTGAGTCAGTCAGTCAGTGACGGACTGACTGCGGGACGGAGTCAGTCTGTCAATCAGTTTGTCAGTGACTGATTGAGTGCGGGACGGAGTCAGTCAGTCTGACAGTCAGTCAGTGACGGACTGACTGCGGGATGGAGTGGGTCAGTCAGTCAGTGACGGACTGGCTGCGGGACGGATTGAGTCAGTCAGTCCGTCAGTGACGGACTGGCTGCGTGACGGAGTGAGTCAATCAGTCCGTCGGTGACCCACTGGCTGCGGGATGGAGTGAGTCAGTCAGTCAGCCAGTGACGGACTGACTGTGGGACATAGTCAGTCAGTCAATCAGTCAGTCAGTGATGGTCTGACTGCGGGACGGGTTGAGTCAGTCAGTGAGTGATGGACTGACTGCGGGACGGAGTCAGTCCGTCAGTCAGTCAGTGACGGACTGACTGCGGGATAGAGTCGTTTCGTCAGGCAGTCAGTCTGTGACGGACTGATTGCGGGACGGAGTCACTCAGTCAGTCAGTCAGTCAGTGACGGACTGACAGCGGGAGGGAGTGAGTCAGTCGGTCAGTCAGTGACGGACTGAATGCGGGACGGAGTGAGTCAGTCAGTCAGTGACGGTCTGAGTGCGGGACGGAGTGAGTCACTAAGTCAGTGACGGACTGAGTGCGGGATGGAGTCAGTCAGTCAGTCACTCAGTGACGGACTGACTGTGGGACGGAGTCAGTCAGTCTGTCAGTCAGTCAGTGACAGACTGACTGCAAGACCGAGTCAGTCAGTCAATCAGTCCGTCAGTGACTGACTGAGTGCGGGACGGAGTCAGTCAGTCTGTCAGTCAGTGAGTGACGGACTGACTGCGGGATGGAGTGGGTCAGTCAGTCAGTCAGTGACGGACTGGCTGCGGGACGGATTGAGTCAGTCAGTCCGTCAGTGACGGACTGGCTGCGGGCCAGAGTCAGTCAGTCAGTCAGTGATGGACTGGCTGCGTGACGGAGTGAGTCAATCAGTCCGTCGGTGACCCACTGGATGCGGGATGGAGTGAGTCAGTCAGTCAGTCAGTGACGGACTCTCTGCGGGACAGAATCAGTCAGTCCGTCAGTGACGGACTGACTGCGGGACGGAGACAGTCAGTCAGTCAGTCAACCAGTGACGGACTGACTGCGGGACGGAGTCACTCAGTCAGTCAGTCAGTCAGTGACGGACTGACTGAGGGATGGAGTCGGTCAGTCGGTCAGTCAGTGACGGACTGAATGCGGGACGGAGTGAGTCAGTCAGTCAGTGACGGTTTGAGTGCGGGACGGAGTGAGTCAATAAGTCAGTGACGGACTGAGTGCGGGATGGCGTCAGTCCGTCAGTCAGTCAGTGACGGACTGACTGTGGGACGGAGTCAGTCCGTCAGTCAGTCTGTCAGTGGCGGACTGACTGTGGGATGTAGTTGGTCAGTTGGTCAGTCAGTGACGGACTGAATGCGGGACGGAGTCAGTCTGTCAGTGACGGACTGACTACTGGACGGAGTCAGTCTGTCAGTATGTCCGGGACGGACTGACTGCGGGACGGAGTCAGTCTGTCTGTCAGTCAGTCAGTGACGGACTGACTGCGAGACGGAGTGAGTCAGTCAGTCAGTGACGGACTGACTGCGGGACGGAGTCAGTCAGTCAGTCAGTGACGGACTGACTGCGGGACGGAGTCAGTCAGTCAATCAGTTTGTCAGTGACTGACTGAGTGCGGGACGGAGTCAGTCAGTCTGACAGTCAGTCAGTGACGGACTGACTGCGGGATGGAGTGGGTCAGTCAGTCAGTCAGTGACGGACTGGCTGCGGGACGGATTGAGTCAGTCCGTCCGTCAGTGACGGACTGGCTGCGGGACAGAGTCAGTCAGTCAGTCAGTGACGGACTGGCTGCGTGACGGAGTGAGTCAATCAGTCCGTCGGTGACCCACTGGCTGCGGGATGGAGTGAGTCAGTCAGTCAGCCAGTGACGGACTGACTGTGGGACATAGTCAGTCAGTCAATCAGTCAGTCAGTGATGGTCTGACTGCGGGACGGGTTGAGTCAGTCAGTGAGTGATGGACTGACTGCGGGACGGAGTCAGCCCGTCAGTCAGTGACGGACTGAATACGGGACCGAGTCAGTCAGTCCGTGAGTCAGTGACGGACTGACTTCGGGAGGGATGTGAGACAGTCAGTCAGTGATGGACTGTGCTGGTTTTGGCTGAGAAGGGGTTAATTCTCCTCACTGTGGGGGTCATCTACCTTTCCAGCTTCCCGCGCTCTGCCGCGTGGCGGGGAGGGGCTGGGAGGGGCAGGGCCATGGTGGGGGCGGCTGACCCCGACTGGCCGATGGCAGGTTCATTCCATACCATGTGACACCATGACCAATATATTGAGGTGGGGGCAGTTGCAGCGCCAGCACGGAGGCGGCGCGGCGTCGGGTCGGCGGGCGGCGCGCGGCTGCGGCGCGGGCAGTTTATTCCGGCGGTTCAATCCCCCTCTCCCCTCCCTTCCCCCGCCTCCCCCGGGGCTTTGTGCCTCTTGTTGTTCTCCTTTACATTGCATTTCTACTGTTGTTTTCTTTAATTATTAAACTGTTCTTATCCCAACCCACGAGCGTTACCCTCCTGATTCTCTCCCCCATCTACCGGTGGGGAGTGAGCGAGCGACTGTGTGGGGCTGAGCTGCCGGCTAAACCACGACAGTCTTTTTGGTGCCCAACGTGGGTCTCAAGGGTTGGAGATAACAATAGCTGCTGGTCACAGCACCATGTTGTCCTTTTTGCAGTTGGTGTTGCAGATTGGTGTTGATTTGTTGAGTCTGCTGTGTTCTGCTGTGATTAGTAATGTTTTGCCTACAAGATTTGTTATACAAACACTCGTTTTCAGCTTTATCTGGTATTTGGGGTTTTTGCTGAAACTGTTACTGTACTTCGGATACCACCTTGTTGAGGCAATTAGCAATTATACCTCCTCCTCTGAGAGATTTTATATGGAGGAAATACAGAATAATACCTTTGCAACTTTGTTCTATGATGTCTGTGCCTTTGTTACAACAACGTCTTTGTATCTTGAACATCCTTGGGTGGTTAAGGTGCACTTATTGTTAGCTTTTGGGCAGGTTGTTTTGGTTTTGACTAAGCAACCTAACAATATCACCCAGAAATCTGCCCCGAGGCTTGATAGTTACGAGTGGCAGGGCATGTGGGATAGCATGAGCAAATACCTAGGGCAGTGGGCACCCCCAGTGTTTTGGAGTTTCACCCCCGAACAAGTGCAGAATCCTAAAAAACTAGTAGAATATTTGGAGAAAGTATGTTGTTACGCTGGGAACTCCAGAGAGACAGAGATAACTGCAACATGCTGGGGTCTGGCCCATGCATACCGAGCCCTGCTCAACAGCATTCAATGCCCCCAGGGGGAAGAGAATGTCTCTGGATTGAAATGCAAAGTGACTGGCACTGTAGACAATCCAGCCCTGAGGACAGGCACTGCAGCCACTCAAACCCCCACAACAAGTACCGGAGCTAGCTCAGAAAATAAACCCGTACCAGTATCAGTTGCCCCCATACACAAGACAAAATATTGGAAGCGGACATCAACTCGTTTAGAACGGGATGATGAAGAACCAGGGCCATCGCGGGGAGAGGAGGGAGAAGTAATAAATGAAATAGAGACCACCCGATCCTTGTCCTTAAGCGAGTTGCGAGATATGCGAAAAGATTATAGCCCTCGTTCAGGTGAGCACATTGTCACCTGGCTGCTCCGATGCTGGGATAATGGGGCCAGTAGCCTGGAACTAGAGGGAAAAGAAGCCAAACAACTGGGATCCCTTTCTGGGGAAGGGGGCGTTGATAAAGTACTTGGGAAAAAACCACAAGCCCTCAGCCTCTGGAGGCGACTCCTGTCTGGAGTGAAGGAAAGGTATCCCTTTAAAGAAGATGTTACATATCACCCGGGAAAATGGACAACTATGAAGAAAGGTATTCAGTATCTAAGGGAATTAGCTGTGTTTGAGGTGATTTATGGTGACCTGGACGATCAACGGTCATCCAAAGATACAGATGAAGCCGAGTGCACATGACCCATGTGGTGGAAGTTTGTACGGAGCGCACCATCTTCGCATGCAAACTCATTGGCAGTGATGTCCTGGAAAGATGACGAGATACCAACGGTGGCAGAGGTGATAGATAGACTCCGGGATTACGACACAAATATCTCTTCCTTGCTCGTCTCTGCTGTGGAGAAACTATCCCAAGAGGTCCAGCAACTCAAAGAAGATCTGTCCTACTCCCCACCTCGACAGAGCAGTGTCTCAGCTGTTAGGAATAAGCGTACTTTGGCTCAAAGAAGGGGATACACACCACGGGCCACCCTATGGTTCTACCTGCGTGTCCACGGAGAGGACATGATGAGGTGGGATGGCAAGCCTACTTCGACCCTACAGGCACGAGTGCATGAACTGCAAGGAAGAACAGTCACTCGGGGGGGGCTCTTCCAGGAAAGCCGCTGCTCCAATTTCCAGTGAGCAAATCCCCAGACAGAGGAATAGAAGCGCAGATTTTATTTCTAAGTGTAATAGAGGGACTCCTGATTCACATTTGCAGGAAGTGAGTTGTGACTGCCATGATCAGGACTAGAGGGGCCCTGCCTCCAGCCGGGTGGAGGAAAGGGATAACCGGGCTTACTGGACTGTGTGGATCCGATGGCCTGGCACGTCCGACCCACAGGAGTATAAAGCTTTAGTGGACACCGGCGCACAGTGCACCTTAATGCCATCGAACTATATAGGGGCAGAACCCATCAGCATTGCTGGAGTGACAGGGGGATCCCAAGAGCTAACTGTATTGGAGGCCGAAGTGAGTCTCACCGGGAATGAGTGGCAGAAGCACCCCATTGTGACTGGCCCAGAGGCTCCGTGCATCCTTGGCATAGACTACCTCAGGAAAGGGTATTTCAAGGACCCAAAAGGTTACAAGTGGGCTTTTGGTGTAGCTGCCTTGGAGACGGAGGAAACTGAACAGCTGTCTACCTTGCCCGGTCTCTCAAAGGACCCTTCTGTTGTGGGGTTGCTGAAGGTCAAAGAACAACAGGTGCCAATCGCCACCACAACAGTGCACCGGCGGCAATATCGCACCAACAGAGACTCTCTGATCCCCATCCATAAACTCATTCACCAACTGAGGAGCCAAGGAGTCATCAGTAAGACCCACTCACCCTTTAACAGTCCCATAGGGCCAGTCCGGAAGTCTAATGGAGAGTGGAGACTAACAGTAGACTATCGTGGCCTGAATGAAGTCACTCCACCGTTGAGTGCTGCTGTGCCAGACATGCTAGAACTTCAATACGAACTGGAGTCAAAGGCGGCCAAGTGGTATGCCACAATTGATATTGCTAATGCATTCTTCTCAGTCCCTCTGGCAGCAGAGTGCAGGTCACAGTTTGCTTTCACATGGAGGGGCATCCAGTATACCTGGAATCGACTGCCCCATGGGTGGAAACACAGCCCTACCATTTGCCATGGACTGATTCAGACTGTACTGGAACAGGGAGAAGCTCCAGAACACCTTCAGTACATTTATGACATCATTGTGTGGGGCAACACAGCAGAAGAAGTTTTTGAGAAAGGAGAGAAAATAGTCCAAATCCTTCTGAAAGCTGGTTTTGCCATAAAACAAAGTAAGGTGAAGGGACCTGCACGAGAAATCCAGTTCTTAGGAATCAAATGGCAAGATGGTCGTCGTCATATTCCAATGGATGTGATCAACAAAATAGCAGCCATGTCTCCACCAACTAGCAAAAAGGAACCACAAGCTTTCTTGGGCGTTGTGGGTTTTTGGAGAATGCATATTCCAAATTACAGTCTGATCGTAAGCCCTCTCTATCAAGTGACCCGGAAGAAGAATGATTTCAAATGGGGCCCTGAGCAACGACAAGCCTTTGAACAGATTAAACAGGAAATAGTCCATGCAGTAGCTCTTGGGCCAGTCCGGGCAGGACAAGATGTAAAAAATGTGCTCTACACCGCAGCCGGGGAGAATGGCCCTACCTGGAGCCTCTGGCAGAAAGCACCAGGGGAGACCCGGGGTCGACCCCTAGGGTTTTGGAGTCGGGGATACAGAGGGTCCGAAGTCCGCTATACTCCAACTGAAGAAGAGATATTGGCAGCATATGAAGGGGTCCGAGCTGCTTCAGAAGTGGTTGGTACTGAAGCACAGCTGCTCCTGGCACCCCGACTGCCAGTGCTGGGCTGGATGTTCAAAGGAAACATCCCCTCTACACACCATGCAACTGATGCTACGTGGAGTAAATGGGTTGCACTGATTACCCAGCGGGCTCGAGTAGGAAACCCCAGTCACCCAGGAATCTTGGAAGTGATTATGGACTGGCCAGAAGGCAAAGATTTTGGATTATCACCAGAGGAGGAGGTGACACGTGCTGAAGAAGCCCCACTGTATAACCAACTGCCAGAAAATGAGAAGCAATACGTCCTGTTCACTGATGGTTCCTGTCGCCTTGTGGGAAAGCACCGGAGATGGAAGGCTGCTGTATGGAGTCCTACACGACAAGTAGCAGAAACTGCTGAAGGAGAAGGTGAATCGAGCCAGTTTGCAGAGGTAAAGGCCATCCAGCTGGCCTTAGACATCGCTGAACGGGAAAAGTGGCCAGTGCTCTATCTCTATACTGACTCCTGGATGGTGGCAAATGCCTTGTGGGGCTGGCTGCAGCAATGGAAGCAAAGCAACTGGCAGCGCAGAGGCAAACCCATCTGGGCTGTCACATTGTGGCAAGATATTGCTGCCTGAGTAGAGAACCTGGTTGTAAAGGTACGTCATGTGGATGCTCACGTCCCCAAGAGTCGGGCCACTGAAGAACATCGGAACAACCAGCAGGTAGATCAGGCTGCCAAGATTGAAGTGGCTGAGGTGGATCTGGACTGGCAGCGTAAGGGTGAACTATTTCTAGCTCGGTGGGCCCATGACACCTCAGGTCATCAAGGGAGAGATGCAACATACAGGTGGGCTCGTGATCGAGGGGTGGACTTGACCATGGATATTATTGCACAGGTTATCCACGAATGTGACACATGCGCTGCAATCAAGCAAGCGAAGCGGGTAAAGCCTCTGTGGTATGGGGGACGATGGCTGAAATATAAATATGGGGAGGCCTGGCAAATTGACTATATCACACTCCCACAGACCCGCCAAGGCAAGCACCATGTGCTTACAATGGTAGAAACGACGACTGGCTGGCTGGAAACATATCCTGTCCCCCACGCCACTGCCCGGAACACTATCCTGGGTCTTGAGAAACAAGTCCTGTGGCGACATGGCACCCCAGAGAGAATTGAGTCAGACAACGGCACTCATTTCCGAAATAGCCTCATAGACATCTGGGCCAAAGAGCATGGCATTGAGTGGGTGTATCACATCCCCTATCACGCACCAGCCTCTGGGAAAATTGAACGGTACAATGGACTGTTAAAAACTACACTGAGAGCAATGGGGGGTGGAACATTCAAGCACTGGGATACACATTTAGCAAAAGCCACGTGGTTAGTCAACACGAGGGGATCTGCCAACCGAGCTGGCCCTGCCCAGTCAGAATCCTTACGTACTGTGGAAGGGGATAGAGTCCCTGTAGTGCACACAAAAAGTATGCTGGGCAAAACAGTCTGGGTTCTTCCTGTCTCCGGCAAAGGCAAACCCATTCGTGGGATTGCTTTTGCTCGAGGACCTGGGTGCACTTGGTGGGTGATGCGGGAGGATGGAGAAATCCGATGTGTGCCTCAAGGGGATTTGATTTTGGGTGAAAACAGCCAATGAACTGCATGGCACAATGTGAACTGCTATATAATACTGTGTGTCACCTCTGTGTTGTACCAATGATATCAGAGTACGAGCCTCCCAACCCATGGAAGATCAACTATGAAACAAGCCGTGCAGCAGTGATGGAACGATGACTGACTCGGTATGCAGCGACCCAACGCCACACACCATCTCTCCCACCCGGAAAGACTGATAGAACAGATGGAGCCCAGAGTCATGGACTGGATGAACTCAATGGACATTTTACAGGGAAGGTCCATGAACTAAGGGAATGATGTCTGTGTATTATGTTAAAGGATGGGAAGGGGAGGGGTGGTGGTTGGTAGGGTTGTATTGCATCATATGGGACCTGGGCATGGTGTAAATGGTATGGAATAAGGGGTGGAGAATGTGCTGGTTTTGGCTGAGAAGGGGTTAATTCTCCTCACTGTGGGGGTCATCTACCTTTCCAGCTTCCCGCGCTCTGCCGCGTGGCGGGGGGGACTGGGAGGGGCAGGGCCATGGTGGGGGCGGCTGACCCCGACTGGCCAATGGCAGGTTCATTCCATACCATGTGACACCATGACCAATATATTGAGGTGGGGGCAGTTGCAGCGCCAGCACGGAGGCGGCGCGGCGTCGGGTCGGCGGGCGGCGCGCGGCTGCGGCGCGGGCAGTTTGTTTCCGGCGTTTCGTTCCCCCTCTCCCCTCCCTTCCCCCCACCCCCCGGGGCTTTGCGCCTCTCGTTGTTCTCCTTTACATTGCATTTCTACTGTTGTTTTCTTTTAATTTTAATTATTAAACTGTTCTTATCCCAACCCACGAGCGTTACCCTCCTGATTCTCTCCCCCATCTACCGGTGGGGAGTGAGCGAGCGACTGTGTGGGGCTGAGCTGCCGCTAAACCACGACACGGACTGATTGCGGGACGGAGACAGTCAGTCAATCAGTCAGTCAGTGACGGATTGAGTGCGGGACGGAGTCAGTCAGGCAGTCAATCAGTGACGGACTGACTGCGGGGCGGAGTGAGTAAGTCAGTCAGCCAGTGACGAACTGACTGCGGGACGGAGTCGGTCAGTCAGTCCGTCAGTGACGGACTGAGTGCAGGAAGGAGTTAGTCAGTCTGTCAGTCAGTGACGTACTGACTGCGGGACGGAGTCAGTCAGTCACTCAGTCAGTCAGTGACGGACTGCCTGCGGGACCGAGTGAGTAAGTCAGTCAGTCAGTGACGGACTGACTACAGGACGGAGTCGGTCAGTCAATGAGTCAGTGACGGACTGACTGCGGGACGGAGTCCGGCAGTCAGTCAGCCAGTGACGAACTGACTGCGGGATGGAGTCGGTCACTCAGTCAGTCAGTGACGGACTGACTGCGGGACGGAGTCGGTCAATCAGTCAGTCTGTCAGTGAAGGACTGACTGCGGGACGGATTCATTCAGTCAGTCAGTGATGGACTGACTGCGGGACGGAGTGAATCAGTCAGTATGTCATTGACGGACTGACTGCGGGATGGAGTCAGTCAGTCTGTCAGTCACTGACGGACTGACTGCGGGACGGAGTCGGTCAGTCAGTCAGTCAGTGACGGACTGTCTGCGGGACGGAGTCAGTCAGTCAGTCAGTCAGTGATGGAACAGCTGCGGGACGGAATGAGTCAGTCCGTCAGAGACGGACTGCCTGCGGGACCGAGTGTGTCAGTCAGTCCGTCAGTGAGGGGTTGCTGCGGGAGAGAGTGAGTCAGTCAGTCAGTCTCGAACTGAGTGAGGGACAGAGTGAGTCACTAAGTCAGTGACGGAGTGAGTGCGGGACGGAGTGAGTAAGTCAGTAAGTCAATGACGGACTGACTGCGGGACGGAGTCAGGCAGTCAGTCAGTGACGGACAGACTTCGGGACGGAGTCATTCAGTCAGTCAGTGACGGACTGACAGCGGGACGGAGTCAGTCAGTCAGTGAGTCAGTGACCGACTGACTTCGGAAGGGAGTGAGTTAGTCAGTCAGTGACGGACTGACTGCGGGACGGAGTGAATCAGCCAGTATGTCAGTGACGGACTGACTGCGGGATGGAGTCAGTCCGTCAGTCACTCAGTCACTGTCGGACTGACTGCGGGACGGAGTCGGTCAGTCAGTGAGTAGTGACGGACTGACTGCAGGACGGAGTCATTCAGTCAGTGACAGACTGACTGCGGGATGGAGTCGGTCAGTCAGTCAGCCAGTGACGGACTGACTGCGGGATGGAGTCGGTCACTTAGTCAGCCAGTGACGGACTGACTGCGGGACGGAGTCGGTCAGTCCGTCAGTCAGTGACGGACTGACTTCGGGAGGGAGTGAGTTAGTCAGTCAGTGATGGACTGACTGCAGGACGGATTCATTCAGTCAGTCAGTGAGGGACTGACAACGGGACGGAGTCAGTGAGTCAGTGACGGATTGACTTCGGGAGGGAGTGAGTTAGTCAGTCAGTGACGGACTGACTGCGGGATGGAGTAAATCAGCCAATATGTCAGTGACGGACTGACTGCGGGATGGAGTCAGTCAGTCAGTAACTGATGGACTGAGTGCGGTATGGAGTCAGTGAGTCAGTCACTCAGTCACTGTCGGACTGACTGCGGGACGGGGTCGGTCAGTCAGTGAGTAGTGACGGACTGACTGCGGGACGGAGTCATTCAGTCAGTGATGGAATGACTACGGGATGGAGTCAGTCTGTCAGCCAGTCAGTGACGGACTGACTGCGGGAGGGATTGAGTCAGTCAGTCCGTCAGTGACCCACTGACTGCGGGATGGAATCAGTCAATCAGTCAGTCAGTGACGGACTCTCTGCGGGACGGAGTCAGTCAGTCAGTTCGTCAGTGACGGACTGACTGCGGGACAGAGTCAGTCAGTCAGTCAGTCAGTGACGGACTGACTGCGGGATGTAGTCGGTCAGTCGGTCTGTCAGTGACGGACTGACTGCGGGGCGGAGTGAGTAAGTCAGTCAGCCAGTGACGGACTGACGGCGGGACAGAGTCGGTCAGTCAGTCAGCCAGTCAGTGACGGACTGACTGCGGGACGGAGTCAGTCAGTCAGTCAGTCAGTGATGGAATGACTGCAGGAGGGAGTCGGTCATTCGGTCTGTCAGAGACTGACTGACTGACGGACTGATTCCGTGCCACAGTTAGTCCGTCAGTCAGAGACTACTAACTGACTACGTGCCGCAGTCAGTCCGTCAGTAAAAGACTTACAGACTGACTGACTGACTCGGTGCTGCAGTCAGTCCGTCAGTCAGAGACTGACTGACTGACAGACTAACTCCGTGCCGCAATCAGTCCATCAGTCAGAGACGACTGACTGACTCCGTGCCGCAGTCAGTCTGTGAGTCAGAGACGGACGGACTGAGAGACTGACTCTGTGCCGCATTAAGTCTGTCAGTCAGAGACTGAGTGAGTGCTTCCGTGCCGCAGTCAGTCCGTCAGTCAGAGACTGAGTGACTGATTCCGTGCCGCAGTCAGTCCGTCAGACAGAGACGGAGGGACTGACTGACTGACTCGGTGCCGCAGTCAGTCCGTGAGTCAGAGACTACTGACTGACTCCGTGCCACAGAAAGTCCGTCAGACAGAGACTACTGACTGATTCCATGCCGCAGTCAGTCCGTGAGTCAGAGACTTACAGACTGACTGAAGGACTCCGTGCTGCAGTCAGTCTGTGAGTCAGAGACGGACGGACTGCAGACTGACTCCGTGCCGCACTCAGTCCATCAGTCAGAGACTGACTGACAGACTGACTCCGTGCCGCAGTCAGTCCGTCAGTCAGAGACTACTAACTGACTCCGTGCCACAGTCAGTCCGTCAGTCAGAGACTGAGAGACTGACTGGCGGACTCCGTGCCGCAGTCAGTTCGTCAGTCAGAGACTGAGTGACTGAGTCCGTGCCGCAGTCAGTCCGTTAGTCAGAGACTGAGTGACTGAATCCGTGCCGCAGTCAGTCCGTCAGTCAGTGACTGAGTGACTGATTCCATGCCACAGTCAGTCCGTCAGTCAGAGACTGAGTGACTGACTCCGTGCCGCAGTCAGTCCGTCAGTCAGAGACTGAGTGACTCCGTGCCGCAGTCAGTTCGTCAGTCAGAGAGTGAGTGACTGACGGACTGACTCCGTGCTGCAGTCAGTCCGTCAGTCAGAGACTACTGAATGATTCCGTGCCGCAGTCAGTCTGTCAGTCAGAGACTACTGACTGACTCCGTGCCGCAGTCAGTCCGGCAGTCAGAGACTGAGTGACTGACTCCATGCCGCAGTCAGTCCGTGAGTCAGAAACGGATGGACTGACTGACTGACTCCATGCCGCAGTCAGTCCGTGAGTCAGAGACTAACTGACTGACTGACGGACTCCGTGCCACAGTCAGTCCGTGAGTCGGAGACTGACTGACTGACGGACTGACTCCATGCCACAGTCAGTCCGTCAATCAGAGACTGACTGAATGACTGACTCGCTGACGCAGTCACGCCGTCAGTCAGAGACGGACTGACGGACTGACTCCGTGCCGCAGTCAGTCCGTCAGTCAGAGACAGACTGACTCCGTGCCGCAGTCAGTCCGTGAGTCAGAGACTACTGACTGACTCCGTGCCACATTCAGTCCGTCAGACAGAGACTACTGACTGATTCCTTGCCACAGTCAGTCCGTCAGTCAGAGACTGAGTGACTGACTCCGTGCCGCAGTCAGTCCGTCAATCAGAGACTGCGTGACTCCGTGCCTCAGTCAGTCCGGCAGTCAGAGACTGACTGACTGACGGACTGACTCCATGCCGCAGTCAGTCTGGCAGTCAGAAACGGAAGGACTGACTGACTGACTCCGTGCCGCAGGCACTCCGTGAGTCGGAGACGGATGGACTGACTGATTGACTCCGTGCCGCAGTCAGTCCGTCAGAGACTGAGTAACGGACTCCGTGCCACAGTCAGTCTGTCAGTCAGAGACTGACTGAGGGACTCCGTGCCGCAGTCAGTCCGTGAGTCAGAGACGGACGGACTGACAGACTGATTCCGTGCTGCAGTCAGTCCGTCAGTCAGAGACTAACTGACTGACTGACGGACTCCGTGCCGCAGGCAGTCCGTGAGTCGGAGACTGAGTGACTAATGGACTGATTCCGTGCCGCAGTCAGTCCGTCAGTCAGAGATGGATGGACTGACTGACTGACCCAGTCCCGCAGGCACTCCGTGGGTCGGAGACTGACTGAGTAACGGACTGATTCCGTGCCGCAGTCAGTACATCAGTCAGAGACTGACTGACAAACTGACTCCGTGCCGCACTCAGCCCGTCAGTCAGAGACTAACTGACAGACTGACTGACTCCGTGCCGCAGTCAGTCCGTCAGTCAGAGACTGAGTGACTGACTCCGTGCCGTAGTCAGTCCGTCAGTCAGAGACTACTGACTGATTCCGTGCCGCAGTCAGTCCGTCAGTCAGAGACTGAGTGACTGACTCTGTGCCGCAGTCAGTCCGTGAGTCAGAGACGGACGGAATGAGTGACTGACTCCGTGCCGCAGTCCGTCCGTCAGTCAGAGACTGAGTGACTGACTCCGTGCTGCAGTCAGTCCATCAGTCAGAGACTACGGACTGATTACGTGCCGCAGTCAGTCCGTCAGTCAGAGACTGAGTGACTGCTTCCGTGCCGCAGTCAGTCCGTCAGTCAGAGACTGACTGACTCCGTGCCGCAGTCAGTCCGTGAGTCAGAGACGGACGGACTGACTGACTGACTCGGTGCCTCAGTCAGTCCGTGAGTCAGAGACTACTGACTGACTCCGTGCCACAGTCAGTCCGTCAGACAGAGACTACTGACTGATTTCGTGCCGCAGTCAGTCCGTGAGTCAGATACTTACAGACTGACTGAAGGACTCCGTGCTGCAGGCAGTCCGTGAGTCGGAGACTGACTGACTAACGGACTGATTCCGTGCCGCAGTCAGTCCGTCAGTCAGAGACTGAGTGATTGACTGACTCCGTGCCGCAGTCAGTCCGTCAGTCAGAGACTAACAGACTGACTGACAGACTCCGTGCCGCAGACAGTCCGTGAGTCGGAGACTGACTGACTAACGGACTGATTCCGTGCCGCAGTCAGTCCGTCAGTCAGAGACTGAGTGACTGCTTCCGTGCCGCAGTCAGTCCGTCAGTCAGAGACTGACTGACTCCGTGCCGCAGTCAGTCCGTGAGTCAGAGACGGACGGACTGACTGACTGACTCGGTGCCTCAGTCAGTCCGTGAGTCAGAGACAACTGACTGACTCCGTGCCACAGTCAGTCCGTCAGACAGAGACTACTGACTGATTTCGTGCCGCAGTCAGTCCGTGAGTCAGATACTTACAGACTGACTGAAGGACTCCGTGCTGCAGGCAGTCCGTGAGTCGGAGACTGACTGACAAACTGACTCCGTGCCACACTCAGTCCATCAGTCAGAGACTAACAGACTGACTGACTCCGTGCCGCAGTCAGTCCGTCAGTCAGAGACTGACTGACAGACTGACTCCGTGCCGCAGTCAGTCCGTCAGTCAGAGACTGACTGACAAACTGACTCCGTGCCGCACTTAGTCCATCAGTCAGAGACTGACTGACAGACTGACTGACTCCGTGCCGCAGTCAGTCCGTCAGTCAGAGACTACAGACTGATTCCGTGCCGCAGTCAGTCCGTCAGTCAGAGACTGAGTGACTGACTCCCTGCCGTAGTCAGTCCGTCAGTCAGAGAAGGACTGACTGACGGACTGACTCCCTGCCGCAGTCAGTCAGTGCGTCAGTCCGAGAGGGACTGACTGACTGACTCCCGGCCGCAGTCAGTCAGTGCGTCAGAGAATGACTGACAGACTGGCTCCCTGCCGCAGTCGGTCAGTGCGTCAGAGACTGACTGACTGACTGGCTCTCTGCCGCAGTCGGTCAGTGTGTCAGAGACTGACTGACTGACTGACTGGCTCCCTGCCGCAGTCGGTCAGTGCGTCAGAGACTGACTGACTGACTGACTGGCTCCCTGCCGCAGTCGGTCAGTGCGTCAGAGACTGACTGACTGGCTCCCTGCCGCAGTCGGTCAGTGCGTCAGAGACTGACTGACTGACTGGCTCCCTGCCGCAGTCGGTCAGTACGTCAGAGACTGACTGACTGGCTCCCTGCCGCAGTCGGTCAGTGCGTCAGAGACTGACTGACTGGCTCCCTGCCGAAGTCGGTCAGTGTGTCAGAGACTGACTGACTGACTGACTGGCTCCCTGCCGCAGTCGGTCAGTGCGTCAGAGACTGACTGACTGACAGACTGACTCCGTGCCGCAATCAGTCCGTCAGTCAGAGACTGACTGACAGACTGAATCCGTGCCGCAGTCAGTCCGTCTGTCAGAGACTACAAACTGATTCCGTGCCGCAGTCGGTCAGTGCGTCAGAGACTGACTAACTGACTCCCTGCTGCAGTCGGTCAGTGCGTCAGAGACTGACTGACTGACTGACTGGCTCCCTGCCGCAGTCGGTCAGTGCGTCAGAGACTGACTGACTGACTGACTGGCTCCCTGCCGCAGTCAGTTTGTCAGTCAGAGACTACTGACTGACTCCGTGCCGCAGTCAGTCCGTCAGTCAAGAAACTGACTGACTGACTGACTCTGTGCCAGACTCAGTCCGTGAGACAGAGACGAACGAACTGACTGACTGACTCCGTGCCGCAGTCAGTCCATCAGTCAGAGACTGAGTGACAGACTCCGTGCCACAGTCAGTGTGTGAGTCAGAGACGGACGGACTGAGTCCGTGCCGCTGTCAGTCCGTCAGTCAGAGACTGAGTGACTGACTCCGTGCTGCAGTCAGTCCATCAGTCAGAGACTGACTGACTGATTCCGTGCCGCAATCAGTCCGTCACACAGAGACTGAGTGACTGCTTCCGTGCCGCAGTCAGTCCGTCAGTCAGAGACTGACTGACTCCGTGCCGCAGTCAGTCCGTGAGTCAGAGACCGGCGGACTGACTGACTGACTCGGTGCCGCAGTCAGTCCGTGAGTCAGAGACTACTGACTGACTCCGTGCCGCAGTCAGTCCATCAGTCAGAGACTGAGTGACAGACTCCGTGCCACAGTCAGTGTGTGAGTCAGAGACGGACGGACTAACTGATTCCGTGCCGCAGTCAGTCCGTCAGTCAGAGACTAAGTGACTGAATCCGTGCCGCTCTCAGTCCGTCAGTCAGAGACTGACTGACCGACTTACTACGTGCCGCACTCAGTCCGTGAGACAGAGAAGGACGGAATGACGGACTGACTCCGCGCCGCACTCAGTCCATGAGTCAGAGACGGACGGAATGACGGACTGACTCCGCGCTGCACTCAGTCCGTGAGTCAGAGACGGACGGAATGACGGACTCCGTGCCGCAGACAGTCCGTGAGTCGGAGACTGACTGACTAACGGACTGATTCCGTGCCGCAGTCAGTCCGTCAGTCAGAGACTGACTGACAAACTGACTCCGTGCCGCACTCATTCCATCAGTCAGAGACGGGCGGACTGACAGACTCCGTGCCGCAGTCAGTCCATCAGTCAGAGAATGAGTGACTGACTGAGGGACTCCGTGCCGCAGTCAGTCCGTGAGTCAGAGACGGACGGACTGACAGACTGAATCCGTGCCGCACTCAGTCCGTGAGTCAGAGACGGACGGACTGAGTGACTGACTCCGTGCCGCAGTCAGTCCGTCAGTGAGAGACTGAGTGACTGACTCCGTGCTGCAGTCAGTCCATCAGTCAGAGACTACTGACTGATTCCATGCCGCAGTCAGTCCGTCAGTCAGAGACTACTGACTGACTCCGTGCCGCAGTCAGTCCGTCAGTCAGAGACTGAGTGACTGACTCCGTGCCGCAGTCAGTCCGTCAGTCAGAGACTGAGTGACTGACTCCGTGCTGCAGTCAGTCCATCAGTCAGAGACTGACTGACTGACTCCGTGCCGCAGTCAGTCCGTCAGTCAGAGACTGAGTGACTGACTCTGTGCTGCAGTCAGTCCGTCAGTCAGAGACTACAGACTGATTCCGTGCCGCAGTCAGTCCGTCAGTCAGAGACTGAGTGACTGACGGACTGATTCCGTGCCGCAGTCAGTCCGTCAGTCAGAGACTGAGTGACTGACTCCGTGCCGCAGTCAGTCTGTCAGTCAGAGACTACTGACTGACTCCGTGCCGCACTCTGTCCATCAGTCAGAGACTGACTGACTCCATGCCGCAGTCAGTCCGTCAGTCAGAGACTGACTGACAGACTGACTCCGTGCCGCAGTCAGTCCGTGAGTCAGAGACGGGCAGACTGACAGACTGATTCCTTGCTGCAGTCAGTCCATCACTCAGAGACTTACAGACTGACTGACTGGCTCCCTGCTGCAGTCAGTCAGTGCGTCAGAGGCTGACTGACAGACTTGCTCCCTGCCGCAGTCGGTCAGTGCGTCAGAGACTGACTGACTGACTGACTGGCTCTCTGCCGCAGTCGGTCAGTGCGTCAGAGACTGACTGACTCCCTGCAGCAGTCAGTCAGTGCGTCAGAGACTGACTGACTGACTCCCTGCTGCAGTCAGTCAGTGTGTCAGAGACTGACTGACTGACTGACTGGCTCCCTGCCGCAGTCGGTCAGTGCGTCAGAGACTGACTGACTGACTGGCTCCCTGCCGCAGTCAGTCAGTGCGTCAGAGACTGACTGACTGGCTCCGTGCCGCAGTCAGTCAGTGCGTCAGAGACTGACTGACTGGCTCCCTGCCGCAGTCAGTCAGTGCGTCAGAGACTGACTGACTGGCTCCCTGCCGCAGTCAGTCAGTGCGTCAGAGACTGACTGACTGACTGGCTCCCTGCCGCAGTCAGTCAGTGGGTGCGTCAGAGACTGACTGACCGAGTCCCTGCCGCAGTCAGTCAGTGCGTGCGTCAGAGACTGACTGACCGAGTCCCTGCTGCAGTCAGTCCGTCCGTCCGTCAGAGACTGACTGACCGAGTCCCTGCCGCAGTCAGTCAGTCCGTCCGTCAGAGACTGACTGGCTCCCTGCCGCAGTCAGACAGAGCGTCACAGACTGACTGACTGACTGTCTCCCTGCCGCAGTCAGTCAGAGCGTCAGAGACTGACTGACTGACTGGCTCTCTGCCGCAGTCAGTCAGTGCGTCAGAGACTGACTGACTGACTGGCTCCCTGCCGCAGTCAGTCAGTGCGTCAGAGACTGACTGACTGACTGGCTCCCTGCCGCAGTCAGTCAGTGCGTCAGAGACTGACTGACAGACTGAATCCGTGCCGCAGTCAGTCAGTGCGTCAGAGACTGACTGACTGACTGGCTCCCTGCCGCAGTCAGTCAGTGCGTCAGAGACTGACTGACTGACTGGCTCCCTGCCGCAGTCAGTCAGTGCGTCAGAGACTGACTGACTGGCTCCCTGCCGCAGTCAGTCAGTGCGTCAGAGACTGACTGACTGACTGGCTCCCTGCCGCAGTCAGTCAGTGCGTCAGAGACTGACTGACTGACTGGCTCCCTGCCGCAGTCAGTCCATCAGTCAGAGACTGAGTGACAGACTCCGTGCCGCAGTCAGTCCGTGAGTCAGAGACGGACGGACTGACAGACTGACTCCGTGCCGCACTCAGTCCGTCAGTCAGAGACTGACTGATCGAGTGACTACGTGCCGCACTCAGTCCGTGAGTCACAGACGGACGGACTGAGTGAATGACTCCGTGCCGCAGTCAGTCCGTCAGTGAGAGACTACTGACTGATTCCGTGCCGCAGTCAGTCCGTCAGTGAGAGACTACTGACTGACTCCGTGCCGCAGTCAGTCCGTCAGTCAGAGACTGACGGACTGACTCCGTGCCGCAGTCAGTCCGTCAGTCAGAGACTGAGTGACTGACTCTGTGCTGCAGTCAGTCCGTCAGTCAGAGACTACAGACTGATTCCGTGCCGCAGTCAGTCCGTCAGTCAGAGACTACAGACTGATTCCGTGCCGCAGTCAGTCCGTCAGTCAGAGACTGAGTGACTGACTCCGTGCCGCAGTCAGTCTGTCAGTCAGAGACTACTGACTGACTCCGTGCCGCGGTGAGTCCGTCAGTCAGATACTACTGACTGATTCCGTGCCGCAGTCAGTCCGTCAGTCAGAGAGTGAGTGACTGACTCCCTGCCGCAGTCAGTCCGTCAGTCAGAGGAGGACTGACTAACGGACTGACTCCCGGCCGCAGTCAGTCAGTGCGTCAGTCCGAGAGGGACTGACAGACTGACTCCCTGCCGCAGTCAGTCAGTGTGTCAGTGCGACACGGACTGACAGACTGACTCCCTGCCGCAGTCAGTCAGTCAGTCAGAGACAGACTGACTGACTGGCTCCCTGCCGCAGTCGGTCAGTGCGTCAGAGACTGACTGACTGACTGACTGGCTCCATGACGCAGTCGGTCAGTGCGTCAGAGACTGACTGACTGTCTGACTGGCTCCCTGACGCAGTCGGTCAGTGCGTCAGAGACTGACTGACTGACTGACTGGCTCCCTGCCGCAGTCAGTTTGTCAGTCAGAGACTACTGACTGACTCCGTGCCGCAGTCAGTCTGTCAGTCAGAGACTACTGACTGACTTCGTGCCGCAGTCAGTCCGTCAGTCAAGAAACTGTGTGACAGACTCCGTGCCACAGTCAGTGTGTGAGTCAGAGACGGACGTACTGACTGACTGATTCCGTGCCGCAGTCAGTCCGTCAGTCAGAGACTGAGTGACTGACTCCGTGCCGCAATCAGTCCTTCAGTCAGAGACTGACTGACCGACTGACTATGTGCCGCACTCAGTCCGTGAGACAGAGACGGACGGAACGACGGACTGACTCCGTGCCGCACTCAGTCCGTCAGTCAGAGACTGACTGACCGAGTGACTACGTGCCGCACTCAGTCCGTGAGTCACAGACGGACGGACTGACAGACTGACTCCGTGCCGCACTCAGTCCGTCAGTCAGAGACTGACTGACTGACTCCGTGCCGCAGTCAGTCCGTCAGTCAGAGACTGAGTGACTGACTCTGTGCTGCAGTCAGTCCGTCAGTCAGAGACTACAGACTGATTCCGTGCCGCAGTCAGTCCGTCAGTCAGATACTACTGACTGATTCCGTGCCGCAGTCAGTCCGTCAGTCAGAGACTGAGTGACTGACTCCGTGCTGCAGTCAGTCCGTCAGTCAGAGACTGAGTGACTGACTCCGTGCCGCAGTCAGTCTGTCAGTCAGAGACTACTGACTGACTCCGTGCCGCGGTCAGTCCGTCAGTCAGATACTACTGACTGATTCCGTGCCGCAGTCAGTCCGTCAGTCAGAGAGTGAGTGACTGACTCCCTGCCGCAGTCAGTCCGTCAGTCAGAGGAGGACTGACTAACGGACTGACTCCCGGCCGCAGTCAGTCAGTGCGTCAGTCCGAGAGGGACTGACAGACTGACTCCCTGCCGCAGTCAGTCAGTGTGTCAGTGCGACACGGACTGACAGACTGGCTCCCTGCCGCAGTCGGTCAGTCAGTCAGAGACTGACTGACTGACTGACTGGCTCCCTGACGCAGTCGGTCAGTGCGTCAGAGACTGACTGACTGTCTGACTGGCTCCCTGACGCAGTCGGTCAGTGCGTCAGAGACTGACTGACTGACTGACTGGCTCCCTGCCGCAGTCAGTTTGTCAGTCAGAGACTACTGACTGACTCCGTGCCGCAGTCAGTCTGTCAGTCAGAGACTACTGACTGACTCCGTGCCGCAGTCAGTCCGTCAGTCAAGAAACTGAGTGACAGACTCCGTGCCACAGTCAGTGTGTGAGTCAGAGACGGACGTACTGACTGACTGACTCCGTGCCGCACTCAGTCCGTGAGACAGAGACGGACGGAACGACGGACTGACTCCGTGCCGCACTCAGTCCGTCAGTCAGAGACTGACTGACTGACTCTGTGCTGCAGTCAGTCCGTCAGTCAGAGACTACTGACTGATTCCGTGCCGCAGTCAGTCCGTCAGTCAGAGACTGAGTCACTGACTCCGTGCCGCAGTCAGTCCATCAGTCAGAGACTGACTGACGGACTCGCTGACGAAGTCACTCAGCCAGTCAGAGACTGACTGACTGACTCCGTGCCGCAGTCAGTCCGTCAGTCAGAGACTGAGTGACTGACTCTGTGCTGCAGTCAGTCCGTCAGTCAGAGACTACAGACTGATTCCGTGCCGCAGTCAGTCCGTCAGTCAGAGACTGAGTGACTGACGGATTGATTCCGTGCCGCAGTCAGTCCGTCAGTCAGAGACTGAGTGACTGACGGACTGATTCCGTGCCGCAGTCAGTCCGTCAGTCAGAGACTGAGTGACTGACGGATTGATTCCGTGCCGCAGTCAGTCCGTCAGTCAGAGACTGAGTGACTGACAGACTGATTCCGTGCCGCAGTCAGTCCGTCAGTCAGAGACTGAGTGACTGACTCCGTGCCGCAGTCAGTCTGTCAGTCAGAGACTACTGACTGACTCCGTGCCGCACTCTGTCCATCAGTCAGAGACTGACTGACTCCATGCCGCAGTCAGTCCGTCAGTCAGAGACTGACTGACAGACTGACTCCGTGCCGCACTCAGTCCGTGAGTCAGAGATGGACGGACTGACTGACTGACTCCATGCCGCACTCAGTCCGTGAGTCAGAGACGGACGGACTGACTGACGGACTCCGTGCCGCAGTCAGTCCGTGAGTCAGAGACGGGCGGACTGACAGACTGATTCCTTGCTGCAGTCAGTCCATCACTCAGAGACTTACAGACTGACTGACTGGCTCCCTGCTACAGTCAGTCAGTGCGTCAGAGGCTGACTGACAGACTGGCTCCCTGCCGCAGTCGGTCAGTGCGTCAGAGACTGACTGACTGACTGACTGGCTCTCTGCCGCAGTCGGTCAGTGCGTCAGAGACTGACTGACTCCCTGCAGCAGTCAGTCAGTGCGTCAGAGACTGACTGACTGACTCCCTGCTGCAGTCAGTCAGTGCGTCAGAGACGGACTGACAGACTGACTCCCTGCCGCAGTCAGTCAGTGCGTCAGAGACTGACTGACTGACTGACTGGCTCCCTGCCGCAGTCGGTCAGTGCGTCAGAGACTGACTGACTGACTGACTGGCTCCCTGCCGCAGTCAGTCAGTGCGTCAGAGACTGACTGACTGACTGGCTCCCTGCCGCAGTCAGTCAGTGCGTCAGAGACTGACTGACTGGCTCCCTGCCGCAGTCAGTCAGTGCGTCAGAGACTGACTGACTGGCTCCCTGCCGCAGTCAGTCAGTGCGTCAGAGACTGACTGACTGACTGGATCCCTGCCGCAGTCAGTCAGTGGGTGCGTCAGAGACTGACTGACCGGATCCCTGCCGCAGTCAGTCAGTGGGTGCGTCCGAGACTGACTGACCGAGTCCCTGCTGCAGTCAGTCAGTGCGTGCGTCAGAGACTGACTGACTGGCTCCCTGCCGCAGTCAGTCAGTCCGTCCGTCAGAGACTGACTGACCGAGTCCCTGCCGCAGTCAGTCAGTCCGTCCGTCAGAGACTGACTGGCTCCCTGACGCAGTCAGACAGAGCGTCACAGACTGACTGCCTGACTGTCTCCCTGCCGCAGTCAGTCAGAGCGTCAGAGACTGACTGACTGACTGGCTCTCTGCCGCAGTCAGTCAGTGCGTCAGAGACTGACTGACTGACTGGCTCCCTGCCGCAGTCAGTCAGTGCGTCAGAGACTGACTGACTGACTGGCTCCCTGCCGCAGTCAGTCAGTGCGTCAGAGACTGACTGACTGACTGGCTCCCTGCCGCAGTCAGTCAGTGCGTCAGAGACTGACTGACAGACTGAATCCATGCCGCAGTCAGTCAGTGCGTCAGAGACTGACTGACTGACTGGCTCCCTGCCGCAGTCAGTCAGTGCGTCAGAGACTGACTGACTGACTGGCTCCCTGCCGCAGTCAGTCAGTGCGTCAGAGACTGACTGACTGAATGGCTCCCTGCCGCAGTCAGTCAGTGCGTCAGAGACTGACTGACTGACTGGCTCCCTGCCGCAGTCAGTCAGTGCGTCAGAGACTGACTGACTGACTGGCTCCCTGCCGCAGTCAGTCCATCAGTCAGAGACTGACTGACCGACTCCGTGCCGCACTCAGTCCGTGAGTCAGAGACTGACTGACTAACGGACTGATTCCGTGCCGCAGTCAGTCCGTCAGTCAGAGACTGACTGACTGACTGACTCCGTGCCGCAGTCAGTCCGTGAGTCAGAGACGGACGAACTGACTGACTGACTCCGTGCCGCAGTCAGTCCATCAGTCAGAGAATGAGTGACTGACTGAGGGACTCCGTGCCGCAGTCAGTCCGTGAGTCAGAGACGGACGGACTGACAGACTGACTCCGTGCCGCACTCAGTCCGTCAGTCAGAGACTGACTGATCGAGTGACTACGTGCCGCACTCAGTACGTGAGTCAGAGACGGACGGACTGAGTGACTGACTCCGTGCTGCAGTCAGTCCATCAGTCAGAGACTACTGACTGATTCCGTGCCGCAGTCAGTCCGTCAGTCAGAGACTGAGTCACTGACTCCGTGCCGCAGTCAGTCCGTCAGTCAGAGACTGACTGACGGACTCGCTGACGAAGTCACTCCGCCAGTCAGAGACTGACGGACTGACTCCGTGCCGCAGTCAGTCCGTCAGTCAGAGACTGAGTGACTGACTCTGTGCCGCAGTCAGTCCGTCAGTCAGAGACTGAGTGACTGACTCTGTGCCGCAGTCAGTCCGTCAGTCAGAGACGGAGTGACTGACTCTGTGCTGCAGTCAGTCCGTCAGTCAGAGACTACAGACTGATTCCGTGCCGCAGTCAGTCCGTCAGTCAGAGACTGAGTGACTGACGGACTGATTCCGTGCCGCAGTCAGTCCGTCAGTCAGAGACTGAGTGACTGACTCCGTGCCGCAGTCAGTCCGTCAGTCAGAGACTAAGTGACTGACGGACTGACTCCATGCCGCAGTCAGTCCGTCAGTCAGAGACTGATTGACAGACTGACTCCGTGCCGCACTCAGTCCGTGAGTCAGAGATGGACGGACTGACAGACTGATTCCGTGCTGCAGTCAGTCCGTCACTCAGAGACTTACAGACTGACTGACAGACTCCGTGCCGCAGACAGTCCGTGAGTCGGAGACTGACTGACTAACGGACTGATTCCGTGCCGCACTCATTCCATCAGTCAGAGACTGACTGACGGACTGACTCCGTGCCGCAGTCAGTCCGTCAGTCAGAGACTGAGTGACTGACTCCGTGCCGCAGTCAGTCCGTCAGTCAGAGACTACTGACTGACTCCGTGCCGCAGTCAGTCCGTCAGTCAGAGACTACTGACTGACTCCGTGCCGCAGTCAGTCCGTCAGTCAGATACTACTGACTGATTCCGTGCCGCAGTCAGTCCGTCAGTCAGAGAGTGAGTGACTGACTCCCTGCCGCAGTCAGTCCGTCAGTCAGAGGAGGACTGACTAACGGACTGACTCCCGGCCGCAGTCAGTCAGTGCGTCAGTCCGAGAGGGACTGACAGACTGACTCCCTGCCGCAGTCAGTCAGTGTGTCAGTGCGAGACGGACTGACAGACTGACTCCCTGCCGCAGTCAGTCCGTCAGTCAGAGACAGACTGACTGACTGGCTCCCTGCCGCAGTCGGTCAGTGCGTCAGAGACTGACTGACTGACTGACTGGCTCCCTGACGCAGTCGGTCAGTGCGTCAGAGACTGACTGACTGACTGACTGGCTCCCTGCTGCAGTCAGTTTGTCAGTCAGAGACTACTGACTGACTCCGTGCCGCAGTCAGTCTGTCAGTCAGAGACTACTGACTGACTCCGTGCCGCAGTCAGTCCGTCAGTCAAGAAACTGAGTGACAGACTCCGTGCCACAGTCAGTGTGTGAGTCAGAGACGGACGTACTGACTGACTGACTCCGTGCCGCACTCAGTACGTGAGACAGAGACGGACGGAACGACGGACTGACTCCGTGCCGCACTCAGTCCGTCAGTCAGAGACTGACTGACTGACTCTGTGCTGCAGTCAGTCCGTCAGTCAGAGACTGAGTGACTGACTCCGTGCTGCAGTCAGTCCATCAGTCAGAGACTACTGACTGATTCCGTGCCGCAGTCAGTCCGTCAGTCAGAGACTACTGACTGATTCCGTGCCGCAGTCAGTCCGTCAGTCAGAGACTGAGTCACTGACTCCGTGCCGCAGTCAGTCCATCAGTCAGAGACTGACTGACGGACTCGCTGACGAAGTCACTCAGCCAGTCAGAGACTGACTGACTGACTCCGTGCCGCAGTCAGTCCGTCAGTCAGAGACTGAGTGACTGACTCTGTGCTGCAGTCAGTCCGTCAGTCAGAGACTACAGACTGATTCCGTGCCGCAGTCAGTCCGTCAGTCAGAGACTGAGTGACTGACGGACTGATTCCGTGCCGCAGTCAGTCCGTCAGTCAGAGACTGAGTGACTGACGGACTGATTCCGTGCCGCAGTCAGTCCGTCAGTCAGAGACTGAGTGACTGACGGACTGATTCCGTGCCGCAGTCAGTCCGTCAGTCAGAGACTGAGTGACTGACTCCGTGCCGCAGTCAGTCTGTCAGTCAGAGACTACTGACTGACTCCGTGCCGCACTCTGTCCATCAGTCAGAGACTGACTGACTCCATGCCGCAGTCAGTCCGTCAGTCAGAGACTGACTGACAGACTGACTCCGTGCCGCACTCAGTCCGTGAGTCAGAGATGGACGGACTGACTGACTGACTCCATGCCGCACTCAGTCCGTGAGTCAGAGACGGACGGACTGACTGACGGACTCCGTGCCACAGTCAGTCCGTGAGTCAGAGACGGGCGGACTGACAGACTGATTCCTTGCTGCAGTCAGTCCATCACTCAGAGACTTACAGACTGACTACCTGGCTCCCTGCTACAGTCAGTCAGTGCGTCAGAGGCTGACTGACAGACTGGCTCCCTGCCGCAGTCGGTCAGTGCGTCAGAGACTGACTGACTGACTGACTGGCTCTCTGCCGCAGTCGGTCAGTGCGTCAGAGACTGACTGACTCCCTGCAGCAGTCAGTCAGTGCGTCAGAGACTGACTGACTGACTCCCTGCTGCAGTCAGTCAGTGCGTCAGAGACGGACTGACAGACTGACTCCCTGCCGCAGTCAGTCCGTCCGTCCGAGACTGAATGACAGACTGACTCCCTGCCGCAGTCAGTCAGTGCGTCAGAGACTGACTGACTGACTGACTGGCTCCCTGCCGCAGTCGGTCAGTGCGTCAGAGACTGACTGACTGACTGACTGGCTCCCTGCCGCAGTCGGTCAGTGCGTCAGAGACTGACTGACTGACTGGCTCCCTGCCGCAGTCAGTCAGTGCGTCAGAGACTGACTGACTGGCTCCCTGCCGCAGTCAGTCAGTGCGTCAGAGACTGACTGACTGGCTCCCTGCCGCAGTCAGTCAGTGCGTCAGAGACTGACTGACTGGCTCCCTGCCGCAGTCAGTCAGTGCGTCAGAGACTGACTGACTGACTGGATCCCTGCCGCAGTCAGTCAGTGGGTGCATCAGAGACTGACTGACCGGATCCCTGCCGCAGTCAGTCAGTGGGTGCGTCAGAGACTGACTGACCGAGTCCCTGCTGTAGTCAGTCAGTGCGTGCGTCAGAGACTGACAGACTGGCTCCCTGCCGCAGTCAGTCAGTCCGTCCGTCAGAGACTGACTGACCGAGTCCCTGCCGCAGTCAGTCAGTCCGTCCGTCAGAGACTGACTGGCTCCCTGCCGCAGTCAGTCAGAGCGTCAGAGACTGACTGACTGACTGTCTCCCTGCCGCAGTCAGTCAGAGCGTCAGAGACTGACTGACTGACTGGCTCTCTGCCGCAGTCAGTCAGTGCGTCAGAGACTGACTGACTGACTGGCTCCCTGCCGCAGTCAGTCAGTGCGTCAGAGACTGACTGACTGACTGGCTCCCTGCCGCAGTCAGTCAGTGCGTCAGAGACTGACTAACTGACTGGCTCCCTGCCGCAGTCAGTCAGTGCGTCAGAGACTGACTGACAGACTGAATCCATGCCGCAGTCAGTCAGTGCGTCAGAGACTGACTGACTGACTGGCTCCCTGCCGCAGTCAGTCAGTGCGTCAGAGACTGACTGACTGACTGGCACCCTGCCGCAGTCAGTCAGTGCGTCAGAGACTGACTGACTGGCTCCCTGCCGCAGTCAGTCAGTGCGTCAGAGACTGACTGACTGAATGGCTCCCTGCCGCAGTCAGTCAGTGCGTCAGAGACTGACTGACTGACTGGCTCCCTGCCGCAGTCAGTCAGTGCGTCAGAGACTGACTGACTGACTGGCTCCCTGCCGCAGTCAGTCCATCAGTCAGAGACTGACTGACAGACTGACTCCGTGCCGCACTCAGTCCGTGAGTCAGAGACGGGCGGACTGACAGACTGACTCCGTACCGCAGACAGTCCGTGAGTCGGAGACTGACTGACTAACGGACTGATTACGTGCCGCAGTCAGTCCGTCAGTCAGAGACTGACTGACAAACTGACTCCGTGCCGCACTCATTCCGTCAGTCAGAGACTGACTGACTGACTGACTCCGTGCCGCAGTCAGTCCGTGAGTCAGAGACGGACGAACGGACTGACTGACTCCGTGCCGCAGTCAGTCCATCAGTCAGAGAATGAGTGACTGACTGAGGGACTCCGTGCCGCAGTCAGTCCGTGAGTCAGAGACGGACGGACTGACAGACTGACTCCGTGCCGCACTCAGTCCGTCAGTCAGAGACTGACTGATCGAGTGACTACATGCCGCACTCAGTCCGTGAGTCAGAGACGGACGGACTGAGTGACTGACTCCGTGCTGCAGTCAGTCCATCAGTCAGAGACTACTGACTGATTCCGTGCCGCAGTCAGTCCGTCAGTCAGAGACTGAGTCACTGACTCTGTGCCGCAGTCAGTACGTCAGTCAGAGACTGAGTGACTGACTCTGTGCTGCAGTCAGTCCGTCAGTCAGAGACTAAGTGACTGACGGACTGACTCCATGCCGCAGTCAGTCCGTCAGTCAGAGACTGATTGACAGACTGACTCCGTGCCGCACTCAGTCCGTGAGTCAGAGATGGACGGACTGACAGACTGATTCCGTGCTGCAGTCAGTCCGTCACTCAGAGACTTACAGACTGACTGACAGACTCCGTGCCGCAGACAGTCCGTGAGTCGGAGACTGACTGACTAACGGACTGATTCCGTGCCGCACTCATTCCATCAGTCAGAGACTGACTGACGGACTGACTCCGTGCCGCAGTCAGTCCGTCAGTCAGAGACTGAGTGACTGACTCCGTGCCGCAGTCAGTCCGTCAGTCAGAGACTACTGACTGACTCCGTGCCGCAGTCAGTCCGTCAGTCAGATACTACTGACTGATTCCGTGCCGCAGTCAGTCCGTCAGTCAGAGAGTGAGTGACTGACTCCCTGCCGCAGTCAGTCCGTCAGTCAGAGGAGGACTGACTAACGGACTGACTCCCGGCCGCAGTCAGTCAGTGCGTCAGTCCGAGAGGGACTGAAAGACTGACTCCCTGCCGCAGTCAGTCAGTGTGTCAGTGCGAGATGGACTGACAGACTGACTCCCTGCCGCAGTCAGTCCGTCAGTCAGAGACAGACTGACTGACTGGCTCCCTGCCGCAGTCGGTCAGTGCGTCAGAGACTGACTGACTGACTGACTGGCTCCCTGCCGCAGTCGGTCAGTGCGTCAGAGACTGACTGACTGACTGACTGGCTCCCTGCCGCAGTCAGTTTGTCAGTCAGAGACTACTGACTGACTCCGTGCCGCAGTCAGTCTGTCAGTCAGAGACTACTGACTGACTCCGTGCCGCAGTCAGTCCGTCAGTCAAGAAACTGAGTGACAGACTCCGTGCCACAGTCAGTGTGTGAGTCAGAGACGGACGTACTGACTGACTGACTCCGTGCCGCACTCAGTCCGTGAGACAGAGACGGACGGAACGACGGACTGACTCCGTGCCGCACTCAGTCCGTCAGTCAGAGACTGACTGACTGACTCTGTGCTGCAGTCAGTCCGTCAGTCAGAGACTGAGTGACTGACTCCGTGCTGCAGTCAGTCCATCAGTCAGAGACTACTGACTGATTCCGTGCCGCAGTCAGTCCGTCAGTCAGAGACTACTGACTGATTCCGTGCCGCAGTCAGTCCGTCAGTCAGAGACTGAGTCACTGACTCCGTGCCGCAGTCAGTCCATCAGTCAGAGACTGACTGACGGACTCGCTGACGAAGTCACTCAGCCAGTCAGAGACTGACTGACTGACTCCGTGCCGCAGTCAGTCCGTCAGTCAGAGACTGAGTGACTGACTCTGTGCTGCAGTCAGTCCGTCAGTCAGAGACTACAGACTGATTCCGTGCCGCAGTCAGTCCGTCAGTCAGAGACTGAGTGACTGACGGACTGATTCCGTGCCGCAGTCAGTCCGTCAGTCAGAGACTGAGTCACTGACGGACTGATTCCGTGCCGCAGTCAGTCCGTCAGTCAGAGACTGAGTCACTGACGGACTGATTCCGTGCCGCAGTCAGTCCGTCAGTCAGAGACTGAGTCACTGACTCCGTGCCGCAGTCAGTCTGTCAGTCAGAGACTACTGACTGACTCCGTGCCGCACTCTGTCCATCAGTCAGAGACTGACTGACTCCATGCCGCAGTCAGTCCGTCAGTCAGAGACTGACTGACAGACTGACTCCGTGCCGCACTCAGTCCGTGAGTCAGAGATGGACGGACTGACTGACTGACTCCGTGCCGCACTCAGTCCGTGAGTCAGAGACGGACGGACTGACTGACGGACTCCGTGCCGCAGTCAGTCCGTGAGTCAGAGACGGGCGGACTGACTGACGGACTCCGTGCCACAGTCAGTCCGTGAGTCAGAGACGGGCGGACTGACAGACTGATTCCTTGCTGCAGTCAGTCCATCACTCAGAGACTTACAGACTGACTGACTGGCTCCCTGCTGCAGTCAGTCAGTGCGTCAGAGGCTGACTGACAGACTGGCTCCCTGCCGCAGTCGGTCAGTGCGTCAGAGACTGACTGACTGACTGACTGGCTCTCTGCCGCAGTCGGTCAGTGCGTCAGAGACTGACTGACTGACTGACTCCCTGCCGCAGTCGGTCAGTGCGTCAGAGACTGACTGACTCCCTGCAGCAGTCAGTCAGTGCGTCAGAGACTGACTGACTGGCTCCCTGCTGCAGTCAGTCAGTGCGTCAGAGACTGACTGACTGACTCCCTGCTGCAGTCAGTCAGTGCGTCAGAGACGGACTGACAGACTGACTCCCTGCCGCAGTCAGTCCGTCCGTCCGAGACTGAATGACAGACTGACTCCCTGCCGCAGTCGGTCAGTGCGTCAGAGACTGACTGACTGACTGGCTCCCTGCCGCAGTCGGTCAGTGCGTCAGAGACTGAACGACTGACTGACTGGCTCCGTGCCGCAGTCGGTCAGTGCGTCAGAGACTGACTGACTGACTGGCTCCCTGCCGCAGTCGGTCAGTGCGTCAGAGACTGACTGACTGACTGGCTCCCTGCCGCAGTCGGTCAGTGCGTCAGAGACTGACTGACTGACTGGCTCCCTGCCGCAGTCAGTCAGCGCGTCAGAGACTGAACGACTGACTGACTCCCTGACGCAGTCAGTTAGTCCGTCAGAGACTGACTGAGCGACTGACTGACTCCCTGCCGCAGTCAGTCAGGCAGTGCGTCAGAGCCTGACTGAGCGACTGACTGACTCCCTGCCGCAGTCAGTCAGGCAGTGCGTCAGAGCCTGACTGAGCGACTGACTGACTCCCTGCCGCAGTCAGTCAGGCAGTGCGTCAGAGACTGAATGAGCGACTGACTGACTCCCTACCGCAGTCAGTCAGGCAGTGCGTCAGAGACGGACTGACCGACTGAGTCCCTGCCGCACTCAGTCAGGCAGTGCGTCAGAGACGGACTGAGTCCCTGCCTCAGTCAGTCAGTCAGTGCGTCAGAGACTGACTGACCGACAGGCTCCCTGCCGCAGTCAGTCAGTCCGTGCGTCAGAGACTGACTGACCGACCGGCTCCCTGCCGCAGTCAGTCAGTCCGTGCGTCAGAGACTGACTGACCGACCGGCTCCCTGTCGCAGTCAGTCAGTCCGTGCGTCAGAGACTGACTGACCGAGTCCCTGCCGCAGTCAGTCAGTCCGTCCGTCAGAGACTGACTGACCGGCTCCCTGCCGCAGTCAGTCAGTCCGTCCGTCAGAGACTGACTGGCTCCCTGCCGCAGTCAGACAGAGCGTCACAGACTGACTGACTGACTGTCTCCCTGCCGCAGTCAGTCAGAGCGTCAGAGACTGACTGACTGACTGGCTCTCTGCCGCAGTCAGTCAGTGCGTCAGAGACTGACTGACTGACTGGCTCCCTGCCGCAGTCAGTCAGTGCATCAGAGACTGACTGACTGACTGGCTCCCTGCCGCAGTCAGTCAGTGCGTCAGAGACTGACTGACTGACTGGCTCCGTGCCGCAGTCAGTCAGTGCGTCAGAGACTGACTGACTGACTGGCTCCCTGCCGCAGTCAGTCAGTGCGTCAGAGACTGACTGACTGACTGGCTCCCTGCCGCAGTCAGTCAGTGCGTCAGAGACTGACTGACTGACTGGCTCCCTGCCGCAGTCAGTCCATCAGTCAGAGACTGACTGACTGACTGACTCCGTGCCGCAGTCAGTCCGTGAGTCAGAGACGGACGAACTGACTGACTGACTCCGTGCCGCAGTCAGTCCATCAGTCAGAGAATGAGTGACTGACTGAGGGACTCCGTGCCGCAGTCAGTCCGTGAGTCAGAGACGGACGGACTGACAGACTGACTCCGTGCCGCACTCAGTCCGTCAGTCAGAGACTGACTGATCGAGTGACTACGTGCCGCACTCAGTCCGTGAGTCAGAGACGGACGGACTGAGTGACTGACTCCGTGCTGCAGTCAGTCCATCAGTCAGAGACTACTGACTGATTCCGTGCCGCAGTCAGTCCGTCAGTCAGAGACTGAGTCACTGACTCCGTGCCGCAGTCAGTCCATCAGTCAGAGACTGACTGACGGACTCGCTGACGAAGTCACTCCGCCAGTCAGAGACTGACGGACTGACTCCGTGCCGCAGTCAGTCCGTCAGTCAGAGACTGAGTGACTGACTCCGTGCCGCAGTCAGTCCGTCAGTCAGAGACTGAGTGACTGACTCTGTGCCGCAGTCAGTCCGTCAGTCAGAGACTGAGTGACTGACTCTGTGCCGCAGTCAGTCCGTCAGTCAGAGACTGAGTGACTGACTCTGTGCTGCAGTCAGTCCGTCAGTCAGAGACTACAGACTGATTCCGTGCCGCAGTCAGTCCGTCAGTCAGAGACTGAGTGACTGACGGACTGATTCCGTGCCGCAGTCAGTCCGTCAGTCAGAGACTGAGTGACTGACTCCGTGCCGCAGTCAGTCTGTCAGTCAGAGACTACTGACTGACTCCGTGCCGCACTCTGTCCATCAGTCAGAGACTGACTGACTCCATGCCGCAGTCAGTCCGTCAGTCAGAGACTGATTGACAGACTGACTCCGTGCCGCACTCAGTCCGTGAGTCACAGATGGACGGACTGACTGACTGACTCTGTGCCGCACTCAGTCCGTGAGTCGGAGACTGACTGACTAACGGACTGATTCCGTGCCGCACTCATTCCATCAGTCAGAGACTGACTGACGGACTGACTCCGTGCCGCACTCATTCCATCAGTCAGAGACTGAGTGACTGACTCCGTGCCGCAGTCAGTCCGTCAGTCAGAGACTACTGACTAACTCCGTGCCGCAGTCAGTCCGTCAGTCAGATACTACTGACTGATTCCGTGCCGCAGTCAGTCCGTCAGTCAGAGAGTGAGTGACTGACTCCCTGCCGCAGTCAGTCCGTCAGTCAGAGGAGGACTGACTAATGGACTGACTCCCGGCCGCAGTCAGTCAGTGTGTCAGTGCGAGACGTACTGACAGACTGACTCCCTGCCGCAGTCAGTCCGAGACAGACTGACTGACTGGCTCCCTGCCGCAGTCGGTCAGTGCGTCAGAGACTGACTGACTGACTGACTGGCTCCCTGACGCAGTCGGTCAGTGCGTCAGAGACTGACTGACTGACTGACTGGCTCCCTGCCGCAGTCAGTTTGTCAGTCAGAGACTACTGACTGACTCCGTGCCGCAGTCAGTCTGTCAGTCAGAGACTACTGACTGACTCCGTACCGCATTCAGTCCGTCAGTCAAGAAACTGAGTGACAGACTCGGTGCCACAAACAGTGTGTGAGTCAGAGACGGACGTACTGACTGACTGATTCCGTGCCGCAGTCAGTCCGTCAGTCAGAGACTGAGTGACTGAATCCGTGCCGCACTCAGTCCGTCAGTCAGAGACTGACTGACCGACTGACTACGTGCCGCACTCAGTCCGTGAGACAGAGACGGACGGAACGACGGACTGACTCCGTGCCGCACTCAGTCCGTCAGTCAGAGACTGACTGACTGACTCTGTGCTGCAGTCAGTCCGTCAGTCAGAGACTGAGTGACTGACTCCGTGCTGCAGTCAGTCCGTAAGTAAGAGACTGAGTGACTGACTCCGTGCTGCAGTCAGTCCGTCAGTAAGAGACTGAGTGACTGACTCCGTGCTGCAGTCAGTCCATCAGTCAGAGACTACTGACTGATTCCGTGCCGCAGTCAGTCCGTCAGTCAGAGACTGAGTCACTGACTCCGTGCCGCAGTCAGTCAGAGACTGACTGACGGACTCGCTGACGAAGTCACTCAGCCAGTCAGAGACTGACGGACTGACTCCGTGCCGCAGTCAGTCCGTCAGTCAGAGACTGAGTGACTGACTCTGTGCTGCAGTCAGTCCGTCAGTCAGAGACTACAGACTGATTCCGTGCCGCAGTCAGTCCGTCAGTCAGAGACTGAGTGACTGACGGACTGATTCCGTGCCGCAGTCAGTCCGTCAGTCAGAGACTGAGTGACTGACAGACTGATTCCGTGCCGCAGTCAGTCCGTCAGTCAGAGACTGAGTGACTGACTCCGTGCCGCAGTCAGTCTGTCAGTCAGAGACTACTGACTGACTCCGTGCCGCACTCTGTCCATCAGTCAGAGACTGACTGACTCCATGCCGCAGTCAGTCCGTCAGTCAGAGACTGACTGACAGACTGACTCCGTGCCGCACTCAGTCCGTGAGTCAGAGATGGACGGACTGACTGACTGACTCCGTGCCGCACTCAGTCCATGAGTCAGAGACGGACGGACTGACTGACGGACTCCGTGCCACAGTCAGTCCGTGAGTCAGAGACGGGCGGACTGACAGACTGATTCCTTGCTGCAGTCAGTCCATCACTCAGAGACTTACAGACTGACTGACTGGCTCCCTGCTGCAGTCAGTCAGTGCGTCAGAGGCTGACTGACAGACTGGCTCCCTGCCGCAGTCGGTCAGTGCGTCAGAGACTGACTGACTGACTGACTGTCTCTCTGCCGCAGTCGGTCAGTGCGTCAGAGACTGACTGACTGACTGACTGGCTCTCTGCCGCAGTCGGTCAGTGCGTCAGAGACTGACTGACTGACTGACTCCCTGCCGCAGTCGGTCAGTCCGTGCGTTAGAGACTGACTGACTGACTCCCTGCCACAGACAGTCCGTCCGTCAGACTGACTGACTGACTCCCTGCCGCAGACAGTCAGTCCGTCCGAGACTGTCTGACAGACTGACTCCCTGCCGCAGTCAGTCAGTCAGTCCGGCAGAGACTGACTGCCTGACTGACTCCCTGACGCAGTCAGTCAGTCCGTCAGAGCCTGACTGAGCGACTGACTGACTCCCTGCCGCAGTCCGTCAGTCAGTCCGTCAGAGCCTTACTGAGCGACTGACTGACTCCCTGCCGCAGTCAGTCAGGCAGTGCGTCAGAGACTGACTGAGCGACTAACTGACTCCCTGCCGCAGTCAGTCAGGCAGTGCGTCAGACACGGACTGAGCGACTGACTGACTTCCTGCCGCAGTCAGTCAGTCAGTGCGTCAGAGACTGAGCGACTGACTGAGTCCCTGACGCAGTCAGTCAGTTCGTCAGAGACTGACTGCCTGACTGACTGGCTCCCTGCCGCAGTCAGTCAGTGCGTCAGAGACTGACTGACTGACTGACTGTCTCCCTGCCGCAGTCAGTCAGAGCGTCATAGACTGACTGACTGACTGAGTCCCTGCCGCAGTCAGTCAGTCTGTGCGTCAGACACTGACTGACGGACTGGCTCCCTGCCGCAGTCAGTCAGTCCGTGCGTCAGAGACTGACTGACCGACCGGCTCCCTGCCGCAGTCAGTCAGTCCGTGCGTCAGAGACTGACTGACCGACCGGCTCCCTGCCGCAGTCAGTCAGTCCGTGCATCAGAGACTGACTGACCGACCGGCTCCCTGCCGCAGTCAGTCAGTCCGTGCGTCAGAGACTGACTGACCGAGTCCCTGCCGCAGTCAGTCAGTCCGTGCGTCAGGGACTGACTGACCGAGTCCCCGCCGCAGTCAGTCAGTGCGTCATAGACTGACTGACTGACTGACTGTCTCCCTGCCGCAGTCAGTCAGAGCGTCAGAGACTGACTGACTGACTGGCTCTCTGCCGCAGTCAGTCAGTGCGTCAGAGACTGACTGACTGACTGGCTCCCTGCCGCAGTCAGTCAGTGCGTCAGAGATGGACGGACTGACTGACTGACTCCGTGCCGCACTCAGTCCGTGAGTCAGAGACGGACGGACTGACTGACGGACTCCGTGCCGCAGTCAGTCCGTGAGTCAGAGACGGGTGGACTGACTGACGGACTCCGTGCCACAGTCAGTCCGTGAGTCAGAGACGGGCGGACTGACAGACTGATTCCTTGCTGCAGTCAGTCCATCACTCAGAGACTTACAGACTGACTGACTGGCTCCCTGCCGCAGTCGGTCAGTGCGTCAGAGACTGACTGACTGACTGACTGGCTCTCTGCCGCAGTCGGTCAGTGCGTCAGAGACTGACTGACTGACTGACTGGCTCTCTGCCGCACTCGGTCAGTGCGTCAGAGACTGACTGACTGACTGACTCCCTGCCGCAGTCGGTCAGTGCGTCAGAGACTGACTGACTCCCTGCAGCAGTCAGTCAGTGCGTCAGAGACTGACTGACTGACTCCCTGCTGCAGTCAGTCAGTGCGTCAGAGACGGACTGACAGACTGACTCCCTGCCGCAGTCAGTCCGTCCGTCCGAGACTGAATGACAGACTGACTCCCTGCCGCAGTCAGTCAGTGCGTCAGAGACTGACTGACTGACTGACTGGCTCCCTGCCGCAGTCGGTCAGTGCGTCAGAGACTGACTGACTGACTGGCTCCCTGCCGCAGTCGGTCAGTGCGTCAGAGACTGACTGACTGACTGGCTTCCTGCCGCAGTCAGTCAGTGCGTCAGAGACTGACTGACTGACCGGCTCCCTGCCGCAGTCGGTCAGTGCGTCAGAGACTGACTGACTGGCTCCCTGCCGCAGTCAGTCAGTGCGTCAGAGACTGACTGACTGACTGGCTCCCTGCCGCAGTCAGTCAGTGTGTCAGAGACTGACTGACTGACTGGCTCCCTGCCGCAGTCAGTCAGTGCGTGCGTCAGAGACTGACTGACCGAGTCCCTGCCGCAGTCAGTCAGTGCATGCGTCAGAGACTGACTGACCGAGTCCCTGCCGCAGTCAGTCAGTGCGTCCGTCAGAGACGGACTGACCGAGTCCCTGCCGCAGTCAGTCAGTCCGTCCGTCAGACTGACTGACTGACTCCCTGCCGCAGTCA